>NC_045975.1:38161929-38761929 GCF_010909765.2 Amblyraja radiata
TAAAATCAAATATTTACAAGAATAATATTTACAATACAAAACAATACCCACCACCATAGTAGCAATGTTACAAAATTTTGAGATTTAAAAAATCAAGTCTGCAATTTATCCCATCAGATAAAGCATAAAAATAAGTTTAATTTGGCACCTAATTCACTTTCATATCTTCAGTATTAAAAAAGTTATGGCCATTTTCATACTCGGAAATTAGCATCTTGTTCCCTATTGCTTTTGCATTGACTTAACACAAAAGCTGTGATCGAGGACAGTCAAAAGCCTATAACTTTCTTAAAATTAAGAGAACTGAAAGAAATTTTCAGTTATTATAGATTGAAGCATTCTGAAACTAATATGAAATAATCTTACTTGTATGACCTGAAATTTAAGCATATAATTAGTTAATTACCCAATTGTAGCTAATTACATAATTCAATTACTAGATCTAAACATCTATCCATTTCTTAAGAAAAGATCAACATTTTTAAATAGCCTAAGTGTCCAAATAACATACAAGAATTCACAATATAACATGATTTTTAAATCTCATTGTCATGGATTTATAGGCCAAATGGAAGGAATTTAGTGTTTAATACCTGCAAATTAATGACCATTTAAATCATCTTGCGAGTGGGTTTTTCTGGAACGCAATCATTTGGAACGTTGCGGTTGCCGTGAATTTAAACCCCATATCGGCAGGAAAAACACTGCCGGTTCGTATAGGGGGAAAAAATCAACGTAAAATGTGAATTAAAGGCATCTTAAGGAACACTTTTATACATAAAATAAATGGCTTTCCTTTACCTGTCCCGTATGTGAAATCCGTCCCCGTTGTTGGCGTTCACGGCCTTTAGAAGCTGATTTTTAAATTACTCCAGCGCTGAACTAGTCGGGCGATTAAAAAGAAAAATTCACAGAACGCCCGGTGGAACAATTTTTCAGCAAAAGCTTGCACCCCGAGAAAATATAATCCAGGACAGGTAGGTGAAAACCGCATTTTAACCCCGCCCGCCCCTCAAACGCGCCAAAATCGTGCACACGGCCAGTGGCAGAACTGCAGCGCTGCTGAAGGTAAGTTTTGTAACATACCTAACCATAGTACAAAGTAAAACAAATATTCAACTATATTACAATCCTTGTCAAGGATGCATTCCACCCCCCGTGGTGGCCAATGGTCCTGGAAATGCCCCAGGGCTCCCATGGACAGCGTGTAGTCCCTCTCTAATACCAAGGGCGCAGACGTAACCGTGGATAAGGGGCAACGGGATGGCAGTTGTGGGATCAGTGAGGGGGAGCGGTGTCTGCCCTCGGACGTGCCTGTGGAGCGCTCTGGGTGTGAGAGGGACCTCCTGGCTGGGTGGCTGGTTGGCTCAAGAAATTGCAGCGAATTGTGGGCGCAGCCCACACAAACATCACACAAACCAACCTCCCGACCATTGAGTCCATTGAAACCTCACGCTGCCTTGGCAAGGCTAACTGCATAATCAAGGACGAGTCACACCCTGGACACTCCCTCCTCTCCACTCTCCCATCAGGTAAAACCTATTGAAGCGTGAAAACGCACTCCTCCAGATTCAGGGACAGTTGTTATCAGGCAACTGAACCATGAACCATCCTACTACAACCAGAGAGCGGTGCTGAACTACTATCGACCTCATCAGGGACCCTCGGACTATCCTTGATCGGACTTTGCTGGCTTTACCTTGCACTGAATGTTATTCCCTTATCATGTATCTACACAATGGCTCGATTGTAATCATGTGTTGTCTTTCTGCTGACTAGTTAGCACACAATCAAAGCTTTTCACTGTACCTCAGTACACGTGACAATGAAATAAACTGTACTGAACTGATCTGATCCTGGTGGTGGGTTGGGAAGCTCATGGGAGAAGCTCATATCAGAGGGCGAACGGCCGAGGATCACTGCTGTCCGAAAGGAATCCAACATCACCCCAGACAGCCAACCCCAAAAACTCTTCACATACTGGTTATCAATCTCAGGACAGGCTGACTACAGCCAGATATGCTGTAACAACCTGCTCATTTCTGTCCTTTTATCACTGTTACAGCCTGTTGTATTACTATTACAATTAAACTAAATGAGATACAGAGTGTACAGCACCCAGCTTTACTACCAGACACACATTATTAAACACAGTATTTCGCCCACAGTGCCCACCTAAACCCACAAACACAGCCTGATCCACAGATATCATTCAGGCTCACTTTGTTAAGGACCTGTCCCACCAGCATGCGGCGAGCGCGACCTAACGTGGAGGCTTGACCAGCCCCGCACAACTCCATACGGCTCCGGCGATCGAAGTGGGACCGGCCCCGCGAGGCCGTACGCCTCAAGCGACCACGTGTGGTTGCTAAACGCATGCAATCGTATGCTGGTGGGACAGGCCCTTAATACTCACACTGTTACAGTCAAGTACACACCACTGCACCACACTGTATGACTCTCCAACACAGGCTCTTGCAGTATGCTGTAACAGATACTGTAGCAGCTGATTGTTTAATTGTCAGGCACATTCCTGTGGGACCCACACTGATACAACCTTCTATTTTACTGTCAGGCACACTTTCTAGCTGATGTATTACAGTCAGACAAAGATGATTAAACTTCACGGTATGCACAGTTGTCACCTATTGTATTACAGTCAGACACAGACTGTTACAACCCACTGTATTGCTAACAGGGGCGCACTCTTACAGCCTGTTAATTTACATTCAGATGCTAAAGGGGCTGTCCCACTCTACGAGGTAATTCAAGAGCTCTCCCGAGTTTAAAAAACACAAACCCGTGGTAAGTACGTAGAATGTATGTAGCGGGTACGTCGGAGCTTGGGACGTCTCTTAGCGGCTCGTAACGCTAACGGCAGGTACTCGGGAAACGCGGTAAGCTGGTGAAGATTTTTCAACATGTTCATGAAAAATGTCCACGAGAGCCCCGAGTACCTACGAGCGGCTGTTTCCGTAATTCTCCGAGTTTGAATCGGGGGAAACTCGGGAGAACTCTTGAATTACCTCGTACAGTGGGACAGGCCCTTAACTGTTAAGCCTGATGTTAGCATCTGATGTTCATGTCTGTGTTTGTGCTTTGCAGGATCCACAAGCTTGTAATTGACCACGTGCGTCCGGAGGACGAGGGGGATTACACGTTTGTACCCGATGGCTTTGCCTTTAACCTCTCAGCCAAGCTGAACTTCCTGGGTGAGGCGCTGAGATTGAGGGGGGTGGCGCTGGGAGCTGGTGTGGAGGAGCGGGGCTGTGTAACAGTCTGCACAGCAGTATTGTGGAGTGTGGGGACAGGCTAGGATCACTCTTCCAACAGTACATGTCGTATGGTCGCATAACTTGGACATCTCTAGTCCAGAGATCTGGTCTTGTGCGCATCCACTGGAATGTTTTGAGGACATTGTCATCATTAATATGAGGGAGAACCTGTGGATGAGGTGTAATTGGACCTTCGGGAAGCTTTGGATAAATCTCACTAAAACTTAATGTACATGTAGTTGGGGGCAAGGCGCTGATATGGATAGAGGACTGGTCGACCGAGGAAATAAACTGGTCTTATTCTGAATGGCAGTGATGAGTGGTGTAGAGTAGGGATCCTCAGTGTGCTGGGACCCTCAGCTTTGCACGGGATGTATTAATTACATGGATGAGGATATTTATGGTAACGTCTCCATGTCTGCAGAGAACACAAAGCTGGATGAGAGGAAGAGACTTGAGGAGGATGCCTTCTATTCACCAGACGTTAGAAGATTGAGAGGGGATCTTTTTAAAGCTTGTAACATCTGGTGGAACTGGACTGACTGGTTATAAGATGTTCCTGGTGGTGGTGGCATCTAGGGCCAGGGTCACAGCCCAAGGATAATATTGAGGACAGAGATGAGGGGAAGTTTCTTCTCCACGGAGAGTAGGGAACGTATGATTCTCTACTGTAGAGAGCAGTTGCAGCCCAATCATAAAATGTATTTACAAAGGAGTTCGACATTGTTGGGGTTTAAGTGTTGGGGAGAAAGTTGGAACAGAGTTGTGAATGTTTATCCGTGATGACATGGGATGGTGGGGCAGACTCGAGTGGCCAGGACCTCCTGCTGCTCATGTTATGATGTTTCTGCACTTGTATGAATTGGATTTAGAGCCTTCTGTTGCGGTTGTGAGTCAGTGGGATGTTGATGGTGGGTTGTCTTGTGAACTTTAGCTTTATTCTCATGGTGTATTCATTCTCTCTCTCCCTCTCGCTGCCTTCCACAGAAGTGAAAATCGACTACGTCCCCCGACAAGGTACAGTCTTGATATTTCCTACAGCTTTCCCAGTTTTAACCCATTGCGTGGCTGTGCAAGTACCTGCCTGCTTCTCGTGCCGCGCTAATGGAGATGTTTCCGCTCCCTGCAGATCCTCCCAAAATTCACCTGGACTGCCTGGGCCGCATCCCCGATGCCACCATCGTGGTTGTGGCCGGGAACAAACTGCGGTTGGACGTGCCCATCAGCGGCGAGCCGGTTCCCATGGTGGTTTGGACCAAGGCCGACAAGGTAAGCTGGGATAGAGGGGCGTCATGCTTCCCACCTGTGACCTTACCCCTTGGGCTGGAGATCACTGGTAGCTCACAGCTCACCTGCAACAGTAATACAACAGAACTGCAGATACTAGTTTACACCAAAGATAGACTCAGATGCTGAAGTAACTCAGGCAGCACCTCTGCAGAAAGACACAAAATGCTGGAGTAACTCAGCGGGTCAGGCAGCATCTCTGGAGAAAAGGAATAGGTGACCACAGTTTAAGAATAAGGAGTAAGCCATTTAGAACGGAGACGAGGAAACATTTTTTTTCACAGAGTGGTGAGTCTGTGGAATCCTCTGCCTCAGAGGGTGGTGGAGGCTGGATGCTTTCAAGAGAGAGCTAGATAGGGGTCTTAAAAATAGCAGAGTCAGGGGATATGGGGAGAAGGCAGGAACGGGGAACTGATTGGGGATGATCAGCCATGATCACATTGAATGGCGGTGCTGGCTCGAAGGGCCAAATGGCCTACTCCTGTACCTATTGTCTATTGTCTATTGTGACTTTTTCAGGTCGAGGCCCTTCTTCAAACTAAAATGTATAGATGAGAATCGGTGATCATTACACCAAACACTTGCGCTCGTTCCGCCAAGGCCTACAGAGTCTCCCGCTTGCGAACCACCTGAACTCCCCTTCCCATTCCCATAGTGACCTTTCTGCCCTCGGCCTCCTCCATTGCCAGAGAGAGGCCACGAGCAAATTGGAGGAACAGCACCTTGTATTTCGCCTGGGTAGCTCACAACCCAGCGGTATGATGGTTGATTCCTCCAATTGTAGGTGACTTCTACAATCACCTGTCTTCCTCGCCCTTCCTTCCATCCTGCCCCCCCCCCCCCCCCACTAAAAGTCCATTAACCAGTTCCACAGTTCACAGTGATGTATCCCCCTTGGGCTCACACCATCTCTAGCCAACAATTGGCTGATCAAGGAACCTCCTTCCTTGAGTTTAGCTGTTGCAAGCCTCTGTTTGTCCTGTTTTTTCCTCGCATTCCAGTTTCCCCTCCCCTCACCCCCACTGCAATCAGTCTGAAGAAGGGTCCCGACCCGAAACGTCACCTATCCATTTTCTCCAGAGATGCTGCCTGACCTGCTGAGTTATTGTCTCTCCCTCCACCTCCCTCCACCTCCCCTCCCCCCCTCTCTCATACTGGGTTTTGGTCTGATTGATTAAATGAGCACCTTTTAGAGTACAGATACAGGCCTTTCTGCCCATCGAGTCCATGCCAACTATCAAGCATCAATCCCATTATATTTTGTTGCTGTTCCAGACCTGGCACGATTCACATTTTTTCAGCCATCGCCTCTTCCCCTGACCCCGGGCCCTGGTGGAGGGATATCCTGGACTCCATCAGAGGCGGGTGGAGGGGTGGCTGTAACTTGGGTGGAGGGGCGGGGGACAGGAGTAGCTCTGACTCTCTTGCTGTGTACAGGTGATCACGGAGATGGTGGGCCGGGTCCATGTGGAGAATCATCCTGATCACTGCGTCCTCATCGTGGAGGGAGCGGAGCACTCGGACCAGGGGGTCTACACCGTGCTGGTTCACAACCCGGCTGGGGAGGACAGGGCCGACATCACCGTCAAAGTGGTCGGTGAGTATATGTTTCCCAGCCATGGTGCAAAGGAGCTGGTTCCTGCCCCCCGGCATCTTATACAACTGGATGGTGAGGGTGGTGTTTACAGGGGTGCCTCAGGAATCTCAAACCCAGCTATTGGGAGCATTTGGCAGAAGGATGGCAGCAGCCACAAACTATCCATCCCCTCCCACCCCCTCCCCACCATCCCCCACCCCTTCCCAACAACCACCCCTCCCCCACCATCCCCCACCCCTCCCCAACACCCACCCCCTCCCCACCCTCCACCCCCCTCCCCACCATCTCCCACCCCTCCCCACCATCCACCCCCCTCCCCACCATCCACCCCTCCCCACCATCCACCCCTCCCCCACCCCTCCCCCGCCATCCCCCCCATCCCCACCATCCACCCCCCTCCCCACCATCCACCCCTCCCCCACCCCTCCCCCACCATCCACCCCATCCCCACCATCCCCCACCCCTCCCCAACAACCACCCCTCCCCCACCCCTCCCCAACAACCACCCCTCCCCAACAACCACCCCTCCCCCACCCCTCCCCAACAACCACCCCTCCGCCACCATCCCCCACCCCTCCACACACCCACCCCCCTCCCCACCATCCACCCCTCCCCCACCATCCCCCACCCCTCCCCAACCCCCACCCCTCCCCACCTTCCCCCACCCCTCCCCACCATCCACCCCTCCCCCACCATCCCCACCCCTCCCCACCATCCCCCACCCCTCCCCAACACCCACCCCCTCCCCACCATCCATCCCTCTCCCACCCTCTCCCCCCTCCCCCACCATCTCCCACCCCCCTCCCCACCATCCACCCCTCCCCCAACATCCACCCTCTCCCTATCATCTCCCACCCCCCTCCCCACCATCCACCCCTCCCCCAACATCCACCCCCTCCCCACCATCCACCCCCCTCCCCAACATCCACCCCCTCCCCACCATCTCCCACCCCCCTCCCCCACCATCCCCCCCTCCCCCAACATCCACCCCCTCCCCACCATCTCCCACCCCCCTCCCCAACATCCCCCACCATCCGCCCCCCTTCCGTCAGCATCCCTTCAACCCACCACACCCCCCCTCCCCAGCCCCTCCTTGCCTGCTGCAGGCCGACCCACTGACCTCCACTGTTGCCTTTGCCAGATGTCCCCGACCCCCCAGAGGCGCCGCGGATCTTGAGCGTTGGAGAGGATTGTTGTACCATCGAGTGGGAACCGCCGGCATTCGATGGGGGCCAGCCCGTGCTCGGTAAGAGGATGAATGTGCCAGCGTTCCATGGCAGGAGGGGAAGCATGTCCTCCCTCGGTTTTTCCCATTTGTCCCTCCTCTTCTCTCCCCTCCACCTGCTCCCTCGACCATCTGCCCCCCTCCTCTGCTCCCCCCCCTCCCATCCCCCCCAACCCCATCTCTCCTGTCCCTTCAACCACTGACATTTCAGCCCCTTCGCCCTCTGGCCAATGCCCTCTCTTCTTCATGTTTCCTCTGCCCATTCCCCTCTCTCCACCTCCTATCTCACACTCCCACTCTCCCACTCTAACTCTCTCACTCTCTCTCACACTCTCTTCCACTCTCCCTCCCCCTCCCTCTTTCTCTTTCTCTCACTCTCTCTCTCTCCGGTAGGTTACGTACTGGAGAGGAAGAAGAAGAAGAGCCATCGCTGGATGCGGCTGAACTTTGACCTCTGGAAGGAGACGAGGTTTGAGGCCAAGCAGATGATTGAAGGCGTTCTCTATGAGATGCGAGTCTACGCTGTCAATGTGATTGGCATGTCTCGTCACAGCCCTGCTTCTAAGCCCTTCGTACCCATTGGTGAGTGCGGCCACTCAGGGGAGAGGCAAGGTGGTGGGTCTGAAAGGGCAATGTGGTGGGGCTGCCCTCTCCAGAGACAAGACTTGTAACCCTTCAAGGGAAGGAATTGGAGATGAAGAATGTGATCTGTGTATAGTCACAGAGTTGCTCAGCGATGAAGCAGGCCCTTCAGCCCACCAAGTCTGTGTTGAGCATCAACCACCTATTTTCACATTTCCAAGAAGGGTCTCGACCCGAAACATCTCCCATTCCTTTTCTCCATTGATGCTGCCTGTCCCATTGAATTACTCCAGCTTTTTGTGTCTATCTTCGATTTACACCAGCATCTTCAGTTTCATCCTACCTATTCTCACCAATCCCACTTTATTCTCCCCACGCTTGTATCGTCCCCCGTATTCTCCTGTACAGAGTGCACCTGTACACAGTCCACCTGTACACATTCCACCTGTACACAGTGCACCTGTACAGAGTGCACCTGTACACAGTCCACCTGTACACTTTGCACCTGTACAGAGTCCACCTGTACAGAGTCCACCTGTACAGAGTCCACCTGTACACAGTGCACCTGTACACAGTCCACCTCTATACAGTGCACCTGTACACTTTGCACCTGTACACAGGCTGCAGTTTACAGACGCCACTTAACCCACTAACCCAAATATGTTTGGGACTTGGGAGGATATCAGCCTATGTGGCCCCAGGGAGGGCATGCAAACTCCACACAGACAGCACCACACAAACTCCGCACTAGAGGTTAGGATTGAACCCCTATCACTTGAGGCAAGGCAGTGGTGGAATCGATGTTATTGGCCCCACCTGCCAGTCTCCGGGGTGTAGCACGATGCGTAGTGTCTGCCATTCCTGGTTCCCGGGAGGACGGCTTGGGTCCACCGGGTGATGAGCAGGAGGTGGGTTCGCTGCCCCAGCCTGGTCTTAATGGCTGTGTTTCACCGCAGCTCCGACCAGTGCCCCCACCTACCTGACGGTGGACGATGTGACGGACAGCACCATTGTCCTGAAGTGGAGAATCCCAGAGAAGGTTGGAGCGGCTGGGCTGGACGGGTACCTGGTGGAATACTGCATGGATGGAGGTGAGTGGCAGCACACACTGCCCACCCACTGTGTGCACACACACACACACACGAGCACACACTCACCCGCACACACATGCACACCCGCACACGTGCACACCCCTGCGGCATTACACACACACACCCGCATGCACACACACACCCGCACACACTCACACGCACGCATTCACCCGCACACACTCACCCACACACACATGATTACATGCACACAGGCACAGCCCTGAGGCAGTACACATACACACGCACGCACATGCACACACATGTGCACCCACATACACATGCATACATGCACATACATGCACACCCACATACACATGCATACATGCACACACATGCACACCCGCACACACTGTATACATGCACATAAGCACAGCCCTGAGGCAGTTCACTCACACACACACCTAGGCACACATGCATTCACACACACGAGCATAGCCCTGAGGTGGTACACACACGCCCGCACACACACACACGCACACACACACACATGCATACACGCACACAAGCACAATCCGGAGGCAGGGTCCAGGAGGTGGCATTCTCTGGGCAGGGCAGAGGTGTACACTACAGCTTGTTGCTGAGCTCTCAATGCCCACTCTACTCACCAGTTTAACTCACCAGTTAGACTGGCTTTTAAGGAATTTGATTTACCTTCTCATG
Source organism: Amblyraja radiata (assembly GCF_010909765.2). Taxonomy (NCBI): domain Eukaryota; kingdom Metazoa; phylum Chordata; class Chondrichthyes; order Rajiformes; family Rajidae; genus Amblyraja; species Amblyraja radiata. The sequence goes on from NC_045975.1 coordinate 38,171,647, forward strand.
CTGCTCAGTATTATACAGAGTCCAATGTATTAATGTAGATCATATGATGCTCATGTTATTACAAAGATGAGATTTCACTGTAAATACTGTCATATCGTTCATAGTTTGACCAGTTATCAGTTACCACAAACTTACACTGTTTAGTTTTAGATCAGTCACCAGTTGTCACTCAAAGGTTGTGGACATATTTGTAAATTATTCATTTTCACATCTGCCCTGAGGTATTGTACAGAGCACATGTGTATACACACAATCTCATTCTCCCACACTCACATACTGATGCACTCATGCACCCTCATAATCACACACTCACACAAAGATCACTATCAGGCCATAAGGAATAGTCGGTGTGTACTCGAGTTTAGTTGAGTTTAGAGATACAGTGCGGAAACAGGCCCTTTGGCCCATTGTCCGTGCCGACCAGCGAATCCCGCACGCTAACACTATCCTACACACTAGGGGCAATTTACACTTTTACCAAAGCCAATTAACCCACAAACCTGTATGTCTTTGGAGTGTGGGAGGAAACCAGAGCACCCCGGAGAAAACCCAGGTGGTCACAGGGAGAACGTACAAACTCCGTACAGACAGTACCCCTAGTCAGGATCCAACCTGGGTCTGTGCCCCTTGAAGGCAGCAACTCTACCACTGCGCCACCGTGCTACCCCTAATTTTCAGAAGAAAGGGTCTCGACCTGAAATGTTACCTATCTACGCTCTCCAGAGGCGCATCATTAGACTCCATGATGGTGAGTTGCACAGCGCTAGGATAGACTAGTGAAAGGATATATCTGCTCACAAGCTGCTCACTAATCCGCTGGGTGGTAATGTACAAGTCTCTGCTCACATTATGGGATATAGTCCATTATGAGATAATGAAAGGTTTGGCAGCTCCCACATGTTGAGGTTTGATGGATTAGCATTATCTAAATCTGTGGACACACAAGCTGGCATAAATCATAAAAGGGTTTGTGTACACTAATAGTGGTGGGATTGGCACGTTCACAGTTGATTATCGTCTAATAGTAAGGCATGAAAATATTATGCAGGGCGATAATATAGATCACTGTCAGATGAGCTGGTGTCATGCATTGATGTAGCTTAGCCTAAGATGGGTGATGTTATACACGACAGTCTCTGCACTGGGCATGTTGCACATTAGCAGCTGGGCTTCAGTGAGAATTGTCTTACTAACGGCAGCTCAGCAGTGCCAAGTAGAATGGGCAGATAGTACTATACCCAGGATGGTCAAGATACAGTGTTTTTACACACATATTTACACAAGTACAAACTTATTTATGCAGTGCTGCTCTGTAACAATGCACAACAGAAGCAGCTGTCCATTGTAAGAGTCTGTCACAATTGTCACCAGCAGTCTGTATGTATGTGAGTACATCCAACATGAGGTGTGGGCATGTCCTCTTGTACTTGCATCTGATTACGCCACAAAACATTGGTTGGGCGGCACAGAGTACAGTGGGCAGTTCTGGTCACCACTACAAAGACTACAAAAAGTAGTAAACACTGCCCAGCCCATCATCGGCTCTGACCTCCCTACCATCGAGGGGATCTATCGCAGTCGCTGCCTCAAAAAGGCTGGCAGCATCATCAAGGACCCGCACCATCCTGGCCACACACTCATCTCCCCGCTACCTTCAGGTAGAAGGTACAGGAGCCTGAAGACTGCAACGTCCAGGTTCAGAAACAGCTTCTTCCCTACAGCCATCAGGCTATTCAACTCAATTCAAACAAAACTCTGAACATTAATAGCCCATTATCTGTTTATTTGCACTTTATCTGTTTTATTTATCGATGTGTGTATATATTTATACAATGGTTTATGGACACACTGATCTGTTCTGTATTCATGCCTTCTATCTGTTGTGCTGAAGCAAAGCAAGAATGTAATTGTCCTATCTGGGACACATGACAATAAACTCTCTTGAATCTTGAATCACTCACAAGGAGATTGTGCTGTCGGGAGGGGGGGAGGGGGGGGAGGGCAGAGAAGATTCACCACAAGCTTTGCTTCATTGGAGGGAATTAGTTCTGGTATAATTTCTTGAATGGCCCTCTGTCTTCCTTCCTCTTGCCTGTCTGTCTGCCTGCATGCCTCGCTTTGACCTTGTCTTTCTCTCTCCCACACCTATGTCTCCTTCCCTCTATCCCATCCCAGCGGATGAGTGGGTTCCAGCTCATCAAGGGTTAACTGAACGCAACAGCATCATGATCCGCAACCTGCCAACGGGAGAGAAGCTGCATTTCCGGGTGAGAGCGGTAAACATGGCGGGACCAAGCGAGCCCGCAACTCTGGCCCAGCCCGTTACCATCAGAGAGATTGTTCGTGAGTATCTGTCCCGGCCATGCCCCTCACCCAGCAACGCCTCTCATCCGGCAACACCCCCCTCACCTGGCAACATCCCATCACCTGGCAACACCCCCCCCCACTCATTCATCGGAATGGTCAGATCCACTAAATGAGGAAGCTGCAGATGCTGGAAATCTGAGATAAAAACAGAAAATACTGGAGATACTGCAAACAAGCATGTAGGGAGTTTCTGTGGAGGGGTGATAGTTAGCAATTCAAGTCAGTGGTTAAAATACAACTTTTTAGAAAACTCCTTGATCACCCTTGTGACCAAACAATGAATTGGAACATAATGTTAATGCATTTCCCTCTCTACAGATGTTACTTGACCTGCTGATAGTGTCCAGTTACCTGTTTCTTTGCTGCTCCTATGTGATGTGTTGGAGGGTGAAGAGAGTCTAATTCTTATATGTATCACAACTGAACTGTGAGATTCAGGTCTGCTGCAGCATTTACAGGCACATTAATGGAATACAATAACACAATAAATAACAGGTATATTCAGTAACCAGAGCATAATAGTGCAAGCCAAAGTATAGTGTGCAATCCATAAACAAAGTCCATAGTACTTTAGTGCTGAGGTAAAGGTAGTGTTGTGGCTAAGCTTGTTCAGTATGGTTCAAGAACCTAATGGTTAATGGGGAGATGCTGTCCTGGTCCTGTATTTTCTCCCCAGTGTTGGTAGCAAGATGAGAACGTAGTCTGGGTGGTGTGGATCTTTGCTGATATTAGCTGCTTGCTGACGCAGTGCTTCCTGTGATGGTGGGAAAGTCAGTACTCATGATGAACCGAACACTGTGCACTACTTTCTGCAGCCTCCTTTGTTCTTGGGTGTTTGAATCAAAGATCCTATAGCGAGCAAGATAGATCACGCGACGAAAAAGACGTAGTACGGCCATGGGTAATTTTCAGCCCTATTTCCGTAACCGGCTTCCGTCTCCGCACCAAAGATCGCATAGGATACTAGTGCGGAGACGGAAGCCGGTTACGGAAACATCTTCGTAAAAATCAAAGTTCTTTGGTAAAAATCTTCTCTTCATTTTCAAAACTATAATTTATTAACACAAACTGTTCCCCCGCAACGTTGATTACACTGCGAGTCGGGTCGGGTCGGGTCGGGTTACTGAAATGGATGAAAAAAAGTCCCACATTCCGCTCCATTGCATACTACACGTCAGCCCATTGCATTTAGCAGGAGTGGTCTATCTTGCTCCGCTATAGAATCTTTGGTTTGAATCACTGCTCCACCCAGTCAGTGTACTTTTCACCGCACACCTGTCGAAGAGCGATAGAGTATTTGGCAATTTGCCAAATGTTCTCAAAACATCTGAGGAAGTAGAGGGAGCACAGACTGGCATCTGACTTAAGGGGCTGTCCCACTTTTCCGAGTTATTCACAAATTCTTCTGAGTTATTCACGAATTCTCCCGAGTTTTCAAACTCGCAGAATGTTCGTAACAAGTCCGTAGGAGTCCGTGGATATATCGTAGCGGCTCGTTATGTCAGCCGTAGGTACTCAGGGCATCACGTAAGTCGGGACGTTTTTCCAGCCTGATGAAAAATGTCCACGAGTAAAAAAATAGCCCCGAGTACCTACGACCTCTCTGCATCTCTCCCGAATTCAACTTAAAAAGGTCTAGAGGCACCAAAGATTTTGACTGTGGTTTAAGCAACAGTATCAGCAGGATCTTTCCTGTAACTCACCATCTCCCAGCAACAGCTGATGTTACTGGAGAGCTCCTGGTGAACTTCTTGCAGCTGCTGGCACTCGGCTGCAGCCTCACCCGCCAGTCCTTAAAGGGACTGTCAGCATTCTCCCAGCTACTGGAGACTGATGGTCCTTTCAGCGGCGAATCCAAGGGCAGGGAGCTCCACCCCACAGTCACCGACTGAAGCGGTGACAGTGAATGGCAGTGAAGAAAGCTAATGGCATGTTGGCCTTCATAACAAGAGAAGTTGAGTATAGGAGCAAAGAGGGCCTTCTGCAGTTGTATCGGGCCCTAGTAAGACCACACCTGGAGTATTGTGTGCAGTTTTGGTCTTCCAATTTCGGGGAAGGACATTCTTGCTTTTGAGGGAGTGCAGCGTAGATTAATTACCAGGACTGTCATATGTTGAAAGAATGGAGCGACTGGGCTTGTATACACTGGAATTTAGAAAGATGAGAGGGGATCTTATTGAAACATATAAGATTATTAAGGGATTGGACATGCTAGAGTCGTGAAACATGTTCCCGATGTTGGGGGAATCCAGAACTAGGAGCCACAATTTAAGAATAAAGGGTAGGCCATTTAGAATGGAGATGAGGAAAAACGTTTTCACCCAGAGAGTTGTGAATCTGTGGAATTCTCTGCCTCAGGAGGCGGTGGAGGCCAATTCTCTGAATGCTTTCAAGAGCGAGTTAGATAGAGATAGGGATATGGGGTGAAGGCAGGAACGGGGTACTGAATGTGGATGATTAGCCATGATCACAGTGAATGGCATTGCTGGCTTGAAGGGCCGAATGGCCTCCTCCTGCACCTATTGTCTATTGTCTATTGCCAGGAGCGGTTGGTGGATTGCTGGACAGACACCCTGCGCCCAGGATCAAGCCACAGAGACTAGGGTCGCGGTCAATGCCCTTCAGCCCAACTCAAGGGTAGCTTAGTTTAGTTTAATTTAGAGATACAGCACGGAAACAGGCCCTTCGGCCCACCAAGTCTGCACCAACCAGTGATCCCCGCACATAAACACTATCCTACACACACTAGGTACCATTTTACATTTATACCAAGCCAATTAATCTACAAACTTGTACATCTTTGGAGTGTGGGAGGAAACCGAAGATCTTGGATAAAACCCACGCAGGCCACGTGGAGACCGTATAAACTCAGTACAGACAAGCACCTATAGCCAGGATTGAACCCGGGTATCTGGCGCTGTAAGGCAGTAGCTCTACCACTGCACCACCGAGCCGCCTGTAGCTGTTGAGAAATTAATTAATAGTACTAAGGGGCTTTCGACGAGACTTTCTCTTCCTGCCTCTCGTGAGGGGGCAGCGATGGGTGAGCTTAAGAGTGAGATCAGTGCTGGCATGTTTTACAATTCATGGTGAGGTTGCCTGGGGAATGTTTTCTGGGCAAGGGGACAGCAGCCCTCATGTCCCGTCCCCACCCCCTCCTTGCATTCATTGCTCCAGTTCACCAGAGGTACAAGCACTGGTTCCTTCACCCCAGGTATAAGACACACCTGAGCCTGGCCTGAGGGTTTCTAGATCTGAATAGAGACATTAATCCTCACGATTTACAGTGGGCAGTGCTGGAGACAGTTGGCAGGTTAGGCAACGTCTGTGGAAAAAGAAGCAGTGTGTTTCAAGGTGGAATATCCTTCATCAGATTGATAGGTAGACCTGGAACAATGATTACTTCTCATTCCACGGTTGCTGCCTGACCTGCAAATGTTTCCAGTGCTCTCTGTGTTTATATGCACAAATAGCTGACTCAGCGGGTCAGACAGCATCTTTCTTCAGACCGAGAGTCAGTCCCCTTTCCCCTGACTCGCAGTCTGAAGCAGTGTCTCGACCCGAAACGTCACCTATTCCTTCTCTGGAGATGCCGTCTGACCCGCTGAGTTACTCCAGCTTTTTGAGTCGATCTTCGATTTCAACCATCATCTGCAGTTCCTTCCGACACTCTCTGTCTTTATGTCGGGTTTCCAGTGGCTGCAGCGTTCCTCCTGGGCAAGTTTTAACCCGTCTCTTCCTTCCAGAGCGGCCCAAGATCTGTCTCCCCCGAGCTCTACGACAGAAGCTGGTGAAGGTGGTGGGAGAGACCATCAACCTCATGATCCCCTTTCAGGTGAGTGAGGAGAGGGTGCTGAGAGAGGAGGCAACGTGTGGGAGCGGAGAGGAGGAGGGTGGATGGAGGGGGGGAGGTGGAAGGAGTGGGTAATCTTGTTACATGGGGTGGGAGAAGGTTAGTATGGGGAGGAGCAGCATGGGGAAGAGTGGGCAAGTTAGTGATGTGCGGACATTGGCCCTGGAAACCTGCCCCACACTGCATCCCATCTGCAGCCCAGGGATTTCCGTGAGACACAGTCCGTGTTTACTGCCCAGTAGGACCAGCACCAGGTTTATGTCTGCAAGCTTCCACTGATCTACACTCTTCGCTGTGCACAGTAAGCGACAGAGATAGCTGCCTTAAAACCCTGTCCCACTGTACGAGTTCATTCAAGAGTTCTCCCGAGTTTGCCCTGATTCGAACTCGGAGATTTGCCGTAATAGCTGCTCGTAGGTACTCGGGGCTCTCGTGGACATTTTTCAACATATTGAAAAATCTTCACGAGTCTTCCCGAGCTTACTTCGTTTCCCGATTACCTGCCGTTAGCGTTACGAGTTGCTAAGAGACGTCCCCGAGCTCCGACGTACCCGCTACGTTCATTCTACGTGCTTCCACGAGTCTGATTGTTTTTTGAAACTCGGGAGAGCTCTTGAATGAACACGTACAGTGTGACAGGGCTATTACCCTCGGGACTGCCTGCTTCCCCAGCACCTGGAGCATGGCAGAGTCCAGTGCGGCTGTGGACGAGAGGTGTCCAGGGCCAGGGAACACCCTCTGCTGAGTGAAGGTGGGCAGACGTGTTGCAGTGCACTTAGAGAAGAGTGAGGAAGGAGTGCCGTACTGTTTTTTTATTTTATTTTTATTTTTTAAAATTATACAAATAACTTTTATTCAAAAAATAAAAATAAACATACAGAGTATTAACACAATCAAAGACTGCCTATGTTGACAGTTTGCAAACAAACGATCATCAAATGAACATAACGCCAACTTTATCAACAAAACACTCAAGCTCCCGCGGCGACCAGCGTTCGCGGAAGGCCTCCAAAGTCCCCGTGGACACCGTGTGTTCCCTTTCCAGGGACACGCGGGCACGGACGTAGGCCCGGGAAAGGGGCAGCAGTCAACCCTGGTGCGGCCGTTGACGACCCGTGAATGGCCATCTTGGCCAGGCCCTGGAGCAAACTGAAAGGGAGATCCACCCCCTCCCTCCTGAACTTCTCCCCTCTGTACCGGGTGCCCAAAAATCAGGAGTGTGGGGCTAAAATGTAGCCAAAACTCGAGGAACAGCCCCTTCAGATGCTCGAACAGAGGCTGTAACCTCTCACACTGCAAGTACAAATGGAACACAGTCTCTTCCTCGCCGCAGAAGTGACAGGCGGCTGGTGAGTCCGTGAACCGGCTCAAGTATCTGTTACAGGCCACAGCCATGTGCAGCATTCTCCACCCCAGGTCCTCGATGTAAAGGGGGAGGACCCCCTGATAGAGAGACCTCCACTGAGGACCACCCCCGCCGTCAGGTGGTAACACGGAGGGGCCGCACTGTGGAAAAGTGGGAGAAGGTGAAGTCTTGCTGGTCGTTGAGTGAATGGAAGGGAGCAGAATGTGTGAAATTGTGAGGATATCCACTCGGATGAACACAACGGACAAGCAGAGTAATTGTGAAATGAGTAATTTGGAAGCATTGCGGTTGGGAATGTGGACATGGATACATTGTGATTAGGAGGACAAATTATATGTTAGCCTTTATCACGGGAGAGTTTGGCAGGGAAAGCTGAATGTAGTATTGGGTCTTTCTGAGGCCGCAGGTGAGTATTATACACGGCTGTTATTTCCACTATGAAGATACAATGCGCATGGTAGGTGTCACACCTGGACTCGCATCCATTCCCCTCCTCCCCTTCCACCTATATTCCCTCCTTTTCCATCTTTCTTTCACACCTTCTGCCTTTTCATCTCTAGCCTTTGTCCAACCAGCTGCTTATCGAAAACCTCCCCCACCTGTATCCACCTATCACTTGCCAGTTATGCATGAGCTTTCTCACCTCCACCCCGGTCAGTCTGACGAAGAGTCTGGCCCAAAACATCACCTATCCACATTCTCCAGAGATGCTGCCTGACCCGCTGAGTTACTTCAGTACTTTGTCTTTTTTTTGTAAACCAGCATCTACAGTTCCTTGTGCCTACAGTGACAATTCACTAAATTGGTTTCTGGGATGGCAAATGTGCAGTGTGAGAAATGGAATACTCTGGAATTGTATTCATGAGGTTTTAGAAGCTGGAGAGAAGGTCTCCTTAAAATGTATAAGATTGTTAAAAGGCTGAACTGGGTAAAATGCAAAGAGGATGTTTCCACTGACTGAGGAACATAGAAGCAAGAGGCAGAGTTTGAGAGAAAGCTGCAGGTGTTGGGGAAATTCTTTGACTCGGAGTGATGAAGGTTTGGAATTTTCAGCCTAGAGGAGTGCAAAGGCTCTAGACTTAAAGATTGATGGATGTCTAAATATTGAAGGAATCTAGGAATCTATGGTGATTGCGCTAGAAATTGGTGTTGAGGTTGGAGATCAACATGTAATCCTGATGAGTGATGGTGCAGGTTCAGATTGAGTGGATCTCTCCTAAAGCCAGAGGATGTGGAAAGTATGTATCCGGTGGTATTGGATCCTGTTGGTATGCAGCTATGTTTCTATACTGCTCGTCCGCTTCTGCCTCTCTCTCTGCAGACTCAGTGAGTTTCCATGGCTGAAGATAGACCCACAAAGCTCGATTAAGCCCCTGTCCCACTTAGGAAACCTGAACGGAAACCTCTGGAGACTTTGCGCCCCACCCAAGGTTTCCGTGCGGTTCCCGGAGGTTTTTGTCAGTCTCCCTACCTGCTTCCACTACCTGCAACCTCCGGCAACCACCTGCAACCTCCGGGAACCGCACAGAAACCTTGGGTGGGGCGCAAAGTCTCCAGAGGTTTCCGTTCAGGTTTCCTAAGTGGGACAGGGGCATAACTCAGCGGGACAGGCAGCATTTCTGGAGAGAAGGAATGGGTGGCGTTTCGGGTCGGGACCCTTCTTAAGGAAGGGACATGACCCAAAATGTCACCCATTCCTTCTTGAAGAAGGGTCTAGACCGGAAACATCACCCATTCCCTCTCTCCAGAGATGTTGCCTGTCCTGCAGAGTTACTTCAACATTTTGTGTCTACCTTTAGTGTAAACCCGCATTTGCAGTTCCATCCTATGTCATTTTCATGGCCCCCTGGTTTACAGACTGGAATTTGAAGCTCTAACAATGACTTGTCTACTTGCAGGGCAAGCCCAGGCCAAAGGTCACGTGGCTGAAGGATGAGCAGCCTCTGGACTCCCAGACCATCAGCCTCCGCAACAGCGACAGCGACACTGTCCTGTTTGTCCGCATGGCTCAGCGCCAACACTCGGGCACCTACCAGCTGGAGGTACAGATCGAAAACTCCCAGGACAGAGCCAGCATCCAGATCCAGGTCATAGGTACGTGAGTACTGATGCTCCTTCCACTGATCGTTTCCCTTCAAACACCAGGACCAGTAGCCAGCCCGTGACTGTCTGACCTCTCTCCTTATTCCAGGGCACCAGCCTTCCACTCACTACCCCTTACAAATGGAGCAAATGGTCTCCTTTTCTGCGCCACGCAACTTTACCTCTTGCTCTGTCCTCTCCACGACCCATGTACATGGAACCCATATTCAACAGCAATTTGTGACAGATGTCAAACGTGGACATCTAGTCCAGCACACGCTGCAGCCAGGCTTCACCTTACTATGTGATATCTGACAGTAATCATCTTCAGGCAATCCCCTCCGGTCCTAGACTCTCCGACCATGGCTCCCTATCTTTCCATCGACCTACACTCCATGGAATGCCATCCCTGCTTTGCATAACCTCGTCTTGTTATTCTACCCCTGGGGCCCAGCGTCAATTCAGAAATCCACACCAGGCTTTGTCAAGGTCCATCTGTCCACCCTGAGGGACGTAGGTGCTCCAGGTGTGTACTCACCAGGGCAGTGCAGAGCCCAGTACATATCAGTCTGGATGGAAAGGGCAAACTTCCATCAGCTGTTTTGATCATTTCCTCCAGCTGTTTTCAGTGGGTTGGCATACACACAATGGGCCGAATGGCCTGCTTTCTGTGTCATACATTTCCAAAATATTTTCTTTGACTCTCCGTAATCCATGCACATGGAACTCTTGTCCCTTAACTTTCCCAGTTTCCCAGTGTCTATATCCTGCAGAAGGATCTCTGTTGTAAATCACAACCAGATGTTCCTCGGCACTTCCTGGGATTTTCTGGGGGCAAGGATGCCTAGGTCTAGGTGGAGATCTCAGTGTCCCGGGAGATGTCCCTACCATGGGGAGAGCAGTTTTCATCCTGCAGTGTAAGAGGGGCGATCTCTACCTTTCGAGCTTCCTCAGCCTTGACTACAAGATCTTTCCCCAGCCCTGTCCACCTGGCTGAGCTCTTTGCTGGCTCTAGTGATGCACCCTGACCAACCCTTATAGCCCAAGCCAGTCTATTCACAACAACATCCAGCTGATCCTGGGCCTAATCCAACGTTCTCAAAGGGCTGTGTAGGAAGGAACTACAAATGCTGGTCTACACTGAAGATAGACAAAATGTTGAAGTAACTCAGTGGGACAGGCAGCATCACTGGAGAGAAGGAATGGGTGACATTTTGGGTCGAGACCCTTCTTCAGACTGAGTCAGGGGAGAGGGAAACTGGAGATATGGATGGGTACAAAGAAAATGTAAGGTGTGAAAATGACAGATCAAAGCAGACGATGATGAAGGAAGTGTAGAATGGTTCACCGTTGGTTGAGGGGAAAGTGACAATGAGGCATACAAACAGTGAAATTAATCAGGAGGACAGTGAAACTAGGGTGTGGAGGGATGGACAGAGAAGGAAAGCAAGGGTTACTTGTAGTTAGATCAATCAAAACTCATACCTGGGTTGTAAACTGGCTGGTGTGTCGGTTGCCTTACCTCTCTTGAACAGGAGAAGGTGCTCATCAGGATGGAACGCAAATGTCTTTATGGGATTTTGTGCACATTAAGACTGGCTGCATTTCCTGGCTTGGATCCGGCTTTTGTACACTGCTCCAGGGTGCATGGTGAAAATGGATAGGCACTTGATGTCATCCCTTGGCTTTGGGATAGGAGAGCATCAGAAGTACATCTGCATGGGGCCGTTCCTGCATCTTTGGAAGGAGGAGGATAATGGGTCCGGGTCTGTGTGGACCAAGCATGGAAGTCAGCCTCTCAGCTTGACAACATGCTCATAGATCCCATTAATCCACGGAAGATGTCCCATTGGGTTTTTTTTGGCCACATGGGTGAATTCTCCCCAAGTGGGAGAATTGCTCTGGACTCCTGCTGGGGCTGCAATCCTTGCCAGGGGCGGGATCCTTGCCAGGGGTGATGAGCCTGTTCAAATGTAGCACCGTGCCTCTCCTCCATCTGGGAATCTATCCCTGCTTTTGCTGCAAACATCCAGAAGAAGCTGGTGTCAAGAGGAAACACTGTGGTTCCGAGTCTCAGCAGCCCCTTGCATTTGCAACCTCCCTTCTCTGCTGTTCTCTCCCCAGATAAGCCAGGACCCCCTGTGAACGTCAAGGTGGTCGAGGTGTGGGGGTTGAATGTTGCACTAGTCTGGCAACCTCCCAGTGACAGCGGCAACAGTGAAGTCACTGGCTACACCATTCAGAAGGCGGACAAGAAGACAATGGTACGTATGTATGCTGGTGAACAAGGGGGCACGTAAGTGTTTGGGCTGTGAAGCAGCAGAGTCCGCCCCTTGCTCTGGGACTCCTCTCCTCAGGCAAGGCTCGATCTGAGTTAAAGGCGCTCCGATTAAAGGCAGATTGGCCTTACTCTGGGGCTCCCGTCAAGGAATAGATAGAATGACCAGAAGAGCGAGAATAGGACAGAAGAATGAGCAGAAAGGAAGGAGGGACAAAGAGGGGGACAGAGAGAGAGACAGGAAAGGGGTGAGAGGAGGAGAGAGTGTGGATAAAGAGATAAAGGTAAAGAGTGAGAGAGAAAGAGGAAAGGAGTGTTTGAAAAGAGTGAACCGAGAAGAAAGGAGGATAAGAATAAAAGTATAAAGTATCCTTTATTGTCATTCAAACTTTTGGTTGAACGAAATTACATGCCTTGCAGTCATGACAGAGAATAAAATAACAGAACACACAATGAACACAGTTTACCATCCACCACAGTGAGTCTACCAGGCACCTCCTCACTGTGATGGAAGGCAAGAGTCTTGAAGTCCTTGTCTCTTCCTTCCTTGTTCTCCCTCTGCGTTGAGGCGATCCAGGCTTTCGATGTTGGGTGATGGTAAGTCCCGCGGCGGAATCCGAGCTCCGCGAACGGGCCGGTTCAAACTCCGCGGCCCGGGGCGGACAAAGCTGCCACCCTCCAGTCCAATGGACGAAGCTGTTGTTGCGGGAGCTCCCGAGAATCGGTCGCCAACCTGGGACCTGCGAGCTCCCGACGTTGCCGTCCAAAGCCTCCGAGTCTCCGAAGTCGGCCAACTTCGCGATGGTGAGTCCTGGCTCTACCTCCGGAGCCTCGAGGTCGGCCCCAGTCGGAGGCCGCCAGCTCCGTGATTAGGCCTCAGCGGAGACGGAGACGAAGATACAACAAAGAAGAGGTCGCATCCCCCCCGAAGGAAGAGACTAAAACAAGTTTCCCCCGCCCCCCACACATACACAACTAAAAATAAACTAAAACATATGTCCAACAAGACAAATGAAAAAGACAGACGGACTGCAGGCGAGCCGCAGCTGCTTGGGCAGCGCCGCCACTTCCGGAACGAGGGGGAGGAAAGGATGAAGCGTGAGAGAGAGAGAGAGAATTGAGCACACTAGCCACGAGCATTTATCTACCTGAGTCACTGTTCTTGCTGGAGCTCAGCAGATCAGGCAGCAACAGATTGAGTCTTGATCCAAAACATCGTCTGTCCACTAAGCCCCCACAGATGCTGCCTGACCTGCAGAGTTCTGGCTGTATCACTATGACTGATAGCTTGAGGCAGCCTTGCAGGGCACGGCTCAGGGGGAAGGAAGGGACCCAGGTGCAGTAGAGCAGTGTACTATAGTCCAATATGATCTCTGCTGTAAAATCTGCAGAAAGCCCATTGTGAATAAATAAGATGTTATCAGTATTGTGCAGAGCTGGTGCAGGGAGACACTGAGTGGAAGATATGGCTTTAACCTTTACCCTGCACGGAAACGTCTCTGTTGCTGGTTTTGCAAAGAGTTAAATATGGAAATCTCCTTTATAAGTTTCTCTTTCTCTGCCTTTGTCACCTCCCTCTCCCTGTCTGTTTCTCTGTTGCCCTTTGTCTCCTCTGCCTGTCCCTTGAACTGCCTCCCACCCTCCTCCCTTCTCCCTCAACCTCACTCCTGCGTCGATGTCCGCCACGCTCCAGGAATGGTTCACAGTCCACGAGCACTATCGTCGACTGCAGTGCTCGGTGTCAGAGCTGGTCGTGGGGAACGAGTACTTCTTCAGGGTTTACACTGAGAATCTGTGTGGCCTGAGTGAGGATGCCGGCATGTGCCCAAAGAGCGTGTACATCCAGAAGCCAGGTAACCCACTGAGCCTCAACAAATGCATCCCTCCACCAACAACACTTCCACTCAGTCATGGGCTCCATCACCTGGAGAACTCAGCACGGCTTGTAGTCATAGAAACGGGCCTTATAGTTTCCAAATGCCGGGCTCCCTTTATCCCCATCCCACTTAACTGCATTAATTTGGTTTAGTTTAGAGATACAGCGTGGAAACAGGATCTTCGGCCTACTGAGTCTGTGCCGGACAGTGATCACCCCATACATTAACACTATCCTACACACACTAGGGGGGGGGGGGGTTGCTGGAGATCCCGCAGAGAACCCAATCAGTGAGAAGGTACAAAGTCTGTACTGACAGCATTCGTAGTCAGGATCAAACCCGGGTCTCTGGAGCTGTAAGGCAGCAGCTCTACCACTGCGCCACCGAACCACCCCATTTAGTTCATAGTCTTCCCTGCCTTAGTGATTCGTGCTTGTGCAGCTGATTCTTGGATGTCGTGAGTGTCTCTCCTTCCACCATCACCCCAGGCAGTGTGTTCCAGATTCCAACCACTGGGTAGAGAATCCCCCTGCGGATCCCGCCAAACCTCTTATCTCTTGGCTTAAACGTATGCTTTCTTATCTTAATCACCTCATATATGGGGAAAAAAGGTTCTTAATATCGACCTGACTGATCCTCTTCCAAAGGTTATAGACATCTATCAGTTCATGCCTAAGCCTCTTACACTACAGGGAAACTAAACCCAAGCCTGTCTGATCCAAGCAACATGCTGGCGAATCTCCTTTGCACCCTCTGCAGGGCATTCACATACTTCCTATAGTGTGATGAACAGACTACACATTGCTCCAGCTGTGGCCCAACCAGTGTTTTCTAAAGTTGTACCAAAGCTCCCTACTCATAAATTCTGTGAGCCAATGTTAATGAAGTCCAGCATGCCACAAGCCTTCTTTATTACTGGATCCATCTGCGCCAACAATTCTAGTGATATATGATGTACTCCAAGGCCCTGCCGTTTATATTGTATGCCCTTTATCATTATTTTACCTTCCAAAATGCATCACATTGGACTTTTAGGAATAAATTCCTGTCAATGCTCTGCCCAAATTTTCATGCGATCTATATCCTGCTCTTGCCTTAGACAATCTTCCTCAATGTGTACAACTCCACCAATGTCCATGTCATCTACAAATGTACTAATCTACTCCTGGATTCACATCACAAGTTGCTAATATACACCACAAACAACAGGAATCCCAGTATCAATCCTTGTCGTACAGCACTGGCCATAGGATAGGCATCAGCTCACTTCACCACCCTCTGTGACCCATCATCAGGACAGATTTGGATACTATTTACTAGGCTCCAGGGGCTCTGACCTTTTATACCAGCCAAACAGGCGGGACCTTGTCAAAGGCCTTACTAAAGACCCTTTGCCCTCCTAATATTCTTTTTAAGTGTTCTCCTGACACTCTGCACTCCTCGAGGGTGTCTCCTGTTTTCAGTTCTCTATGTGTAGGAAGGAACTACAGATGCTTGTTTAAACCGAAGATAGACACAAAAAGCTGGAGTAACTCAGCGGGACAGGCAGCATCTCTGGAGAAAGGGAATACGTTTCGGGTCGATACCCTTCTTCAGAGTTCTCTATACCCGTCATATGCTTCATTTTCTTTCTTCATCAAAACCTCTAAATCCTTTGTCACAGAGGGCTCCCCAGTCTCACCATCTGTGCCTTTCACCCTTAGGAGAACACATGGACCTTGAACCCACCACAACCTTTTAAAAAAATAACCACTTGTTGATGTTCGATATACAAACCGCGGCTCCTAGTCTATTTTTGTTACATCCTCCATGATGTAATTTGAAAGTTGCCTTCCCCCCCAGTTTAGGACCATATTTTCCAGACCATCTTTATCCCTTTCCACAACCACCTTGAAACTTAAAGAATTATGATACTATCCCCAAAATGGTCCCCACTGACATTTTCACCAATTGCCCATTCACATTTCCCCAAATTTGGTCCAATACAACCTTCTCTTCATGAGGACTATCTACAGATTGTCTCAAAAGATTCCCCTGATCGCCCCCTCCCAATAAAGCAATACTAAGGAGGTTAGAATCCTCCACCACTATAACCATTTTAATCTTACACCTCGCAGTGATTTCTCTATCTGCTCCTCGATCTCCCATTGACTATTTTTAGCTTGTAGTGTAGCGTTTCTCTTTTCTTATTTCTAAGTTGTGCAGAAAAGCTTTCCAGGATATTCCCCCTGGATTCTACCATGTCATCCTCCCTAACCATCAATGTGATGCCCCCCTCCTCTTTTACCCCCTCTTTATCTCCCTGAAATCTCTCTACCCCAAGACATTGAGCTACTTTTCCTTTCAACCATTTTTGCGATTTATATTGAATGCTCATGTGCAGATCAATGCTCCAAGCTAATCAGATGCCTTGCATTAAAATGAATGCTGTTCAGCCGACCAGCCCTTATTCCATCCCAATCACAGAGCTGTTCAAGAAGGAACTGCAGATGCTGGAAGATTGAAGGTACACAAAAATGCTGGAGAAACTCAGCGGGTGCAGCAGCATCTATGGAGCGAAGGAAATAGGTGACGTTTCGGGCCGAAACCCTTCTTCAGACTGATGGGGGGTGGGGGGGAGAAGGAAGGAAAAAGGGAGGAGGAGGAGCCCGAGGGCGGGGGGATGGCACTCCATTGCCAGAGTGAGCAACACCGGAAATTGGAGGAACAGCACCTCATATTCCGCCTGGGTTGCTTGCGTCCGGATGGCATGAACATTGAATTCTCCCAATTTTGCTAGCCCTTGCTGTCTCCTCCCCTTCCTTAACCCTCGAGCTGTCTCCTCCCATCCCCCCGCCCTCGGGCTCCTCCTCCTCCCTTTTTCCTTCCTTCTCCCCCCCACCCCCCATCAGTCTGAAGAAGGGTTTCGGCCCGAAACGTCACCTATTATCCTTCGCTCCATAGATGCTGCTGCACCCGCTGAGTTTCTCCAGCATTTTTGTGTACCTCCAATCACAGAGCTGTTATGGTGTGTATATAATTTTAAAAATGCAGATGCTGGAAGCCCGAAACAAAAACAGAAAATGCAAGAAATACGCAGCAGGTCAGGCAGGGTGTGTGGACAGAAGGCCGATGGAATGTATCTGGTCAATAGCCCTTCTTCAGATTGTACTGACATTGTACAGTTGGGGCCAGAGTCATTGTTCAGCGAGGTTAGAGGAAGGGCTGGATAAGGGACCTGAACCCAACAATCAGGCACAGTTCATCCCATCTTTATGTTACTGCCAATATAAATTCCCATCTCAACAATTATAATGGGGATCGCCGTGCAAATGTAATACTGTTTCTTCGTGTCTCTGGTTGGAATAATGAAGATTGCCCCAGCAGTGATATGTAATGCAGTAATCCAGTTTCCTGCTTCTCTCCTCGCCTTCCCTTATGCCTGGGTTTGGGTTTTGCAGGTTATTGAGCTGCGGTTTGGTGGGGGGAATCTCTGTGAGACTCTAACTGCACCTCTTCCTTGCTTTCTTCTGCAGGAACTGAATACAAGCCACCCAGCTACAGGCAGCACGACTTCAACGAAGCGCCCAAGTTCACCCGCTCCCTGGTGAATCGCTCTGTG
Source organism: Amblyraja radiata (assembly GCF_010909765.2). Lineage (NCBI taxonomy): Eukaryota > Metazoa > Chordata > Chondrichthyes > Rajiformes > Rajidae > Amblyraja > Amblyraja radiata. The sequence continues at coordinate 38,189,071 of NC_045975.1, forward strand.
ATCTGTGGGTACAATGCCACCCTGAGCTGTGCCCTGCGAGGGAGCCCCAAGGTACTTGACCACCCGGGCAAACAGTGCTACGCCCGACCCACCACAACACTGCAGTTAACATGGCCAGTGTACCAAACTCTCTCTCTCACTCACACTTCCCATATGACCCTCTCGCTTTCTCTTTCTCTCCTTCCCTCTCTCCACCTCTTTCCCTTCCTCTCTTTTTCTCTCTCCCTCTCCTGTTTTCTCCTTCTCATTTTTCTTTCCTATTTCCTACTTATTCATTTTTTCATTCTCCCTTCCTCTCTCATTCTCTCCCTCTCCTTCCCACTCGCTTTTTTCCCCTTTCCTTTCTTTTCCCCTCCCTCTCACTCCTTTCCTCCTTCGTGCATGTTTTCCTGTCCCTCTCTCTCTTTCCATTACCCTCTCTATCTCTCCCTCTTTCTTGCTTTCTTCCTGTCCAGCCCTCTTGCTACTTTCCCTCTCTCTCTCTTCCTCTATCCCTCTCATCACGTTTCCCCATCGCCTCCCTCTCCATGTTGCATGCTTTCCCCTGCTCCGTCTCTCGGTTCCCCCTCATAGTCATTGCTCTCCTCTCTTGCCCTGTCTGCTGCGGCCCCAGCCCAAGGTGATGTGGTACAAGAACCAGATGGATCTGTCGACTGACGCCCGCTTCAGGATGTTCAGCAACCACGGGGTGCTGACACTGGAGATTCGGAAGCCCTGTGCCTTTGACGCTGGGACCTACAGCTGCCGAGCCGCCAACACCCTGGGTGAGGCCGAGAGTGAGTGCAAGCTGGAGGTCCGAGGTAAGGACACACTCACTGGCACGGCAGGGCTCCAGAGCAAGGTGCAGTCTGCCTGAAAGGGGAGAGAAGAACCGTGTTCACGCTCACAATGTCCCCCAGTGCTGCCCACTGTAATAGCTGAGTCTCCCGTTGCGAGTTGACACAAGAGGTACCCCGAGTTAAAACTCGTGGTAATAACGTACGATTAACGTACGGAACTCGTGGACGCAACTTAGAGACTCGTTGCGCTAACGGCAGGTACTCGTGAAACTTGTCAACTCTTGCAAAAAATCAAACATGTTTAAAATTTTCCACGAGTCAATTTTACTCTTGTGGTTAAGAATTGAAACATTTTAACTCGTTGTAAGAACGTAGTGGCCCGTGCGTTTACCTTAGTGTATCGTGAGTCTACCGTGGGAACTCTTTAACTTAGCGGGCAGGCAGCAGCAGATTGTCGCTCCCTTCAGTTTCCCAGCGACAATCACCTGCCATAACGCGAGAGAGCTCATGCACTGTTGTAGGTCTCCTTTGCACGTCGGTGTTTCTGTCTTTCTCCACTCATTGTTGGCCCTATCTGTCACCGCCCCCACCTACACCCCTCTGCTCCCCGGCCATGTGTGTGACCCCTTCCCTCCCCTCTCCAACTCACGCCTGGGCACCAAAGCTTTTCACTCTCTTCACGTCGGCGATGCCAGCAGGACGGTGCCAGTCGCCCCGGGTCAGTCGCTCCCTTCAGTTTCCCAGGGGGTCGGGACGGGACTGCATATGGGAGGGAAAGGTGGGGGGGGGGGGAGGATGGGTGGGTTAGGTGAGCAGGAGAGTGGGGTTGTTTGCAGTTGCAGAGGGAGGGGGAAAGGGCGGTACAGTTCCCAGTCTCAGCTCCTGTCCAGGGGGTGGCCGGAGACGTCAGGACCAACGGGACACCGACCCCCAGGCCCACCAGGCCCACTGCAAGCACGGAGAACCCAGAGACCCACAGCCAACAGCAACTCCAGCCCAGCCCCGCTCCAACTCCAGAGGAACTCGCTCCCCGATGGGCCGCTACGGCGACAAGTGGCAGTTCACCCACAGCCCGAGCTGCGCCCCCTCATCTCGGGCTGTGGGCGAACTGCCACACTTGTCTCCCGCACGAAGATCATCCCGCAGAGAATGATCCCAGCCTAACCCAAGAGCCATGTCACTCCAGACAGATTAATGACGCCCCCCCCCCCCCCACCCCACCCCCCCCAACCTCTCTCCACCTCAACTCACGCCTGGGCACCAAAGCAGCTCAGGAGGCGAACCCTGAGCTCCGTCTCACAACAATCTGATGTGCACATCCGTCTCCCCGCAGATTTAATCTCCCGTCTCCCCGCAGTGTGTAGACATGGCAGTAAATTCAATTAAAACATATCAAACCTGTGTGTTTCAAACAAATCATAAGTATAACTGCTCTGGCACTGGATGGCGCGCATTTTCCCTTTGTAGGTCACATCAATAGATGCGGCCGCGCTGAATTCTATCTTTAAAACAAAGCCACAGGATGGAGAGGTCTTCTTTAACACTGTTGCTTATTAAAACAAACCTTCAATCAGGATTGGCTCAAGAGTAACTCGGGAGACGAACTTGGAACATCGCAGAAATGACAAGTAAACGGCAAACTTGTCATACCCGTGGGAACTCGGTTAAACTCTTGATCATACACTTGGAATCTCGTACACAACCACGAGTCTTTCACTCGGGGTACCTCTTGTGTCAACTCGCAACGTGAGACTCAGCTTTAACACGGTTATCAGGTCAATTACTTTGTGTACAGTCAGCTCACACTGTGAGCTGCGCAGCCCTGCTGGGCACTGTTGGCTGAGCATCACAGAGTGGTCAGGGTACAGGGCAGGCCCCCTCGCACTGTCTCAATGGTGGGAGACCACCTGCATCTGGAGGAGACAGTTCCTCAGCACTGACCCACTGACATGTGGCGTTCCCCCATTACTGCCCCTCCCACAGTGTGGCATACCCTTGTCATTGCCCCTCCCACAGGAGGGCATACCCTCGTCATTGCCCCCCCACCCCTCTTACCATGCAGCACTCTCTCAGTACTGCCCCTCTGTCAGTGCAGCACGACCTCAATGTTGCAGAATGTGTCGGGCTGGGCCAGACTCAGGTGCCTGGTGGTTTGAACCCCAGATCTTTATCTCAGTCAGTCATACAGGAAGTGGAGAGTAGTGACAATGTTATTGAATGGCAGTCAGCTGGAGAGGCTGAAGCCCCTTTATGTGAAGTCGCACGTGTGTGTCCACTTGATCCTGTACTGCCACCCAGTTCAACGATTTATGAATCTGTCTCCCACCAGTCCCCATCTTCCTTGTTCTCCAAGGTTTTCAACATTTCCCCAATCCTCTGAATTAAAATCATTCCTTTCTCAGTCTTAAAAACATTCAGTGACCATGTCCTTAGTTCGAACCAGAGAACACAGTTCTCAAAATTTACCGTCTTCGAATCGCAAATTGTTGAAAGTACTTCTCATTGCTCTGAACTCCTTTCATTGCCGGCCCATCCTCCCCAATCCCTCCTCATCAGATAACCCGCTACTGCGACGATTCTATTGAAAGGACCTTCACCTCATGCCTTCAAACTGGTACATTATGCCACCTACAAGGGCTTTTATTTTGTGTCATCTGTTCCGTTATAAATGGGTGAATTTCACAGTGGCGCAGCGGTTACAGCTGTTGCCTTTCAGTGTCAGAGACCCGGGTTTGATCCTAATCTCGGCTGCTTTCTGTTTGGAGTTTGGGATCGCTGTGGTCTAATTACGGAAATGTGTGGCTGAAGGATGCCCAAAGCTGACAACTTGAGGACATTAGGCATTGGGGGCAACGAGGAAACAAAGCATTTATATTTTGGTATGATAACCAAATGATAGTCATAATATTGGGCTCAATAGGAAATTAAAAGTGCAGGGGCTAAACATAAATTATACAGAGCTTTAATCTACATGTGGACTGGAAAGTCACATTATCTGTGATAAGGTGGGGCATGAAGTGTGTAGGAAGAAAATGCAGATGCTGGTTTACACCGAAGATAGACACTAAATGCTGGAGTAACTCTGCAGAATAGGGAGCATCTCTGGATGGAAGGAATGGGTGACGTTTCAGGTCGAGACCCTTCTATGAATGTTTCCAACGTCCCCAGACCAAAGAGTGGAGGAACCCAGTGGGGAAAAGGTTATTTCAGATCTTGCTTTGTGGAATGAGAAAGGGTTGATGGACAGTGTAGGGAGGAGGAGTGATCATGACGTGATAGAAAGTTGCACTGAGTTTGAATATATGATAGAGTACATGTGCGAACCAGGACAAGAAGCTGAGAAAGGAAGGGAAGATAAAAGGTGAGTACCCTGACAGTGTAAGAGCAAAGACTAGAGAAGGGAAATGTAGGCCCCTTGCAATGGAATTTATAATGAGGAATAAGGAAGAAATGTCTTCATGGAGGAAATAACAACAATAGTAAAATAATCTGAATCTCCCTCTCGCTCCAGTTGTCCACATTCTGAATGCCAATCACTAACCAGTGCCCTGTTCTGTCTTCCCACAGGGATGTAGAATCCTCGTCGGTGCTTTGCCAGAGGTAAGAGTCAGTGGAATGAGGGAACGTCTGGAGAGGGAGTGAGAGAGGGGTAAGGTGGGCCTGGGCAGTTTGAAAGGGGACAGTGAAGAAGCCAGATAATCACCTTGAGTTCTCAGTAACAATTCAGGGGGAAGGCTGGAAGTTGTTGGCAAATGGGGATGCAATTGAAACGGACTGTAATTCCGGCCGCTAAGGCTGTCCACTGATTCTGTTTCTGTTCGTAGCCGCAGAGTGGAGCGAGGTGGCGAGGTCCGAAGAGCTGAAGACCAGCGTCACACTGAGCCTTAGTCCAGGGCTCAGGTTGCCTGACCAGTGTTGAGTTGGTTCTTCTCACCTCTAGTTTAGTCACGGAGACTTTGTGGACATATGTGTGTTTTCTGTCATCCACTTCAATGTTCGACCCCCCCGGAATGGTGATACTGGCCCAGCTCTGCTGCTTCTGATCACTTGTATCACATTTTATTCTGATGTGCACATGAACGTGTGTTTGTAATTGGTGGGAGGTGAGGGGAGAACATGTTCTTGCTGCGGAGACTGTAGTGATTGTAGCATGATTTGGCTGTGGGAGGAACACTGTGTCAGAGCAGCTCTCCTTTGTTCAGAGTTGTGTGTTACATTAGGAGTCCGATTGTGATGTACTGGACACCTCTGCACACAGAAATAAACCCTTCCACCACTTGATTTACTGAAAAACACAGCTCACTTTCTGTTACAACTTGCCGTTACTTTTCTATGACTCTCTTCAATCAAGGAATGTTTTAATTAGAAGCTTCTCTGAGTAGGCAGTCTACAAGACCGGTTTGGAGGGATATGGGCCAAACACAGGCAGGTGGGACTAGTGTAGCTGGGACATGTTGGCTGGTGTGGGCCAAGTTGGGCTGAAGGGCCTGTTTCCATGCTGTATCACTCTATGACTACTGGTAATCGACAAAGAAGGGAGGTTTGACAAAAGGAGCTTTTTCCCCCATCAGTCCCCGTGTAAGGCAGGCTTTTGTGCTCCTCCTCACCCCCCCCCCCCCCCCACCCCCCCCCCACCCCCCCCACAGTTGTAGCAGGTGAGGTATCAAGGGAGGAACAGGTTTGGCAATGATACTAATGGAGCACCAGCGACTATCCCCAGACTCGCTCACATCTTGCAGGGACCGTCAGCAACACCCTGTGGTCTGCAGAACCCTTTCATCTTTCTATCTATATATTACTAAAACTTTCATCTTGTTTGTTTGGATGTCTGCGTGTGAGTGAGATCCTGAAATTACGCCAAAATGGTACACGATAGCGCTACAATTTTTGCACCACCTTACTCACAATTGTCTTGTGGTGTGTTTTCATCCAGTTTCGTGGGGGTGGAAGATTGCAACCTTCACGTGGTCCGCCCTATTTCGACGAATGCAATCAACCCGGCGTGCACAATCAAATAAGATCAAATAGAACAAGTTGTCCTACAACTTTAGGATGTGCACGCCATATGCAAGAAGAAGAAGATCCAGTTTAGTTCAGATTGATGTTATATTTTACGTTATTCACATTTTTAACTACAAAATCTAGTTTGAGAAAGAATGACTTGAACACTGCAGTGGCAGTTGCAGTGGCAGTTACAGTGGCAGTTACAGCTATGACATCACAATGGGATCTCATTTACATTAAAAAAACAAAATTTAACTTCTCACTGTAATAAAGAATCCAATTCAAACTGAGTCCTGTCCTTCACACTGAGTCCTGTCATTTGAAACATTGTAACGGGCAGGGGCAGGACAAGGGAATTGGATTTTTTTAAATTTTAAAAGAGGGAGGCTGTAGAGGAGGGGTGGGAGAGCTGGGGGATGAGGGGAAATGAACTGCCAGCGCAGTTGGGGGCTATGGGTGAGTGGTGGAATATTGCGTTGGGGAACGGGACCAGGCCTCCCATGTGATGGGTCTAGTATATTTGGTCTAGTATACTTGGTCTAGTATATTTATGAAGGCTCCAAGCTCTGCGGATGAGTGTTTGACTAGGTCTCCACCACGTTAGAGCCGTGGGATTGGGTGGAGTGAGGAGCTACAGAGAATGAACTTGGTTTCAGTACTGGTTAACACTGAGGGTTAGAGTAGACTATATCTGGGATGGCAAAGTCAACTTGTGTCAGGGGATTAAGTTGAACATATTCACGGATCTGTGGATAATTTGTGGTGTGTTGTCTCAGTCTATGTGCCTGTGATGCTGCTGTAAGAAAGGTTTTCATCATACCAGTACCTCACTTGTGTATATAACAATATACTCGACTTGACTGTGTACATCAGAGGAGGAGCAATACAGGAGATTTGGAAAGGAGCCATTGGTTCCTGCTAGTTGGAGTGACTGCCAGCAGAGCGGCCATTTTGGCGTGGCCATCTTCCGGAGTTGTTCTTCTTGAGGTCCAGATTCCGTGAATGAGGGTGGGTGGTGGGGCTTTGACCTGAGAAGCAAAGATGAAGAAGCTCCGTGGAGGTGTAAAGTAGCATAACGTCTTTTACAAAAAAAACAAACTGCTGTCGGAGCTCAGTGGGTCAGACAGCATCTGTGGGGGAAACAGACATTGTTAGCCGGGCCCCTTTAATTTAGTTCCATTTAGATCATTATCGTAACATGTACCGAGGTACAGTGAAAAGCTTTTGTTTGCCTGCTATCCAGTCAAAGAAAAGACTATACTTGTTATAGACTTTTTTTAGAAATACTGCACAGAAACAGGCCCTTCAGCACATCGAGTCCACACCGACCAAGGATCACCCCATACACCAACACTATCCGACACCTTGACATTAGGGACAATGTACAATTTCACCAAAGCCAAGTAACCTACAAACCTGTGCGGCTTTGGGGTGTGGGAGGAAACCGGAGGACCCGAAGTACACCCACGTGGTCACAGGGAGAACATACAAACTCCGTACAGACAACATCCATAGTCAGGATCGAACCCAGGTCTCTGGCGCTGCAGGGCAGAAGCTCTACCTCTATGCTGACCTTATACATGGGTACAATAAAGCTGTCCACAGTTCACATTTACAGGTACAACATTTAGTGCAAGGTTTAGTGTAGTCCAAATAGGTCTGATTAAAGATAGTTCAAAGGTCTCTAATGAGGTAGATGGGAGGTCTGGACCACACTCTTGCTGATGAGAGGATCGTTCAGTTGTCAGCTGTGAAGAAACTGTCCCTAATCTGGAGATGTGTATTTCCACACTTCTGTACCTCTTGCCTGATGGGCGAGGAGTGATCGAGGTGAAACTGGCCCTTGATTATGCTGGCGGCCTTGCCGAGGCAGTGTGAAGTGTAGATGGAGTTGATGGAAGGGAGGTTGGTTTGTGTGATGGGCTGGGCTTCATCCACAACTCTCTGCAATTTTTAATAGTCTTGGATGGAGCTGTTCCCAAACCAGCCTGTGATACATCTCAATAGAATGCTTATTACAGCACATCTGTTGAAGCTGGTGAGGATTGCTGGGGACATGCTGAACATCCTCATAGCCCTGTCCCACAGTACGAGTTCATTCCAAGAGCTCTCCCGAGATTAAAAAAAAATCAAACTCGTGGTAAGCACAGAGAATGAACGTAGCGGGTACGTCGGAGCTCGGGGACGTCTCTTAGCGGCTTGTAACGCTAATGGCAGGTACTCGGGAAGACTCGCTAATGGCAGGTAAGCACGGGAAGACTCGTGAAGATTTTTCAACTTGTTGAAAAATGTCCACGAGAGCCCCGAGTACCGACGAGTGGCCATTACCGTAAATCTCCGAGTTCGAATCAGGACAAACTCGGGAGAGCTCTTGGAATGAACTCGTACCGTGGGACAGGGCTTTAAGCCTTCAAAGAAAGTAAAGGCATTGGTGTGCATTCTAATGGGCCTGTCCCAGGCGAATTTTCAGCGGATTGCCGGCGACTGTCAAGAGTGGAACACACACAAACACACAGCTTCCTTCACCAGCCCGTTATGCAGGTGGGGGACAGGGCAAGCGGGGGGAGCGCTGTCTAAAAAATTGACACATGCAAAGCCAAGGTGAAACAGACATACACTGCGATGAACAGGAGCTGTAAAAAGACGGCTAAAGCACAGTGTACGGTAACTTTTTTAAAGGGGGGGGGGGGGAGAGAGGGGAGTAGGAGTGGAGACAACTTTTATGAAGCCAGAGATACACGGCTGTGAAGCTCGGCGGACATTTAAGATTACCGGTTATCCTTGGTTCTGAAAACTACTGCTTACCTTTTTTTTCCCAATGAGCCAATGAAATTCACTGGTCAGCACTGGCTACAATCTACGAGAACCTCAAAGAATCTTCGACCTCCTGGCGACCCACCTACGACTCGAGAATTCTCGCTACTCTCCATGGAGGCTTCATTCTAGTTGCCGCTAATTTTTCAACATGTTGAAAAATTCACGGCGACCATAATGAGGCCGCGACTAGTTCCCAGAATACGGGAACTCCTCACGACCATGAAGGCGACTCCCCGGCAACCACCCGCGAACATGTGGCGACCATGTGGCGACTGCAGTGCCTCCTGCAGTCGCCTAAAAAGTCACCTGTGGGACAGGCCCATTAGTATAGCTCACCACGGCTTCAATGTGGCTGGTTCAGGATAAATTGCTGGTATTTATAACTAGGAACTTTTGATCATTCCCACTTTGGCACCATCAATGTATACTTTGTTATGTGTACTACTCCACTTCCTGAAGCCAATCACAATCTCCTTTGTCGCGTTGACATTGAGGAAGACTTTGTTGTTTTGGCACCAAGTTACAAGGTTCTCAATCTCCGATTCTGTGCTCTGCCTCGTTATTATTCGATATCCGGCCCACGACAGGGATGTCATCTGCAAATTTATAGAATGAGTTGTATTTGTATTTGTTAGCTAGGAGAAAGTGACAGCGAAGCATACAGAGATAAAATGTAATCAGCAACAGCCAGACTGGTCGGAAAACTAGGAAAGGGGAGGGATGGAGACAGATGGAAAGTGAGGGTTACCAAGTTAGAGAGGTCAATATTCATACCGCTGGGGTGTAAGCTGCCCAAGCAAAATATGAGGTGCTGTTCCTCCAATTTGCACTGGGCATCACTCTGATAGTGGAGGAGGCCTAGGTTTAGTTTATTGAGATTGAGGATCAGCTCCGCTAGGCAGAGGAGAGGGTTGGTAGAGGTGCACCGAGGTAGAGTGAAAAGCTTTTGTTGCGTGCAAACTAGTCAGCGGAAAGACAATACATTATTACAATTGAGCCATTCACAGTCCAGACTCAACACATGCCCAGCATTACCTGTAGCATAGAGGCATCAAGCTATGGAGGGTTTGTACTGAGGGCGTTCCACACTGTGGAAGGGAAGTACCAAAGAAGCTCTACATTAAGGGGAGAGCAGTGCTGAGGGAGGGAACACAGGTCCATGAGATACAGACACGCGGTCAGCGGGCTATCAGGAGAGAGTACGGGAAGGATCCCCTTCCCTCAACGTGTGTCTCACTGGGTGATCTTGCACCACCAGGGGGAGTCAGGTGAGTTTTCTCCACTGTGGACACAGTGCAGTGTTGGAGCTACAGAGGTGGGGGAGTCTGTGCAGGAAGCGCTGTGGGTGAGCTGATTTGTCTGGGCTGTAGTCAGATAACTGCTGTAGACGGCAACCAGTGAGAGCGAGTCCAATGTCAGGGCGTAACAACAGTCTCTTCATTAATTTCTCCCGTTGAGGCCAGCATTTATCCCAACCCCGCATGTCCTGGAGGATATGGTCATCTTTACTATGGATGTTCAGTCATCCTCCACCAAGAAGGCTGTTGTGGCCGTTTCTGCCTCGACTACTGAAGCATCCAATTTCCCTCCACCAACCCTCTCCTCTGCCTAGCGGAGCTGGTCCTCACTCTCTAGAACTTCTTCGACTACTCCCACTTCCTCCAAATCCATGGCGTAGCAATGGGCACCCGCATGGGCCGCAGCTATGCCTGCCTCTTTATAGGGTACGTTGAACAATCACTGTTCCAGGTGTGCATGGGCCCTATCCCCGAAGCTGCTATATTGACACCTACATCGGGTCTACCTCCTGCAGCCATGCAGAGCTCATGGATTTCATTAACTTCACTACCAATTTCCATCCTGCACTCAAATTCACTTGGACCATCTCCGACACCTCCCTCCCCTTTCTTGATCTCACCATCTCCATCACAAGATATAGACTATTGACTGACGTCTATTACCAACTTACTGACGCCAACAACTATCTAGACGATACTCCTTCCAACCCAGCCTCCTGCAAAGATTTTATCCCCTACTCTCAATTTCTCTGTCTATGCCACATCTGCACCCAAGATGAGGTGCTCCATACCACGATATCCAAGATGTTCTCACTCTTTAGGAAACAGGAGTTCCCCTCTTCCATCATAGCTGAGGTCCTCACACGGGTCTCCTCGGTACCCTGCAACTCCACTCTTGCTACTCCTCCCCCATTCGCAACAGAAACAGAGTCCTCCTCGTCCTCACCGTTCACCCCATCATCCGTTGCATACAGCACATAATCTTCAGACATTTTCGCCACCAACAAAGGGATCCCACCACTAGTCACATCTATCCGTCTCCACCCCTTCCTGCCTTCCACAGAGACCATTCCCTATGCAAATCCCTGGTTCATTCATCCCTTCCCATCCAAACAACCCCCTCCCCAGGTACTTTCCCTTGAAACTGCAGGAGATGCAACACCTATCTCTATACTCCTCCTTTCTTGACTCCGTCCAAGGACCCCGACAGACCTTTCTGATGAGGCAGAATTTCATATGCACTTCCTCCAACCTCATCTACTGTATCCGTTGTTGAAGGTGTGGAATCCTATATATCGCCGTGGCCAAGCACAGACTGGCCGATAGTTTCACTGAACACCTTTGCTCAGTCCGCCTTGACCCATGCAATTTCCCAGTTCCCATATTGACCTTTCTGTCCTGGGCCACCTCCATTGTCAGAGGGAGGCCGCGTGCAAATTGGAGAAACAGCACCTCATATTTCACTTGGGCAGTTTACAATCCAATGACCTGGATATTGATTTCTCTAATTTCAAGTAACCCCTGCGTTCCCCTGCTCTCCATCCCTCCCCCACCCTAGTCATCCTGCCAGTTCCATTCTTCATATCCATATTATCACCTCGTACACAGCCAACAATGGATAATTGTGGGCTCCATCTTTCCTTGGTCATCGGTGCTGGATCTAATTTGTTCTGAACCTATTCATACCTCTAGTTTCTCCCTCCCCTGACTCTCAGTCTGAAGAAGGGTTTCGATCCGAATCGCCACCTATTTGTTTTCACCAGAGAACTACTCCCGAGTTTTGTGTCTATCTCTGGTGATATGTGTAGTTCTGGGAGAGGCAATGGTGCAGTACTGCAGGAGTGCTGCATTGTTGCTTTTGCTGCAGGGCGGAACTACAGCATTAGAGTCAAATACCAGGGGCTTTGTAAATGCTCGTCGCCCCCACAGTCTGGGACCAGAGGCCATGGCCTCAGAATAAAAAGACATACCTTTAGAAATGAGATGAGAAGGAATTTCTTTAGGGTGGTGAAGCTGTGGAATTCATTGCCACAGATGGCTGTGGAGGCCCTTAACAATAGACAATAGACAATAGGTGCAGGAATAGGCCATTCAGCCCTTCGAGCCAGCACCGCCATTCAATGTGATCATGGCTGATCATCCCCAATCAGTCCCCCTTTCCTGCCTTTTCTCCATATCCCCTGACTCCGCTATCTTTAAGAGCCCTATCCAGCTCTCTCTTGAAAGCATCCAGAGAACCTGCCTCCACCGCCTTCTGAGGCAGAGGATTCCACAGACTCACCACTCTCTGTGAGAAAAAGTGTTTCCTCGTCTCCATTCTAAATGGCTCACCCCTTATTCTTAAACTGTGGCCCCTGGTTCTGGACTCGCCCAACATCGGGAACATGCTTCCTGCATCCAACATGTCCAAACCCTTAACAAACTTATATGTTTCAATGAGATACCCTCTCATCCTTCTAAACTCCAGAGTGTACAAGCCCAGCTGCTCCATTCTCTCAGCATATGACAGTCCCGCCATCCCTGGAATTAACCTTGTAACAGATAATTTAAAGGTGGACAATGACAGATTTTTGATTTGTAAGGGTGTCAGGGGTTATGGGGAGGAGGCAGGAGAATAGGATTGAGAGGGAAAGATAGATCAGCTGTGATTGAATGGTGGAGTAGACTCGATGGGCCGGATGGTCTTATTCTACTCCTAGGACTTCTAACACATTTTAAATGTCTCAAGTCCTGATTCAGACCCTGACCCGAGATGTCTGGAAGTTCTGCCCTCCCCCCACAGATGCTGCTCAACCCGTCGAACCCATCCCACACATTGCTTTAAGAGGCGGAGCACACTGATGCTGGATCTGGCTCTTACCCACTGTCCCCACCTGGGGTGGAGGTTGGAGGCAAGGTTGTGATGTCAGGGGTGCACTTTTCCAGTCTTTAGCACAGTGACTCCACGGCAGGACTGGGCTGACGAGGCTGTGGTGGGACGCTGGGCCAGGGGTGACCTCTCTCAGGACAGCTCGGCTACTTACGCCTGCCCTTTTCCCTAGATTTGATTGAAGACCTTCTGAGCGCTTGGAGAGTACAGGCCATCTCCCGAATCACTCGCAGGTCTCTGTGGTCGATCTTTTAACACCAGAGGGTCAGTTCTAGTCAGCTGTTGCTCTCTATAACTCAGCCACTTGAAATTTTCCTTAGCCCCTCTGAAAGCAACTATTGAGACCTTGAAGAGGCAAACAACCTCTGGTCACAGCTAAATACAGTAGTAGCTGACAGGGCCTTTCCATGTGTACGTGGTGTACTCTTCCCAACGTTCATCATTCTGACGGTGCAAGGCTGCCCCTTGTTGGTAGAAGCCAGTAATGTCCGATCTCGCTACCTTGTTCTTCATGTTGTTATATTGTTATGATTGAATAACTAGTTACCGACGACTCAAATGTTCAGCAACAAATGACTTTGTTTTGTCGCTAGATGCCAGTGGAAACGAGTGAGTAACCACACTGCAGACATATATATTTATAACTGATCGAATCTGTGATTTATTTGTTACATACAATTGAAACGGCAATGCTGTGAACTTCACAACAGACATAGCTGCAATGAACATGTCTGTTCTAGCACCACTAATAGACTGCGAAACAGCTGATATAACGAATGCCTTCGTCAGATTTAGACAAAAATCAACAATGTGTTTCAAGAATGTTGGTGAGAGTGAGAAAGCTATCTACCTGCTTCTTTGGATGTGAGAGAAGGGAATAGAGTTGGATAATAGTTGGACATTTGAGCACGAGCAAATGTTATCTTAGATACATTTGCAAATCATCTCGAACCAAGGGCCAACCCTTGCATATATTGCTATACTTTTCGAGGGTTAATAGAAACTTACAAAATTCTTAAGGGGTTGGACAGGCTAGATGCAGGAAGATTGTTCCCGGTGTTGGGGGAAGTCCAGGACAAGGAGTCACAGTTTAAGGATAAAGGGGAAATCCTTTAGGACCGAGATGAGAAAAACATTTTTCAGAGAATCTCTGGAACTCTCTGCCACAGAAGGTAGTTGAGGCCAGTTCATTGGCTATATTTAAGAGTGAGTTAGATGTGGCCCTTGTAGCTAAAGGGATCAGGGGGTATGGAGAGAAGGCAGGTACAGGATACTGAGTTGGACGATCAGCCATGATCATATTGAATTGTGGTGCAGGCTCAAAGGGCCGAATGGCCTACTCCTGCACCTATTTTCTATGTTTCTATGTTTAATGCCTTCGAGAGCTAAGGTATAATCCGCAAAACCGAGCCCCCTTCTCTACTCCTTGTACATCCACAACTGTACAGCCAAGTACAAATCGAACTCAGTCTACAAATTCGTGGATGACACCACCACTGTGGGCCAGATAACAAATTATGATGAGACAGAGTACGGGAAGGAGATTGAGAAACTCGTGACCTGCTGTCAAGATAACAACCTTCCTTTCAATGTCAGTGAAACAAAGGAGATTGTGATTGACTTCAGGAAGCGAAATGGTACACATACATAGTGGTATGCATTGATGGTGCCAAAGAAGAGATATTTGAAAGCTGTAAGTTCCTAGGAGTAAATATCACCAGGAGTCAATGTGTCCTGGACCACCCATATTGAAGTCATGGCCAAGAAAGCACCCCATGTCCCCAACAACTCTCACCACCATCTACAGCATCTGAGCAGTATTCACCAACACATATGATCTCATGGCAATGTATCCTGATTGCTTTGATGACGCCATCGGCTACTTTGAGGACTCGAGTACCACAGTACTCAAGATCCATCAGTGAATCTATACTGCATCCAAACTGCACACCGAATTCCACTCGAACTGAAAGATAAACTCAAAGCAGAGTTGGAGACAATGTAAAAGAAGGGAATCATTGTCAAAGTTGACAAACCAACATATTGGGCCAACCACATCGAAGTGAAGGAATGGCCCAATGGCAGACTGAGGATATGCCTTGATCCTCGTGATCTTAACAGAGTCTTGAAGAGAGATCATTACCGCATACCTGAAGAAATAACTCCTTCATTAGCTGGAGCCAAGGTGTTCACCAAGCTAGGTGCAAGGAATGTATATTGGAATATTAAAATCGATGAAGAGTTTTCGATGCTCACAACTTTCAATACTCCCTTTGGAAAATACCGATTTCAGTACCTCCCTTCAAGTGAGCCACGATGTCTTCCAGCAGAAAATTGGGTGAGACTTACCACGACTGCAAAGGAGCAGTTGGGATAGTGGATGACATGCAAGTCTTTGGACAAGATGCCAAAGTCTATGACTACAACCTCCATGAGTGGATGAAGCTGACATACAATGATTCTCCATGTCAAAGAGAATCAAGAGGGGAAATGCTTCTCGTGGTTGACCACAAGCCTCCTGTGATAATTGTAGTTGTCCATCGGCCTAGTACACTGTCCATCCTTTACCCAGTGGTCTAGTTTGGGATTCCGCACCAGATTCTTCCCACTTTCTCAATTCAACCCCAGCAGCAGGCATTTTGTCAATATTTACTAACCTTCTGTTAGTAAATTCACACAGACAGCTATTCTCCCCACAATAGTGTTTCCACATTCTCTAGCTGCAAGCAAGATTTTCATTATACCTGTGCCTCGGGGTACTTGTGCTAATGACAATAAACGCGACTTGACTGCATACACCTGCTAGTACACGAGTGTAATGAGTCGAGCCGTGCACACGTCAAGGTGCAACACATATTTATTAAAGTACTCATACAGCATTCGTCTGCAGGGTGTTGTAGTAACTAGTAGTTACTCAGTCTAAATTACGTAGGCAAACTTCTGATAATGTAAATCGCATAGTAGGCCAAGCTTCTACTAACAAGCACTACAATTGGTTAGTAAGAAGTAACCAATCTACATCCTTCCTTGTAGAAACAAAATAAAGCATAGATACGTGAATACATGGTGGCTAAAAAATACAGTAGCCGAAACGGTAATAACGCATATGGGGAAGCATAGATGGTTACACAAAATCACCGTATCTAAGGGGTGGCCTGCGGTGCACGTGTGGTACAAATCCGCGTCTCCTTTCACCGGTGAAGTAACTGGGCACCGGAGACCCGCCGAGTGGAGGTGGTGAAATAGGCGAGCTGGGCGCTGAACGCCGTGGAGAGGCCGCGGGGGACACAGTCTCCGGTTGTTGAGCAGTCGGCCCAGTAGCGGGAAGGTAAAACCTCTGGATACGGAGCCGCAGGACGTGGTTCCTTCACAGGAAGGAGATGTTGATCTTTGCGTCTGTAGATGCCTCCGTCCGCGCTTACCAGGTAAGAGAGCGGTTCTTTAGCAAGGCCGTGGATGTGACCCAGTCGGCCATAGCCCTTGTTAGTCTGGAGGCAAACAACTTGTCCACTGGAGAGAGGTTCAAGTGGCTTACTGGACATGTCAAAAAATCATTTTTTGTGCATCACGCTTCAATTGTAGTTGTTTCTGGACCGCAGGAGGTGAACGGACCTGTGGCTGCAAAAGCTGCTGGGGTACAGGCAGGGCAGCATGGGTTTGATGAGACATCAGTCGTTGAGCTGGAGAACCCAGTATGGGATCGCGGGCAATGTTCCTTAAATTGAGCAGGTCCAGGCAGACATTGGATTTTGCAAGATAAGAACGTTCCATTAGTTGTTTTGCGCCCCTCCAACACCCTCACCCCCTCGGTCACTATATTCCCTCGTAATGTTTCACTCTCAACTCTAACCCAATGTTGGCAACCCTGCCCTTATCTCTTATCCCCCTCCCCCCAACATCTCTCTCTCCTTCCAATCAATCTCTCATTTTCAACTACCTTACCCAGCATGTTCCAGGCTCCCCGTCTCCATCCTATTCTGGCTGTTCCCCCTCTCTACTCTCAGTCCTGAAGCAAGGACCTGCCCCTCCATACTTCCTGTTCTCCACCCACAGATGCTGCTCAACACGCTGAATCGCTGAGTCCCTCCAGTAGATTGCTTGAGGAGGTGAATGGCACTTATACAGCTCATTCCCACAGGGGTGGAAGTTGGAGGCATGGCTGTGATATTAGGGATGCGCTTTCCCAGGGATGAGAATGATCCAGCCTTTAGCACAGCGACTCTGCGACAGGCCCGGGGTGATGGGGCTGAGGTGGGAAGCTGGGCCGGGGGAAGGGGGGGGGGGGGTGACCTCTCTCAGGCCAGCCATTTCTCAAGCTTTGGTGAAGCCCTTATGAGCTCCTGGAGATTAACATACTGTAGCGAGTCTTTTAACTTACACTTGAATGCAACATTTATGCTTTAAATTGAATTAAGTATGAATAAGGTTTGGCTAAATTACATTCCTAATTACATTCCACAGTAGAGTCAGGCGCTGATCAACAGGTGCAGCACATGAGAAACAGTGAGATAGGTACAGGTTTAGAGGAATATGGGCCAAATGCAGGCAGGTGGAACTGGTGCATAGCCCTGCAGGGGATCTTTCAGCAGCGGGGCCAGTTCTAGTCAGCTGTTGCTCTCCATAACTCAACCACTTGAAATTCTCATTTGCCCATCTGCATCAGAAAGCGACTTCTGGGACCTTGATTGAGCAAGAATGAACAAGTTCTGTTCACAGCTAAACACAGAAGCCGCTGACGGTGCTTTTCCGTGTGTACAGAATGTACTCCTGCCAAGGTTCGCCGTTCGTGCAGAGCAAGGTTGCCCCCTATTGGTAAAGGTCAACAATGCCCGGGCGTTAAACGTCAAGATCCAGGGACTTTGTAATGGGACAATTAAATAAAGTAAGATAGATCTTTATTAAAATCAGAAGACTTAAAATTATTAAAGTTAATTGAAAACACCCAGGCAGTGTAAAATGAAAAATATAAAGAGGCCACGTGTCGACCAGGAGTGATGGACCTGATTGAATAATCTGTGTCTGGCCTCCATCCCGGGACCGTCTAGCTGTGAAACTGATGTGGGGGCGTGGGCGGGGTACAGCTGCCGGCAATATTACAAATCTAATCCTTGAATTATTCCCATTTTAGGTAACCATTTCTTCCTCTGTATCCCTGTCAAACCCTCACTTTCCAATCAACCGATCCTACCATTTTCTTCCTCATACCCCACCTCCCGCCCACGGGTGCAGGTTGGAGGCGAGGTTGAGCTAGTATCAGCCATTCCCCCCAAGGGATGAGCATAATCTGTTTTTGAGCGCAGTGACTCCACCGCGGGCCCCAGGGGTGGCGACGCCGTGGACTCGCTGACCCAGGGGTGACCTCTCTCAGGCCACCTCTGGTATTTCCCCCCCAAATGTGATGATGAAGCCCTTCTGAGCACACGGAGATTTCTACCTGTCTGTCGGATCACTTGCAGGTTTCTGCAGTCGATCCTTTAACACATGGGGGGCAGTTCTAGTCAGCTGTTACTCTCCATAACTCAAACATTCGACATTTTCCTTCGCCCCCTCTGTAATCTGAAAGCGACCTCTGAGACCTTGACTGAGCAAGAGGCAAACACAACCTGTGGTCGCGGCTAAATACAGAAGCCGCTGACAGGGCCATTCCATGTGAACTCCTCTCAAGGTTCACCATTCTGACAGTGCAAGGCTGCCCCATGTTGGTAGAAGTCAACAATGCTTCAGCCCCCTACCTTGCTCTTCAACTCATCTCCATGGCAAAGGGAAACAAACGGCAAAATGCCTCCCTTCATTGACCACAAGCCTCGTATGGTGGTTGGAGTTGCCGCCGTACATTGTCCATTCTTTACCCAGTGGTTAGATTTGTGCTTTCTGGGCATTATCCTTCCTTGGTCAATTTTTACGCATCTCTATAAATTCACTCTGACCCCGTATTCTCCCCACGATAACACTTCCACATTCCCTCCACTTGGTACCTGACGGGCAGACAGAGCGGAGAAACATTACGCATCAGCAACGGAACAGAACTTGCACCTCCTGCATGTCATAGATTTGTTTTCTCATTGTGCTTTTTTGCACCAATGTCCGTTTCTTAAAACATAGAAACATAGAAATTAGGTGCAGGAGTAGGCCATTCGGCCCTTCGAGCCTGCACCGCCATTCAATATGATCATGGCTGATCATCCAACTCAGTATCCCGTACCTGCCTTCACTCCATACCCTCTGATCCCCTTAGCCACAAGGGCCACATCTAACTCCCTCTTAAATATAGCCAATGAACTGGCCTCGACTACCCTCTGTGGCAGAGAGTTCCAGAGATTCACCACTCTCTGTGTGAAAAAAGTTCTTCTCATCTCGGTTTTAAAGGATTTCCCCCTTATCCTTAAGCTGTGACCCCTTGTCCTGGACTTCCCCAATATCGGGAGCAATCTTCCTGCATCTAGCCTGTCCAACCCCTTAAGAATTTTGTAAGTTTCTATAAGATCCCCTCTCAATCTCCTAAATTCTAGAGAGTATAAACCAAGTCTATCCAGTCTTTCTTCATAAGACAGTCCTGACATCCCAGGAATCAGTCTGGTGAACCTTCTCTGCACTCCCTCTATGGCAATAATGTCCTTCCTCAGATTTGGAGACCAAAACTGTACGCAATACTCCAGGTGTGGTCTCACCAAGACCCTGTACAACTGCAGTTGAACCTCCCTGCTCCTATACTCAAATACTTTTGCTATGAAAGCTATAATGCATAATTTGTTTTTGTGCGTTGTTTGAGTCTTGGTGGCTGTGATGCTCCTGCAATCAAATCCCATTGTACCTGAAACTCACCTGTAACTCGTGTGTACAATATACTTGATTTGAGTTCGGAAAAACAGGGAGAACACAGCTGAGATGTGGAGCAGCACGGGAGATTTAAACAGGAGCCGGGAGTGCGAGGCCAGGTTATGTGGGATGACCAGGTTGGGGAAATGCTGAGGGAGAGCCACACTGCGGGAGGTACTGAGGCAACACCACGCTGTTGGAGGATAGGTGCTGAGGAACTTCTGAGGGAGCGCCGCATGGTCGAATGACCAATCTGTGTCCGGTTGCCAGCTTGAAATGCTCCTTAGCCCCTCTGTAATCCGAAAGCGACTTCTGAGGGTTTGACTGAAGCCAACAATGCCCGAGCTCCCTACCTTGCTCTTCAACTCATCTCCATGTCAACGGGAAGCAAGAAGCGAAATGCCTCCCATTGTTGACCACAAGCCTCCTGCGGTGGTTGGAGTTACCCCGCACCCCACTTCCTCCATTCACCCCCCGGGAGAATGGAGCAAGCGCGGGAGCTTTTAAAAGGAGCCGTTAGTGCGGAGACAGGTTCTGTTCCACTGTCGAGTGAGAAGGTCAGAAGTGATAGGAGCAGAATTAGGCCATTCATTCTGTCGTTTACTCCACCATAACATCATGGCTGATCTATCTCCCCCTCTCATTCTCCTACCTTCTCCCCATAACCTCTGCCATACACACTAATCAAGAATCTATCTGTCTTTAAAGTATCCAGTCATCTACAGTCACTTGCGTCCTTGTTTCTCGCCCGTCCTGATGAACGCTCCCCAGACCTGACTCCTCTAGTATCTTTGGTGGAAAGAGCGGTGCTGATGGGGGAAGCGCCATATTTAGGAGGGGAAATACTGAGGCTGCGCCACTTCACGGGAGAAGCGCTGGGGGGGTTTGACACCGTGGAAGGGCAGGTATAGGGGGGTTGCACGTAAGGTCACTGGTTCATAGGGCTTGACGCACGGGGCCGCTCAATCCATCTGGAGGACATCCGTAACTTCCGGTATATGTTATTAATGCAAGAAACGCGTACTTTTCTACCTGTTAAAAACCGCCAAAAGGTTGAATTTTTGAACTGTAAAAAATTGTGGAAGTCGGGGTAAGTGTGGGAGACATGTACCCAACTTTAGAATTCCAAAAGTGAAGCGAAATGAAGGTAAAGAGAAGCGAGAGCTGAAGGGACAACAGCATCTAAAGTGCTTGGCGAACATTGGCCGTGCAGATATCGGAAGTAAAAATATTGGGAATTATCGCGTTTGCTCACTGCATTTCATCAACACTAAGGCATTATTTGTGTTTTTTCTTGATTCCTTTGGTGTCTAAAAAGTCTCAGAAGTGATAAATCTGGCTGTAAATTTTGCTTCAGAGGCGTTTTCTTTTTGTATGTAAAAACCTACTTGACAACCATGGGCGATTTTAACAATTTACAGCCAGATTCATCACTTCTGAAACTTTTTAGATGCCAAAGGAATCAAGAAAAACACAAATAATGCCTTAGTTGACGAAATGCAGTGAGCAAATGGCCAATGTTCGCCAAGCACTCTGGCTGTTGTCCTCCCCCCTTCAGCTCTCGCTTCTATCTACCGTCATTTCTCCTCACTTTTGGAATTCTGATGTAGGCTAAATGTCTCTCACGCTTATCCCGCTTTCCATAATTATTTACAGCGCAAAAATTGATAATTTCAGCGGGTGCGCTGGAAACAACGGTAAGTGCCTACCTGCTGTTCATCGCGTGTACTCCATTTGGAGTAGTGTAGCAACAGTACGGGTCATGGGCCGTGAAACCTCCCTATTAAAGTGATGCCACATTGTGGGACTGTGAGTGCTGAGGGAGCGATGCACAATGGGATGGCCATTCCTGCTCCCCCCACAGATGCTGCTCAACACGCTGAGTTGCTGAGATCCTCACGTGGGTTGTGTGAGGACGTGGAGCTCACCGATGCCGGACTCCAGCTCATTCCCGCAGCAGTGGCCGTTGGAGGGACGTTTGTGCACTTTCTCAGGGAAGAGAATGACACAGTCTTTAGCACAACGACTAAACGGCAGGCCCGGGGTGATGGGTCTGTGGTGGGACCCTGGGCCGGGGTGATGGGTCTGTGGTGGGACACTGGGTCGGTGTGATGGGACACTGGGCCGGGGGTGACCTCTCTCAGGCCACCTCTGGTACATCTGTCTTATCTTCAGATTTGATTAAACCATTTTGAGCTCTAGGAGATTACCGGGCGTCTTTCCGATCACTTGCATCTTCCTGCAGTGAATCTTTCAGCACCGGAGGATCAGTTCTAGTCAGCTGTTGCTCTCCATAACGCAACCACTTGAGATTCTCCTTTCCCCATCTGTATTAGAAAGTGACTTATGAGACCTTGATTGAGCAAGAGAGAAACATAACCTCTGTTCACAGCCAAACGCAGAAGCTGCTGACGGGGTGATTTTATTTGTATAGAAACATAGAAACATAGAAATTAGGTGCAGGAGTAGGCCATTCCTGTATGGAGTTGTATGTATCAAGATTTGCCATTCTGACAGTGCAAGGCGGCACCTTGTTGGTAGAAGCCAACAATGCCCGAGCTCCCTACCTTGCTCTTCAACATATCCCCATGTCAAAGGGAAACAAGAGGGGAAAAGCCTCCATTCGTTGACCACAAGCCTCCTGTGGTGGTTGGGGTTGCCCCCGTACATTGTCCATTCTTTGCCCAGTTATGTAGGTTGTGCTTCCCGGTCATTATCCTTCCTCGGTCAATGTTTACACATCTCTATAATTTCCCTCTGACACCGTATACTCCCCACTGTAATTCCACATTGCCACCACTTCCCGGGCACCTGGCCGGCAGACAGAGCGGGGTACATTCCGGATCAGTAACCGAACATCACTTGCACCTCTTGCGCCATCGTGGATTATATTCAAATCATGTAATGTTGCGCTAATGCCCGTTTTAGGATTTATGTATAATTTATGGATCATTTGCTTTTGTGTGCTGTTGAGTCTAGGTGGCTGTGAGGACAAGTTCGGTGTCACTGTCGAATGAGCAGTCGAGAGGGCAACCAGTTGCCCCTCCGATGCTGCCGGTGCCTTTGACTTCCTCAACGATGTATTTGTGCTCAGGATTAATAACATCTGATATATTCATAAATTCATAAGTGTTAGGAGCAGAATTAGGCCATTCAGTTCATTGTTTACTCCACCATTCAATCATAGCGGATCTATCTCTCCCTCTCAACCCCATTCCCCCGCCTTCTCGCCGTAACCCCAGGCACCCGTACTAATCAAGAATCTATTTCTGCCTTTAAAGTATCCAGTCATATACAGTGACTGATGTCCTTGTTTCTCGCCCGTCCTGATCAGCGCTCCCCAGACCTGACTCCAACGTCCACAGGCACCTCTCTGGAATCCAGCGCCAGGGTTACATGTAGCATTCTCATCAGGCTGTGGGTGGAAGTGCTGATGGGGAAGCGACATATTTGGGAGTGGAAGTACTGAGGGCGCAACATTTCGCGGGAGAAGTGATGCAGGACTCCAGCTCCTTCCCACAGAAGTGGCCGTTGGAGGATTGTTGGCGCACTTTCCCAGGATTGGGAATGACCCAGTCTTTAGCACAGCGAATACACGACAGGCTCTGGGTGAAGGGGCTGTGGCGGGACACTGGGCCGGGGTGATCTCTCTCTGGCCACCTCTGCTTTATCTTCAGATTTGATGGCCATTTTGAGCTCTTGGAGATTACCGGGCGTCTTTCGGATCGGTTGTTTCTTCTAGTGAGCAGTTGAGCGGGAGAATCAGTTCCCACTACCATGTTGCCTGGTCTACTGAGATCCTGACCCACTGAGATCCTCAAGGATTTATTTTCGCTCAAGAGTCTGAACATCTACGATCACTTGTGTCGCCTATTTCTCACTCGTCATGAGAAATGCCCCCCAGACCTTACTGCAATTTCCACAGATGAGGCCATTTCCACAGAATCCTCAGACCCGAATGGGCACCACTCTGGAATCCAACGCCGGGGTTATCTGTAGTATTCATGTCCAAGGGAAGCAAGAGGCGAAATGCCTCTCTCCGCTGACCACAGGCCGCCGGTGGTGGTTGGAGTTGCCCCCCCCCTCCCACCAATACATTATCCATTATTTCAGGCCACCTTCGGTACTTTTCACGAAATGTGATGAAGCCCTTCTAAGATCACAGATTTCTGCCTGTCTCTCGAATCACTTGCAGGTCTCTGGAATCGATCTTTTAACACCTGGGTGTCAGTTCTAGTCAGCTGTTGCTCTCTATAACTCAACCACTTGAAATTTTCCTTAGCCCCTCTGTAATCTGAAGTGACTTCTGAGACCTTGACGGAACAAGAGACAAACACAACCTCGGCTCACAGCTAAATTCAGAAGTCGCTGACGCTGCCTTTCCATGTGAACGTGGTGTACTCTTCCCAATGTTCACCACTCTGACAGTGCAAGGCTGCCCCATGTTGGAAGAAGCCAACAATGCCAGAGCTCCCTACCTTGCTCTTCAACTGTTCTCCATGTCAAAGGGAAACAAGAAGCAAATTGCCTCCAGCAAATTGACAACAAGTCTCCTGTGGTGGTTGGATTTGCCCCCATACATTGTCCATTCTTTGCCTTGTGGTATAGGCTGTGATTCTTGCTCTGCACCGGCCTTCCCCTACCTGCACCATTCACCCCCACCAGGAAGCATTATCCTTCTTCAGTCTATGTTTTCTCAACTTCTCTATAAATTAACTCTGACTCCCAGCAAATCTCTCCTATGTGATTAGATCTGTGCAGAGTGCACTGGGTGTGGCCTCACTGACTAAACACAGACAATGTGGAAATATTCAGCAGGACTAGCAGCCTCTGTGGAGAGAAAATCAGACCGAACCTTTCAGGACTGATCCTTCATCACATTGACTGAAACGTAATGAATATTGGTTGTACCCTGAGCTACCGAGCACTTTCAGCAAGTTCTGATTTTAGGTTTCCAGCATCTTTAGTAGTTTGCTTTAGTACTACTAATTGTGGTTTGCTCAAAGAAGCACTATTAAGTGATAAAGGCCAGAAGGAGAGGGAAGTGAGGTCTGAGGAAGAGGGAAGTGAAGTGAGGAATTGAGGATCCTCTAGGTCAGCCACAGGAGGTGCTCCTGAGGTACAAAGGTGGGCGGGCGAGGAAAGGGATGTTGCATCCAAGGAAGACGACTTCTGGAGGCCCTGCAGCAGCCTGCAGCTTGCCCGGATTGGGAACCGCTCATAAGAACTAGAGTGAGCCACTTACATGCGAGCTAGTATACTATTTATGTGCACTTGCTAAAATCAAGGATATTCTTGGGTATGGGAATACTGTACTGGATTGTATATAAGAAAAAATATTTCACTGTGCATTTGCACATATGACGATATTGTGTGGTGAGAATATAAAAATGCTGTGGGTGTCGTGAATCTTTGAAACATTTTGGGTTTCTCATACTGTTATGCCCCTGTCCCACTTAGGAAACCTGAACGGAAACATCTGGAGACTTTGCGCCCCACCCAAGGTTTCCGTGCGGTTCCCGGAGGTTGCAGGTGGTTGCCGGAGGTTGCAGGTAGTGGAAGCAGGTAGGGAGACTGACAAAAACCTCCGGGAACCGCACGGAAACCTTGGGTGGGGCGCAAAGTCTCCAGAGGTTTCCGTTCAGGTTTCCTAAGTGGGACAGGGGCATTAAGGCCTTAAATAAACCGACTTCTTTGGGAAACTTCCGCGGTTCTACGAGATGTTTTATTCTGTGTCTGTTCCTATCTGAGTTGGTCCCCAAGTGACGCCAGATTCAGGGTACAGGTGTAACACAAGGTATTCCCTCCACACCTCATCCGCGTCAAATGGAATACAAGGTTCAGTGTCAGCGTTAAAACCAGTCAATGAAAGTGCAGACAATAAATGCAGATTAATTTTTATTGATGATTATTACAGCAACTAATTCAAAGTGTTCTTGTAATTAGAGTGAGTGTAGAAATACTAAGGATGAAATGAAACTTCATTTTCCGGTAACCTGAAGGTAGGAGATTATTGCACGATGCTGTTTAAATATGGTCTTAAAAAGTATGCTCCTAGGGCATAGTTCTCAAAAAGCAATGTGTTGCTGATAACAGCCCTTCAAATGCCACCAAATCACCACAGCTGTGTAACCAGCTCATGGAGTTATTCTATGACTTCTGGCAAATACATTTCTCTCAAAGCATCTGGGAAAAACACTGCAAAAATGATGGAACCCAGCAAAGATCAAGCAGCAGGTTGCTCCATTTAATCTTAGTGAATGGCCCATTTTGTCCCATTACTTAGCAAGCAGATTAGTAGCTCTGTAACCCTAACAAGAACTTAGAAATGAAGTTTCATATTTTTTGGCTTAGTAGATCCTTTAGAATTGATTAAGAAATCGATAAAACTATATTACAATGTTTAAAGAAGGTAGAAACAGTTTCAAGCATTTACAGCTCATAATATCTTTCTATTTGAAACTAATCGATTTCTCAGTTTCTGGCACCATTCAAGAAATCTCTAGCCTTCGTTCTTGTTCAGTGTTTTTTGGGCTGTGTCACGAGCTGGGGGTTCCGCCACTTGTTTTATGAGTGGCTCACATTTTGTGGGCACACACCCACACTTGGTGACGTAAGTGTAGGTGAACGTAGTTGTCTTACTGCCTGGACAAAGTAAGGTGATGTTTTTCTTGCTGGTTTCCAACTCCTTACAGCAGCTACAGTTATGTGAAATCATATTTGCTTCGGAAGAATACCTGTCGTAGAACAAGAGAGGAAAGAATACTCAGAATATTGATTCTGGATAGACAAGGGCACAGTTCTCTAAAAACAATGTGTTAACACGTTCAATACACGTGGAATTACTGGTAACACTCCTTCACATGTCAATCACTCAGTCAATCACTCACTCAGGGGTGCAAAGTGCTGGAGGATAGACAACAACTGGAGAGCATGGATAAGTGTTGTATCGGGTCTGAACCCTTCTTCAGACTGATTGTAGAGGAGGGAATGAAAGGTGAATGAGAGGAAGGGCAGGAGAAGGCCTGGCAGGTAATGGGATGAAACAGGTGAGGGGAGATTTTAATACTTGGATGGGGGACGAAGGTCTGAGATGAAAAGACTAAAGGTGCACGTTTAGGTAAGTGTAAAAGTTGAAGAGTGGCAATTTGTGAAGCGAGGGGAAGGATGTAGGTGGAAGAGCAGAAATAGGCAGGGCCGGCCTTAAGCCAATTGGACCAATTGCTCCCAATTGGACCCCACGCCTAAGGGGGCCCCGCGCTAGAGTAATCTACTCTCGGCTCGAGTAGATCTGTTTGGTCCCTTAACTCGCAGGCACTTTTTAAGCGCACATTTTGATTACTTTCCATTCTACCATGGAGATATAAAGTCTATAATAGCCTGTATTTATATGTCTATGATTCTACAGACCTTGGCTGGGAACCTGGGGCTCACCAAAATTGTTCCCAATTGGGCCCCGCACCTCCTAAGGCTGGCCCTGGAAATAGGTGGTTACTGTTGCCCCTCTCGACTCCTAGCCACCCCATTCTCTTCACCCCACTCTCCCCCCCTTTGTGCCCCACCTGGGTTTGCACCTATCTCTCCCCTTAAACACCTAAACATCTTTACAATAATAATGAGCAGCTTTTTACAACTGAGGTGCATCGGAATATTTACAGGCAGAGGGAGAGGATTCTCTGGGATTCTCACGCCTGGATGGCTGCAGAGGTCGGATCAATGGAAGGAATTAATGTGGAGGCAGATCATTTATAGAACCATTAGGGAATTGAGTTTGATGTGGAACTGGCACAGAAGAGGAGTTGAGGCCAAGGGGAGATGAGCCATGATCACATTACATGGTGTGACAGGTTTGAGGCGGTTTTCAATCTTGCACAATGGGAGGTTGAATGTCAAGGGAAAATGTATAATTAATGGAATTCATTAAGCAACATTGATGGACAGAGGGATCTTGGGGTCCAAGTTCATATCTCCTGGAAAGTGGCAACACAAATAGACAGCATAGTAAATAGTAATTAGTTGGGGCATTGAATATAAGAGTCTGGAAGCCATGCTGCAGCTTTTTAGGACATTGGTAAGGCTGAATTTGTAGTATTGTGTGCAGTTCTGGCTGCCCCATTACAGGAAGGAGATGGAAGCTTTGGAGAGGGTGCAGAGGAGGTTTATCAAATTAATGCCTGCATTAGGGGTATTAGCAATTAAAAAGAAGTTGGACAGACTTGGATTGTTTTCACTGGAATGCCGGAAGTTCAGAGAAGACCTGATAGAAATGTATAAAATGATGAGGCAGTGAGAACCTTTTTCCCAAGATGGGAATATCAAATACTAGAGGGCATAGCTTTGAGGGGTGAGGGATAAAGTTTAAAGGAGAGGTGCAAGGCAATTGTTTTTTACAAAGTGGATGGTGAGCCGCCGGGGGTGATAGAGGAGGAGGATACGATCATGGGATTTTTAGCTAGGCTGGGAAATGGGGGGGCGTTATGGATTTTGTTCCTGTGTTATACCGTTCTATATTCTATGAATTTAGTGTTGATACGTACACTGAAGAGGTCATACAGCGCCCTGCACAGGAGGTCATCGGCATTTCTTGTTGTGATCGGCATCCCTTGTGATTGATGTGGGTCAGGATCTTTTTAACACTGCATGTCTTTGGAATACCTGCAAATGCAATCAGAAATAAGGATCAACAAACTTGAATTAAGATTCACAAATGACTTCAACCTATGAAGGAGCATGAGGGTTAAGGGGAGAATTTTAAGATCAGAATATCACCTGATTTTACATTGGTCGGATATATTATTTTGCAGAGATTTTCTTTATTTGTGGGGAGGCAAAGGAGAAAAAATATTTTCCCCTTCCATCCCTTTCTATAGTCACCTACATTGAACCCCAGATATTCAGGAGCAGTGTAACTCCGTAGAAAGGAAAAGTTATGTCGTTGCACCAGCCAAGCAGTGTTGAGTTTTGTCATAAACATCTTAATGAAAATAGTAAAGAGCGGTACATCTGCCACAGCTGGTGGAGCTGCTGCCTCACAGCACCAGAGACCTGGGCTCAATCCCGGCTGCTGTCTGTGTGGAGTATGCACGTTCTCTCTATGATCAATGTGTGCGCAAGGTCACCCTCACCATGAATGCGTGTGCAAGGGTCACACCAGAGGAATAAGTGTGCAAGGCTCACACTCACCAGGAGTGGGTGCACTAGGGTCACACTCACCATGGTCTTGTGTGCAAAGGTCATACGCACCAGAGGAATATGTGTGCAAGGTTCACACTCACCATGAATGTGTGTGTAAGGGTCACACTCACCATGAATGTGTGTGCAAGGTTCACACTTGCTATGAATGTGTGCAAGGGTCACACTCACCATGAATGTGTGTGCAAGGTTCACACTCACCATGAATGTGTGTGCAAGTCACACTCGCCATGAATGTGGATGTGCAAGGGTCACACTCACCATGAATGTGTGTGTAAGAGTCACACTCACCATGAATGTGGGTGTGCAAGGGTCACACTCACCATGAATGTGTGTGTGCAAGGGTCACACTCACCAGGAATGCGTGACCTGAAGTAGTGTTATGGACGGATTGCACTCAGAGATACCAATCATGATTAAAGATTGATTGGATACCTCAGACGCACTGACAATTGAATCTCTCTGCCTGTTCCTTTAACAATGAAATACAGACACTTCAGTGTCAGCCTATTAATGGCAACTCAAGGCGGGGAGAATTCAGTGAGCTGAGACTTGATTAAATAATCCGCTCTGTCTAATTCAAGTGCGGGGAGTTATTCTGCAATTGTGTCAGTCTGCTACTTACAAGTCTGACAACAGCCATCCTTGTCCATGTGTATTGTTCCCTGTCAAAGAGAATAAACATTAATTGAAGATAATTGAAAGTACAACGCAATATTGTAGAACAAATATTAATTCATGACCAGTCGAACTTACAAGCTCACAGTTGTCATGATCCAAACGAGGGCACCATTGATTGTAGATGTTTGGAATAAAGTGGCTCCCTATTTTCTTACATTCATATGTTGTACAGTTGTTTTTCCCCATTGATGTTTTATCTCCAGGCTGTGGAAAACAGGGAAGAAAAAATAGACTTGTCTCTTTAAATGTTCAAATCCGTGAAAATAATCAGACCATTGATTCATACATCTTATTAACTGTCATGTTGCATTTTCCCCCAGTAATTTGGTTTACTACTATTAGTTCCCTTTACTTCTTTGCCTTACAAGTGGTGGGTTTGCGCAGTTTTCCTTCAACATTTGACTGAAGCTTGCCCCCAATTAAGCTGCTCTGTGTCCAGTCCTCTGCCAACTGGATTGAAATCTCTCCCACAGCATCAGTAAAGATATTGGACGCATTCAGGTTTCAGGTACAACGCACCATGATGTATAGGTCCCACCTTCACTGGAGATGCTCCGAATGACCCAAAACTGCCTCCATCCTACACCATCCTGTCAGCCGTGTTTTTATCTGACCCGTCTTCCTGTTCCTACACTCTGGAGTGCATCATACTCTTTATTTACTGCACAATATTAGGAGCCCTGTCTTTAATCTATGCCTGACTCCCTAAATTCATATTCCAGAACCTGGTTCGTTTATCTACCCATGCTATCTATCAAAGTGTTCAATGACTACTGATGTTTACTTTCCCCCTTTCAGAATGTCCCTCCTCTGACTCATCCATCACTCTGGCAACAGGGAGGTAATTTATCATTTGAGTCCTATGTGTAGCTGCAGAAACACCATCTCCATCCTTACAGTTGAGTCTCTGAACTGTAAACTCACTGGGGTACCATTCCTATGTTCCTTATAAGATGCCTGACCCAAATTGTCACCTATCCATGCTGTCCAGGGATGCTGACTGACCCACTGAGTTACTCAAGCACTGTTTGTCTTTTTTTTAATCAACCAGCATTTATTGTTTCTCCATCTTCCTTATAAACTCACTGGGATCCCAATTTAAATTCTCCTGCACATTGGAAAATGTGTGATATTACTGTGTTCCAAGTAAGAAAAAGTGAATGAAACATTTCTTGGGGTACTAACGGGAGTAACATCCAAGACTCTGGAGAATCTGCTTATTGAGCACTGACAAACTCTCTGTGCTGGTTTATCAGAGCTTCACTGTGCACCATATAAATGTTGCACTCTCAAAGAAGTTCAATAACATTTTCAAACACCATTTTCTTTTCATAAAACCACAGGCACAGCAGTAGAGTTACTGCCTCACAGTGTCAGAGGTCCGGTGACGTTTTGGGTCGAGACCCTTCTTCAGGCATGGTCACGGGAGAGGAAAACGAGAGATATTGACAATGATGTAGCGAGATAGAGAACAATAAATGAAAGATATGCAAAAAAGTAATGATAATAAAGGAAACAGGTGATTGTTAGTTGTTTGCTTGGTGAGAACGAGAAGCTGGTGCGACGTGGGTGGGGGAGGGATAGAGTGAGAGGGAATGTAGGGGTTACTTGAGGTTAGAGAAATCAATATTGATACTACTGAGTTATAAGCTGCCCAAGCAAAATATTTATGATAACTGGTTTCCAAGAAGTAAAATGCATACCTTAAGGATTATTGGTGGCCTGTTTGGCAGTTCAATTATACATAAAACCTGGGTACAATTTCCACAACATTGTCCTTCCTGCTTCTTATATTCATAGCCCTGTGGGGAAGATTTCAATAATTAGTCCCATTTCATTGACTATAAATGGAATAATGAGTGATTAGTGGGATAGATGGTTACCTTTGAACACTGAGTATCACACTTAATGGGCGTGCATGCAATGGCATGGAGCTTGGTTAATGGATCCACTTCTTCAGTACATTTGCAATCCTTGCATGTGTTCTGTGGTACAGTCATTCCCGGCTGAAACACAAGTAAAGTTTGAGTATAGATGTGGTTTAAATTTGTGCTGGGTTTTTAATACAATGGAATGTAACTGTTGGATTTCATACAGTGAAGAAGATAAAACTCTGGAGGTTTATGTTTTTATGCAGCAAATTCCCAGAACCATTGACGTACAAACTCGGCCCAGGATTTTGCCATTTCCCCTTCTCTAAAATTCAAAGTAATCGTGGCTAATTAATTCGAAGCCTCAACACATTCCCATCTATCCACGTCCTTTCGTATTGAGAATCTTGTGTTACCATGACACTATCTACTTCTACCTTAAAAATAATCAGGCTGGTTCCACCTACCTTTGAGGAAGAGAGTTTGGTGAATGACTCCACATTGTTAAACATAAATCCTCAGTTCCCTCTTCAGAAGAAACACCTCCTCCCAACACCCACCCTCTCAAGAACACCCAGGCTCCGATCTGTTCCAGCCAAGCTCCCTCTCACTTCAAAACCCAACCGATACTAGCCCAACCTCCACCCTTTCACCATACAGCAACCCATTCATTTCAGATATTAACCTCGGATTGTTTCCAGTGCAGTGTCATCTTTCCTTATATTAGGAGACTGATGATGTGCACCCTGTCTTGATGTGACCTCACTAAAGCCCAGAGGAACTGAACTACATTTTCCCAACTTTCATTTTCCTGGCGATAAAGGACAATATAATACTGGCTTCCCTCAATACGTGGCATAATCCTAGCACAACTGGATCTTGTTCCATTTCAGAACTCTGCAATATTTCTCTATTTAAATAATATGTTTAGTCTAGTTCAGTTTAGAGATGCAGCATGGAAACAGGCCCTTCAGCCCACTGAGCCTGTGCTGACCCACGATCCCCATACATCGTGATATATCCTACACATATTAAGGACAATTTACAATTTTACCAATGCCAATTTTAGCCTACAAACCTGTACATCTTTGGAGTGTGGAGGAAACCGGAGCACCCGGAGAAAACCCATGAGGACACGGGGAGAATGGACAAAATCTGTACATGCAGTATCAATTGTCAGGATTGAACCTGTGTCATTGGCGCTGTAAGGGGCAGCATCTCTACTGGTGCGCCACCATGCCGCTGGACCTATCAATATCCCTTTGTAGCCTTCCTGTATGCTCATAACTGACATTCCTGCCAATTAAATTGCTAACCCTATGATTTGAATTTTTTGCTTTGAAAACTAACATTGCATTGGCACGTGCTCTGCTCCAATTTCACCTCTTACTACATTTTAATGTTTTTCTACCATTTGTTCATCTGAGTGCAAGCAAAGTTTTGTCTACTGTGATTCATGAATGAGAAAACAGGATAGAAACATGAAAAACTGTACACAGAGCAAATTAATATATATGTTGAGCACCCAAATTGCCGAGGAAGACAGGACCATGGACCCATTGGTCTGTGTGGACGAGTTAGGCCAAATGTCATGTTTTTATGCCGTAAAACTGTAATTAGTAACTCAGCATATGTCAGTATACCTTACCTTGTATTCAGTGTCATTGAACACACAGACTTTTTTTGGTACTGAAAATGAAATAATATGCCATTAAGTTAACAGTTCACATACAGGCAGGCATGCTCTTTAAATTATCACGATAGTGACCATAAACTACTTGTATCACAGAACAACATACTGTAAAAGTAACACTTACCACAGGTGTAAGTTGGGCAGCAATTACCATCTTTCATGTGGAGCTCGGGCGTGTATCCAGCTTTGCAGCCAAATTTCACAGTTGGGCAGTGAGTTATGTTACATTCTGAATAGGCAAAATATGATGTTAGTTACGTAAAAGCTCTTTACTTATGACCATAGGTAATATTCATTAGAGAGTTTCATTTTAGGTTAAACAAAATGTTTCTACTAGTATTTCAATAAATCAAGGCCTGATTAGACCAATTTCCCAATTCACTACAAGTTTTGAGTTCCAACTAGACTGATTAACACTGCTCTTCAAAATTAATCCAGTGGTGAGCCTATCATTTCTGGTGGATCGTGATCAACCTCAGTTTACAACTGACAATCACTGTTCACTCTTTGCAAACCCCCAGATCGGAAAAGGATTCCTTTGCTCCTCACCTTTCACACTATCAGCCTCTGTAACAAAACACCATCCCCTGACATTTCCATCACCTCCAATGTGATCCCACCACCACATATCTTCCCATCTTTTCCTCTTTCCGCCATCTGCAGAGGCCATTCTCTCCGCAACTCCTTGGTTCACTCATCCCTTCCCACACAAATCACCGCCTCCCAGGTACTTTCCACTGCAACCGCAGGAGGTGCACCACCTGTCCCTATACCTCCTCCCTTGCCTCCATCCAGGGACCCCAACAGTCCTTCCAGATGAGACAGAGGTTCACATGCACCTCTTCTAACCTCATCTACTGCATCCAATATCCCAATATGGTCTCCTGAATATTGGCGAGACCAAGCTTGGATGAAGACTTGCACTCAGTCTGCTAGGTCCTACTGGATCACCTGCTTGCTAACCATTTAAATTCCACTTCCCATTCCCAAATTGACCTTTCTGTCCTGGGCCTCCTCCATTGCCAGAGTGAGGCCACACACAAACTGGAGGAACAGCGTATCATACTCCGCTTGGGTAGCTTATAACCCAATAACATCAACACTGAATTCTCTAATTTTAGATAACCTCTAATAGCCTGCATAATAAAAGAAGGGTCCTGATCTGAAATATCGTCTGTCCATTTCCCTTCACAGATGATGCCTGACACACTGAATTCCTCAACCTAATACCTAAACCCTTTCTATCCTCTCCGAGTACATTGAATTTTTTAAAATTTCACATAGGGGTACTTACATCTAGTAATTAAAATTGATCCTATGTGCTCTTCATGGAGTAGTCTAAGTGTTAATCTCCCAAGTCTTTTATCAGTAGAACTTAATCTTCGAGAACTTAAGAATCACACAACACAGAAACAAACCCTTCGGTCTATGCTAACCTATCCCATTTAACAGCTAGATTTTGCTTAGAAATTAATATTTCTAAAATCATTACATAAGTAAACACGATTCTCTCTTGGCAAAACTCATAATGCGTATGATTTTGCTTTTAAATAATAGAAGATTTCATGCTGGATCTGTACAATGGAATATTCATACACGCTAACTGGGAAGATTAATAATCAAAATGTTGCAAAAGATGGAGAATTGCTTTCAGGTCTATGATCCTTCCACAGAACTGGAAAGGACATTTCCAGTTCTGATTAAGGAGCACAAAAATGCTGGAGAAACTCAGCGGGTGCAGCAGCATCTATGGAGCAAAGGAAATAGGCAACGTTTCGGCCCGAAACGTTGCCTATTTCCTTCGCTCCATAGATGCTGCTGCACCCGCTGTGTTTCTCCAGCATTTTTGTGTACCTTCGATTTTCCAGCATCTGCAGTTCCTTCTTAAACATCTGATCAATGGGCAGTGAGGTGAAATGTTCACTCTGTACTCCTTTGTCCACAGACGCTGCCTGATCTGCTGTGTATTTCAAGTGTTTTCTGTTTTTGTAAAACGGAGAAAGGGTCCACTTACTGCAGATGGTTTCTGTACAACATAAGTCGTTTTGGTTCCTTTCAACAACTGGTACAAAGCCTTGTTCTTTGCACACCACTGGAGGTGATACGGGGCATTTGTGGGGTTTGCAGATGATGCTCAATGTCGCCTTGCTGCAAGAACAATCCTGACAATTGCTTTGCCATGTTTCACCGACCTGTCACAAGCACAAGAACAGCAGGATGTTTTTATAAATGCAGAAGCAGAAGTTAATATCATTCTCAATGATAGATATTGGCTGCTCGCTTGATAAACCTACCTGCTTTGGTTTTCCATCAGGTCCAATACAATCTACAATGGACATAAAGAAAAGTCATAACTAATGTGCTTACTGACTGAATTTGAACCAATAAACTAAATGCTTCTTAATCAACACAGAAACATAACATATAAAATACAAAGAAATAAAGATGATGGATAAAATTAAGTGACTGCTGATCAGAGGAGGCAGCGTTAAGTTAGTCACTCACAAACCAATTAACCAAAATAATCATTGCAATAATATGCACTTTCAGCTGAGTTATGGGCCTGTCCCACTTTCACGACCTAATTCACGACCTTTTTTACTCGTGGACATTTTTCAGCAGGCTGCGACCTACTTGATGCCATGAGTGCCTACGACTACCATCACGATCTGCTACGACCTACCTAAGACCTTCTACGATCTCGTGACAACCATGCTACGAGTATGAGTCAAGAGCAAACTCGGCAAGGGTCATGAAAGTGGGACAGGCCCTTCACTTTCCTGGATTTTCTCTCATGATGTATTCCATCATTCCCAATGTGCGGAACTCTCCCTACAATTCTCACGTGATATTACATCCCTTCTCTGCAGTTGTCAGGGTAGTTCCAGTTAAGATTCAATTGCGGGAACTTGGTAGTGGTGGTACCAGACCTTGTAGCGGTTGTACAGAAATATACTTACTACAGCTATCCGTGCAGATGTCTCCGGGCTGAAACAGGATCTTCCCATCAGGACAGAAGCAGCCTTCATCACTGGGTGTATTTTCGTCATGCGATCTAATCACAAAAGGGAGCATTAATATTGTGCACTGAGTGAAGGGGAGAAGGAAAACGAGAGAATGATTTTTGAATTATCAGTGAGAATGTTTTGCAAAATAAATGCAACAAACCTGGACCCACAAGTTGGCTGCTCCTTTGATGCACATGGTTTATATTCCATCTTTGCAGGGCAGTGATATGCTGGATTAAAGTAAACAAGGAAACAAGACATTAGGTATCAAATCTGAAATTCCACGATTGTCCAACTCTTTTGGTTAATGGTTACCATGCTGGATACTCTTTCTCACTTTCCTGATATTCTTCCCTGTTTTCCGTCAGGATTCATAGATTCACAGAGTTATAGAGCTGTACAGAACAGAAAGGCTCATCGTCTGACCCTATCCATGCCAACCAAGTTCACTTAGTCAGCTAGTCCCATTTGCCTGCATATAGCCCATATCCCTCTCAGCATTTCATATCCACATTTATAAATTAAAAATATGTAATTATACTGCTTCTACAGCTGCCTCAGGCAGTTTATTCTAGATACTCTCCACTACTCTCTGAGCGAAAATCAAATAAAGGATTTGTTTGATATTAACTGCCTATTCTGATCTCCTATGGACTGTAGCTCTGGTTGCACTACGGAATTTGGTATTGCACTTATGGTTATCTAGTGTTACAGTTATTCATTTATTTTATTGATAATATATTTATACATATGTTATTGCCTTTATGAGCATGTTAAGCCGCAACAAGTAGAATGTCATTGTTCCATTCCCAGTAGATATGATAATCAAATATCCTTCACTCAGTTTTGAAAAGAATTTGGACAAATATTTGAAAACAGTTAACAAATCAAGGCCACGGGGTGAGAAGGGCAATCTAGGCAAGAATGGAGAGTCAGAGCAGTCATGATAATCTGAAGAAACTCCTGTGTTAAATCATTCAATGGTATTATGAGGAAATTATTAGTTGTTAATTTCCTACCGCCCTATCTCTTTCCTCTACCACCCCCTACCCCCTCCCATTGTGACCCTCTTTTACTCTCCTCCCTACATTCCTCTCCCACCCCTCCCATCCTCGAGTCTTGCATTTCCCATTTATTCCCTCTTGCCTCTCCCTGTCCCCTTCCACCCACATCCCTTCCACCATCTTTACATTGCACCTCTCCTTTCTGAGAATTGAGACACCCTTTTGTCTCCTTTGCATCTTCAATGTTTGTCACTGCCTCCACCAATCTACCATACATTCCTCCTCACCTGTATCCACCTATCACTTTGCCACTCCTATCTTTCTTTTACAACTTTCTCCATCAGTCTGAAGAAAGGTCCCGACCTGAATCATTGCTCATTGTCCTCTACAGATGCTACCTGACCTGTCGAATTCCTCCAGCACTTTGATTCTTGATCAGTTACTTACAACATATTCCGTCGGTGTGATCCCGCCAATCCACACAGGTATCGCCTTTAGATCTGCACATCTTGGAATACATGTCTATACTGGAACATATTATTGTCTCATTCATGACATGGCATGCGTCATTCACGCAGGCTTCATAGAATGGGCCTGGATGTACCTTGTCATGGCATTTTGTGAAGATACTATGAAAAGAAGAACAATGTTAAAAATGCAAAATGTTCTGAGTGGAACTGTCTACCTTACATATTGATTGCAAGTCATCATTCCTTCATTGTCAGAGATAAGTGACCACCTCCCACTCTGTCTCCCACCTCCTCTCATTCTCCTTTCTCTTCTAGCCCTCTCTGAGTGGTGACGATGAGGCCATTCATCTACTTCTGACAATAGTTGAAAAAAATGAGGGAAAAAGGGTGATACTAGTCAAACAATAGCAGTAGATGAGCTGGCTAGCTGGTCAGATGATAAATGTCCAGAAATCTATCAATCCCTCAGAACGACTTAGCTTCTGAAACCTTATGAGGTGGACAGTTCTGTAGGTTCACCACAATACTTCTACTCATCACAATTTCAATGGCGATCAAATGTAGCGGGAAAGTATACAGTTAACGACAGTAGCTTTGGTTTTGGAAGATGCACTCATGGTTGATATTCCGAAGGTCGGTCACCAGGACCACAGTTCACAGGCAATTGTTGCAATTGAATGGCAATTGTCACCAGGTGTGAATCATCCAGGTCAACTAGTTTGTTGGCAATCATAAGGAAATTTAACGCATACCTTTAAGAATATAATATTTAAACAGTATTCTGATTGTTAAAATGACTAAATAGCTGTGCCAACTGGTCACTTAGACGATAGAAAGGGGAATGATTAACCACATTCCCAACACCACCCAAATGCCACCTTTACCCTGGGAATAAGACTTACGGGCCAAGGATGATCTTGCAGATATTTGATGCTGCACAAGGGGTAATTGGCACAGTTGTCGGACTGAGTGTGGTTTTTAGAGAAGGTGTAGTTGAAGAAAGTGTTGGCATTGGGGTTGTAGTTCGGGCATCACAATGTGCTTTGTTCTTATCCGAAATTTTCCAGTGAGAGGCGGCGTGAGTGCAAGAAGATACCACGGTTCCATCAGGCAGTGTGCAGTCATCTGTCTTGTTGTTGGTGCAGGTACCTAGGGAAGTGGAAATTGAGAATTGAGGGCATTACTTAAAATGTACTTCTAACGTCATCGGATGCTCACAAGCAAAGAGGTCTTCCCAATGCATTTTCACATCTCCGTTAACCTCCTCCACACCACTCCTCCACTGATTCATGGGCTCAAACCCCAACGCCTTCCCCCCACAGTGTCAGAACTTAAACAATTAGGCCAAACATCCAAATGCATTTCTCTGAACACCCCCAATGTAACATCCATTTGATATTCAACATGGATGCCATTCTTTAAAGAATGTCTTGATCTGCTTTACATTGTCCCTTTGGTTAAACCTCTCGCTGCCCCCACAGAGGAATGTAAAGTACATTCTGAGATACACCTCGTTAGATTACCTCTCAGTCACCATATCCTCCCACAAAAATAACTTGTTTGTAAAGTTGGGATAGCAAAATGAGAAAAACATTAGCAAATATGACCACTAACATCCATGAATGATAATTGTCCTTATTTTTTTTTTATCTCACAAAACAAAAAACTTATTAACAGAACAAATACAGATTTCCAACATCTCCATGTTCTGAACGTAGTTTTTGAAAGCCCTCGTGTTAATCCATGCATGGCGATATCTCAATTTAGATGCAGCATTTTTACAATACTGGAAACTGAAATGAAGAAGTCCCAATGATACATACCACACTGTCCTTCAACGTTTCCCCCAAAGATCGCGTGAGGAAGGTCTATAGTAAAGCCCAGGCCATCAAAGGTAATAGTAGCATTAATGGGAATAATCTCCACCGTTTCCGTGATCCCTGAGGAACTGATCTTGACCCCATCATGGGAATAAGGTTGTATAATCTCTTCATCATTGACCTGGGCCTGTATAAGAAAAGCAAGATGCTCCAGTTAGCTACAGTTTTATTTCTGTACTTTATAAGCATGAGGAACATGTTTGCACCCGAGTCAGTCTAGAATCATGGAGCAGGTGGTGACCCCTAGGCCCGCGGTTGATGGTTATGGTCTGTTGCTGTGTGGCGGCATTGCCTGGCAAATCACTGGTTGTGGGTTTCCTGAGCAACACTGCCAAACCCTTCTCAATGAGCGGGGCAGCAGGAATTTTTCTCTGACTTTGGATGTTTCTCTGCCTTGAGTCCAATCCTACCTTAATTTCTGTTCAAATCCATTCCTGCCCCCCCCCCCTGAAGAACATATAGAGCATGCAGCATAGAAACAGGCCCTTTGGCCCATGGTGACTGTGTGGAAGTTGATACCAAGTTAAACTGATCTCTTTTGCCTGTACATGTTCTATATCCCTCCATACCCTCTCTGTACATGTGGTTGTCTAAATGACTCTTAAGTATCACTATTATATCTGCTTCCACCACCTCACCGAATAGCACATTACAGCACCTACCACCCTCTTTCTTGTCCATCTCCTATAAACTTTCCCCACTCACCTTAAAGCTATGTCCTCTTGTCTTTCACATTTCCACCCTGAGAAAAAATTCTATCTACTCCATCCATAGCTTTCAGAATCTATATATTACTAAAACTCTCATCTTGTTTGTTTCTATGTCTGTCTGTCTGTGATGTCTCCAAATTATGCCTAAACGGTACACTATAGCACTACAATTGTTGAACCACATACTCACCATCGTCCTGTGGTGTGTTGTATCAAGGTTAGTTCAGATTGATGGTATATTTTACAAGTTATTCACATTTTAAGCTTTAAAAATGTAACTTTTCACTTGACTTTTCACGGTAAGAAAGGTTACAAATGACAAGACACTGGGAGTCCTGTCATTTGTACCATTGTAATGGGCAGGGGCAGCTAAGTGGAATTAGATTTTTTTAAATGATAAGTCAATTTTTTAAAGTTTAAAAAGAGGGAGGGTGAAGAGGAGGGGGAGTGAGTGCTGGGGGATGAGGGGAAATGAGCCGCGTTGGGGCTATTGGTGAGTGGTGGAATTTTGCGTTGGTGGAACGGGTTGCGTTGGGGGAACAAGTGAGTGTTGGAATTTTGCGTTGGTGGAACAGGTTGCGTTGGGGGAATGAGTGAGTGGTGGAATATTGCGTTGAGGTACCAGGACCCAATGGATCCCACTTGGTCATGGTTTTATATATTTCTATCAGGGAGCACCACAGTCTGTGGGACGAGTTGAATCAGCAACTTGGTATACATAGATTTGGCATACTTGGTAGACATTAAGTCAACGGGGAATATAAAGTTGGTTA
Source organism: Amblyraja radiata (assembly GCF_010909765.2). Taxonomy (NCBI): domain Eukaryota; kingdom Metazoa; phylum Chordata; class Chondrichthyes; order Rajiformes; family Rajidae; genus Amblyraja; species Amblyraja radiata. The sequence goes on from NC_045975.1 coordinate 38,229,936, forward strand.
ATAGGTCTGTTTTTGTGCTAAAGAGCTCTATGACTGACATTGGAACCATTTTCCTGTTTGCTTCCTTCCCCGGGTTTTTTTCTTCTGGACATTTCCTCTGACTGAGGCTTTGGTGAACTCTTCTCGATGGGACATTTGCACATAATAGGAGTAAACATTAAGTGTAGCAGGTAAATGACACCATCTTTACACATAGACTATTTACACGCTGTCCGACAGTGGACCGACAGTGACTTGGTCTTACCACTTGAGGGCACCCTGGGCCAGTGGGAGGATTGAGATGGTTAGGCAGACAAATCTATGGCACACATATACACAATGGGATATTCCTAGCTTTCTGTTATTTCTAGGAGGTCATTGAGAACAGTTTGTCCTCAATGCCCAATACTGGTTTATTATTGTCATGTGCACTGGGATACTGAAAAACCTTCTTCTGTGTGCTATCCAGGCAAATCTTATCATAAATGAATGTATCAGGTAGTGCAAAAAATACAATAGAGTGCAGAATATAATGTTACAGCTGCAGAGAATGCAGTTTAAAATAATGCAAGGGCCACAATGGGATAGATTGGAATACATCCTGGAATACATCCTTAGATTGAGAGGATCATTGACATAGAGGCAAAGTCACAGCCACCCCAGCCTTAACCCAATGGCTTTATTTGCAATGGACTTTCATCATGGATTTAAATCCAAACTGGTGGGCAAAGCTCTTCTTTGCCAATTGGCAGAAAGTGTAGAAACACTTACCGTGGCTTTTATTGAGTTGTTGACAGTCACCCGAATCAATGTGATTACTAAAGATTTGTAGAATATTTTGAGGGCTATTGGTTGTGACATTTCGGGCCCAACGTTGGCGTTGTCCAAGTAAATCGTGAAGTTTTCGATCTTTTCTGTTATTTGCTTCACCACGATGTAAGTACATTTTCCTTTGAATGTGTAATCTGTTCCATCAAAAGTAATGTAATGGGAACCTCCCCATCCCATGCAGGAACCTGGAACATCAAAGGCAGACTCTGTTTCCAACAAAATATTTATTTAAGCTGAAAAAGCAAACATACAGATACTGGAAAATAGAAATAAAAACTGAAAATGCTGGAGATATTGATCTGGTTTGACAAGTGTCTATGGGGAGGAAGATAGGGTTAACAGTTCAGGTTGATGACCTTTTGTTAGTTCTTAATAAAAATGAAAATACTGTATATATTATTTTTTTTTAAGCTAGAAGTCTAATCATTGTTTTTGGAAGAAAAATGCTTTCTACCAATAAAGGAATAAGGTTATGGTAATTTTAAACTCAGGTCTAAAGCAACCCAGATTGTTGATGTATGAATCCCATTGTGTGCTGTCTGAATGGGCCAATTGCAGCATTTTTGGACAGCCCCAATCTATTGGCAAGGTCCTATGCTCCAAGGCACTTTTAACTTCCCATGGAATTGGCAGTGATGGGTTTGTTGTGTTGATTGAGATTATGTCTCCAACTTGGAGAACGATAGTTTGAAGACCCACTTAGCACTTTCTCAAAATGTCACAGCCGAGATCCCAGTATGTCACCGGGAGATTGTCTTCAAAACCACAGGGAAGCTTGTTCAGTCATGAGATTCCAAAGCCCCATCGTACATGAGCACGAAGTTCTTCAAAACTCACTCTTCAACCAAAAAACCAAAGCGTGCTGCTTCACAATTTCTTTCAGTTTGTGACTATATTTTTGGGAGAATGGATTGTTCGATTTCTTTGTGTGCTGAAATTGCCTTTTGACGGAAGAGAAATGTGATGCAAGATTTCATGTTAAATATGTGTCTTCCTAATTCAAGTTTTGCTTAGATTTGGACTTGAAAGAGAGAGCAGAGGAATGGGAGCAGCAGTCCGCCAGATCACGATTTGGGCGTGTTCTGCCTGTTGATCTGTTGTTAAAATGTCTGCCTGTTAAAATGGCTGTTGAACTGCCTCCATTATTCCCTTCAATTCCTGCTTATTCCTATTGACCCCGACTGCCCTGGTGTTCAATCATTTGTCTGTTTCGGCCAGCAACATTTTCAATTACTCCATCTCCCCAGTTATCTGGGACAGAGTATTACAGATTCATCATTGTCTGAGGGAAGACATTCCTCCTCGCCTCTCCCCTTTATTCTGCAATTATGCCAATATTGTAAATAAAATGGGAACAAAAATAAGGGACAATATTAATCTAAGATGGTGATTAATTAAGGAAAGGCAGTATGTTGAGGAAGGATCCTGACAGACTAAATTGATTGAACTATTGGAAGAATATATTGTGGTTGAGAGATGTGCAGTTGATGTCGTCTTCATAGACTTTAGTAAATGTCTAATAAAGTTTCACATGGGAGATTATGATCCAGGGTAAATGGGCAAGTTAGATCCTAATTTGGTTTGATGATAGGAGGTGGTTGTTGATGCTTGGAGGGTTGGTTTTGTATTTTGAAGCTTTTGACTAGCCATCTACCTTTGGGAGACACGAGAGGCTGCAGATGCCGGAATCTTGAGCAAAAACCAAAGTGCTGGAGGAACTTAGCACGACAGGCAGTGTTTTGGGTCAGGACCCCTTTCTTCAGACCGTAGGGCTTGGTGATGGGACTGTTGTCATTTGTTACATTCACTAATGGCGTGGATGTGAAGGCAGAAGGTGTGATCCTTAAGGTGGCAGAGGTTTTGAAAATCAGTGGTGGTGTTGAGGTGAATATAGTCTTCAGCTCCAACACAATACTGAAGAGCTGGCAAGATGTGCGAACACCATCGGATTAGCAAGACACGAGTTCCCATACACTACTGGAAAGGATGGTGTACTGGCATCATATGCTTAGATATACTGGCATCAGGTCAATGCTCCAAATGTACTAAGATTGCCAGGCGAAGTAGTTGAGGCAGATACAATAGCAACGTTTAAAAGACATTTTAAAAGATACATAGATAGAAAATATTTAAAGGGATATGGGCCAAACAGTTCATATGGGATCTGCTTAGAAGGTGGACCAAAGGGATTGTTTCCATTCTCTGGGTTTCCTTGACTCTATGTGAAAAACCCAGCATGTTGGGAGGAAAGGCTCTTCTTATTCTATTTGGCCATTTTTTTTTTACATTTCTAAGACAAGGCTGAAGCGGAGAGAAATGGCATGCTACACTCTTCAAACACTACATCAGTTTGCAGTTGGTGAAATCTATGTCCATTTGCAAGGAATTACCTCCCCATTCCCCAAGAAATCCCCATACCAAGTATATTTTGCAAATAGTTAAATTAATATATATTTTTCATCTTACTAGGAATCAGCATATACCAGAAATTTGCATATTTTTCAAGTAGTTAAATTACCAATAAATTCCTCCCAATAATATTTTTGAAATATTTCTTCATGATGGTATGTTTCTTCAGCAAGATCTTTTCCCCAGAATTTTCTTTCCTCACCATGGATCATGTCGCTACTCCCATAGATCTCTGTGGTTGGTATTGTATATGTTCCACAACTCTTATTCTGTTGTCCTCATGTGAATATTTTTGTTTTTATAAAATCTGATAACACCCATTACGCACAAACACTAAAAAAACTTTCCATAAAAGTTTCTGTTGCAGTTATGATCTACTTGAGATTAGCTCCTGGACTTACTTATTGGATTGTCTCTTGTTTTCAGGACTGAAGGGAAGAATGGCCTCTCATTTCTCCTCACCCCCGGACCTTGACTACTGTCCTCTAATACTCATGGAATCATGCAGCATGGATACAGGCCCTTTGGCCCAACTCATCTCTGCTGAGCAAGATTCCCATCTAAGCTAGACACCTTTGCCTGAATCCAAGTTCTGCCAGAACTCAATGAGTTGCCCAGACAAAAAAAGTTGAAAAATAAGGCTGGATTAATTCTGGTGGTGAGACCTGTTGGGATGATGTATTATCGACTCGTCAATTAACACAGTGAAATAATGAACTACGCGTTCCTTCAGCATGTTACCTCCATCTTCCACCCATCTATTAAATCACATTTAATAATGATAATGTATGTGTTTCCACAATACTCACAGCCACATTCTTGCTGATAGCAGCAGTTGGAATGGTCATAAATCTTTCTGGGTTGCAGTCCATTTTGACAAATCATTGGTTTAATACTTGGACATTTCAATGACTCCACGGAAACAGTGTTATTCCCTTTGCATGTTGCCTTTGTGCAATTGTCCATTTTCCAAGTCTCATTCATCTGTGGTTCGTGGAGGGAGGGGGGGGGGGGGGGGTAAGGAGAATGAACAATTGTAAGAAGTTAAGGCATTCACAGAATCCCCGAGGCTGGAGAAGGAGAAAACATCTACCACCCGACCAGACCCGAATCTGATTGTGCCAAGAACCCATTGAGATCTGAGCCTTCAATTCCAGTAAGGTCAGAAATAGTGCAGGGATGTGGCAGGGCAAAGAATCACATGGGGATGGTTAAGAGACCTTCAATATATTATGGGGGTGTTCCCTTAAAATATCTATACCATTTAGACCCATAAATGTGACACTGGGATGAAAATTAGCTCATTAAAGTCTTCTAAAGACATGTGTGATAAGTCTAATAGGTCAAGAAACCCAATAAGTTTAATCGAGGATGACCAAAAATTATTTGATAGGAAAAGGATGGTAAAACATGCTGATATTTTTCGGTTTTAATAAAATCGGATGATCCCCATCACCCATGAGTACTAAAAAACTTTCCTTAAAAGTTTCAGTACCAGTTATGACGCACTTGAGATGAGCTCTTGAGATGAGTTCCTTTGGTTTTGGGGGAGGTGGACCTCAATGATATTTCGAGAAGAGAGGGAAGCTGTAGACGTTTGTAAGGGGAATGACAGAAAAATAGAAAGAATATCATGGAAGGGTTACATGGGGATTAGAAGGCCAGGGACAGCCAGGTAGGAGATATTCAGTAAAGAAGGGAAAGGGGAGAAGCAATGAGCAGAGGGCCAGAATGTAGATGGACATATTTTATATCCCAGTAATCTGGGAATTCACTGTGTCCGGGGGAAACACTAAAACATGGGGTTTCATCGCATGCTGCATCTGTTGCAGCAAAATCAAGAGCTTGAGCATCATTTGTCACTGAGAGGCCCCTACAACATGTGGCTGGTAGACTGCACTGGTGCGGAATGCATAGAGGAAAGACTTTGGTTTGTCTTTGTCTGGGAATGAGTCCTGGTGGACTGTAGGTGAGGTGCGCCCCATTCAGGGGAGGCTCGTCCACAGGTGGCCGCGGTGTTTGGGATTGGATGGCCTGGGACGAGGGAGGAGGGATAAGGCTGCGGGGGGTGAGGGAGTACTTTCCTGATCCATGGTGAAGGGGTTTGTATAGGGACTGGCAGTAGGGCTGGGTGGGAGAGGTGCTGTAAAGATTCATGAAGTCATGAGATTTTAGAGGACTGAGTGACTTGGGCTCCCAGCTGGTTGGTGAAGCATCTCCTCATAGCAGCTGCAACTTAGAACAGTCCGCTCCAGTTTCCCAGGCAAAGTAATGCTGGATCAGCTGGGCGTTAGGGTGGCACGGTGGTGCAGTGGTAGATTGTTGACTTACAGCGACAGAGACCCCTGTTCGAACCTAACTATGGGTGCTGTCTGTACGGAGTTTGTATGTTCTCCCCATGACCATGTGGGATTTCTCATGGTGCTCCAGTTTCCACCCACACTCCAAAGATGTACAGGTTTGTAGGTTAATAGGCTTTGGTAAAGATTGTAATTTGTCTCCGGTGTGCAGGATAGTGTTAGTGTACGGGGTGTTTGCTGGTGTGTGCGGACTTGGTGGGCTGAAGGGCCTGTTTTGGTGCTGTATCTCTAAAACTAAAAACTAAAAAACAAATCGGCTTTTGGATAGGCACATGGAAGTGCAGGGAATAGACTTTGGATATGGATCATGTACAGGTAGATGAGAACATGGCATCATGTTTCGGCACTAACATTGGGGCTGAAGAGCTTGTTCCAATGTTGTATGTACTATTCTATGTTCTAAAGACCCCTGATGTCACGAGGATACTCACAGCTCTCGGTGGGTGCAGGTCTGGGCAACCGATCACTGGTACTGTTGTTGTTGGTGCTGACGTGGTTGGTAAAACGGAAGTGGAGGCTTCGCATGGTATGGTGTGCTTCACAATTTCACACTTAGATGTACATAAGCCAATGTAACACCAGCCAGCTTTATCACTGGTAAAGTAAATTTCCTCTCCTAGAAAGAAAAGGAAATACGATCTCCATAAGTCTTGACACACTGCACTAATTCAGCATTTAGGTTAAAAACACACTTGCGAGTCCTGCATTTTTGGACAAACCACGGAAATGTATACATTGCTGCACAAACCTGTGATACAATGGTGTTGCTCATCGAGCAAATAAGGCTCTTCTCACATCCTCAGTGATCTTTTCAAATAGAACTGAATTTCTGGAATAAATCTGAGGTAGATGGCCTTCAAACCATATGCATGCATTTCAAGACCCCTTTTTGAATTTGGACAATGCAGGAAACTACTACAGGCTACATTAATAAAGACCAAAAGGAACCAAAAAATACCACAAATAGAAAGACAAAGTAAAAACAGAGAAATAAAGGAGAAAGCTAACTTACAGTCCGACAGACATACAGATAGTACATTCTTTACAAAGAGGAGCACGGGTCACACCTTGCCCACTCCCTCTTCTCCCTCTCCCATCGGGCAAAAGGTATAGAAGTGAAAATGCACACCTTCAGATTCAGGGACAGTTTCTTTCCAGCTGCTATCAGGCAACTGGAACATTCCACCGCAGCCAGAGAGCAGTCCTGAATGACGATCCTCCTCATCGGTGACCCTCTGACTATCTTTGATTGAACTTTATTGGCTTTACCTTGCACTAAACATTATTCCCTGATCATGTATCTGTACACTGTGAATGGTTCGATTGTAATCATGTATTGTCTTTCCGCAAACTGGTTAGGGCGCAACACAAGCTTTTTACTGTACCTCGGTACACGTGATAATATACTGAACTGAAGAAGAAAATGTGGATATTTTACCAAGCCACAGGTATTTGTGTGAGTGAACAAATTGAGTGCACAGCAGCAAATGGTCAGTACTGTGATTGCTTCGCTGGAAACACTGGGTTATGTACTGGTGTCAGTTTGGTGACTGCTTCTCTCTACCAGTTGATCAAGGGGAGATGAGGCCAAAATCAGGGGTCTGGGTTAACTTGGGCTAGTAGCACATGAACAAGGAAGCCTGGGAACATCCTCACACATGGGAAGATAAGGACATTGTGGCACATTGATAAGAGGCCTGCTTCCACTGCTCTGGAACAGTTGTGTGGAAGACCAGTGCTGAGCTTATACAGAGGTCTAACAAACACATTCATGGACTGTGAAGCAAGCCATGGAAAGGACTGGACTATCATTTCAATTATACAATTTAATGATTGATTTATACAGTCACATGTTATGAACAAGCGATACACTCACCTGCAGATATTACTTTCCCGTTGACTTTGCAGAAGCAAGTCGTTGAAGCTGTGGAACTGGCAGTTGTTGTCTGCGCTGTTGTGGTTGTAGTTGTACTGTGCTCGGGGATTGGAGAGGTGTTTTCGCATTTTCTTGTATATGTCGCAATTTTGCAGCCCTCAGTGCACAGTGTGTAATTGCAGAGGCCTGATTTATCTTCGGAACTCACAGTGGATTGCCCTGCATGTCAAAGCAACAGGAATTATGCTTCATCAATGTGTTAGATGGATATAAAAATGAACAAAAGTCATATTTCAAGCATGGAATACACTAGGAGTCACCGCTCATTCTGCAGAAACGACATCACCACTACATTGCCACTGATATTATTAACGCCAAAATGTTTCTTCAGCCCAGACACTAGTTAGCTACTGTTAAACCCTGTGGATTTTGATGCTGTTTGCTGTCACAATATATATAATATACAAAGACATGTACAAATATGTATTGGGCAATTCCTTTGCAAGGTTTGTAGACTGCTGTTGAACTGTGTTTTCTTCACCAGGCAAGCTCTATGCAATGGGAAGAGGACATCACAAACTAGAAAGAGCAGTGGGTCAATGGCAACATTGGAACCGCATCTCCACAGGACATGAGATGAAGGCCCAAGGAACTGCAGATTTTGGTTTACAAAAAAAGACTCAAAGTGTTGGAGTAACTCAGCGGGTCAGGCAGAATCTCTGGAGAACATGGATATGTGACATTTCGGGTCAGGACTCTTATTCAGATGGATTGCGGTGGGTTTTGGAGATGCAGACGTGTAGGCAAAGGTCAGAACGTGCAAGAGAAAAGGATTCATGAGTTGCGAATCGTGAGGCTAGAGGAAGAAATGTCAGTGGATGTGGAAGTGTTAGAGATAAGTGCAAGTCTAGATGAGGCACAAGCGATAGAGGGGGGGAAGAAAGTGGAAGTGGGGGGAGAAAGGGGAGGGTGGGCAACATGGTGGTGGGGGGGGAGGGAACTTTTGTAGTTACTTAAATATGAGGAGATGACTATTTCCCCAGAAAGTACATGCTCGGACATGTACAATTAACCTTGGAGATGGGAGGACAGATGTTTTCCCAAGCAAAACCAAGAGTCTGTAATTATTTGCCATTCATTGCCAATGAATGCTGCTGCCATTCTCAGCATGGGATCATGGATTACATCACAATCTGATGTTGCTGCTGAGAACAACTTGAAACAGTTCTATCCTGGCGCTATTTCTATTTTGGATGAAGCCGTTGCCTAAAAATGTTTTCTGTGGCGCATCTGTAGAGGTTGGTGAGGGTTGTTGGGGACATGTCAAAATCCCAAGCCTTCTATGGAAGTTAATGTTCATTCTTGGCTACTGCTTCATTGTGAACTTAAAAAAAAAATTATTTAAAAAAAATCTAGGATAGAAATACATTTCTACAATTTATTGTATCATCTGGTTGACATATGGATTGGAGCAACAACTTCAAAATCTGAGGCACTTTTAGAATTCAACTGCAGACAGCAAGAGTCATTGCACAAAATCTGTTTCTTTGCAACATGAATGTAATAGGCTCTATGATAGTCTATGATATTCCTTGCTATTTGTTTTACTGGCTTTATGATTCATGGCTTGTTACCAGACTCAATGTTGTCTGTTCTGCTGGTGCCAGTCATTAAGGACAAAGCTGGTAAAGTAGGCAGACTAAATAATTACAGGCTTTAGCCAGCATATTGTCAAAAGTCCTAGAAATAATTCTGCTGGATAGATTAAATGAGTTAAATGAGATAACCAGAGTGGTATTAAAGCTAAACATGACACTGACGTGTATATATGCCCTAAAGGAGATTGTAAACAAATATAAACACTCATCAATTCTTATGTGCTTTATTGATGCTTCCAAAGCCTTTGGTCATGTTAATCATGGAAAGCTCTTTGTAAAATTGGGAGTCACAGAGGGGTGCCTAAATACATTGTGAGAATTCTGGCTTACTGGTATGCCCACCAGACTATGCAAGTAAAATGGGGCAATAGGGTCTCAGCCCCATTTGGGATGAGCAATGGTGTTAGACAAGGGGGAATATTGTCCCTAGTCCTTTTTAATCTTTATATTGATGATCTGTCCAAGCAATTGAAAGCCTGTAATACTGGGTGCATGATTGGTAATACTTTAGTGAACCATATTATGTATGCAGATGATCTTGTGGTCTTTAGTCCATCTAGCACTGGTCTCCTGCAGCTCCTTACTATATGTTCTGTGTATGATGTGGAACATGATATCAAATGTAATGCTGGTAAGAGTGCTGTTATGATCTGTAGATCCAAAGAGGGTAAATGTCTAAAATTTCCTGATTTTAAATTGTCTGACAATAATCTTGGTGTCTGTAATAAGGTCAAATATCTTGGGCATTTTATTACAGAACAAATGACAAATGATGAGGATATTTATAAACAACGTCATTTGCTGTATGTACAAGCGAGTATTCCCTTTCACAAGTTTGGTGCGTGTACAGATGTAGTGAAGATGTCTCTGTTCAGAGCATATTGTACACCACTTTATACTGCACACCTGTGGTCAAACTACAGGGACTTAAAGTAGCGAATAATGATGTCATGAGAATACTACTAAAGAAACCTAGATGGTGTAGTGCAAGTCAAATGTTTGTGGCTGCAGGAGTCTGTACTTTACAAGCTATCCTAAGAAATCATATGTATCAATTTATTTGCAGGATTAATGATTCTGAAAATGAAGTTATCTTGGTCTAATCAAACATAAGGTTCAGCACTACACTACCAATCCCAATTGTGGACATTGGTATCGTTGTCTCGTTGTAGGACATGATCTTTCTTTTCATTCTGGATTTTAAATCATGTATTGCATTTTTGTGTATAATTTATAATGCTCTTATAAGTAATTTACTAAGCTTTTATATGTATTTTATGGTGTTTTTATATGTAATGTATTCTGTGTAATGTCATCTTTTATCTGGACCTTGAGTCTGAAACAAAAGTTTAATTAGAAAATTAAAATAATTTATGAATTAATTAATTGACACACTTACCAGGTAGCATTATTTGCCCGTCATTCTCACAGGTACATGTAGTTCCTCTTGACGTTGGTGGTACTGTCACTGTTTTAGCTGATGTTGTGGTTTCTGCTGGTCCGGTTGTAGTTTCACATCTTCCTGTGTACTTCAGAACTTCACAATCTTCAGTACACAGAGTAAAGTTACAGAGGCCTGATTTACCTGTAGACGTCACAGTTGCCTGACCTGGAGGCAAAGTAAAGAAAATCAGGTTGTGTACACCTGAAGGTGATGTAACTGATAGATATCTTTATGTTTGATGTTGAAGCTGAGTTATGTATTTCGTTTGTGCAGAATTGTTGCGGAGGCTTTAATTTAATTTCAAATAATTTGTATCAAGTCTCAAGAAATTCTCAACCACATTTGAGCAAAGACTAGTGCGTGATTTCATATCGTAGCTTGTAGCTGGCAGGCCTTCTAAAAGAAAATTGCAGAGAGAATATAAAAGCTCAATACAGAAATCAGCAGAAGAGTGAGTGACAATTGCAGTAAGGTTGCTCTGTTGCGTAGATCATTTTTGGGCAGAAATAACTTTTTTCAGGGGAGGCATGATCTGGCCCATAACACAAAACATGGGTTCAGGTGGACGACAACGTTTCCAGTATAAAAGTGTAGGTCCACAATCGTGAGTAAACCTCTATGATCAATGTTGCAGCCAATCGCAATGTAGGGGTGTTGAATTATATCGTAACAAGATGTTGCATTAAAGGATCATTTGCACCAAATATATCATGTAGCTCAATGGTTGCAAGAAGGTCACCTTGGAGCAACGGAAAACTTTGACCCAAACAGAAAAGTCATTGAGAGAAATAAGATGCTATAATTTCTATTAATATTTATAGGATAATGCGTTTGCTTCATAATCTGATGCATTTCTTGCAGTCATTTACACAAAGCTAACGACTGAGGTAAATTTCTGACTTTAAAATGTTTCCGGAAGAGCACTATGATAATTGACACACTTACCTGGTGACATTATATGTCCGTCAACATCACATGAACAGATTGTAGTTCCTTTTGACGTTGGTGTTAGTGTCACTGTTGTAGCTGATGTGGTTTCTGCTGGTCTGGTTGTAGTTACACAACTTCCTGTGTACTTCAGAACTTTACAATCCTCAGTACACAGAACAAAGTTACAGAGGCCTGATTTACCTGTAGACGTCACAGTTGCCTGACCTGGAGGCAAAGAAAAGAAAATCAGGTTGTAATTTCAAAGTGTTTGCATCAACAATCAAGAAATGATATACATCCTTTGATGGCAGGCAGTGACTAGTGGGGTACTGCAAGGCTGAGTGCTGGGACCCCAGCTATTTACAATATATATTAATGATTTGGACGAGGGAATTGAATGCAACGTCTCCAATTTTGTGGATGACACTAAGCTCGGGGGCAGTGTTAGCTGTGAGGAGGATGCTAGGAGGTTGCAAGGTGACTTGGATAGGCTGGGTGAGTGGGCAAATGCATGGCAGATGCAGTATAATGTGGATAAATGTGAGGTTATCCACTTTGGTGGCAAAAACAGAAAAGCAGACTGTTATCTAAATGGTGGCCGATTAGGAAAAGGAGAGATGCAACGAGACCTGGGTGTCATGGTACACCAGTCATTGAAAGTAGGCATGCAGGTGCAGCAGGCAGTGAAGAAAGTGAATGGTATGTTAGCATTCATAGCAAAAGTATTTGAGTATAGGAGCAGGGAGGTTCAACTGCAGTTGTACAGGGTCTTGGTGAGACCACACCTGGAGTATTGTGTACAGTTTTGGTCTCCAAATCTGAGGAAGGACATTATTGCCATAGAGGGAGTGCAGAGAAGGTTCACCAGACTAATTCCTGGGATGTCAGGACTTTCATATGAAGAAAGACTGGATAGACTCGACTTGTACTCGCTAGAATTTCGGAGATTGAGGGGGGATCTTATAGAAACTTACAAAATTCTTAAGGGGTTGGACAGGCTAGATGCAGGAAGATTGTTCCCGATGTTGGGGAAGTCCAGGACAAGGGGTCACAGCTTAAGGATAGAGGGGAAATCCTTTAGGACCGAGATGAGAAATACTTTTTTCACACAGAGAGTGGTGAATCTCTGGAACTCTCTGCCACAGAAGGTAGTTGAGGCCAGTTCATTGGCTATATTTAAGAGGGAGTTCGATGTGGCCCTTGTGGCTAAAGGGATCAGGGGGTATGGAGAGAAGGCAGGTACAGGATACTGAGTTGGATGATCAGCCAGGATCATATTGAATGGCGGTGCAGGCTCGAAGGGCAGAATGACCTACTCCTGCACTTATTTTCTCTGTTTCCATCAAACACAGTGCGTGATTTCATATCGTAGCTTGTGGCTGGCAAGCCTTGTAAAAGGGAATTGCGGAGAGAATATAATACACAAATCAGCAGAAGAGTGAGCGGCAATTGCAGTAAGGTTGCTCAGTTGCGTAGTTCATTTTTGGGCAGAAATAACATTTTTGACGGGTGGCATGATCTGGCCCACAACAGAAACCATGGGCGGACCACAACATTTACAGTATAAAAGTGTAGGTCCACATTGTGAGCAAACCTCTCTGATCAATGCTGCTGTCAAGCACAATGTAGGGGTGTTGAACTTTATCGTAACATGATGTTGCATTTAAGGAGCATTTGAATCAAATATATCCTGTTGCTCAGTGGTTGAAAGGAAGAAGCCTCCGGTGATTTTAAACTATTAAGAGCTTCATCCACATTAACTCAAATGGAAAAAACTAAGAAAGCAAAAAGATTCTATAATTTATGTTGACATGTTTAGAACTGTGCATCTACTTCATAATTGGATGCATTTCTTGCTATCATCTGCACTTAGCAAGAGACAGATGTAGGTTCCATAGATGCTGCCTCACCCGTGAGTTTCACCAGCATTTTTCTCTACCCAAGAGACAGCTGTAAAGCTCTTTCTTTGAAATGTGAACAGAAGAGCACTTTGATTACTGACACACTTACCTGGTGACATTATATGTCCATCAACATCACATGAACAGATTGTGGTTCCTTTTGACGTTGGTGTTACTGTCACTGTTGTAGCTGATGTTGTGGTTTCTGCTGGTCTGGTTGTAGTTTCACATCTTCCTGTGTACTTCAGAACTTCACAATCCTCAGTACACAGAGTAAAGTTACAGAGGCCTGATTTACCTGCAGAAGTCACAGTTGCCTGACCTGGAGGCAAAGGAAAAAAAATCAGGTTGTGTCCACCTGAAGGTGATGTAACTGATAAATATCTTTATGTATGATGTTGAAGCTGGTTCATGTCTTTCACTTGGGAAATAAGTTTGAAATATGCAAATATTATTTTGCCAACTGCATCAAGGATCAGGATGTTCTGAACCAAATCTGAGCAAACAGCATTGTCTGCGTTTTTGGAGCTGGTTGGCAGCGATTCTTCTAGCTCTGTCATTAATGCAAACAAACACAATTTTTTTTAACTGGGATGAATGGATACAAAAAATGGGAATCAGTTTCCTTGATAGTGTTTGACATTGGTAGCTTTTGGCCATCGGTGCTTTCAGGGAACTACTGGACTCATCATTTCCAGACATTTCCCAGATATAGTGATGGCTCCTTAAGGACTCATGTGTAGCTTAACATCAGTTCTTCAAATTCTCTTTCCAGACTCTTTAAGTTTCACAATATTCCAAGATTCTTCTGAGATTTGGAACAACACCAACAGCCACCATGTAGACATACACACACTAGAAGCCGGAACTGTCCCTCAAATCCAATCCACTATTGTCGTGGAGTTATACTGCATTAAAACTCATCCAGGCTAACCAAATTACCTAATTGACCTACTTACCAGGGAGCATCTGCCGCCCGTCATTCTCACAGGTACATGTGGTTGTTCCTCTTGACGTTGGTGTTACTGTCACTGTTGTAGCTGATGTTGTAGTTTCTGGTGGTCTGGTTGTACTTTCACATCTACCTGTGTACTTCAGAACTTTACAATCTTCAGTACACAGAACAAAGTTACAGAGGCCTGATTTACCTGTAGACGTTACAGTTGCCTGACCTGGAGGCAAAGAAAAGAAAATCAGGTTGTAATTTCAAAGTGTTTGCAGCAAGAATGAAGAAATGATGTACCTCCTTTGATCAAACCCATTGCTTGATTTCATATCGTAGCTTGTGGCTGGCAGGCCTTGTAAAAGGGAATTGCGGACAGAATATAATACACAAATCAGCAGAAGAGTGAGCGGCAATTGCAGTAAGGTTGCTCAGTTGCGTAGTTCATTTTTGGGCAGAAATAACTTTTTTGACGGGTGGCATGATCTGGCCCATAACAGAAACCATGGGCGGACCGCAACATTTACAGTATAAAAGTGTAGGTCCACATTGTGAGCAAACCTCTCTGATCAATGCTGCTGTCAAGCACAATGTAGGGGTGTTGAAATTTATCGTAACATGATGTTGCATTTAAGGAGCATTTGAATCAAATATATCCTGTTGCTCAGTGGTTGCAAGGAAGAAGCCTCCGGTGATTTTAAACTATTAAGAGCTTCATCCACATTAACGCAAATGCAAAAAACTAAAAAAGCAAAAATATTCTATAATTTATGTTGACATGTTTAGAACTGTGCATCAACTTCATAATTGGATGAATTTCTTGCTATCATCTGCACTTAGCAAGAGACAGATGTAGGTTCCATCGATGCTGCCTCACCCGTGAGTTTCGCCAGCATTTTTGTCTACCCAAGAGACAGGTGTAAAGCTCTTTCTTTGAAATGTGAACAGAAGAGCACTTTGATTACTGACACACTTACCTGGTGACATTATATGTCCGTTAACATCACATGAACAGATTGTGGTTCCTTTTGACGTTGGTGTTACTGTCACTGTTGTAGCTGATGTTGTGGTTTCTGCTGGTCTGGTTGTAGTTTCACATATTCCTGTGTACTTCAGAATTTCACAATCCTCAGTACACAGAGTAAAGTTACAGAGGCCTGATTTACCTGTAGAAGTCACAGTTGCCTGACCTGGTGGCAAAGGAAAAAAAAAATAAGGTTGTGTCCACCTGAAGGTGATGTAACTGATAAATATCTTTATGTATGATGTTGAAGCTGGTTCATGTCTTTCACTTGGGAAATAAGTTTGAAATATGCGAATATTATTTTGCCAACTGCATCAAGGATCAGGATGTTCTGAACCAAATCTGAGCAAACAGCATTGTCTGCGTTTTTGGAGCTGGTTGGCAGCGATTCTTCTAGCTCTGTCATTAATGCAAACAAACACAATTTTTTTTAACTGGGATGAATGGATACAAAAAATGGGAATCAGTTTTCCTTGATAGTGTTTGACATTGGTAGCTTTTGGCCACCGGTGCTTTCAGGGAACTACTGGACTCATCATTTCCAGACATTTCCCAGATATAGTGATGGCTCCTTAAGGACTCATGTGTAGCTTAACATCAGTTCTCCAAATTCTCTTTCCAGACTCTTTAAGTATCACAATATTCCAAGATTCTTCTGAGATTTGGAACGACACCAACAGCACCATGTAGACATACACACACTTGAAGCCGGAACTGCCCCTCAAATCCAATCCACTATTGTCGTGGAGTTATACTGCATTAAAACTCATCCAGGCTAAGCAAATGACCTAATTGACCTACTTACCAGGGAGCATTTGCCGCCCGTCATTCTCACAGGTACATGTGGTTGTTCCTCTTGACGTTGGTGTTACTGTCACTGTTGTAGCTGATGTTGTAGTTTCTGTTGGTCTGGTTGTACTTTCACATCTACCTGTGTACTTCAGAACTTTACAATCTTCAGTACACAGAACAAAGTTACAGAGGCCTGATTTACCTGTAGACGTCACAGTTGCCTGACCTGGAGGCAAAGAAAAGAAAATCAGGTAGTAATTTCAAAGTGTTTGCAGCAAGAATGAAGAAATGATGTACCTCCTTTGATCAAACACACTGCGTGATTTCATATCGTAGCTTGTGGTTGGCAGGCCTTGTAAAAAGGGAATTGCGGACAGAATATAATACACAAATCAGCAGAAGAGTGAGCGGCAATTGCAGTAAGGTTGCTCAGTTGCGTAGTTCATTTTTGGGCAGAAATAACTTTTTTGACGGGTGGCATGATCTGGCCCATAACAGAAACCATGGGCGGACCACAACATTTACAGTATAAAAGTGTAGGTCTACATTGTGAGCAACCCTCTCTGATCAATGCTGCTGTCAAGCACAATGTAGGGGTGTTGAACTTTATCGTAACATGATGTTGCATTTATGGAGCATTTGAATTAAATATATCCTGTTGCTCAGTGGTTGCAAGGAAGAAGCCTCCGGTGATTTTAAACTATTAAGAGCTTCATCCATATTAACGCAAATGCAAAAAACTAAAAAAGCAAAAATATTCTATAATTTATGTTGACATGTTTAGAACTGTGCATCAACTTCATAATTGGATGCATTTCTTGCTATCATCTGCACTTAGCAAGAGACAGATGTAGGTTCCATCGATGCTGCCTCACCCGCTGAGTTTCACCAGCATTTTTGTCTACCCAAGAGACAGGTGTAAAGCTCTTTCTTTGCAATGTGAACAGAAGAGCACTTTGATTACTGACACACTTACCTGGTGACATTATATGTCCGTTAACATCACATGAACAGATTGTAGTTCCTTTTGACGTTGGTGTTACTGTCACTGTTGTAGCTGATGTTGTGGTTTCTGCTGGTCTGGTTGTAGTTTCACATCTTCCTGTGTACTTCAGAATTTCACAATCCTCAGTACACAGAGTAAAGTTGCAGAGACCTGATTTACCTGCAGAAGTCACAGTTGCCTGACCTGGTGGCAAAGGAAAAAAAAAATAAGGTTGTGTCCACCTGAAGGTGATGTAACTGATATATATCTTTATGTATGATGTTGAAGCTGGTTCATGTCTTTCACTTGCGAAATAAGTTTGAAATATGCGAATATTATTTCGCAGAATGCATCAAGGATCGGGACGTTCTGAACCACATCTGTGCAAGCAGCAGGGTCTGATTGTGAAGCATAACATTTTGGCAAAGCTGGTTGCTGCTGACAGGCTGTATAAAAGGGAATTGTAGAGTGAATGTAAAAGCTCAATACAGGAATCAGCAGACGATTACTTGACAACTGCAGAACGGATACTCAGTTGCATGATTCATTATTGCGAGGAGATGGCAATGTCTCCTGAAGGTGCGTGATCAGGCGTCTACAATTAACCTTGCAAATGGGTGGACATACATTTCCCCAATGAAAAGCAAGGGTGTGATTATTTGCCATCCATTGCCAATCAATGCTGCTGCCATTTTCAGCTTTGGGATTATGGATTTCTTTGTCTTTTCAATTCTGAATGGAAGAGCTCTGTGATAATTGACACACTTACCAGGGAGCATTATTCGCCCGTCATTCTCACAGGTACATGTGGTAGTTCCTCTTGACGTTGGTGTTACTGTCACTGTTGTAGCTGATGTTGTAGTTTCTGTTGGTCTGGTTGTACTTTCACATCTTCCTGTGTACTTCAGAACTTTACAATCTTCAGTACACAGAACAAAGTTACAGAGGCCTGATTTACCTGTAGACGTTACAGTTGCCTGACCTGGAGGCAAAGAAAAGAAAATCAGGTTGTAATTTCAAAGTGTTTGCATCAACAATCAAGAAGTGATGTACATCCTTTGATGGCAGGCAGTGACTAGTGGGGTACCGCAAGGCTGAGTGCTGGGACCCCAGCTATTTACAATATATATTAATGATTTGGACGAGGGAATTGAATGCAACGTCTCCAATTTTGTGGATGACACTAAGCTCGGGGGCAGTGTTAGCTGTGAGGAGGATGCTAGGAGGCTGCAAGGCGACTTGGATAGGCTGGGTGAGTGGGAAAATGCATGGCAGATGCATTATAATGTGGATAAATGTGAGGTTATCCACTTTGGTGGCAAAAACAGGAAAGCAGACTATTATCTAAATGGTGGCCGGTTCGGAAAAGGGGAGATGCAGCGAGACCTGGGTGTCATGGTACACCAGTCATTGAAAGTAGGCATGCAGGTGCAGCAGGCAGTGAAGAAAGTGAATGGTATGTTAGCATTCATAGCAAAAGGATTGGAGTATCGGAGCAGGGAGGTTTTACTGCAGTTGTACAGGGTCTTGGTGAGACCACACCTGGAGTATTGCGTATAGTTTTGGTCTCCAAATCTGAGAAAGGACATTATTGCCATAGAGGGAGTGCAGAGAAGGTTCACCAGACTAATTCCTGGAATGTCAGG
Source organism: Amblyraja radiata (assembly GCF_010909765.2). Lineage (NCBI taxonomy): Eukaryota > Metazoa > Chordata > Chondrichthyes > Rajiformes > Rajidae > Amblyraja > Amblyraja radiata. The sequence goes on from NC_045975.1 coordinate 38,248,714, forward strand.
ACTTTCATATGAAGAAAGACTGGATAGACTCGGCTTGTACTCGCTAGAATTTAGGAGATTGAGGGGGGATCTTATAGAAACTTACAAAATTCTTAAGGGGTTGGACAGGCTAGATGCAGGAAGATTGTTCCCGATGTTGGGGAAGTCCAGGACAAGGGGTCACAGCTTAAGGATAGAGGGGAAATCCTTTAGGACCGAGATGAGAAATACTTTTTTGACACAGAGAGTGGTGAATCTCTGGAACTCTCTGCCACAGAAGGTAGTTGAGGCCAGTTCATTGGCTATATTTAAGAGGGAGTTCGATGTGGCCCTTGTGGCTAAAGGGATCAGGGGGTATGGAGAGAAAGCAGGTACAGGATACTGAGTTGGATGACCAGCCATGATCATATTGAATGGCGGTGCAGGCTCGAAGGGCAGAATGACCTACTCCTGCACCTTTTTTCTATGTTTCTATCAAACACAGTGTGTGATTTCATATCGTAGCTTGTGGCTGGCAGGCCTTGTAAAAGGGAATTGCGGAGAGAATATAATACACAAATCAGCAGATGAGTGAGCGGCAATTGCAGTAAGGTTGCTCAGTTACGTAGTTCATTTTTGGACAGAAATAACTTTTTTGACGGGAGGCATGATCTGGCCCATAACAGAAACCATGGGCGGACCACAACATTTACAGTATAAAAGTGTAGGTCCACATTGTGAGCAAACCTCTCTGATCAATGCTGCTGTCAAGCACAATGTAGGGGTGTTGAACTTTATCGTAACATGATGTTGCATTTAAGGAGCATTTAAATCGAATATATCCTGTTGCTCAATGGTTGCAAGGAAGAAGCCTCCAGTGATTTTAAACTATTAAGAGCTTCATCCACATTAACGCAAATGCAAAAAACTAAAAAAGCAAAAATATTCTATAATTTATGTTGACATGTTTAGAACTGTTCATCAACTTCATAATTGGATGCATTTCTTGCTATCATCTGCACTTAGCAAGAGACAGATGTAGGTTCCATCGATGCTGCCTCACCCGTGAGTTTCACCAGCATTTTTGTCTACCCAAGAGACAGGTGTAAAGCTCTTTCTTTGAAATGTGAACAGAAGAGCACTTTGATTACTGACACACTTACCTGGTGACATTATATGTCCGTTAACATCACATGAACAGATTGTAGTTCCTTTTGACGTTGGTGTTACTGTCACTGTTGTAGCTGATGTTGTGGTTTCTGCTGGTCTGGTTGTAGTTTCACATCTTCCTGTGTACTTCAGAATTTCACAATCCTCAGTACACAGAGTAAAGTTACAGGGGCCTGAGTTACCTGTAGAACTCATTGTTGCCTGACCTGGAGGCAAAGAAAAAAAAATAAGGTTGTGTCCACCTGAAGATGATGAAACTGATAAATATCTTTATGTATGATGTTGAAACTGGGATGAATGGATACAAAAAATGGCAATCAGTTTTCCTTGATAGTGTTTGACATTGAAAGCTTTTGGCCATCGATGCTTTCAGGGAACTGCTGGACTTATCATTTCCAGACAATTCCCAGATATAGTGATGGCTCCTTAAGGACTCGTGTGTAGCTTAACATCTGTTCTCCAAATTCTTTTTCCAGACTCTTTAAGTTTCACAATATTCCAAGATTCTTCTGAAATTTGGAACAACACGAACAGCCACCATGTAGACACACACACACTAGGAGCAGGAACTGCCTCTCAAATCCAATCCACCATTGTCGTAGTGTTATACTGCATTGAAACTCATCCAAGCTAACCAAGTTACCTATTTGAATGTCCCATTTACCTGTGTTGGATCCATATTAATTTGAACCTTAGAACACAGAGTAAAGTTACACAGCACTGATTTACTGGCAGAAAACAGCATTGCCTGACCTGTAGGCAAAGTAAAGAAAATCAGGGTTTGTGAACCTGCATGTTATATCTTTATCTCTGCTGATGACCCTGGTTCACTTAGTAAGTAAGTTTGAAATATGATAATATTATTTCGCAGAATGCATCAAGGATCGGGACATTCTGAACCACATCTGTGCAAGCACCAGGGTCTGGTTGTGAAGCATAACATTTTGGCAAAGCTGGTTGCTGCTGACAGGCTGTGTAAAAGGGAATTATAGAGTGAATGTAAAAGCTCAATACAGGAATCAGCAGACGATTACTTGACAACTGCAGAACAGATACTCAGTTGCATGATTCATTATTGCGAGGAGATGGCAATGTCTCCTGAAGGTGCATGATCAGGCGTGTACAATTAACCTTGCAAATGGGTGGACATATGTTTACCCAATAAAAGCAAGGGTGTGATTATTTGCCATCCATTGCCAATCAATGCTGCTGCCATTTTCAGCTTTGGGATTATGTGTTTCTTTGTCTTTTCAATGTGAATGGAAGAGCTCTGTGATAATTGACACACTTACCAGGGAGCATTTTTCGCCCGTCATTCTCACAGGTACATGTGGTAGTTGATCTTGACGTTGGTGTTACTGTCACTGTTGTAGCTGATGTTGTAGTTTCTGTTGGTCTGGTTGTACTTTCACATCTACCTGTGTACTTCAGAACTTTACAATCCTCAGTACACAGAACAAAGTTACAGAGGCCTGATTTACCTGTAGACGTCACAGTTGCCTGACCTGGAGGCAAAGAAAAGAAAATCAGGTTGTAATTTCAAAGTGTTTGCATCAAGAATCAAGAAGTGATGTACATCCTTTGATGGCAGGCAGTGACTAGTGGGGTACCGCAAGGCTGAGTGCTGGGACCCCAGCTATTTACAATATATATTAATGATTTGGACGAGGGAATTGAATGCAACGTCTCCAATTTTGTTGATGACACTAAGCTCGGGGGCAGTGTTAGCTGTGAGGAGGATGCTAGGAGGCTGCAAGGTGACTTGGATAGGCTGGGTGAGTGGGCAAATGCATGGCAGATGCAGTATAATGTGGATAAATGTGAGGTTATCCACTTTGGTGGCAAAAACAGAAAAGCAGACTGTTATATAAATGGTGGCCGATTAGGAAAAGGAGAGATGCAACAAGACCTGGGTGTCATGGTACACCAGTCATTGAAAGTAGGCATGCAGGTGCAGCAGGCAGTGAAGAAAGTGAATGGTATGTTAGCATTCATAGCAAAAGTATTTGAGTATAGGAGCAGGGTGGTTCAACTGCAGTTGTACAGGGTCTTGGTGAGACCACACCTGGAGCATTGTGTACAATTTTGGTCTCCAAATCTGAGGAAGGACATTATTGCCATAGAGGGAGTGCAGAGAAGGTTCACCAGACTAATTCCTGGGATGTCAGGACTTTCATATGAAGAAAGACTGGATAGACTCGACTTGTACTCGCTAGAATTTCGGAAATTGAGGGGGGATCTTATAGAAACTTACAAAATTCTTAAGGGGTTGGACAGGCTAGATGCAGGAAGATTGTTCCCGATGTTGGGGAAGTCCAGGACAAGGGGTCACAGCTTAAGGATAGAGGGGAAATCCTTTAGGACCTAGATGAGAAATACTTTTTTCACACAGAGAGTGGTGAATCTCTGGAACTCTCTGCCACAGAAGGTAGTTGAGGCCAGTTCATTGGCTATATTTAAGAGGGAGTTCGATGTGGCCCTTGTGGCTAAAGGGATCAGGGGGTATGGAGAGAAGGCAGGTACAGGATACTGAGTTGGATGATCAGCCATGATCATATTGAATGGCGGTGCAGGCTCGAAGGGCAGAATGACCTACTCCTGCACTTATTTTCTCTGTTTCCATCAAACACAGTGCGTGATTTCATATCGTAGCTTGTGGCTGGCAGGCCTTGTAAAAGGGAATTGCGGAGAGAATATAATACTGAAATCAGCAGAAGAGTGAGCGGCAATTGCAGTAAGGTTGCTCAGTTGTGTAGTTCATTTTTGGGCAGAAATAACTTTTTTGACGGGTGGCATGATCTGGCCCATAACAGAAACCATGGGCGGACCACAACATTTACAGTATAAAAGTGTAGGTCCACATTGTGAGCAAACCTCTCTGATCAATGCTGCTGTCAAGCACAATGTAGGGGTGTTGAACTTTATCGTAACATGATGTTGCATTTAAGGACCATTTGAATCAAATTTATCCTGTTGCTCAGTGGTTGAAAGGAAGAAGCCTCCGGTGATTTTAAACTATTAAGAGCTTCATCCACATTAACTCAAATGGAAAAAACTAAGAAAGCAAAAAGATTCTATAATTTATGTTGACATGTTTAGAACTGTGCATCAACTTCATAATTGGATGCATTTCTTGCTATCATCTGCACTTAGCAAGAGACAGATGTAGGTTCCATCGATGCTGCCTCACCCGTGTGTTTCACCAGCATTTTTCTCTACCCAAGAGACAGCTGTAAAGCTCTTTCTTTGAAATGTGAACAGAAGAGCACTTTGATTACTGACACACTTACCTGGTGACATTATATGTCCGTTAACATCACATGAACAGATTGTAGTTCCTTTTGACGTTGGTGTTACTGTCACTGTTGTAGCTGATGTTGTGGTTTCTGCTGGTCTGGTTGTAGTTTCACATCTTCCTGTGTACTTCAGAACTTCACAATCCTCAGTACACAGAGTAAAGTTACAGAGGCCTGATTTACCTGTAGAAGTCACAGTTGCCTGACCTGGTGGCAAAGGAAAAAAAAAATAAGGTTGTGTCCACCTGAAGGTGATGTAACTGATAAATATCTTTATGTATGATGTTGAAGCTGGTTCATGTCTTTCACTTGGGAAGTAAGTTTGAAATATGCGAATATTATTTTGCCAACTGCATCAAGGATCAGGATGTTCTGAACCAAATCTGAGCAAACAGCATTGTCTGCGTTTTTGGAGCTGGTTGGCAGCGATTCTTCTAGCTCTGTCATTAATGCAAACAAACACAATTTTTTTTAACTGGGATGAATGGATACAAAAAATGGGAATCAGTTTTCCTTGATAGTGTTTGACATCGGTAGCTTTTGGCCATCGGTGCTTTCAGGGAACTACTGGACTCATCATTTCCAGACATTTCCCAGATATAGTGATGGCTCCTTAAGGACTCATGTGTAGCTTAACATCAGTTCTTCAAATTCTCTTTCCAGACTCTTTAAGTATCACAATATTCCAAGATTCTTCTGAGATTTGGAACAACACCAACAGCCACCATGTAGACATACACACACTAGAAGCCAGAACTGCCCCTCAAATCCAATCCACTATTGTCGTGGAGTTATACTGCATTAAAACTCATCCAGGCTAACCAAATTACCTAATTGACCTACTTACCAGGGAGCATTTGCCGCCCGTCATTCTCACAGGTACATGTGGTTGTTCCTCTTGACGTTGGTGTTACTGTCACTGTTGTAGCTGATGTTGTAGTTTCTGTTGGTCTGGTTGTACTTTCACATCTACCTGTGTACTTCAGAACTTTACAATCTTCAGTACACAGAACAAAGTTACAGAGGCCTGATTTACCTGTAGACGTTACAGTTGCCTGACCTGGAGGCAAAGAAAAGAAAATCAGGTTGTAATTTCAAAGTGTTTGCAGCAAGAATGAAGAAATGATGTACCTCCTTTGATCAAACACACTGCGTGATTTCATATCGTAGCTTGTGGCTGGCAGGCCTTGTAAAAGGGAATTGCGCACAGAATATAATACACAAATCAGCAGAAGAGTGAGCGGCAATTGCAGTAAGGTTGCTCAGTTGCGTAGTTCATTTTTGGGCAGAAATAACTTTTTTGACGGGTGGCATGATCTGGCCCATAACAGAAACCATGGGCGGACCACAACATTTACAGTATAAAAGTGTAGGTCTACATTGTGAGCAAACCTCTCTGATCAATGCTGCTGTCAAGCACAATGTAGGGGTGTTGAAATTTATCGTAACATGATGTTGCATTTAAGGAGCATTTGAATCAAATATATCCTGTTGCTCAGTGGTTGCAAGGAAGAAGCCTCCGGTGATTTTAAACTATTAAGAGCTTTATCCACATTAACGCAAATGCAAAAGACTAAGAAAGCAAAAATATTCTATAATTTATGTTGACATGTTTAGAACTGTGCATCAACTTCATAATTGGATGCATTTCTTGCTATCATCTGCACTTAGCAAGAGACAGATGTAGGTTCCATAGATGCTGCCTCACCCGTGAGTTTCACCAGCATTTTTGTCTACCCAAGAGACAGCTGTAAAGCTCGTTCTTTGAAATGTGAACAGAAGAGCACTTTGATTACTGACACACTTACCTGGTGACATTATATGTCCGTTAACATCACATGAACAGATTGTGGTTCCTTTTGACGTTGGTGTTACTGTCACTGTTGTAGCTGATGTTGTGGTTTCTTCTGGTATGGTTGTAGTTTCACATCTTCCTGTGTACTTCAGAATTTCACAATCCTCAGTACACAGAGTAAAGTTGCAGAGGCCTGATTTACCTGTAGATGTCACAGTTGCCTGACCTGGTGGCAAAGGAAAAAAAAATAAGGTTGTGTCCACCTGAAGGTGATGTAACTGATAAATATCTTTATGTATGATGTTGAATCTGGTTCATGTCTTTCACTTGGGAAATAAGTTTGAAATATGCGAATATTATTTTGCCAACTGCATCAAGGATCAGGATGTTCTGAACCAAATCTGAGCAAACAGCATTGTCTGCGTTTTTGGAGCTGGTTGGCAGCGATTCTTCTAGCTCTGTCATTAATGCAAACAAACACAATTTTTTTTAACTGGGATGAATGGATACAAAAAATGGGAATCAGTTTTCCTTGATAGTGTTTGACATCGGTAGCTTTTGGCCATCGGTGCTTTCAGGGAACTACTGGACTCATCATTTCCAGACATTTCCCAGATATAGTGATGGCTCCTTAAGGACTCATGTGTAGCTTAACATCAGTTCTTCAAATTCTCTTTCCAGACTCTTTAAGTATCACAATATTCCAAGATTCTTCTGAGATTTGGAACAACACCAACAGCCACCATGTAGACATACACACACTAGAAGCCAGAACTGCCCCTCAAATCCAATCCACTATTGTCGTGGAGTTATACTGCATTAAAACTCATCCAGGCTAACCAAATTACCTAATTGACCTACTTACCAGGGAGCATTTGCCGCCCGTCATTCTCACAGGTACATGTGGTTGTTCCTCTTGACGTTGGTGTTACTGTCACTGTTGTAGCTGATGTTGTAGTTTCTGTTGGTCTGGTTGTACTTTCACATCTACCTGTGTACTTCAGAACTTTACAATCTTCAGTACACAGAACAAAGTTACAGAGGCCTGATTTACCTGTAGACATTACAGTTGCCTGACCTGGAGGCAAAGAAAAGAAAATCAGGTTGTAATTTCAAAGTGTTTGCAGCAAGAATGAAGAAATGATGTACCTCCTTTGATCAAACACACTGCGTGATTTCATATCGTAGCTTGTGGCTGGCAGGCCTTGTAAAAGGGAATTGCGCACAGAATATAATACACAAATCAGCAGAAGAGTGAGCGGCAATTGCAGTAAGGTTGCTCAGTTGCGTAGTTCATTTTTGGGCAGAAATAACTTTTTTGACGGGTGGCATGATCTGGCCCATAACAGAAACCATGGGCGGACCACAACATTTACAGTATAAAAGTGTAGGTCTACATTGTGAGCAAACCTCTCTGATCAATGCTGCTGTCAAGCACAATGTAGGGGTGTTGAAATTTATCGTAACATGATGTTGCATTTAAGGAGCATTTGAATCAAATATATCCTGTTGCTCAGTGGTTGCAAGGAAGAAGCCTCCGGTGATTTTAAACTATTAAGAGCTTTATCCACATTAACGCAAATGCAAAAGACTAAGAAAGCAAAAATATTCTATAATTTATGTTGACATGTTTAGAACTGTGCATCAACTTCATAATTGGATGCATTTCTTGCTATCATCTGCACTTAGCAAGAGACAGATGTAGGTTCCATAGATGCTGCCTCACCCGTGAGTTTCACCAGCATTTTTCTCTACCCAAGAGACAGCTGTAAAGCTCGTTCTTTGAAATGTGAACAGAAGAGCACTTTGATTACTGACACACTTACCTGGTGACATTATATGTCCGTTAACATCACATGAACAGATTGTGGTTCCTTTTGACGTTGGTGTTACTGTCACTGTTGTAGCTGATGTTGTGGTTTCTTCTGGTATGGTTGTAGTTTCACATCTTCCTGTGTACTTCAGAATTTCACAATCCTCAGTACACAGAGTAAAGTTGCAGAGGCCTGATTTACCTGTAGATGTCACAGTTGCCTGACCTGGTGGCAAAGGAAAAAAAAATAAGGTTGTGTCCACCTGAAGGTGATGTAACTGATAAATATCTTTATGTATGATGTTGAATCTGGTTCATGTCTTTCACTTGGGAAATAAGTTTGAAATATGCGAATATTATTTTGCCAACTGCATCAAGGATCAGGATGTTCTGAACCAAATCTGAGCAAACAGCATTGTCTGCGTTTTTGGAGCTGGTTGGCAGCGATTCTTCTAGCTCTGTCATTAATGCAAACAAACACAATTTTTTTTAACTGGGATGAATGGATACAAAAAATGGGAATCAGTTTTCCTTGATAGTGTTTGACATCGGTAGCTTTTGGCCATCGGTGCTTTCAGGGAACTACTGGACTCATCATTTCCAGACATTTCCCAGATATAGTGATGGCTCCTTAAGGACTCATGTGTAGCTTAACATCAGTTCTTCAAATTCTCTTTCCAGACTCTTTAAGTATCACAATATTCCAAGATTCTTCTGAGATTTGGAACAACACCAACAGCCACCATGTAGACATACACACACTAGAAGCCAGAACTGCCCCTCCTTTGATCAAACACACTGCGTGATTTCATATCGTAGCTTGTGGCTGGCAGGCCTTGTAAAAGGGAATTGCGCACAGAATATAATACACAAATCAGCAGAAGAGTGAGCGGCAATTGCAGTAAGGTTGCTCAGTTGCGTAGTTCATTTTTGGGCAGAAATAACTTTTTTGACGGGTGGCATGATCTGGCCCATAACAGAAACCATGGGCGGACCACAACATTTACAGTATAAAAGTGTAGGTCTACATTGTGAGCAAACCTCTCTGATCAATGCTGCTGTCAAGCACAATGTAGGGGTGTTGAAATTTATCGTAACATGATGTTGCATTTAAGGAGCATTTGAATCAAATATATCCTGTTGCTCAGTGGTTGCAAGGAAGAAGCCTCCGGTGATTTTAAACTATTAAGAGCTTTATCCACATTAACGCAAATGCAAAAGACTAAGAAAGCAAAAATATTCTATAATTTATGTTGACATGTTTAGAACTGTGCATCAACTTCATAATTGGATGCATTTCTTGCTATCATCTGCACTTAGCAAGAGACAGATGTAGGTTCCATAGATGCTGCCTCACCCGTGAGTTTCACCAGCATTTTTGTCTACCCAAGAGACAGCTGTAAAGCTCTTTCTTTGAAATGTGAACAGAAGAGCACTTTGATTACTGACACACTTACCTGGTGACATTATATGTCCGTTAACATCACATGAACAGATTGTGGTTCCTTTTGACGTTGGTGTTACTGTCACTGTTGTAGCTGATGTTGTGGTTTCTTCTGGTATGGCTGTCATTTCACATCTTCCTGTGTACTTCAGAATTTCACAATCCTCAGTACACAGAGTAAAGATGCAGAGGCCTGATTTACCTGTAGATGTCACAGTTGACTGATCTGGTGGCAAAGGAAAAAAAAAATAAGGTTGTGTCCACCTGAAGGTGATGTAACTGATAAATATCTTTATGTATGATGTTGAATCTGGTTCATGTCTTTCACTTGGGAAATAAGTTTGAAATATGCGAATATTATTTTGCCAACTGCATCAAGGATCAGGATGTTCTGAACCAAATCTGAGCAAACAGCATTGTCTGCGTTTTTGGAGCTGGTTGGCAGCGATTCTTCTAGCTCGGTCATTAATGCAAACAAACACAATTTTTTTTAACTGGGATGAATGGATACAAAAAATGGGAATCAGTTTTCCTTGATAGTGTTTGACATTGGTAGCTTTTGGCCATCGGTGCTTTCAGGGAACTACTAGACTCATCATTTCCAGACATTTCCCAGATATAGTGATGGCTCCTTAAGGACTCATGTGTAGCTTAACATCAGTTCTTCAAATTCTCTTTCCAGACTCTTTAAGTTTCACAATATTCCAAGATTCTTCTGAGATTTGGAACGACACCAACAGCCACCATGTAGACATACACACACTAGAAGCCAGAACTGCCCCTCAAATTCAATCCACTATTGTCGTGGAGTTATACTGCATTAAAACTCATCCAGGCTAACCAAATTACCTAATTGACCTACTTACCAGGGAGCATTTGCCGCCCGTCATTCTCACAGGTACATGTGGTTGTTCCTCTTGACGTTGGTGTTACTGTCACTGTTGTAGCTGATGTTGTAGTTTCTGTTGGTCTGGTTGTACTTTCACATCTACCTGTGTACTTCAGAACTTTACAATCTTCAGTACACAGAACAAAGTTACAGAGGCCTGATTTACCTGTAGACGTTACAGTTGCCTGACCTGGAGGCAAAGAAAAGAAAATCAGGTAGTAATTTCAAAGTGTTTGCAGCAAGAATGAAGAAATGATGTACCTCCTTTGATCAAACACACTGCGTGATTTCATATCGTAGCTTGTGGCTGGCAGGCCTTGTAAAAGGGAATTGCGGAGAGAATATAATACACAAATCAGCAGAAGAGTGAGCGGCAATTGCAGTAAGGTTGCTCAGTTGCTTAGTTCATTTTTGGGCAGAAATAACTTTTTTGACGGGTGGCATGATCTGGCCCATAACAGAAACCATGGGCGGACCACAACATTTACAGTATAAAAGTGTAGGTCTACATTGTGAGCAAAGTTCTCTGATCAATGCTGCTGTCAAGCACAATGTAGGGGTGTTCAAATTTATCGTAACATGATGTTGCATTTAAAAGAGCATTTGAATCAAATATATCCTGTTGTTCAGTGGTTGCAAGGAAGAAGCCTCCGGTGATTTTAAACTATTAAGAGCTTCATCCACATTAACGCAAATGCAAAAAACTAAAAAAGCAAAAATATTCTATAATTTATGTTGACATGTTTAGAACTGTGCATCAACTTCATAATTGGATGCATTTCTTGCTATCATCTGCACTTAGCAAGAGACAGATGTAGGTTCCATAGATGCTGCCTCACCCGTGAGTTTCACCAGCATTTTTGTCTACCCAAGAGACAGCTGTAAAGCTCTTTCTTTGAAATGTGAACAGAAGAGCACTTTGATTACTGACACACTTACCTGGTGACATTATATGTCCGTTAACATCACATGAACAGATTGTAGTTCCTTTTGACGTTGGTGTTACTGTCACTGTTGTAGCTGATGTTGTGGTTTCTGCTGGTCTGGTTGTAGTTTCACATCTTCCTGTGTACTTCAGAATTTCACAATCCTCAGTACACAGAGTAAAGTTACAGAGGCCTGATTTACCTGCAGACGTCACAGTTGCCTGACCTGGAGGCAAAGAAAAAAAAATCAGGTTGTGTCCACCTGAAGGTGATGTAACTGATGACTATCTTTATGTATGATGTTGAAGCTGGTTCTTGTCTTTCACTTGGGAAATAAGTTTGAAATATCAGAATATTATTTTGCAGAATGCATCAAGGATCGGGACGTTCTGAACCACATCTGCGCAAGCACCAGGGTCTGGTTGTGAAGCATAACATTTTGGCAAAGCTGGTTGCTGCTGACAGGCTGTGTAAAAGGGAATTGTAGAGTGAATGTAAAAGCTCAATACAGGAATCAGCAGACGATTACTTGACAACTGCAGAACGGATACTCCGTTGCATGATTCATTATTGCGAGGAGATGGCAATGTCTCCTGAAGGTGCGTGATCAGGCGTCTACAATTAACCTTGCAAATGGGTGGACATACGTTTCCCCAATGAAAAGCAAGTTTGTGATTATTTGCCATCCATTGTCAATCAATGCTGCTGCCATTTTCAGCTTTGGGATTATGGATTTCTTTGTCTTTTCAATGTGAATGGAAGAGCTCTGTGATAATTGACACACTTACCAGGGAGCATTTTTCGCCCGTCATTCTCACAGGTACATGTGGTAGTTCCTCTTGACGTTGGTATTACTGTCACTGTTGTAGCTGATGTTGTAGTTTCTGTTGGTCTGGTTGTACTTTCACATCTACCTGTGTACTTCAGAACTTTACAATCTTCGGTACACAAAACAAAGTTACAGAGGCCTGATTTACCTGTAGACGTCACAGTTGCCTGACCTGGAGGCAAACAAATGAAGATCAGGTTGTAATTTCAAAGTATTAACATCAAGAATCAAGAAAAAATGTACCTCCTTTGATCAAACACAGTGCGTGATTTTAAACTATTAAGAGCTTCATCCACATTAACTCAAATGGGAAAAACTAAAAAAAATAAAAGATTCTATAATTTATGTTGACATGTTTAGAACTGTGCATCAACTTCATAATTAGATGCATTTCTTGCTATCATCTGCACTTAGCAAGAGACAGATGTAGGTTCCATCGATGCTGCCTCACCCGTGAGTTTCACCAGCATTTTTCTCTACCCAAGAGACAGCTGTAAAGCTCTTTCTTTGAAATGTGAATAGAAGAGCACTTTGATTACTGACACACTTACCTGGTGACATTATATGTCCGTTAACATCACATGAACAGATTGTAGTTCCTTTTGACGTTGGTGTTACTGTCACTGTTGTAGCTGATGTTGTGGTTTCTGCTGGTCTGGTTGTAGTTTCACATCTTCCTGTGTACTTCAGAATTTCACAATCCTCAGTACACAGAGTAAAGTTACAGAGGCCTGATTTACCTGTAGACGTCACAGTTGCCTGACCTGGAGGCAGAACATAAAAATCAGGTTGTGTCCACCTGAAGGTGACGTAACTGATAAATATCTTTATGTATGATGTTGAATATGAGTATTTCAGTTGTGCAGATTTTTTGTGGAGGCTCTAATATAATTTCAATGAGTTTGTGTCAAGAATCAAGAAATTCTGTCCCTCCCCTGAGAAAATACCAGTGTGTGTTTTCATATCGTAGCTTGTGGTTGGCAGGCCTTGCAAAATGGCAATGCCGATAGAATGGAAAAACTCAACACAGAATCCAGCAGGAGAGTTAACGGGAATTGCAGTAAGGTTGCTTAGTTGCGTCGTGTATTTTTGTGAAGAAATATAATTTTCAGCGGGGCATGATCAGGCCCATAACACAGCCATGGGATCCGGTGGACCACAGAATTTCTAGTAAAGATGTGGTTGTTCTGAATTGTGTACACACTTCTACTGATCAATGCTGCTGCTAATCTCAATGTAGGGATGTTGAGCTGTATCGTAATATGATGTTGCATTTAAGGAGCATTTGAACCAAATACATCCTGTAGCTCTATGGTTGCAAGGAAAAAGGTCGCATTGGAGCAATGAAAAACTTTGACCACATTAACTCAAACGGGAATTCATTGAAAGCAATAAGTTGCGATCATTTTTGTTAACGTATAGTATAATGCATCAGCTTCATAATCTAATGCATTTCTTGCAATCATCTGCACATAGCTATAGACTGAGGTAGACCTCTTACTTTGAAATGTGAACAGCAGAGCACTTTGATTACTGACACACTTACCTGGTGACATTATATGTCCGTCAACATCACATGAACAGATTGTAGTTCCTTTTGACGTTGGTGTTACTGTCACTGTTGTAGCTGATGTTGTGGTTTCTTCTGGTATGGTTGTAGTTTCACATCTTCCTGTGTACTTCAGAATTTCACAATCCTCAGTACACAGAGTAAAGTTACAGAGGCCTGATTTACCTGTAGACGTCACAGTTGCCTGACCTGGAGGCAAAGAAAAACAGATCAGGTTGTGTCCACCTGAAGGTGATGAAACTGATGACTATCTTTATGTATGATGTTGATGTTGGTTCATGTCTTTCACTTGGGAAATAAGTTTGAAATATGCTAATATTATTTTGCAGAATGCATCAAGGATCGGGACGTTCTGAACCACATCTGTGCAAGCACCAGGGTCTGGTTGTGAAGCATAACATTTTGGCAAAGCTGGTTGCTGCTGACAGGCTGTGTAAAAGGGAATTATAGAATGAATGTAAAAGCTCAATACAGGAATCAGCAGACGATTACTTGACAACTGCAGAACGGATACTCAGTTGCATGATTCATTATTGCGAGGAGATGGCAATGTCTCCTGAAGGTGCGTGATCAGGCGTCTACAATTAACCTTGCAAATGGGTGGACATACGTTTCCCCAATGAAAAGCAAGTTTGTGATTATTTGCCATCCATTGTCAATCAATGCTGCTGCCATTTTCAGCTTTGGGATTATGGATTTCTTTGTCTTTTCAATGTGAATGGAAGAGCTCTGTGATAATTGACACACTTACCAGGGAGCATTTTTCGCCCGTCATTCTCACAGGTACATGTGGTAGTTCCTCTTGACGTTGGTGTTACTGTCACTGTTGTAGCTGATGTTGTAGTTTCTGTTGGTCTGGTTGTACTTTCACATCTACCTGTGTACTTCAGAACTTTACAATCTTCGGTACACAAAACAAAGTTACAGAGGCCTGATTTACCTGTAGACGTCACAGTTGCCTGACCTGGAGGCAAACAAATGAAGATCAGGTTGTAATTTCAAAGTATTAACATCAAGAATCAAGAAAAAATGTACCTCCTTTGATCAAACACAGTGCGTGATTTTAAACTATTAAGAGCTTCATCCACATTAACTCAAATGGAAAAAACTAAAAAAGCAAAAAGATTCTATAATTTATGTTGACATGTTTAGAACTGTGCATCAACTTCATAATTAGATGCATTTCTTGCTATCATCTGCACTTAGCAAGAGACAGATGTAGGTTCCATCGATGCTGCCTCACCCGTGAGTTTCACCAGCATTTTTGTCTACCCAAGAGACAGGTGTAAAGCTCTTTCTTTGAAATGTGAACAGAAGAGCACTTTGATTACTGACACACTTACCTGGTGACATTATATGTCCGTCAACATCACATGAACAGATTGTGGTTCCTTTTGACGTTGGTGTTACTGTCACCGTTGTAGCTGATGTTGTGGTTTCTGCTGGTCTGGTTGTAGTTTCACATCTTCCTGTGTACTTCAGAACTTCACAATCCTCAGTACACAGAGTAAAGTTACAGAGGCCTGATTTACCTGCAGATGTCACAGTTGCCTGACCTGGAGGCAGAACATAAAAATCAGGTTGTGTCCACCTGAAGGTGACGTAACTGA
Organism: Amblyraja radiata; assembly: GCF_010909765.2. NCBI lineage: Eukaryota > Metazoa > Chordata > Chondrichthyes > Rajiformes > Rajidae > Amblyraja > Amblyraja radiata. The sequence goes on from NC_045975.1 coordinate 38,264,014, forward strand.
TAAATATCTTTATGTATGATGTTGAATATGAGTATTTCAGTTGTGCAGATTTTTTGTGGAGGCTCTAATATAATTTCAATGAGTTTGTGTCAAGAATCAAGAAATTCTGTCCCTCCCCTGAGAAAATACCAGTGTGTGTTTTCATATCGTAGCTTGTGGTTGGCAGGCCTTGCAAAATGGCAATGCCGATAGAATGGAAAAACTCAACACAGAATCCAGCAGGAGAGTTAACGGGAATTGCAGTAAGGTTGCTTAGTTGCGTCGTGTATTTTTGTGAAGAAATATAATTTTCAGCGGGGCATGATCAGGCCCATAACACAGCCATGGGATCCGGTGGACCACAGAATTTCTAGTAAAGATGTGGTTGTTCTGAATTGTGTACACACTTCTACTGATCAATGCTGCTGCTAATCTCAATGTAGGGATGTTGAGCTGTATCGTAATATGATGTTGCATTTAAGGAGCATTTGAACCAAATACATCCTGTAGCTCTATGGTTGCAAGGAAAAAGGTCGCATTGGAGCAATGAAAAACTTTGACCACATTAACTCAAACGGGAATTCATTGAAAGCAATAAGTTGCGATCATTTTTGTTAACGTATAGTATAATGCATCAGCTTCATAATCTAATGCATTTCTTGCAATCATCTGCACATAGCTATAGACTGAGGTAGACCTCTTACTTTGAAATGTGAACAGCAGAGCACTTTGATTACTGACACACTTACCTGGTGACATTATATGTCCGTCAACATCACATGAACAGATTGTAGTTCCTTTTGACGTTGGTGTTACTGTCACTGTTGTAGCTGATGTTGTGGTTTCTTCTGGTATGGTTGTAGTTTCACATCTTCCTGTGTACTTCAGAATTTCACAATCCTCAGTACACAGAGTAAAGTTACAGAGGCCTGATTTACCTGTAGACGTCACAGTTGCCTGACCTGGAGGCAAAGAAAAACAGATCAGGTTGTGTCCACCTGAAGGTGATGAAACTGATGACTATCTTTATGTATGATGTTGATGTTGGTTCATGTCTTTCACTTGGGAAATAAGTTTGAAATATGATAATATTATTTTGCAGAATGCATCAAGGATCGGGACGTTCTGAACCACATCTGTGCAAGCACCAGGGTCTGGTTGTGAAGCATAACATTTTGGCAAAGCTGGTTGCTGCTGACAGGCTGTGTAAAAGGATATTATAGAATGAATGTAAAAGCTCAATACAGGAATCAGCAGACGATTACTTGACAACTGCAGAACGGATACTCAGTTGCATGATTCATTATTGCGAGGAGATGGCAATGTCTCCTGAAGGTGCGTGATCAGGCGTGTACAATTAACCTTGCAAATGGGTGGACATATGTTTACCCAATGAAAAGCAAGTGTGTGATTATTTGCCATCCATTGCCAATCAATGCTGCTGCCATTTTCAGTTTTGGGATTATGTGTTTCTTTGTCTTTTCAATGTGAATGGAAGAGCTCTGTGATAATTGACACACTTACCAGGGAGCATTTTTCGCCCGTCATTCTCACAGGTACATGTGGTAGTTCCTCTTGACGTTGGTGTTACTGTCACTGTTGTAGCTGATGTAGTAGTTTCTGTTGATCTGGTTGTACTTTCACATCTAGCTGTGTACTTCTGAACTTTACAATCTTCAGTACACAGAACAAAGCTACAGAGGCCTGATTTACCTGTAGACGTCACAGTTGCCTGACCTGGAGGCAAAGAAAAGAAATTCAGGTTGTAATTACAAAGTGTTTGCATTAAGAATGAAGAAATGATGTACCTCCTTTGATCAAACACACTGCATGATTTTATATCGTAGCTTGTGGCTGGCAGGCCTTGTAAAAGGGAATTGCGGAGAGAATATAATACACAAAGCAGCAGAAGAGTGAGCGGCAATTGCAGTAAGGTTGCTCAGTTGCGTAGTTCATTTTTGGGCAGAAATAACTTTTTTCACGGGAGGCATGATCAGGCCCATAACAGAAACCATGGGCGGACCACAACATTTACAGTATAAAAGTGTAGGTCCACATTGTGAGCAAACCTCTCTGATCAATGCTGCTGTCAAGCACAATGTAGGGGTGTTGAACTTTATCGTAACATGATGTTGCATTTAAGGAGCATTTGAATCAAATATATCCTGTTGCTCAGTGGTTGCAAGGATGAAGCCTCCAGTGATTTTAAACTATTAAGAGCTTCATCCACATTAACTCAAATGGAAAAAACTAAGAAAGCAAAAAGATTCAATCATTTTTGTTGACATGTTTAGAACTGTGCATCAACTTCATAATTAGATGCATTTCTTGCTATCATCTGCACTTAGCAAGAGACAGATGTAGGTTCCATAGATGCTGCCTCACCCGTGAGTTTCACCAGCATTTTTGTCTACCCAAGAGACAGCTGTAAAGCTCTTTCTTTGAAATGTGAACAGAAGAGCACTTTGATTACTGACACACTTACCTGGTGACATTATATGTCCGTCAACATCACATGAACAGATTGTAGTTCCTTTTGACGTTGGTGTTACTGTCACCATTGTAGCTGATGTTGTGGTTTCTGCTGGTCTGGTTGTAGTTTCACATCTTCCTGTGTACTTCAGAACTTCACAATCCTCAGTACACAGAGTAAAGTTACAGAGGCCTGATTTACCTGCAGATGTCACAGTTGCCTGACCTGGAGGCAGAACATAAAAATCAGGTTGTGTCCACCTGAAGGTGACGTAACTGATAAATATCTTTATGTATGATGTTGAATATGAGTATTTCAGTTGTGCAGATTTTTTGTGGAGGCTCTAATATAATTTCAATGAGTTTGTGTCAAGAATCAAGAAATTCTGTCCCTCCCCTGAGAAAATACCAGTGTGTGTTTTCATATCGTAGCTTGTGGTTGGCAGGCCTTGCAAAATGGCAATGCCGATAGAATGGAAAAACTCAACACAGAATCCAGCAGAAGAGTTAACGGGAATTGCAGTAAGGTTGCTTAGTTGCGTCGTGTATTTTTGTGAAGAAATATCATTTTCAGCGGGGCATGATCAGGCCCATAACACAGCCATGGGATCGGGTGGACCACAGAATTTCTAGTAAAGATGTGGGTGTTCTGAATTGTGTACAAACTTCTACTGATCAATGCTGCTGCTAATCTCAATGTAGGGATGTTGAGCTGTATCGTAATATGATGTTGCATTTAAGGAGCATTTGAACCAAATACATCCTGTAGCTCTATGGTTGCAAGGAAAAAGGTCGCATTGGAGCAATGAAAAACTTTGACCACATTAACTCAAACGGGAATTCATTGAAAGCAATAAGTTGCGATCATTTTTGTTAACGTACAGTATAATGCATCAGCTTCATAATCTAATGCATTTCTTGCAATCATCTGCACATAGCTATAGACTGAGGTAGACATCTTACTTTGAAATGTGAACAGCAGAGCACTTTGATTACTGACACACTTACCTGGTGACATTATATGTCCGTCAACATCACATGAACAGATTGTAGTTCCTTTTGACGTTGGTGTTACTGTCACTGTTGTAGCTGATGTTGTGGTTTCTGCTGGTCTGGTTGTAGTTCCACAACTTCCTGTGTACTTCAGAATTTCACAATCCTCAGTACACAGAGTAAAGTTACAGAGGGCTGATTTACCTGTAGACGTCACAGTTGCCTGACCTGGAGGCAAAGAAAAACAGATTAGGTTGTGTCCACCTGAAGGTGATGAAACTGATGACTATCTTTATGTATGATGTTGATGTTGGTTCATGTCTTTCACTTGGAAAATAAGTTTGAAATATGATAATATTATTTTGCAGAAGGCATCAAGGATCGGGACGTTCTGAACCACATCTGTGCAAGCACCAGGGTCTGGTTGTGAAGCATAACATTTTGGCAAAGCTGGTTGCTGCTGACAGGCTGTGTAAAAGGGAATTATAGAATGAATGTAAAAGCTCAATACAGGAATCAGCAGACGATTACTTGACAACTGCAGAACAGATACTCAGTTGCATGATTCATTATTGCGAGGAGATGGCAATGTCTCCTGAAGGTGCGTGATCAGGCGTGTACAATTAACCTTGCAAATGGGTGGACATATGTTTACCCAATGAAAAGCAAGTGTGTGATTATTTGCCATCCATTGCCAATCAATGCTGCTGCCATTATCAGTTTTGGGATTGTGTGTTTCTTTGTCTTTTCAATGTGAATGGAAGAGCTCTGTGATAATTGACACACTTACCAGGGAGCATTTTTCGCCCGTCATTCTCACAGGTACATGTGGTAGTACCTCTTGACATTGGTGTTACTGTCACTGTTGTAGCTGATGTTGTAGTTTCTGTTGATCTGGTTGTACTTTCACATCTAGCTGTGTACTTCTGAACTTTACAATCTTCAGTACACAAAACAAAGCTACAGAGGCCTGATTTACCTGTAGACGTCACAGTTGCCTGACCTGGAGGCAAAGAAAAGAAATTCAGGTTGTAATTTCAAAGTGTTTGCATTAAGAATGAAGAAATGATGTACCTCCTTTGATCAAACACACTGCATGATTTTATATCGTAGCTTGTGGCTGGCAGGCCTTGTAAAAGGGAATTGCGGAGAGAATATAATACACAAAGCAGCAGAAGAGTGAGCGGCAATTGCAGTAAGGTTGCTCAGTTGCGTAGTTCATTTTTGGGCAGAAATAACTTTTTTCACGGGAGGCATGATCAGGCCCATAACAGAAACCATGGGCGGACCACAACATTTACAGTATAAAAGTGTAGGTCCACATTGTGAGCAAACCTCTCTGATCAATGCTGCTGTCAAGCACAATGTAGGGGTGTTGAACTTTATCGTAACATGATGTTGCATTTAAGGAGCATTTGAATCAAATATATCCTGTTGCTCAGTGGTTACAAGGATGAAGCCTCCAGTGATTTTAAACTATTAAGAGCTTCATCCACATTAACTCAAATGGAAAAAACTAAGAAAGCAAAAAGATTCAATCATTTTTGTTGACATGTTTAGAACTGTGCATCAACTTCATAATTAGATGCATTTCTTGCTATCATCTGCACTTAGCAAGAGACAGATGTAGGTTCCATAGATGCTGCCTCACCCGTGAGTTTCACCAGCATTTTTGTCTACCCAAGAGACAGGTGTAAAGCTCTTTCTTTGAAATGTGAACAGAAGAGCACTTTGATTACTGACACACTTACCTGGTGACATTATATGTCCGTCAACATCACATGAACAGATTGTAGTTCCTTTTGACGTTGGTGTTACTGTCACCATTGTAGCTGATGTTGTGGTTTCTGCTGGTCTGGTTGTAGTTTCACATCTTCCTGTGTACTTCAGAACTTCACAATCCTCAGTACACAGAGTAAAGTTACAGAGGCCTGATTTACCTGCAGATGTCACAGTTGCCTGACCTGGAGGCAGAACATAAAAATCAGGTTGTGTCCACCTGAAGGTGACGTAACTGATAAATATCTTTATGTATGATGTTGAATATGAGTATTTCAGTTGTGCAGATTTTTTGTGGAGGCTCTAATATAATTTCAATGAGTTTGTGTCAAGAATCAAGAAATTCTGTCCCTCCCCTGAGAAAATACCAGTGTGTGTTTTCATATCGTAGCTTGTGGTTGGCAGGCCTTGCAAAATGGCAATGCCGATAGAATGGAAAAACTCAACACAGAATCCAGCAGAAGAGTTAACGGGAATTGCAGTAAGGTTGCTTAGTTGCGTCGTGTATTTTTGTGAAGAAATATCATTTTCAGCGGGGCATGATCAGGCCCATAACACAGCCATGGGATCGGGTGGACCACAGAATTTCTAGTAAAGATGTGGGTGTTCTGAATTGTGTACAAACTTCTACTGATCAATGCTGCTGCTAATCTCAATGTAGGGATGTTGAGCTGTATCGTAATATGATGTTGCATTTAAGGAGCATTTGAACCAAATACATCCTGTAGCTCTATGGTTGCAAGGAAAAAGGTCGCATTGGAGCAATGAAAAACTTTGACCACATTAACTCAAACGGGAATTCATTGAAAGCAATAAGTTGCGATCATTTTTGTTAACGTATAGTATAATGCATCAGCTTCATAATCTAATGCATTTCTTGCAATCATCTGCACATAGCTATAGACTGAGGTAGACATCTTACTTTGAAATGTGAACAGCAGAGCACTTTGATTACTGACACACTTACCTGGTGACATTATATGTCCGTCAACATCACATGAACAGATTGTAGTTCCTTTTGACGTTGGTGTTACTGTCACTGTTGTAGCTGATGTTGTGGTTTCTGCTGGTCTGGTTGTAGTTCCACAACTTCCTGTGTACTTCAGAATTTCACAATCCTCAGTACACAGAGTAAAGTTACAGAGGGCTGATTTACCTGTAGACGTCACAGTTGCCTGACCTGGAGGCAAAGAAAAACAGATCAGGTTGTGTCCACCTGAAGGTGATGAAACTGATGACTATCTTTATGTATGATGTTGATGTTGGTTCATGTCTTTCACTTGGAAAATAAGTTTGAAATATGATAATATTATTTTGCAGAAGGCATCAAGGATCGGGACGTTCTGAACCACATCTGTGCAAGCACCAGGGTCTGGTTGTGAAGCATAACATTTTGGCAAAGCTGGTTGCTGCTGACAGGCTGTGTAAAAGGGAATTATAGAATGAATGTAAAAGCTCAATACAGGAATCAGCAGACGATTACTTGACAACTGCAGAACAGATACTCAGTTGCATGATTCATTATTGCGAGGAGATGGCAATGTCTCCTGAAGGTGCGTGATCAGGCGTGTACAATTAACCTTGCAAATGGGTGGACATATGTTTACCCAATGAAAAGCAAGTGTGTGATTATTTGCCATCCATTGCCAATCAATGCTGCTGCCATTATCAGTTTTGGGATTGTGTGTTTCTTTGTCTTTTCAATGTGAATGGAAGAGCTCTGTGATAATTGACACACTTACCAGGGAGCATTTTTCGCCCGTCATTCTCACAGGTACATGTGGTAGTTCCTCTTGACATTGGTGTTACTGTCACTGTTGTAGCTGATGTTGTAGTTTCTGTTGATCTGGTTGTACTTTCACATCTAGCTGTGTACTTCTGAACTTTACAATCTTCAGTACACAAAACAAAGCTACAGAGGCCTGATTTACCTGTAGACGTCACAGTTGCCTGACCTGGAGGCAAAGAAAAGAAATTCAGGTTGTAATTTCAAAGTGTTTGCATTAAGAATGAAGAAATGATGTACCTCCTTTGATCAAACACACTGCATGATTTTATATCGTAGCTTGTGGCTGGCAGGCCTTGTAAAAGGGAATTGCGGAGAGAATATAATACACAAATCAGCAGAAGAGTGAGCGGCAATTGCAGTAAGGTTGCTCAGTTGCGTAGTTCATTTTTGGGCAGAAATAACTTTTTTCACGGGAGGCATGATCTGGCCCATAACAGAAACCATGGGCGGACCACAACATTTACAGTATAAAAGTGTAGGTCCACATTGTGAGCAAACCTCTCTGATCAATGCTGCTGTCAAGCACAATGTAGGGGTGTTCAACTTTATCGTAACATGATGTTGCATTTAAGGAGCATTTGAATCAAATATATCCTGTTGCTCAGTGGTTGCAAGGATGAAGCCTCCAGTGATTTTAAACTATTAAGAGCTTCATCCACATTAACTCAAATGGAAAAAACTAAGAAAGCAAAAAGATTCTATCATTTATGTTGACATGTTTAGAACTGTGCTTCAACTTCATAATTGGATGCATTTCTTGCTATCATCTGCACTTAGCAAGAGACAGATGTAGGTTCCATCGATGCTGCCTCACCCGTGAGTTTCACCAGCATTTTTGTCTACCCAAGAGACAGCTGTAAAGCTCTTTCTTTGAAATGTGAACAGAAGAGCACTTTGATTACTGACACACTTACCTGGTGACATTATATGTCCATCAACATCACATGAACAGATTGTAGTTCCTTTTGACGTTGGTGTTACTGTCACTGTTGTAGCTGATGTTGTGGTTTCTGCTGGTCTGGTTGTAGTTTCACATCTTCCTGTGTACTTCAGAACTTCACAATCCTCAGTACACAGAGTAAAGTTACAGAGGCCTGATTTACCTGTAGAAGTCACAGTTGCCTGACCTGGTGCAAAGGAAAAAAAATATAAGGTTGTGTCCACCTGAAGGTGATGTAACTGATAAATATCTTTATGTATGATATTGAAGCTGGTTCATGTCTTTCACTTGGGAAATAAGTTTGAAATATGCGAATATTATTTTGCCGACTGCATCAAGGATCAGGATATTCTGAACCAAATCTGAGCAAACAGCATTGTCTGCGTTTTTGGAGCTGGTTGGCAGTAGTTCTTCTAGCTATGTCATTAATGCAAACAAACACAATTTTTTTCAACTGTGATGAATGGACACAAAAAATGGGAATCAGTTTTGATCGATGATGTTTGACATTGGTAGCTTTTGGACATCGGTACTTTCAGGGAACTGCTGGACTCATTTTCCAGACAAGATCAGGTTGTAATTTCAAAGTGTTTGCATCATGAGTCAAGAAATTATGTACCTCCTTTGATCAAACACACTGCGTGATTTTAAACTATTATGAGCTTCAACCACATTAACTCAAATGGAAAAAACTAAGAAAGCAAAAATATTCTATAATTTATGTTGACATGTTTAGAACTGTGCATCAACTTCATAATTGGATGCATTTCTTGCTATCATCTGCACTTAGCAAGAGACAGATGTAGGTTCCATCGATGCTGCCTCACCCGCTGAGTTTCACCAGCATTTTTCTCTACCCAAGAGACAGCTGTAAAGCTCTTTCTTTGAAATGTGAACAGAAGAGCACTTTGATTACTGACACACTTACCTGGTGACATTATATGTCCGTCAACATCACATGAACAGATTGTAGTTCCTTTTGACGTTGGTGTTACTGTCACCGTTGTAGCTGATGTTGTGGTTTCTGCTGGTCTGGTTGTAGTTTCACATCTTCCTGTGTACTTCAGAACTTCACAATCCTCAGTACACAGAGTAAAGTTACAGAGGCCTGATTTACCTGCAGAAGTCACAGTTGCCTGACCTGGAGGCAGAACATAAAAATCAGGTTGTGTCCACCTGAAGGTGACGTAACTGATAAATATCTTTATGTATGATGTTGAATATGAGTATTTCAGTTGTGCAGATTTTTTGTGGAGGCTCTAATATAATTTCAATGAGTTTGTGTCAAGAATCAAGAAATTCTGTCCCTCCCCTGAGAAAATACCAGTGTGTGTTTTCATATCGTAGCTTGTGTTGGCAGGCCTTGCAAAATGGCAATGCCGATAGAATGGAAAAACTCAACACAGAATCCAGCAGAAGAGTTAACGGGAATTGCAGTAAGGTTGCTTAGTTGCGTCGTGTATTTTTGTGAAGAAATATCATTTTCAGTGGGGCATGATCAGGCCCATAACACAGCCATGGGATCCGGTGGACCACAGAATTTCTAGTAAAGATGTGGGGGTTCTGAATTGTGTACAAACTTCTACTGATCAATGCTGCTGCTAATCTCAATGTAGGGATGTTGAGCTGTATCGTAATATGATGTTGCATTTAAGGAGCATTTGAACCAAATACATCCTGTAGCTCTATGGTTGCAAGGAAAAAGGTCGCATTGGAGCAATGAAAAACTTTGACCACATTAACTCAAACGGAAATTCATTGAAAGCAATAAGTTGCGATCATTTTTGTTAACGTATAGTATAATGCATCAGTTTCATAATCTAATGTATTTCTTGCAATCATCTGCACATAGCTATAGACTGAGGTAGACCTCTTACTTTAAAATGTGAACAGCAGAGCACTTTGATTACTGACACACTTACCTGGTGACATTATATGTCCGTCAACATCACATGAACAGATTGTAGTTCCTTTTGACGTTGGTGTTACTGTTACTGTTGTAGCTGATGTTGTGGTTTCTGCTGGTCTGGTTGTAGTTTCACATCTTCCTGCGTACTTCAGAATTTCACAATCCTCAGTACACAGAGTAAAGTTACAGAGGCCTGATTTACCTGTAGACGTCACAGTTGCCTGACCTGGAGGCAAAGAAAAAAAAATCAGGTTGTGTCCACCTGAAGGTGATGTAAGTGATGACTATCTTTATGTATGATGTTGAAGCTGGTTCTTGTCTTTCACTTGGGAAATAAATTTGAAATATCAGAATATTATTTTGCAGAATGCATCAAGGATCGGGACGTTCTGAACCACATCTGCGCAAGCACCAGGGTCTGGTTGTGAAGCATAACATTTTGGCAAAGCTGGTTGCTGCTGACAGGCTGTGTAAAAGGGAATTGTAGAGTGAATGTAAAAGCACAATACAGGAATCAGCAGACGATTACTTGACAACTGCAGAACGGATACTCAGTTGCATGATTCATTATTGCGAGGAGATGGCAATGTCTCCTGAAGGTGCGTGATCAGGTGTCTACAATTAACCTTGCAAGTGGGTGGACATACGTTGTCCCAATGAAAAGCAAGTGTGTGATTATTTGCCATCCATTGTCAATCAATGCTGCTGCCATTTTCAGCTTTGGGATTATGGATTTCTTTGTCTTTTCAATGTGAATGAAAGAGCTCTGTGATAATTGACACACTTACCAGGGAGCATTTTTCGCCCGTCATTCTCACAGGTACATGTGGTAGTTCCTCTTGACGTTGGTGTTACTGTCACTGTTGTAGCTGATGTTGTAGTTTCTGTTGGTCTGGTTGTACTTTCACATCTACCTGTGTACTTCAGAACTTTACAATCTTCAGTACACAGAACAAAGTTACAGAGGCCTGATTTACCTGTAGACGTCACAGTTGCCTGACCTGGAGGCAAAGAAAAGAAGATCAGGTTGTAATTTCAAAGTGTTAAAATCAAGAATCAAGAAAAAATGTACCTCCTTTGATCAAACATAGTGCGTGATTTTAAACTGTTAAGAGCTTCATCCACATTAACTCAAATGAAAAAAACTAAAAAAGCAAAAAGATTCTATAATTTATGTTGAAATGTTTAGAACTGTGCATCAACTTCATAATTAGATGCATTTATTGCTATCATCTGCACTTAGCAAGAGACAGATGTAGGTTCCATCGATGCTGCCTCACCCGTGAGTTTCACCAGCATTTTTCTCTACCCAAGAGACAGGTGTAAAGCTCTTTCTTTGAAATGTGAACAGAAGAGCACTTTGATTACTGACACACTTACCTGGTGACATTATATGTCCGTTAACATCACATGAACAGATTGTAGTTCCTTTTGACGTTGGTGTTACTGTTACTGTTGTAGCTGATGTTGTGGTTTCTGCTGGTCTGGTTGTAGTTTCACATCTTCCTGCGTACTTCAGAATTTCACAATCCTCAGTACACAGAGTAAAGTTACAGAGGCCTGATTTACCTGTAGAAGTCACAGTTGCCTGACCTGGAGGCAAAGAAAAAAAAATCAGGTTGTGTCCACCTGAAGGTGATGTAACTGATAAATATCTTTATGTATGATGTTGAAGCTGGTTCATGTCTTTCACTTGGGAAATAAGTTTGAAATATGCGAATATTATTTCGCAGAATGCATCAAGGATCGGGACGTTCTGAACTACATCTGTGCAAGCACCAGGGTCTGGTTGTGAAGCATAACATTTTGGCAAAGCTTGTTGCTGCTGACAGGCTGTGTAAAAGGGAATTGTAGAGTGAATGTAAAAGCACAATACAGGAATCAGCAGACGATTACTTGACAACTGCAGAACGGATACTCAGTTGCATGATTCATTATTGCGAGGAGATGGCAATGTCTCCTGAAGGTGAGTGATCAGGCGTGTACAATTAACCTTGCAAATGGGTGGACATGCGTTTACCCAATGAAAAGCAAGGGTGTGATAATTTGCCATCCATTGCCAATCAATGCTACTGCCATTTTCAGCTTTGGGATTATGGATTTCTTTGTCTTTTCAATGTGAATGGAAGATCTCTGTGATAATTGACACACTTACCAGGGAGCATTTTTCGCCCGTCATTCTCACAGGTACATGTGGTAGTTCCTCTTGACGTTGGTGTTACTGTTACTGTTGTAGCTGATGTTGTAGTTTCTGTTGGTCTGGTTGTACTTTCACATCTACCTGTGTACTTCAGAACTTTACAATCTTCAGTACACAGAACAAAGCTACAGAGGCCTGATTTACCTGTAGACGTCACAGTTGCCTGACCTGGAGGCAAAGAAAAGAAAATCAGGTTGGAATTTCAAAGTGTTTGCATCAAGAATCAAGAAATAATGTACATCCTTTGATCAAACACAGTGCGTGATTTCATATCGTAGCTTGTGGCTGGCAGGCCTTGTATAAGGGAATTGCGGAGAGAATATAATACACAAATCAGCAGAAGAGTGAGCGGCAATTGCAGTAAGGTTGCTCAGTTGCGTAGTTCATTTTTGGGCAGAAATAACTTTTTTGACGGGTGGCATGACCTGGCCCATAACAGAAACCATGGGCGGACCACAACATTTACAGTATAAAAGTGTAGGTCTACATTGTGAGCAAACCTCTCTGATCAATGCTGCTGTCAAGCACAATGTAGGGGTGTTAAACTTTATCGTAACATGATGTTGCATTTAAGGAGCATTTGAATCAAATATATCCTGTTGCTCAGTGGTTGCAAGGAAGAAGACTCCGGTGATTTTAAACTATTAAAAGCTTCAACCACATTAACTCAAATGGAACAAACTAAGAAAGCAAAAAGATTCTATAATTTATGTTGACATGTTTAGAACTGTGCATCAACTTCATAATTGGATGCATTTCTTGCTATCATCTGCACTTAGCAAGAGACAGATGTAGGTTCCATCGATGCTGCCTCACCCGTGAGTTTCACCAGCATTTTTCTCTACCCAAGAGACAGGTGTAAAGCTCTTTCTTTGAAATGTGAACAGAAGAGCACTTTGATTACTGACACACTTACCTGGTGACATTATATGTCCGTCAACATCACATGAACAGATTGTAGTTCCTTTTGACGTTGGTGTTACTGTCACTGTTGTAGCTGATGTTGTGGTTTCTGCTGGTCTGGTTGTAGTTTCACATCTTCCTGTGTACTTCAGAATTTCACAATCCTTAGTACACAGAGTAAAGTTACAGAGGCCTGATTTACCTGCAGATGTCACAGTTGCCTGACCTGGAGGCAGAACATAAAAATCAGGTTGTGTCCACCTGAAGGTGACGTAACTGATAAATATCTTTATGTATGATGTTGAATATGAGTATTTCAGTTGTGCAGATTTTTTTGTGGAGGCTCTAATATAATTTCAATGAGTTTGTGTCAAGAATCAAGAAATTCTGTCCCTCCCCTGAGAAAATACCAGTGTGTGTTTTGATATCGTAGCTTGTGGTTGGCAGGCCTTGCAAAATGGCAATGCCGATAGAATGGAAAAACTCAACACAGAATCCAGCAGGAGAGTTAACGGGAATTGCAGTAAGGTTGCTTAGTTGCGTCGTGTATTTTTATGAAGAAATATCATTTTCAGCGGGGCATGATCAGGCCCATAACACAGCCATGGGATCGGGTGGACCACAGAATTTCTAGTAAAGATGTGGGGTTCTGAATTGTGTACAAACTTCTACTGATCAATGCTGCTGCTAATCTCAATGTAGGGATGTTGAGCTGTATCGTAATATGATGTTGCATTTAAGGAGCATTTGAACCAAATACATCCTGTAGCTCTATGGTTGCAAGGAAAAAGGTCGCATTGGAGCAATGAAAAACTTTGACCACATTAACTCAAACGGAAATTCATTGAAAGCAATAAGTTGCGATCATGTTTGTTAACGTATAGTATAATGCATCAGCTTCATAATCTAATGTATTTCTTGCAATCATCTGCACATAGCTATAGACAGAGGTAGACCTCTTACTTTAAAATGTGAACAGCAGAGCACTTTGATTACTGACACACTTACCTGGTGACATTATATGTCCGTCAACATCACATGAACAGATTGTAGTTCCTTTTGACGTTGGTGTTACTGTCACTGTTGTAGCTGATGTTGTGGTTTCTGCTGGTCTGGTTGTAGTTTCACATCTTCCTGTGTACTTCAGAATTTCACAATCCTCAGTACACAGAGTAAAGTTACAGAGGCCTGATTTACCTGCAGAAGTCACAGTTGCCTGACCTGGAGGCAAAGAAAAAAAAATCAGGTTGTGTCCACCTGAAGGTGATGTAACTGATGACTATCTTTATGTATGATGTTGACACTGGTTCATGTCTTTCACTTGGGAAATAAGTTTGAAATATGCGAATATTATTTTGCTGACTGCATTAAGGATCATGATATTCTGAACCAAATCTGAGCAAACAGCATTGTCTGCGTTTTTGGAGCTGGTTAGCAGCGGTTCTTCTAGCTCTGTCATTCATGCTAACAAACACAATTTATTTCAACTGGGTTGAATGGATACAAAAATGGGAATCAGATTTCCTTGATGGTGTTTGTCATTGGTAGCTTTTGGCCATCGGTGCTTTCAGGGAACTATTGGACTTATCATTTCCAGACATTTCCCAGATATAGTGATGGCTCCTTAAGGACTCATGTGTACCTTAACATCAGTTCTCCAAATTCTCTTTCCAAACTCGTTAAGTTGCACAATATTCCAAGATTCTTCTGAGATTTGGAACAACACCAACAGCCACCATGTAGACATACACACACTTGGAGCAGGAACTGCCTCTCAATTCCAATCCACCAGTCATAGTGTTATACAGCATGGAAACTCATCCAAGCTAACCAAATTACCTAATTGAATGTCCCATTTAACTGTGTTTGGCCCATAATCATTTGAAACTTTCCCATGCACCCACCTGCCCAAATGTCTTTTAAGCCATACTTCAATTCCCACTATTATGATCTAATTACCTAATATAACAGTTAATTTATTATATTATTAAACATTATTGTTTATTGTACATTTGTTTGTTGTATTGTTGTGTTTAATGTACCTATAAACCCTTAGGAAGTAACAATGTCAATGTCCAGTCCTCGTGAATATTACAATTTAACAATCTCGACTTGATTTCTATGTTGTAATTATACCCTCCTGTACCATTTCCTTTGACTGCATGCTCCACACACTCACCAGCCTTTAATGCATTTTTAATACCTCTTTAGTTTAGTTTAGTTTAGAGATACAGCGCGGAAACAGGCCCTTTGGCCCACCGGGTCTACGCTGACCAGCAATCCCCGCACATTAATACCCACTAGGGACATTTTTTACATTTTCCAAGCCAATTAACCAACTCTACGTCTTTGGAGTGTGGGAGGAAACCGAAGGTCTCGGAGAAAACCCACGATGGTCACGGGGTGAACGTACAAACTCCGTACAAATAGCACCCATAGTCGGGATCGACCCCAGGTCTGTAGCGCTGCATTCGCTGTAAGGCAGCAACTCTACCACTGCGCCAATAAGGTCATGTCTGTTATATCTGTGATTCATTCGAGAATCACTCTCCCATCTACCCATTGTAATTTTTCAACACTCACATCTTGTCCTGAATCTATCTCCCTCTGCTTTAATAGATAGAAAATCTCTACTTCCACTGTTTTAAGAAAGAGAGAGTTCCAAAGAATCTTGTTTCTTAGAGAGAACAAAATCATCTCCAATCAGAAATGAGTGACTTAATTTATATCAGATCCCTTGTCATTTTTAAATGTAGAGAAATCAGTGAATCAGGGAAGGTCAATGTGTTTATGGAAAACAGCTGATGGATAATATGTGTCCACTGTTCCCGAATGGGTATTCTGACACCATAGACTTTATGAACACAGTTTTTCTGCCATTAGTGATTATCACTGTGCCCTGTTTCCGTGAACAAACATAGAAGTGGGCAAAGGAAATGGAAGCTGCAGTTTTCACAGGGCATAATTGGAGACAGATGATTTATGATAATTTGTGCAAACTACAATGTGTATTGAAGAATACTACAAAACATAATCAACAGCAAGAGAGAGAAAATAGTGCATGGTCACACTAATTGGGAAGGACCCAGAAATAATGATCAAGATTCGACAATTCAAAAAGTTAATAGAATGCAATTAAGTAATTAATTAATTAGCAAAATTACCTGGTGATAATATCTTCCCTTGCACTGTGCATGAGCATGTTGTTGTTGCTGGGATGGTCGTTGATATGGGTTGGGTTCGTTCAGATGAAGTTTGAGCGAAAGTTGTGGTTGTGGCTCTCAATGTAGTGACTGGAGTTGTTGAGGTGGTCAGCAGTGCTTCTGTCTTTGGCACGGTGGAGGCAGTTGTTGTTGGGTTGGATGTTGTAGTGGTGACTGTCGTTGGTGTAGTGGTCGTGGATGTTGGTTGGGTTGCTTTCAATGTGGTTTCAGTGGAGGTTGTGGTGAGGCTATGTGTAGTGACTGGAGCTGTTGTAGTAGTGGTGGTGGTGGTGGTTGGTGTCGTGGTAGTGGCTGTTGGTTGGGTTCCTTTTGTCGTTGTTTCAGTGGAGGTTGTGGTGAGGCTATGTGTAGTGACTGGAGCTGCTGTGGTGGTGGTGACGGTTGTTGGTAAGGTGGCGGTAGATGTTGGCTGGGTTCTTTTTGTGGTAGTTTCAGTGGAGACTGTAGTTGTGGTGCTATGTGAAGTGACTGGAGTAGTGGTGGTGGTGGTTGGTGTAGTGGTGGTAGATGTTGGCTGGGTTCTTTCAGGTGTAGTTTTAATGGAGGTTGTAGTTGTGCTATGTGTAGTGACTGGAACTGTGGTAGTGGTGACTGTTGTCGGTGAGGTGGTGGTTGTTGTTCTTTCAGGTGTAGTTTCAGTGGATGTTGTAGTTGTGGTACTATGTGTAATGACTGGAGCCGTGGTGGTAGCTGTTGTGGGAGAAGTTGTCGTTGATGTCGGCTGGGTTCTCTCGGGTGTAGTTTTAATGGTGGTTGTAGTTGTGGTGCTATGTGTGGTGACTGGAGTTGTTGAGGTGGTCAACACTGCTGCTGTCTTTGGAGCGGTGGAGGCAGTTAGGCTAGATGTTGTAGTGGTGACTGTTGTCGGTAAGGTGGTGGTTGATGTTGGCTGGGTTCTCTCGGGTGTAGTTTTAATGGAGGTTGTGGTTGTGCTATGGGTAGTGACTGGAGTAGTGGTGGTGGTGGTTGGTGTAGGTGTAGGTGTAGTGGTTGTGGATGTTGGTTGGGTTCTTTTTGTCGTGGTTTCAGTGGAGACTGTAGTGATGCTATGTGTAGTGACTGGAGCTGTTGTGGTGGTGACTGTTGTCGGTAAGGTGGTGGTTGATGTTGGCTGAGTTCCTTTTGTGGTAGTTTCAGTGGAGACTGTAGTTGTGGTGCTATGTGAAGTGACTGGAGTAGTGGTGGTGGTGGTTGGTGTAGTGGTGGTAGATGTTGGCTGGGTTCTTTCAGGTGTAGTTTTAATGGAGGTTGTAGTTGTGCTATGTGTAGTGACTGGAACTGTGGTAGTGGTGACTGTTGTCGGTGAGGTGGTGGTTGTTGTTCTTTCAGGTGTAGTTTCAGTGGATGTTGTAGTTGTGGTACTATGTGTAATGACTGGAGCCGTGGTGGTAGCTGTTGTGGGAGAAGTTGTCGTTGATGTCGGCTGGGTTCTCTCGGGTGTAGTTTTAATGGTGGTTGTAGTTGTGGTGCTATGTGTGGTGACTGGAGTTGTTGAGGTGGTCAACACTGCTGCTGTCTTTGGAGCGGTGGAGGCAGTTAGGCTAGATGTTGTAGTGGTGACTGTTGTCGGTAAGGTGGTGGTTGATGTTGGCTGGGTTCTCTCGGGTGTAGTTTTAATGGAGGTTGTGGTTGTGCTATGGGTAGTGACTGGAGTAGTGGTGGTGGTGGTTGGTGTAGGTGTAGGTGTAGTGGTTGTGGATGTTGGTTGGGTTCTTTTTGTCGTGGTTTCAGTGGAGACTGTAGTGATGCTATGTGTAGTGACTGGAGCTGTTGTGGTGGTGACTGTTGTCGGTAAGGTGGTGGTTGATGTTGGCTGAGTTCTCTCGGGTGTAGTTTCAGTGGACGTTGTAGTTGTGGTTCTCAGTGTAGTGACTGGAGTAATGGTGGTGGTGGTAGGTGTAGTGGTAGTGGATGTTAGTTGGGTTATTTTTGTCGTGGCTTCAGTGGAGACTGCAGTTGTGGTGCTATGTGTAGTGACTGGAGCTGTTGTAGTGGTGACTGTTGTTGGTAAGGTGGTGGTTGATGTTGGCTGGGTTCTTTTTGTGGTCGTTTCAGTGGACGTTGTAGTTGTGGTTCTCTGTGTGGTGACTGGAGCTGTTGTGGTGGTGGTCTTCTGTGCTGTTGTCATCGGAGGGATAGAGACTGTTCCAGTTGGAATAGAATTTGTGGCGGAAGTTAAAATCCATGGGACTCCAGGTGATGTGGTTGGGGTTTCAAAGCTAAGTGTTGTGCTGGGAACCGTGGAGGTCGTGGGAGTGCATGGGTACACCTGTCGGATTATTGTCCCATTCACACCGCACGTTGCTTTGATGCATCCCCCAATGCCGTCTGTGGTATGGTAGATAATATCTCCATCATGGAATATTTTGCCATCGTAGACACAGGTGCACGCTAAGAAAGGAAAAATATAAATCAACAATTATTGAAAATGAACAATAAATTATTATCTTTAAGAAAGAACTGCAGATGCTGGAAAAATCAAAGGTAGACAAAAATGCTGGGAAAACTCAGCGGGTGAGGCAGCATCTATGGAGCGAAGGAGTAGGTGATGTTTCGGGTCGATACCCTTCTCCAGACTGATGTGGGGGTGGTGGGGATGGGGAGAAGAAAGGAAGAGGCGGAGACAGTGGGCTGTGGGAGAGCTAGGAAGGGGAGGGGAACGAGGGAGAAAGGCAAGGACTACCTGAAATTGGAGAAGTCAATGGGAGAAGTCAATGGCAATGGAATTGGAGAAGTCAAGACATTGACTTTCATTCGTGCAGTTAGCAGTTAGCAGTTAAGATTATAAGAACCAGAGGACATAGTTTTAAGGCAAGAGGGGAAAGATTTAATAGAAATCTGGGAGGCAACGTTTTCATACAGTGAGTATATTGAATGAGTTGCCAGAGGCAGTAGTTGAAGTAGGTTCTATATACAACATTTAAAAGCCATTTGGACAGCTACATGGTTTGGAAAGATTTAGGGAGCAGTTGGCACTAGTGTAGATGGGGTCTATGACTCGAATTGGGTCTGATTGTTTTCATTCTTTCCTCATTCCTTAACCACAATCCAGCAACATTATTTTCATCTACTCTTTGTCCTTTAGTATCCTGAATATTTCAGTCATCAATTACATTACGTCCGATTTATTTTGAAAAATAAAACACCCAAGATGAGCCTTGTGTGCAATGGACATACCTGATTTGTGGTAGGTGCAATGTACTTCACCATTATTACACTTGCTAAAAAATATAAACAAAATGCATTAGTTATTCAATTTGACATTTCAGAACTGATATGCAAAAAAATGACCGTGTTTCTTTATAACTTTAGCTATCTTGCCATTGTTTAAAATTGAGAAATTGTCATTCATACACAAGAGAATATGGAGTGAGGAAGATTAATTGGTTATTGAACCTTTGAAAGTAGCATCTGTTGCACTGAACTGCTCATATTTTAGTTGATACCACATCTTCATCGGAGTTTGCTAAAATGAATATTTTATGAAAGAGTAATTTCATATTTGATTGTAGTCATTGAGCTCTGGGTGTAGATTTGCTCTCCAAGTCCTTTGGCAGGATGTGAACCCATGTCATCAACCTTCCCGAGCCCACATTGCAGCCTCCAAAACTGCAGAAGGAGAACACCACCTCACAACCTATCCACCTGCCACCTGCTGCACCAGTGGTGGGGCCCGTGGATCCAACATTGGTGTTGATTGCTGTATTTGTGTACAGTGACCATTTAAAATCCCCTGCGGTATAAGATGCCAACATTTGTCCCTTGACGGAGATGTGACTTTTTTGTATCGTGCCTTAACATCGTGGAGCTGGCGGTCCCTTTGTTAGGGATCAACTTCAGGAGCTCCAATCGCAGGAGGTTCGACCGCCCCGATCACGGGAGCCTCGATCGCCCCGATGCGGTGGGTTCGATTGGCGAATGCCTGACTGTGGATGTTTCAATTGCCCCGACTCGCGGGAAGGTATCCATTATTTGTCTTCCATCACAGTGGGGAATATGACGTCGCCGAAAAACAAGATGGACGTGCTGCCTGCGCTAGTGAGGACTCGGAGGGAGTGCCGTGAGTGCGGTGATCTCGTTGTTTACGGGGACATGGCGCCATGAGGACAGCCCGGAGTCTAGTGCGAGTGTGGACGGCTTTCTGATTGTTCGGGCGGACATGGACTGCAGAGAGTGTGATAGCGGTCGGTACAACTCTGGTCACATGATGATGGAGTGTGTGTGTGTGTGGCCCGGACATTAAACTGATGGCTGTGGATCTCCGCTTATGCTGCGTGCCTTGAGGATTCTCACACACCGCTGTGGGGGCTGTTTAAGTCTATGTTTAATCTTTATGTAGTTATGCATCTTGTTGCTTTTTTTGTATGACTGTTGGCAAATCAAATTTTTCATTTTAAACACCTCGCTACACTTGTTGCACTCTCGACGGGCCTCCTTGTCTTTAGTTCCCTGCACTTGCAATGAGTTTCACTTACTACTTTTTACAGGAACATGTTACTTACCAGGATTCACAATTCCGAGTAGATGGGACTGATTGGCCTGGCTCGTAGTATGTCCCATTAATGTGACAGGGACAGTTGCTCAATGGAACACACTGCATCTTATCTTCATCTAGAAACGGCTTCTCTGAGGGACAGTCTGGGTAGCAGCCTATGGAAACAACAAAATTATCAGATTACAACTGACTGCTCAAACATTCAGAGCACCAGGATTGTTGCTCTGTGGTCGACCTGCAGACTAATTTGTTCCAAATCACAAAGAAATCCAGCAGTACTTTAAATTGCAATGAGCAACTTGATACCATTTTTTTCTTCGGTGTAATATTCTATCTGGTTTCTAATAACAATGGTTATTATCAGGAAATGGGTGTTGTGGAAGCAATACCGTATGTGACCATTTCTCCCACTCCCCTCAGGAATGTGGTGCGGTTCATGATGTGAAAGTGTCACGATTGTGGGAATGAGAGTCTGCCTCAGTACAAATCCACCAATGTACATCCAGACTAGGATGATGAGCGGAAGCAACGAACGGCAGATGCTGGTTTATACCAAAGATAGACACACAGTGCTGGAGTAACTCAGCGGGTCAGGCAGCATCTCTGACGAAAAGGGATAGGGTCGGGACCCTTCTCAGACTCTGCAATCTGGAGGTAGGGTTGCCTCCATCCATTGGTTACCCTTGCTCTTCATGATAATATATGATAGTTTGTACAATATTGAACTTAAAACCTTGGCAAGATGAAGCAAATTATACATCATGCCTTTGGTAGCCAGGATCAAACAAGTGAATGAAGTGGCAATCAAAGTGCTCACTTTTGATATTTAAACAAATGATTTCAGGTAACATGATACAGTTCATCTGTTGGATCATTTCCTCCACTTCCCACTATATTCCCTCTACTTCCTGCTAGTGCAAACTTATTATGAAGGGAAACTTCTCAGGTATAATTATGAATTTGAAAGGTTTCCTGTAGAATGACTTTTGCTCACTTATCGAGACAGAAGATAAACCTACATTGATGCAGTTTGCTTGTTATTCAACATTTAATGAAATCCCATCACTTCATTAATTAACAGAGACGCTGTTACCTTCAAGTTTGGGGATAATTTTGGAGCAAGCCCCACTTGGGTTCTGGCAGGTTTTGACGCAGGGAATCCCGCACGGTGCATAGTGCCATTCACACTCATCATTCGGATTGTAGTAAGTACAGAAGAGAGCTGGAAACATAAAAAGCATTCCGAGTAGTCATCAGTCTTGTCACCTAAACATCGTGGAATAGATTCACATTCGTGTTGTTTACCAGAGTGCGAATATGGTGGAACAGATTGTTCCCTTGGCAATAATATGGATTAGATTGCTGCCTGAATGAATGCTATCTTACTTTTATTTTATATAAAATCTGTCCTCCGAAGAACTCTCCCTAGGTGAGGAAGGACTTGCACTGACATTGAAGCCACAGCATTTTGTTTGTTGATTCTTTGGAAAGTTAAGAATTGTAAGAGATCCTGATATAGTAATGTAAAGCAGAACACCATTCTGTGGAATGGATTCCTTCCATTTTTAAACTGCAAAGAATGAAATGGTCCTGATGGATTATTTTATCTTACATTCCTCTGACTAATGAATTAATTTTAACTCTGTTTGAATCTGACAATGTCCAGAACCTGGTGGGTGGGTGGTGACACACAGGATGGGAGGATGCCAAGTGGGGTGTAGAGATGGTAACGACAGGATCAGAGTCGGCCTCACACTAATGAATTAAAATTCCTTGTCGGCACAGTGACACAGCAGTAGCACTGCTGCGAGACCCGGGTTCGATCCTGACTGTGGGTGCTGTCAGTACAGAGTTTGTATGTTCTCTCTGTGACTCTGGGTTTTCTCCTGGTGCTGTGGTCTCGTCCCACCTTTCTAAAGATGTGCAGCTTTGTAGGTTTAATTGAATTCTGTAAATTACCCCTGGTGAGCAGGATGTAAAACTGGGATAACATAGAACCAGTGTACAGGATTATTGTTGGTCGGCGCTGACTCGGTGGGCCGAAGGGCCTGTTTGCAAGCTGTGTCTCTAAACTCTAAACTAAAGCGACAAAAGGATTTTTCTCAATGACAGGGAAGAACAACTCAAGCTTAGCGAAGAGCAATTCATAACTGGCAATGATGAAGTGGAGATGGAGGGATCTGGCGATTAACTGCTCTAAGCCTAAAAGTGAATGGAAGCACAACATTACTCACGACAAAGTTCTGGGGTCCTCCAGGAAACGCACAGCCCTGCCATCCTACAGGCCAGAGAGTAGGCAGCGATAGCAGTACACAGACATTCGCAGTCCCCACCAGTGTCACAGGCACATGCATCCCGTACACAAGACTCGTAAAACGGGGCTGGATCCACCTGAAAAATATGCATGCAAATGACTGCCATTTCATTCAAAAATAATGTGTGAATTTAAATGATGAAACAGCTGCAAAATATATTAGCGAGGGCGGAGATGAGGAAACATATTTTCTCACAGAGAGTGGTGAGTCTGTGGAATTCTCACAGAGAGTGGTGAGTCTGTGGAATTCTCACAGAGAGTGGTGAGTCTGTGGAATTCTCTGCCTGGAGACACGTTCTCTGGATGCTTTCAAGAGAGAGCTAGATAGGGCTCTCAAAGATAGCGGAGTCAGGGGATATGGGGAGAAGGCAGGAACGGGGTACTGATTGGGGATGATCAGCCATGATCACATTGAATGGCGGTGCTGGCTCGAACGGCCGAATGGCCAACTCCTGCACCTATTGTCTTTTGTCTATTGACGTACCAGGAGTATTGTGTTCATTTTTGGTCACCCTGGTATAGGAAAGATGCCATTAAGCTAGAAAGCATGCAGAATAGATTTATGAGGATGTGGTCAGGACTCAAGGCACAGAGCTACGGGGAGATATTGGGTAGGCTTGAACTTTATTTCTTGGAGCCCAAGAGCCTGGGCGGTGACTTTATAGGAGATGTATAAAATCATGAGGGGCAAAGATAGGTTGAATGCGTAGTCTTCTTCCAAGTGCTGGGAAATCAAGAACTAGATGGCATAGGTTTAAAGTGATTATGTTGTCTGCATCCCGAGGTAACAGGTAGTGTAGATGGATTCAATGGAGGGTAATCTAGTTTGCTGATAGACTGACTTCTCCACAACCCTGCGATTTCTTGCAGTCTGAAGCAGAGCAGTTGTCATACCAAGCTGAGATGCATCTGGATAGGATGCTTTCTCTGTAGAAGTGGGTAAAAGTCATTGGAGATGTAAATTTCCTTAGTTCCTGAGAAGTTGCCGTATGGTAAGATTCAGGTGGCACTTGCCATCCCATTGAATTGCAAGTGATCTTTTTAAAGATCAAATATAACCCATTTAAAGCTAGAGGGCAAAGGTTTAAACTGAGGACTAAAGCTGTTAGAGTAGATCGGAGGAGATTATTTTAGACTCGGAGGGTAGTTGGAATCTGGAATCCACTGCTGGAGAGGATGGGGGAGGCAGGCAATCTCACAATGTTTAAGTAGTATCTTGACAAAGACTTGAATTGTCAAAGCTATGAATTAACTATATGGGGTAAATGGGATTAGTGCAGATTGAGTACAATGGTTGGCATGGACATAGTGGACCAAAGGGCTTGACTCTGTTCTATATCTTTCTAAGACTCTCTAACAATTTAAGGGCATGCACAAATTCATTTGAGAAACATCATTTGGGAGGGGGAAGAGTGAAATCTTGTCAATTCTAAAACAAGATTCTCGAGGATTTTGCCAGCATTGAAGCTTTTGGGCTACAAGGAAAGACTGGACAGGCAGGGACTGTATACAATTCAAGTGCTCATCCAGATAGTACTTAAACATTGTGTGATTGCCTGCCTCCACACCCTCCTCAACAGTGTGTTCCAGATTCCAACCTCCTTCTAAGTGTAACGTAATCTCCATAGATTGCCTCTTGTATTCCCTGGAGTGAAGAAGGTCGAGGGGTGGAAATAGAAGTTTTTTAAATCACGAGAGATGTAGATAATGTGAATGGTCAGAGTCTTTTTCCCCAGAGTAGGGGAATCTTAAATTAGAGGATGTAGACTTAAAGTGAATCTGAGGGGGTAACCTTTTCACAAAGAGGGTGATGGGTGTTTGGAATGAACTGTCAGAAGTAGATGCAGGTACTATTATACATTTAAAAGACGCTTGGACATGTTCGTGGACAAGAAAGGTTTGGAGGGACACAGTCAAATGAAAGCAAATGGGTCTAGTTCAGGAAGACATATTGGTCAGCGTGGACAAGTTGGGATGAAGAACCTGTTTCCATGCTGTATAAATGCTATGCCAGGCATTTCTCTGTCTCTCCCTCAGGGGGTGACACGGTGACACGCGCCAGAGATCCTGGTTCGATCCTGACCTTGGGTGTTCTCAATACGGAGTTTGTATGTTCTCCCTGTGGACTGTGTGGGTTTTTCTCCGAGATCTTGGGTTTCCTCCCACACTCCAAAGACGTACAGGTCTGTAGGTTAATTGGCTTGGGGTAAATGTAAAATTATACCTAGTGTGTATGGGGTAGTGTTGATGTGCGGGGATCGTTGCTTGGTGTGGACTCGGTGACCTGATGGGCCTGTTTTCGCGCTGCATCTCTAAACTAAAAAAAAAACTAAATATGATATTCAATGGTAGCTAACATACCTCTGAAATTTGTGACATATACTGTAAAGGGTTTTGTATTTAGTTATTTGTTGTATCTGGAAGGCAAAGGACATTTTACTCTATGGCAACGGAAAATGTTGAGATCCTTGCAGTAGTATCTCGTGGATGGTATATGTGCTTCCACAAATTATTAATTGTTGCTTATAGATAGAGTCATTTGTGGATTAATTGTGTAAAGGCAAGGCAAAGGCACATTAAACACCTTGATGTTAAGAATAGTACCTGAGAATTACAAGGTAGGAATGGCCCATTCTTGAGGATGCTGCATTGCTTCTGAGCCCATGCATCTCGATGCACATTAATCGAGCAGGGGTCTTCAGGTTTCTTCGCATTTGCACAGACAGGAGACACCTTCCAACTGTTTCCAAACTCGTCAGCATTTGCAACTACTAAATGACTTCTTGTGGTGAAATCATTGTGTACGTTCCCATCATAATTACCGCACAATCCACATATGGTTCCCTGCAATTAATCCAAAACAATCAATCCCCAAGATACGTTATGGTCACACCTACACGGTACCTTCTCGGATTTAGTGTGTTAAAACATATCTTTGCAATTGAAATAATGGAGAAATAAATCAAGAGAGCAATAGATTTTAATCACAACAATTATGCTAACAAAATAAGATTTCAAAGTAGATATTATATCTGCATTGAGTGTTGATTACTTACAATGCTGGCGATTCTCCAAACTATAATAATCTCATGATCTGAATTGTTCATGTACTCCTAGCTTCATATCATTGTGTTAAATCATGCCAGGATATCCTTATAATTCTGGCAGTGCTTGCTTTCACCACGATTAAAATTGTTTACATTGAGATTTGTTATCATGCGGGCGGCACGGTGGCGGAGCAGATGAGCTACTGTCTTACAGCGCCAGGGACCCAGGTTCAATCCTGACCACAGGTGCTTTTCTGTACGTAGTTTGTACATTCCCCCCCAGACCAGCGTGGGTTTTCAGTTTCCTCCCACACTCTAAAGAAGTACAGGTTTGTAGGTTAATTGGCTTAGTATAAATGTAAATTTGTCCCTAGTATGTGGGGATCGCTGGTCGGTGTGAACTCGATGGGCCGAAGGGAATGTTTCGCCCTCTATCTCTAAACTAAACTAGACTATGATAACCTAAACCTTGAAATGATTATTTTAGCATATTAACATATTTTAACCGTAACAAGTTGATTCGATCTGACATTAGAGAAATTCTGGTGTATGTGTACACAGAAACCCTGAACCATCTGGATCATGCGGTTAAAAACCACATATCATTCTCTCTTTTATTAGTTGAGGCATATAAAGCAAGAAATTAAAAGAAAAACACTAGTCATGTCACAGCAAGAGTACCAAGAGTACCATATTATAGAAAGGACATATATGAGAGAATGTACAAAGGCATGTTGTCAGTGCCAGTAAATTATGGCAAAGACGTAAGTCTGGTGTTGCTTATTTTGGAACAAAAGACTAAGGGAGATTTAATGAAAGTGCTTCAACTTATGAACAATAACTAGACACACTGAGTTTAATGGTAGAGGGAAGTTGAGGAAATGTATTTTCATTCAGGGTTTAAAATTCCCTGTCTGAAAGCATGGTGCAGGCAATTGTGCCATGCATGTGTGAGGAGCCTGGATGGACATTAGCAGCAAGAATGACTGGAGCTGGGATTATCCATTTATTTGTGGCCATCATGCATACCGTTTGCTGAATGGTCTCCACTCGCCCTGTACTTCTGAACGACCTCAGTGTCATGTACATTTGTGGAATTTGACATATTTCTAATAAACATAAGTAAATCTAAAATGTTCTTATTTAAAAAAAAAAATAAAGTTGCCCTTTCGGCAAATGGGAATATTCACAAGGTTCACTGCAAGTACTTACCTTGAATGAGTGACTCAGTTTAATGGTCAGGCTTGTTTTCTTGTCCCAGAATAGTATAATTCCATTGCTGGCCTCTAGTACAAGATAGATGCCAAGATTACGTACTTTGTAAGGCACTTGTATACCACTCATCAGCTTCACCGTCTCATACTTTCCGTCTGACAGTTTTATTTCAGTGTTCTGAAAGTTCAAACAATCACATGAAACAAGTGCGAAATAAATGACACATTCAGCAACTGGTCTCTCAGCTTATTGGAAAAAGGGTGGCATGTTCACAACTGATGCTATTATTAACACACATACTGTATAGGCCGAGATATTTGGACATATGGGCTTCTTTATTCAACATCAAGTCTAGGACATCCATGCACTGAAATAGTAAATAAGTGCAGAAGGGATTATTGAAAGGAAACGTGGTGCTGGGCGGCACTTTAGAGAAGTCCTCTGATAGTCTGCCATCAATTGCATGTTGAGTCACCATGAAGCAATATTTGTATTTGGGAATTGGGAGCTGTAACTGCCACAGGAGCAATCAGAGAGTGCCTCCATATTTGGAGAACTCTACAATGACCAACAAATGTCCGTGCTTCTGTGGGCTGCGGGAGGAATAGATGACATCTCACCTTGTCGAGCAGAGAGAACACATTGAAGAGTCAACACACTGTGATGTTTGGTTTGAAGCATCAGCTATAGTCTGGGATGTTCCTGACACAGCTGAGGTAACAACCCATAGAATGTAATAATTATACTGATGTATGTTCAAGCTCATCTTCCCATTCCTAACCGGACGGTTTATCGGGATGCATCACAGCTTGGTTTGAGAACAGCTCCAAGACCGCAAGAAATTGCAACGAATTGTGGACGCAGCTCACACCATCACACAAACCAACATCCCTTCCATTGACTCCATTTCTAACGCACCCTGGCCACTCCCTCTTCTCCCCTCTCCCATCGGGCAAAAGGTATAGAGGTGTGAAGACGCACACCTCCAGATTCAGGGGCAGTTTTATCCCCAGCTGTTATCAGGCCACTGAATCATCCTACCACAACTAGAGAGCAGCCCTGAACTACTATCTACCTCATAGGAAACCTTCGAACTATCTTTGATTGGACTTTACTGGCTTTACTTTGCACTAAACGTTATTCCCTTATCATGTATCTATACACTGTGGACGGCACGATAGTAATCATGTTTTGTCTTTCCGCTGACTGGTTAGTACACAACAAAAGCT
Source organism: Amblyraja radiata (assembly GCF_010909765.2). Taxonomy (NCBI): domain Eukaryota; kingdom Metazoa; phylum Chordata; class Chondrichthyes; order Rajiformes; family Rajidae; genus Amblyraja; species Amblyraja radiata. The sequence continues at coordinate 38,292,502 of NC_045975.1, forward strand.
TCTCATTGTTTCTCAGTACACGTGACAATAAACTAAAACTGAACTGAACTGAACTGCCTGTGAACGGCAAAGAAGAAGCACCAACAAGCACTTGTTTATTCACTTACACCCAAGAAGATTTTGATTGATTTAGAACACGTTGTCCCAGTCGTGCCACAAGGGATGTTTTCAGTGATTATCCTGAAGGTTCCATTGGAAGGATTATTTCCACAATAATCCTGAAACAATCATATAAAGACAAGGTTAAAGACCATCTATATGCATAATAGAGGGCACAGAATTTAGGTACATAATTCATCATTTTTCTTTAAATATCCGAATAGATGTAAAAGTTTAGATATTTGAAGCATAATAACAATAATAAACATAATTTATCATAATTGCTTCAGTATTATCAATGATTGGGCGGCACGGTGGCATAGCGGTAGAGCAACGTTGGCATAGCGGTAGCCTTAAAGCGCCAGAGACACGGGTTCGATGCAGACTACGGGTGCTTGTCTGTACGGAGTTTGTACGTTCTCCCCGTGACCTGCGTGGGTTTCCCCCGAGATCATCGGTTTCCTCCCACCCTCCAAAGACGTGCAGGTTTGTTGGTTAATTGGCTTGGTAAATTGTCCCTGGTGTGTGAAGGATAGTGTCAGTGTGCAGGGATCGCCAGTTGGTGTGGACTCGATGGGCCGAAGGGCCTGTTTCCGCGCTGTATCACTGAACTAAACTAAAATTTACATTCCACATTAATATTCAAATTCATCACTGAATTGAAATGTAACTATAATAATGCAAAGGCCATATTTGTCTAACAATACCTGTGCAACTATATATTCACAGTCCCCATTGAAAATGTAGCGTTGTCCATCAAACGTGATGTAATTCCCATCGCCATAGATCATGCATGTTCCGTGACACTCATGTCCTGAGCAGGTCCAAGATCTGTTATTGCATACACTGAAAATCAAACAAGATGTTTACTAACCACGATGTATAAGCTCTGAGATTCTGCACTTGTTTCCTACAGATCAAGCTAACGGCAAAATGAGAGTGAACATTTTCTACATACCATGAGTTGCAGTCTACCTGGAGGCTTTCCCCAGATTGATATTGGATGCCATTGTGTGTGCAGGGACATTCATTTAAGGGAATACAGCCACCATTTCCATCAGAAAGCAAACCTTCAGGACACATGCATCCAGAGACACAATCGGTATCATACTGCAGAGACAATTAAAAATTATATTAATATTTGATCTCTGCACTACTTTGGTTCTTTTGCAGACAGAGCCTGAGAGTAGATGTTGAGATGCTGCATTCTCAGTAGGGTGAACAGTGCTAAGTAAATGCTTCTTTCAATATACCAAAACGAGCACCAACTACTACTAGATGCATTAACATTTTAAAGTGAGACACAGAACTGAACTTTAAGTTGGTTTTCTGTTTTTTCTTGCAGTCTTTTTTATTCACTGTCCAGCACAATTTATGTTCAATTTATGTTTTAGTGTGTTTGCCTGAGTCTATATGCCTGTGATGCTGTTGCAAGCAAGATTTTCATTGTACCTGTACCTCACCGTGCTTTTGCTTACGACAATAAACTCAACTTGGCTTGGGTGGCTGATGAAAACTAAGCAAACAGGCATCGGAGCATCAGACTATGTTGACGGGTCTGAGCCTCTAACATCTATGTTTATCTCCTGGACGTTGAGGTATACTTGAGCAAGCTCCGTGGAAGAGGCAGGCTGTTGGTATATCTGGTAATCCTCAAATACTCACACATGTAACATGGTTTGCAGGTTTACTCAACTGACCAGAACTTACATACAAAAAAAAGTGGAGGAACACAACAGGATTGAAGAAATGAGATGGAATGATCCTGCCAATGCTCTGCTGTTAACAATGTATGAACCACACAAGAAGGCTGCTACAGAAGGCTGTGGGGGTCAAGTTAATAGATATTTTTAGGCAGAGATAGATAGATAGATTCTTGATTAGTACGGGTGTCGGGGGATATGGCGTTGGGACGAAGAGATAGATCAGCTATGGTTGAATGACGGAGTAGACTTGATGTGTCGGATGGCCTAATTCTGCTATCACTTATGACCATATGTATGACCTTATAAGCCGGCCCTGACACATCCCTCCAGTTCTGGACTCCAGCAGCTGAGACCAATCTTGCAGGGATTCTCCACATCACTTTGTGAGGAATGACCTCACAAAATGTGTACCTGCTACTGGAATTGCAAGCAGTCAGTGATATTTGCAGGCCAAAGGATTAGCGACACAGGAGAAACTAAGTCACCACAGTTTGCTTACTTTCATGTTCTTCACTGGTTATGGGGCTTTAGTTTCTTAATTTCCTAAATTGTCACCGTACCCCTGGGGTGGCTGCAGTAATCAGTCAGCACTGAGTCGGAACTGTGTTGGTCCTGGCTATTCACAATATATAACAATGTGGAAAGCCCGTAGAACAGGGCAGGAATTGGGCCTTCAGACCACACTGTTAGTGCAGGAAAGGAAGTCAAGTTACACTGATCTCTATCTGCGTGTGATCCAAAATAAGTGCATTCTTTAAAACTCTGTGCTCTCGCAGTGAATTCACACACTGAGGATTATCCTGTTTCTGAATTAAGTGGAGCTTTTCAAGAATGCAAAGATTTTCAAACAATGGAGCTATTACAGTTGTGTGATTCTAAAATCCATGAGATATGATAGCGCCCATGTTTTTAGTGAAGATAAACTGAAAGGACCAAAAGTAGATTCTCTCTCAGCGAGCAGAATACCATCTGCGGGGAGCAAGGAATGATATCCTTGTTGTAACTGAACGCTGAGATATCAGCATCTTTTCACATGGTTGTTTGCTTGTACTTACACACTCCATGTCGAGGGTTTGACAGCTCTTCTGACATTCTGACCCTTTGCTGCCTGGTGAAGTATTCTGGCAGTCAAAGTAAACCATGGGAGACATGCAGACTGAAAAGCAAAACCAATAGTGAACCTAAGAACATGAAGGAAATATTTTTCCTTTGAGATATTATTTTTTCTCAAGATATTACCTTCCGTTTCTGAACCGTCTCCAATACAGTCAAGTTTCCCCATATTGCAGGTGCTGTAATACAAGAGCAAGATATCATCAGTTACAGAATTCAGACATCATATAGTGGGAGAGGCATGGACAAATGGATTGAACAAGTTAAGGGGACGGCCATTTAAAACTGAGGTACGTAGAAGTCTGTTCTCACTGCGGGTGGTCAATCTCTGGAATTCTTCACAGTGCTGGGTGGAAGATGAATCATTTTTTCAAATAAGCACTAAACTCTGCTGTTAGGCACAACATAATCACAAATTTGCCCACCATTTTAAAAACACGTAGTTTGATACATTATTTGGAATATGAAGTTGCAATGTTTCATTCAACTGCCATTAACTGAATTCAACTTCTAAATAAATGGTTGTAAACCACTTTATTTCACACAAAGAACTATTAGAAATATTTGAGATGGATAAATATTTGTTAGACCGAGGAATAGAAGGGTGTGGAGCATTGTCATGGAAGAGCAGTTGAGGCCAGCATAGATCATCCGAATGGTCACAGGGCTGTCCCACTTGGGAAACCTAATTGGCGAGTTTAGAAGAGTTTGAAAAAATGACACGTTGAAGACCTCCTTCAATCTCCTTCGACTATGTTGAAGACCAGCTTTGACCAGCTACGACTAACTTCGGGAAAATTGGACACCGAATAGTGGAGAGTGAAGATGACCTCCTTCAATCTTCTTCGACCTCCCTTCGACTATGATGAAGACTATCTATGTCCACCTTCGACTACCTTCGACTACCTTCGATTACCTATGACTAACATGCCGACCTACTACAACCCGCCACGACTAAACCTACGAGTAAAAAAAGTATCAATTTTTTCCATGGCGACCTTTTTTTTAAAAAACGCCGCGACCTAGCTGAGGCCTCGAGTACGCGGAGACCACTCTCGAGCATGAAGGAGAGTTGCGAAGACCTCCTATGACCTCATGTCGACCATGCTGCGAGTATGAGTCGAGGGCAAACTCACCAGAACTCGCGGATTAGGTCGCCCAAGTGGGACTGGCCTTTAGGGCAGGTGTGAAGGGTCATCATCATCATCAGAACAGGAGGGTACAGAAGTATGAAGCCCCACAGTAACGGGTTCAGGAACAGCTACCTTCCTAGAACAATCAGGTTCTGGAACTGACCTGCACAACGCTAATCCTACCTCAGCAACGGAACATCACACACAACCTCTTGCACTACCACGGACCTGATTTTATAATTGTGTTTGCACAAATGTCTTGCTTTTTCTCTTTTTTTCAATGTGTTGCAGAACTTGTATGTAATTGAAGTAGAATTTGTACATCATTTATGCCAATATGTATTGTGTGAATCGATGTGCGTGATGCTGCTGTTGGGCAAGATTTGCATTGTAGCTGTACCTCACACTACATGTACACGAGACAGTTAGCTCAACTTGACTCACCACATGGCATCGTTCTCATGAATGACCTCTCCGGCGGGCACGACTGTCCCCTTGTGGTAGCATGGGCAGTCGGAGGGCTCCACACATTTCCCTGTGTCATCCATGTAGGTTCCTTCAGCACAACCACATCCATCCACTGGGTCAATGCTGACTTCACAAGTCTTGTCCGGTGCGGCCAGCGATTGGCAGGTGCGTTGGCAGCTGGTCATGTTGTAGCTGTAGACAAGTGTCGTTGGACAGTTGGTGTACTTTGCTGCAATCAAAAAACACAATGTGAGGAATACAAGTAAAACCTTTATTAAACTATTAAAACGATACCTTTTTAAAAGATTGCTTTGGTTATGCTAAGATTTGCTATTTTAGTTTAGCTTGGAGATACTGCCTGGAACCAGGCCCTTCAGCCCGCCGAGTCCATGCCGACCAACGATCCCCGCACACTAACATTATCCTACACACAGGGGACAATTTATCTTTAAAAAAAAAACATCAAAGCCAATTAGCCTACAAACCTGTACGACTTTGGAGTGTGGGAGGAAAACGGAGCTCCCAGAGAAACCTACACAGGTCACGGGGAGAACGTACAAACTCTGTACAGACAGCACCCATAGTCAGGATTGAACCCGGGTCTCTGGCGCTGTGAGGCAGTAACTCTACCGCTGCACCACCGTGCCACCCTTATGAACACAATTGTTCCCAGAAGCTGGTTATATACAAAGGTGATCTACATGAGCAGATACCTGGAATATCCTGTGTTTTACACATTTTGTGGAATAGAAACATTTTCTAAGTCAGACTCCCACCTGGAAATCATCCTTAGCTTTAGTTGAGCAGGTAGCACACTGAAGCAGATCACGTGATCAATCAGGCCTGAACTCTGGCCTTGGGAAGAATTCTGAACAAAGGAAGGGTCTAACTTTTTTATTTTTCATTTTTCTTTCAAGGGTAGGAAGCTAAGGGGTGACCTTAATGAAATATACAAAATTACGAGGAGCATGGATAAAACAAATGCTTACTATCATCTTTTTCCCAGAGTAGAGGATTCTAAAACTAGAGAGCACAGGCTTAAGGAGAGAATGGAGAAATTTAAGAAGGACCTCATGGGCAACATATGCACTCAGAGGAGGGTGGGTGGGGGGTGGGGGTCCATATCTGGAATGAGGTGCCATGAGAAGCTATAGAAGTGGATACAATTAGAATTTTTGACAGATGGATAGGAAGAATTTACATGAATATAAATGTAGGTATGTTACAAAGCCTACCTGAAGCGTCGCTGAAAATCTGTCCCAGCCCGTGTGCGCGATTTTGGTGCCGTTTAGAGGGGGGCGGGTTTAAAATGCGATTTTCCCTAGGCTGTTCAAATCGAGGTTTTTCGGCCTAGTTAATTATTAACGAAAAATCGCTGGAAGATTCCCTCGCTTGAGCTATTATTAGTTTTAAGGGCGTTATTTAATTGTTATAGTAGGTTAAAAATTAACCTCTAAACCCCCGACCGCCGGCAACGGGCCAGATCTCATACAGGGGAAAACGGAAGGTAGGCTGTTTATTTTTACGTTAAAAAGGGCTTCTTAAGATCCCTTTATACAAAGTTTAATATTGCGAGTAGCTAATTTTGGGCGCATTATATCCCGCAGTATTTTTCTGGGCATTTGAGGGTACAAATCTACCGCAATGTGAACGTTCTAAACCAGCGCGTTCACAGGATCCCACTAGAAAGCTGATTTAAATGGACTTTAATTTACAGCAATTAAACACTAAATTCCTTCCATTTGGCCTATAAATTAATGTAAATGAGATTTAAAAATCATGTTTTATTGTGAATTATTTGTGAATATTATTTGGACACTTAGGCTATTTAAAAATGTTAATCATTTATTAAGAAATGGATAGATGTTTAGATCTAGTAATTGAAGTTCGAAATTAGCTACAATTAGGTAACTAACTAATTATATGCTTTAATTTCAGGTCATCCAAGTAAGATTATTTTATATTTGTTTCAGAATGCTTCAATCTATGATAACTGAAAATTTCATTCAGTTCTCTTCATTTTTAAGAAAGTTATGGGCTTTTGACTGTCCACGATCACAGCTTTTTTGTTATGTCCATAGAAAATCAATAGGGAACAAGATGCTCATTTCCGAGTATGAAAATGGCCATAACTTTTAAATACTTGAGATATGAAAGTGAATTAGGTGTCAAATTAAACTTATTTTTTATGCTTTATCAGATGGGATAAATTGCAGACTTAATTTTTAAAATCTCAAAATTTTGTAACATTGCTAATAAATGGGGGAGGATGGGTGACAGTGTAGGTCGGATGGTACAAGGAAACAATGTGTGACTGTAGTTCAGGTGAACAATGAGTGATGATGTAGGTTAGGTGGTCTGCATTTGGAGTTGGTTGATTTTGGAGTGGTGCGAGTTTGGGCATCAGATTAAGATGACACTTTCACTGAAGTGACTCTGTGAAACTAGGATTTGGATGACAGATGTTTTGTTGACCAGGACTGTTGTAATAATCAAGTGCAGCAGCAACGAGATGTAGATGAGAGTTACAGCATTCAGTAAGGGGTGGGGGCTGAGCACATTTGGTGAAGGTTGTGACGGTGCAGGGACTTTCCAAAAGGCCAGTTAGGCTCAGAGGATGCTGGTGAGAGCGATCATGCTGGTGATTGGCAAACAATGTTAGTAGCTGGACGAGGAAATACTGGCATTAAGGCACAAGACACCATTGCCCATTGTGGATACCTCTGTGCATGTGAAGTGAAAGGGCTTCATTATGTGGGAAAGGACAAACGCTTCACCCATTACTGCTGCAAATCTGATGCACATTTGGTAAAGATTGTTGCACTGGAAGTAGGTCAATGTACGAAACTTACAGCACACATCAGCTCTCCAGTTGGAAATGACAATGCCCTTGGCTGCACACGCCTGAACATATGCAGAGAGGGTAGCACACATGCAGTCCTCAGTCTTCTCACAGTTGCAGGTGTCATATTTGCAATGCTGCAGGACACACAAAAAGTTATCAAACACACATTTAGGCGAATGTTTTAAAATATTGAACCAAGATATCATACTCCAAATGTATCACTCAGTAGATAGTAACAGGGTGCCCTGGGTTTTATCCTGACCTCTGTCTGTGTGGAGTTTGTACATTCTCCCTGTCACCATGTTGGTTTTCCTCTGATTTCACCCCACATTCCCACAACAGGCTGATTAATTTGCCACTGTAAGCTCCCTCGGTATAATTGAGTGTGGAGGGGGGGGGGGGGGGGGTCCATGCAGACTAAGATATTTATCTTGACCAGCCCCATTTGGCTGTGTTAGGCCCATTTCCCTCTCAACCTTCCCTATCATGTACCTGTCCAAATGTTTTTTTTAACACTGTAATTCACCTCTACCATTTTGTATAGTAGCTCATTCTGTATATCAAACGCCCGCTATGTGAAAACTTGCCCCTCCAGTCACCTTTAAATCTTTCCCCTCTCACCTTAAACCTCTGGGTTTAGACTCCCCAAGCTTTGTAAAAGGACTGTGACTATCTATCCTATCTTGCCCCATATAAATCTCTTAGAGGCTGCCTCTCAGCCTCCTTGGTCCCGGAAAACCACTCAGCCTCTCCATTCTTCCTTACGCCTTAAGCCCTCTAGATAAGGCAACATTCCTGTAAATATTTTCTGCACCCTCTTTAACTTAAGCATATCTTGCCCATAGGCAGGAGACCAGAACTGCACACAACCCTTGAAGTGCTGCCTGATCAATAGTTTGTACAATGGTAACATGACGTCCAAACTCACTGTAATCACTGCCTAGGCTCATTAAAGCAAGCATACTACATGCCTTTTTCACCACTCTGCCTACCTGAGTTGCTATATTCAAAGAACAATATACTTGTGCCCAAAGGTCTTGGAGTTCCACACATTCCCAGGATCTCACCATTTACAGCGTATGTCCGGGACTGGTTCAACTTCCCAAAATGAATCATTTTCATTTGTCTTGAGTTAAATTCCATCTGTCCATTTCCTTACTAACTTTCCTTGATGATATAGATCTTGTTGTAATCTTAGACAACTTTCTTCACCGTCTCCTGCACCACAAGTCGGTGTCATTTGCAACTTACTCAGTATTTCTCCTAATTCTCATCCAAATCATACGTATGACAAATACCAGTGAACCCAACACTGATCCCTGCAGCACACAACTGGCCCCAGGCCACCAATCTGATAAACAACCCTCCACTACTACCCTCAGCCAAATTTGTATCCATTGGCTATCACCGCCTGCATCCCCTTTGATCTGAAGAAGGGTTTCAGCCCGAAACGTTGCCTATTCCAGTCTGAAGAAGGGTTTTGGCCCGAAACGTTGCCTATTTCGAGTCTGAAGAAGGGTTTCGGCCCGAAAAAGTTGCCTATTTCCTTCGCTCCATAGATGCTGCTGCACCCGCTGAGTTTCTCCAGCATTTTTGTGTACCTCCCCTTTGATCTAACCTTCCAAACCAGCCTACCATGTGGGACTTTGTCAACGGCCTTGCTAACATTTATAGAGAAAACATCCACCGTCCTCATCGATCCTCTTGGTCACCTCCTTAAAAAACTCCCAACAAATGATAATGAACTAATGTAGGTGGGGGACATGTGTTGATGGACGAGCTCTTCTCTGAGAGTCAGCCTGAGCTCAATGGGCTTCTATCTTTTGTGAAGATATGAGAGTTAATATGAATATAGAATGGAATATGACAATCAAAACCCTGTGCGATAATGAATTGAGTTGTGAGGACATTAAGGTGGCATTGAACTGAGTATAATATCAAGGTGTCCTGGTAAGAACACAGTAAATGGATAACAAAGATGTATATACTATATACAAATACTACTGTATGTACCCTGCATGAAAGACGATGGTTGTGATCATTGAAAGTACGTTTTTTCAGACCCAAGGACATCAAGTAAGTTTATCAAGCAGTATTCTCACCCTATTCAGTTTCCATTCCTTACTTCATCAATGACCAGAAATGGAAATATTTACAGAATTTCCTTTGCAACTTTGCAGCAAATGAAGCTGTCCAGGACTGCAAGCATGGACAATATTCTGACTTTGGCAGATATAAGAGGCCAATAGTAAATACTAATCTTTGTCGTGAAGCCCATGTCAGCAAATAAAATCTAACATTTCTGCAGGCTTTAATTATTTGCCTGATCTTATACAACGATACAATCTTAAGATTTTCACATCAAAGTTTCTCCTCATGCAGCTAATGTGACAATCTTTCTTAAATGAAGTTACAGAATCTTTTTGTACCTGATTGTAGATTTCAGGATTAATCTGTGAATGGCACTGTGCAAACACAGAGTCTTCAGCCAGCAGTAGACCGCACCAATGCTTAGCATATTTCGCTATTAAAACAAGAAGAAATTAGATATTTATGCTGTCGAAGCCACTTCATAACTGATAATTTTGCGACAGAAACAACAACACAAGCTGTTCATTAAGCTTTTTGAGACACATACAGTATGCCTTACGGCAGGAGATAGACAAGCCAAGAGACAAGAGACATTTATTGTCACATGTACAGTGAAATTTGTGGTCACCATACAGCCATACGAATAAAAGAAAGAACACGGAACACGATAGTCTTTAACGCAAACATCCCCACACAGCGGTATCAAAGTTTCCCACTGCGAGGGAAGGCACCAGAGTTCAGTCCTCTTCCTCTGTTGGCCCAGATACAAAAGCTTGAAAGCACATACAGCCAGATTCGGGAATAGTTTCTTCCCCTCTCATGTGCTAAAGATGTATTCTTGATGTTGATGGTGGAGCACTTGTTGATGGCACTATTGCTAAATGAGAAAGGGAGCTGATATGATTCTGGTCAGAGGTGGCCATTGACTGTCATTTGGCAATTAATTGGTCAGGCATAAGCATAGGCCAGGTCTTGCTACATACAGGACTACTGCAACACCTGAGGAGCTCGGATTGGAACTGAGCACCTGGATGATGTCCTGGCTTGAAATGATTAACAACCACAGCCACCTTCCTCTGTGGTAAGATGACTCGACTTTTTCTCGTGCCACAATGATTTCAATTTTACTGCAGCTCTTGATACGCTTTGATTAGAGGCTGCTCAGAGATTAAGAAAAGCCCATCTCACTTTGCCTCTGGAGTAGAATATCCAATATTTTGGATCAGGGCTATACTGAGGCTTGAAACCAAGTAAATGTTGATGACTCGAGAGATTTAAGGTGATTTTGAATGTATAATCCAGAAAGTTTACTTGTTGATATAGGAAGAAATGAAAAGACAAATGTTATGCCTTTGTTATAAAGGGGATCTAACACAAAGATAAGAAAGTCTTTCTATGGTTTACACAGATCTTATGAGGAAAGATCGAATAAGATTGATCTATTATTGTTGAATAAAGCTAATGTTGATATCAATGAATTACATGACATTTAGAGGGGGTTTCATAAGTAAAGGCTGAGAGGCAAGTGAAACAAGAAGCATTGAATATGAAGAAAGAACGTTTTAGTTATGTTGTACTGTATTTCCCTGATGCTCTTTCCTAGTTCTGGCCAGGCATGCTTGCTGGAAATTCAGCAGATACATATTGCGAGCTGTGATATCTTGCCACATTCCTCATAGTCCTCCACAAGGTTTATTAATGATGGTCTCCAGGGATGAAAACCACTTTTGTTGTAGAATATTGAATAAACTCATATGTGTTGTATTATGCGATTAGTTGAATTTCCCCTGCTTATTTAAAACAATATTAATTGGCTCTGATTGAATCTTTTTAGTTCAATACCGAAAGGAAATGTTGTCAGCTTACCATTTTCAACACTTAAGGAGCATGGATTTTCTTGATAATCTTTTCTGTCTGGGCAGCTGGCATGGGTCTTCCAAGTGTTTGCAAAAGTGGCTGATGTTCCTTCCACAATACCAGATGCTATCATAAACTCATCGTTCAGTATGTCGTTGAAGTTTCCACAAAGACCTAAATAAGTGCAGAGAAACAGTACTTAATAATCACTCAATGTACTGAAGCAACGGTAGCAAAAACAATGACTCGTTAGTGAAGGTACCAAGAAGATTGTAACTGACCACACATCCGATTCTTGAAGTATGGATCCAGAGTTACATAGAGCTGCATTAGGGGCACTAACTGAATCTGGAGCTGCAGTCCAAAGGATGTTTGCAGAATAACATGGAAATTTGAGGGCTTGAACACAGTGATATTGGCTGTGAAAATAAAAAATAAAATTGTATACCTAAATAAGTGACAGCAAGATGGTAAAAAGATGCTCCCAGAATTAAATTCCCCAAAACACCATTGAATCATTTTAACATCAAAAGTAAAAATTATTACTGAATAATAATGATGAAGTTTAATTGTTTAATTTACATCTCCTGCATAGATTTAACATTATTTTCTGTGGTGCACATATTAGATACATACATTTCAAACCTTTTCATTATTTAGAGTTAAGGTCAAACTGTTAACACTGATGGTGAGAGGCAAAGAGTCCTAGTGACAAACAGACCCTTTGCTCACCGCATCCACATCAACCAGTGGGCACCCATCTGTATCAATCTCACTCACCTCCCTGCATGGGCGGAAATCCCGGGGGGGGGGGGGGGGTGGTGAAGAGCATCCCACTCCAATTCCCTTTAAGTCTCTTTCCCTTTACCCTAACTCTGTACCCTCAAGTCCTCAAGTTTTATCTACTCCTGATATGGGTGAAGCTTTCCTACCATCTACCCTCTCTATATCCATTATAACTTTATACTGTATACCTGTCACATCCCCTCTTAATCACTCCAGGGAAAACAGACCCAGTTTGAGGAAGGGTCTCGACCCGAAACGTCACCCACTCCTTCTCTCCAGAGATGCTGCCTTTCCCGCTGCGTTACTCCAGATTTTTATGTCTATCCCAGTTTTACCAATCTCTCACTGTAACTGGAACGCTCCATTTCAGGCAACGTCCTGGTAAATCCCCTTTGCATCCTCTCCAGTGCTATCACATCATATCATATCATATGGTGACCAGACTTGCACGCTTTAGAATGTGGGAGGAAACTGGAGCACCCAGAGAAAAACCACGGAGGTCACAGGGAGAACGTACAAACTCTGTACAGACAGTACCCGTGGTTAGGATTGAATGCGGGTTTCTGCCGCTGTAAGGCAGCAAATCTACCACTGTGCTGCCTCGATGCACCATTGTGCCGCCCCCAGATCTTAACTCTAGATCATAACTTACCAGTGGTAACAGGCAATTGAGTTATGATTGAATTGACAGAAACTCTGCCGGTAGGGTTAATGGAGATGATCTGTGGGGGAAAAAAACAGTATAAATGCACACAGAATATAGGAATGTTACAAATAATTGTTCTTCTTTTGTCTCAAGTTCACTAATTTGAAAGAAAGCTTGCCCACAACCACTTACAGTTTGAGTTCCACGTGCAGTCACTACCACTGACTTTAAACAAGTCTCAGTTTCTGTTATGCCACATGGCTGCAGCTCTCCCAGGACTGTGAACATGGAATTTCTGCAGTCCTAAAGCAAAACATGAGAAGAAACAGTATTGGTAGATTGAACTTACTAAGTCCAGTTCTTTACCGTTTACTGAGCCACTAAAGTTTTTACCTTCGCAAGAACATAGTGGCACTTTCCATGGAATGTGTAATGGCTTTCATCAAATGTATTAATGTGAGCACCTCCCTCGATGGAACAGATCCCAGGGCAGATCCGATCAGTACAAGACCACTGGCCTCCATTGCAAATGCTATCAGGTTGAAAAAAACATTGTTAGAAACATTATTTTCTTTAAATAAGATTTCGATATAATAAGTGGCAAATGGTAGCATAATTAAAAAGTCACCACTCAACTAAATTTTAGTCAAAGATCAAATTAAAGATTTATTACCATTTACTGCATTTGGTGGAATAAGACTCTCCAGTTGCATAAGCCTGTCCATTGTAGGTACAAGGACACCTTTCTTCTGGGATGCATCCACTGTTAGAAATATCATCGAAAACAGTGTCTAAAGTAAAAAATATATTGTTAGACTTGCAGGCATTATTAAGATGTAGACTTAATGATATGGTTCAGTTATTCATAATGAATTGTAACAAGACTGTCATTAGAATTTGTTAATGTCAGCTTTATAATACAGTATTACCAGAAAGACTGCTCTCAGGTAAATATTTCATAGGATTCTATATCATTGTTAATTCTTCTCTCGATGTTGAATAATATAAGTGCTTCTTTAAGAGAAGCATCATACAGGTTGAACATCGATTTTCCAGCAACTGATGGCCTACCCACCCCTCATTTCACCCCTGCCATCGGGAAGAAGGTACAGGAGCCTGAAAACTGTAACGTCCAGGTTCAGGAACAGCTTCTTCCCTTCAGCCATTAGGCTATTAAGCACTACAACCTCAAATATGCTTTGATCTACATAGACTATTTTTGTTATTTTTGCACTATTATTGTTTTTTTTTTAATGTTTAATGTTTACTGAACGTTTTTTTCCTTTTTTCTTTATTTATTATAGGTTTACTAGGTTTACATATTCTGTTGTGCTGCTGCAAGTAAGAATTTCATTGTTCTATCTGGGACATATGACAATAAATCACTCTTGATTCTTGACTGTAATCCAGAGAAAATTGCAAGAGCTCAGTTGAAATTCCCCGAACGGCCACAGATGGCGCTGCCAGTTGCGAGCGCTCTTTCCCATCATGTCCCTCCATCGTGAAGTGATCAACTAAGCTCTCAATCTTCTCTCCTAACTGTTTTGCAAAGACAATACAGTAAACCTTCAACTTTATAAAAATATCCTAAAACGCTTCACAGGCGCGATATGAAAATATTTCCGTGTTGCTTAGGTTTGGCACAATAATCAACTCACCCTACATCAGTAGCCAAGATAAAAGAGGTACATTTTAAAATACAATGGAAAATAATTGCAGATGGTGCAAATTAAAAACATAAAATGCTGGCGATAGACAACGATCAATCAAGAGTAATAGAAACACTAAGTTATTGGATTCGATCAATTAACTTTGAATTGAACCTTAACCACGTTTTTATGTCTATGCTCAAATAACCACATTTTTATGTCTATGCTCAAATACTCTATGACTACTTCAGAAAAGGAAACCATAATCATACAAAGTTATTCACTGATCTAATTATATTTCATTATCTGATCTGATATTATTACGTGATCTGATTCTATTTTCTATTATATGGTGTCTTACAGGGAGGGCAGAAGCAGCCATCAATACAGTGATCATCGCACATCTGGCTCCTTGAAGGATTTGAACACGTGTCTGCACATGGAGTACCACATTCATCATGGGTCATATTAAGCTGGCATGACTTTTCTGAAAAAGAGAAGAAATTCACCCTTTAGAGTCTTCATCATTAGTTTAGTTTGCATGGAAATAGACCCTTCGGCCCACTGAGTCTGCGCCAACTATCCTATACATACTAGGGCCATTTTGCTATTTTACCAAGCCAATTCACCCACAACCTGAAAATAGACACAAAAAGCTGGAGTAACTCAGCGGGACAGGCAGCAACTCTGGAGAGAAGGAATGGGGGACGTTTCGCTTCGAGACCCTTCTTCAGACTGGTTAGGGATAAGGGAAACGAGGGATATAGATGGTGATGCGGGGAGATAAAGAACAAATAATGAAAGATGTGATAAAGGAAACGGGCCATTATAAGCTGTTTGTAGGATGAAAATGAGAAGCTAGTGCGACTTGGATGGGGGATGGATAAAGAGGGAGGGAATGCCGGGTCTACCTGAAGTGAGAGAAATCAATATTCATACCACAGGGATGTAAGCTGCCCAAGCAAAATATGAGATGCTGTTCTGCCAATTTTTGCTTAGCCTCATTCTGACAATGGAGGAGGTGCAAGTGATCCTCTGCCTAACCTGACAGGGACTATCAGGGTCCATGGACAGAGTCAAGGTAAGAGGTATAGTGACAGGTGTTGCATCTTCTGTGGGAGCAGGGGAAGGTACCTGGGGAGGGGGTGGATTGGGTGGGAGGGGATGAGTTAACCAGGGAGTTGCGGAGGAAACGGTCTCTGCGGAAGGCGGAAAGGGGTGGAGATGGGAAAATGTGGCTAGTGGTGGGATCCCGTTGGAGGTGGCGGAAATTTCGGAGGATTATGTGTTGTAGGCGACGGCTAATGGGGAGGAAGGTAAGAACTAGGTGGACTCTGTCTCTGTTGCGACTAGGGGGAGGGCAACCTGAACCTACTACCTACATCCTGAACGTCTTTGGAATGTGGGAGGAAACATGAGCACCCGAAGAATACCCACACGGTCACAGGGAGAATGTACAAATTCCGTTCAGAGAGCACCTGTAGTCAGGATTAAACCTGGGTCTCTGGCGCTGTAAGGCAGCAACTCCAGCACTGCTCCACTGTGCTGCCCTACATTAGCATACATAAGAATGTACCTGAAACAAGATTAAATGAGACGGAGATAGTTTTGAAAGGTACTTGCCACATAAACCATCCCGTCTCCAATTGGTTGGCTTCCCTCCAACATGAGCACACTGCCTAGAAAATTCTGATAAGGTGTTGCAGAGGCACGTTGATGATTGCTTCAAATCATTGCACTGACATAAGTCCAGCATGCAACTTTTGATGAAAGGTGAGATGTCCAGTGTGTTATAGCAGCTGGTAAATTCAGGCCCTTTGAGTACATTTTCACACACAGATTCCTGTAAATGAAAGTTATTTAGTGAAGGGTAGGAATGAACATCGACCTGTGGAAGGTTCACTTATTGATGGTCCTGGTGACTAGTTGGTAACTGTGTAGAACATCAGTGCACATGCTACTGGTATTTCCAATAAATGCTTGTAGCTTTCTCCAGCTCTCTGTTAGTTATCTCCTCTCTACTCCCATTCTGTACAAGGGTCCCGACCCGCAATGCCATCTAAGTTACTATTTACACCCACCTGCCCGACACTTCCAATCAACCCCTCATCTGAATGCACTTGTCCCACCACTTCCCCTCATCTCTCTCCACCAGCTATCTTCTCTCTACTCCGTCAGTTTGAAGAAGGGACCTGAACCAAAACATTGTTTGAGATTAGAAATAAAAGTCACTCTCAGAGACTTTGTGTGAAAAAAAAGTAATTGAATGAACACCATTTTTAAAAAACTCATAGTTCTTGACGTGTTTGCAGATGATTTGGCTTCACATTTCGGCAGTGATTTCAGATTCAGATTCAGATTCAGATTCAAACTTTATTGTCATTGCGCAGTGTACAAGTACAGAGACAACGAAATGCAGATAGCATCTCACCCAGATGTGCAAACACAGAATAATGGAACAGTAAAATATATATATATGTATATACAGTAGCAGTAATGCAATTTTCGGGGGGGGGGGGGGGGGGGGTGGGGGTGGGGGGAGATCAGTCACTGGGGGAAGGAGTGTCTGGGGTGGGGGGGGATTACTGGCAATCACCAAGGTGCAGAGTTAAGTAGGGTAACAACCGCAGGGAAGAAGCTGTTCCTGAACCTGCTGCTCCGGGAACGGAGAGAACAATTTAGATAATGAAGAAGCATTCACTTACAAATTCTGAGCAATTTTTCACACCATCAGAGAGCACGTCTTTGCAGTGTTCTGTGGGTCCATTCAATTTCTGCAAATTCCCAAACTGGATGGGAGTCATGTGGAAGCCTGCAGTCAGTGAAGGGCAATGAGTGAATACTGGGCATTAAATAGCAAATCAATTACAGCTCATACTTCCCATCGTACATACCATTTGAAAGAAAATCGTTCTCAAGGATGCCATTGAAGTCACCACACAATCCGCAAGTTGTGTTGACAAACTGTTGACCCAGTTGAAGCTAACACAAGAAAAGAGAACATCAGACAAAATATAATGTGAGCTACATTTCAAACACATTTTTGGTAATATAGCTGTTTGCTTTCACTTATTGATGTTGTGATTACTAAAAGCAACATTTTTTTATTTATTCACTTTCAAGATCATTGACGAATTATTGTGAAAATGTAAAGTCTGCATGTAACCATTAAAAAGCAGAATAGAAAAAGGATGTAAATGCTGTGAGTCAGCAAAACATTTTGGGTTCTCTCCGAGTATTTCCCAGTATGTACTGTTAAGGCCTTGAACCGTCTTGCTCAGATTTTCTTCGAGTGCTGTCCCGATCTGAGCCATAATTAAGCTTCACGTGAAAGCCAGATTCATGGTACAGGTCAAACACACAATTTTCTCCAACAAAGTAAACACATCCTTAAAATCAATGATGGTGACGAGAAAACATATATTTGTGGAAAAATGCTTCTTGAACAAAATCAGATAAGTTGTCTGTAGATTCCATGAAGCTTTGATTCATTTTATGATGTAGCATTTGCTGGTAAGGTCAGGATGTATTACCCTTCCCTAGTTGGTCTTGAGAAGGTTGCAGTTACATGGATAGACTAGGTTATGGGCTGAATGCCTGCAGACGCTCAGATAGAGATCTTAGCATGGAGGAGTCTGGACAAAGGGCTTATTTCTGTGCTGTATAATTATGATTCATTGGCAGAAATCCACCTTCTGGTGAAGATGTCTGGGAGGTATCCAGTGATAGTGAAGAAAGAAGATGTTTTTAAATCAAGGAGGGTATGGAGCCTGAATGTATCCAGCCCGCGTACTTCTTGCAGGTGAGTGATGTAGGTTGGGCAGGTTCTGCTGAGTAGCCGCAGTGTATTTCAGAGATGAGTGGCAAGCCCGATGCCCCAGTAATGGATGGAATGAATAATTAGAGTGGTAGACAGGTTGCCAAAACATTAAACATGGGCTTCCTTGGAGCTGCACTCATTCCGGGCCTTGTAGCTAATGCAAAGAATGTTGTCACCGCAGTTTCTGATTCAGTTTAGTGTTTGGTCAAGGGTGACCACCTGACCACATTTACCATTACCTTTTCCACCCCAAGCCTTGATAGTGGGGGACTCAGCAGTGGTAGTGTGATTTCCTGCTCAGCCTCCTTCTCCAGAGAATACTGCCCCTGCCTATCCTGCCTTTCCTTACAACACAAACCCGGCAAACATCCTTTGGAATCTTCTCTGCATTCTTTCAACTTCATCACAATATTACTCAGCATTTAACAGTCCACATGGTGTCAGAGATATTGCACCTAGACATGGACTGCATTGTTTTGTCAGAGTTGAGAATGCAATTTAAATTATCAACAGAAATCTCCACTTATGACCTTGTGCGGGCAGGGAAATCATTGAAGGCAGCGATAGGTCTAAAACCCTGAAGAAATACTACCTCAAATCATCATGCTTAGATTATTGACTTGCAAAAACCATTTCAATTCAAGATCAGAAGTTTGTATAAATTGAGAACTTGTGTGTAGTATCCATGTATTTGCCATCTTGTTCCTTTTCAGTTGATAATGTTTGTACATTTTTGTGTGCGTGCTGTTGAGGAAGCCTTGGAGAATTGTAGCAGATCCTATAGCAAGGCTGCAGCAACCATATGCTGGTGATGCAGGACTGTACATTTAAAGCTTAGCTTGGATACCAATCTCTCCGATTCTTCTCTCCTGGATCTTGAGTGGTGCTGAAGCAGCAACTTATCCAGGCTAGTGGAAAACCTCACCTCATGACCTGAAAATGGTGAAGGACCTTTGGGGGACTCTGGATATCCAGTCCCTGACCTGAACCCTATTGCCATGTTATTTACATGGGCAATAGTGACCCTCAGGATATTGGATGTGAATGGAGTGGCATGACATGTAACGGTAATCATAATAGACACCCTTTGTTAGGAAAATCATTCCACACAACAAACTGATGATGAAGATTTAACAAAAGAGGGACGAGGAAATGCAATGTCCTTCATTTAATTTTGGCAAGGATCTTGAAGCAAAGAAAATACTCATAAAATGTGAGGGTAAACATACGTCCTATTATAAAGCCATATTTGTTGAATTGACTGATATTGAGATTGTCATACCTCAAGGGCATCATCTCCATTCCACGTCAATGTCAAGCCAATCTTTGCTGTAATGCGGGTGTAATCGCTGACATTCTCTATCATGATTCCAGAATGGGCAAAAGGTAGTGTCACCCTGCAATAAAAGGAATTCATTCAGTTTCCAGCACGGTTTCAACATTTTTTATGATTATGATTTGCCAAACACTTTGCTGTGTGCTACTTTATCAATAACATTTGTATCTGTTTTATAACATTGCAATCTGGACTATGCACAATACATAAAGTGCAGCCTAAACAAGGTGCAGAATAAGTTTACCATAACACAGTCATTGAATTACACTGATCGGAAACATACCCTCCAGCCCGCTGAGTCCATGTTAGTTATCAAAAAGTATTTAGCGGTAAAGATAGATTGGACAGCAGGAAACCTTTCTACATGTTAGAGTAGATAAAAATAGAAAACATATATTTAGGGGTAAGAGATAAGAGATTTGGAGAGAATTTGAGGGGGATCTTCTTCTTCCAGGGAGTAGTGAGTACCTGAGCACTAACAGCATTGATAAAGAGTCCAGATGAGCACGTGAAAGGCTTAGGCTTAGAAGAGTATGGACCCAGTACTGGGTGATAAGATTAATACTGAAGGGTGCCCACTGGTTGGCATGGATGAGTTGGGCCGAATGGCCTGTTTCCATGCTGCACGAATCTAAGAGTAACAAATCAATATGCAAGCGTTTTGAGAAATATCTTGATGGATAATCCAGAAATGTTGTGAAAAATTGTTTGCAAATGAGGGCAAGGAAAGTGAGAAAAACAATTCAACTAGATGACCGTTGATGTGGTGAGAAGACATTATGGTAATCTGAATGGATTGTGTGTGTGCTACAATGTTCTATTAGTCTATGTATTTCACCACACACTGCAGTGCAGGTTTAAATAGTTAAATCGTAAAGGAAAAAATCCAAATGATACTTGATAATCAAAAATACTTACACATTATCATCGACGAAAATGGCTGAATTAATTACTTCTACAACTGATCCATCAATTTTCATGACAATGTGACTGATCCTTGGATGACCATCAGTGCTGGTTCGCCTTATCTGGATGTTGAAGTCCTCGTACGAACTCAAGCACTGCGATGCGAAGACATAATTGCAGGTTCCAGGAAAATGATAAACATCTCCATCAAAGGTTTTGAAGTGGTAATTGCCCCAGGTACTGCAAACACGGTAATTGTGGTTTGGATTGTAACCTATGAATTGAGAATAGTGTACCATTACTTGGACGTGTGGTGAGTTGCACATGGTTTAAAAAATATATCACTATGGTATACAGGATACTAAAAAAAATATCTGTGTATCTGCACACATAAGATCACGTCCCTTTAAACTTTGTACTCGGATGAATTATTAATATTTAGAACACATTTGTTTATCCATTTTTTTTTCAGAAAATAAACTTCATCACGGGAATCTGGTAAAGAAATTAAAAGACACCTTTTTGATGAGATGTTTATAATCATGTTTATCGAGTAAACAAAGCACAATTATTCATATAAGGGCAGCACTGGCTAATCTGTTAGAACAAGTTTCATAAGTAGATATTTTCCCTTAAATTCCTAAATATCTATCTAGTGTTAGTTCCAAACACTAGATAGGAATAGGAATAGGAATATTTATTGTCACATGTGATTAGGCACAGTGAGATTCTTTGCTTGCATACATAATGTATACAAATAGCAACCACCTACGGCACTGACAAAGTTACAAAGCACCCCAGCTTCCCGTTTTGTTCTCCCTCCCCCCCCTCCAACAGTTCCCCCCCACACCGGGTCCTCATTGTTCTTTGTCCGCCCCGCCCCCCCCCCCCCCCCCCACTGTTAAGGCCTCCCCCCTCCTCTCTCACGGTGCTCCCACCACGCAGGGTCCTCCATTGTTCTTCCCCCTATATCTGCTCCTAAGTGTAATGCATTACCATCTCTAGAGAACTTGCACTACATTGTCTCACCTCTTGCACAATGAGAAGTCAGAATTCCCTTTCCTGACTAGATGGTTACTCAACATGATCATTCTTCTCTCCAAAAATATAAATTAATTCAGGTAGAGATTACCATTCCTGTTCTTGGAAAGGTACTGTAAGCATTGGGCACATTCAATGACAATTGGAAAGAAAAAAAATGCTGCAACATTTTTCTGATATAATATTTATTATATCCCTTTGGAGTTTTTGTTTTCAATCATTAATCTCCCAAATGATTTGCCTTTGAACCTCATAAGCTCCATATGTCATACTAAACATTTTCCCCACCCTAGTTCTCACGATGTTAAAGCTAAGATTTATCACACAAGTTCCACGCTCACATCTGGAAACTGCAATCTGTGATTTGCTTTAATTGTCTCTTCTAAAATCTGTTGATTTTAACAAGAATGTGATTTTGTCTTGTCACAACTTGTTCATTAACCCCGATTTTCTATTTTGAAGCATTTTAGCATCCTAACTCTGGATCTGTGCCAGCAAATGAAGTCTTACACTGGAAAACATTTTCTCTTAATTATTTTGTGTAGTTACTTGTAAAAATTGGAGTCCATGATATTCTGGGAAGCAGCACCACGCTCTTGTTCACCGATGTCGATTCAGCTTTATCCAAAAACACAAGAATTATTATATTTTTAATATAAACTAATTAGAGCAAAGTACAAAAATTAAAACTTCTGCAAGTTATATAACAGTAATTAGTTAGAAGTACAACATCAAAACATCGCAGAAATATAGAAAATGGCAAAGAAAGCGCCATTCGTGTTGATTCTAACCAAAAATGAACCATTTGAGACTAATCCCAACTTTCCTTCTATTGATCTGCATTTCCTTTAGCTGAAAAAGTAATTACGTATCTCTCTCCTAATCTGTCCAACTATTGGGTGACAAAATATTGGTGTTGGTTTATTCTTGTGTGCTATCTGATTGAATCATACTATTCATCAAGTACAATCAAGTCATACGTAACTACAACAGGTAGTGCATAGATTTATCTACTTGTGGCTCGGTTGAAGATGTCGGAAAAGCTTGAGTCCTTTTTTTTTCTCCAATGCTAGAATGCACCCATATTGAACATCTGAATGTTTGAAGTTTCCTCCTGCTGTTATTTCATCTAATCTGTAGTTTGATGCTTCCTGCCCCCATGAGTTCCTCCATCACTTGATATTTTGTTCAAGATTCTAGCATCAGCAGACACTTGTGTCTCTATTTGACCTAATCTGTTGGCTCGAAGTCATTTAGCTCTGTCCATCGTACACTGTTTTCTGTTATTTAGCGTCTGGTCAGAACTTCACGAGTTTTATACATAATTCTTTAATATACTGCTCCTGCTAAGCTATACGTTCCTTACAGAACCATGGTGGATCTCCTGGCCTGATGGGCATGTATAATGAAAGGGTAGGGTCATGTTGAATCCACTACTTCCAACATTTTACAAAACTCCCCTGACCAGAAACACATTGGAGCTGTCATAAAATGCACTTAAGGGCCTGTCCCACTTGACACGACCACGCGTCACTGCCTACGCCACCACGCCTCACCACGCGCCATGCGCGCATAATGCACACCATGCGCGCATCACGTACGTGTCACAACGAGCGCGCCGTGCGTCGTGATGCGTAAATGATGTTGCGTAAATGACGCGCAAATGACGCCCAAGTGGGACAGGCCCTTTACTCTGAGAGAAGAGCCAAAGGCTGGTTAATCTGACTCAAAGAACAAGGAACAGTACAGCAGAAGAACAGGCCCTTCGGCCCATGATATTGGTGCTGAATATGATGGCAAGACCATCACTTTTGCAACACCTCACACTTGCTCGGATTAAACCCCATCTGCCATTTTTCTGCTCATTTCTGCAGCTGATCTATATCCCACTGTATACTTTGACAAGCTTCCTCACAATCCGCCACCCATATAATCATGGTGTCATCTGTAACCAAGCCGTCTACGTTCACATCCAATATCACAAGTAGCAGCAGTCCCGCCACAGATCCGCTGCTGAACTCCACTGATCACGGACCTCCAGCCTGAATATTGTCGTTCCACCACAAACCTATGTCTTTGGTCAGTAAGACAGTTCCGAATCCATCTGACCAAGTCACGAATAATCACATGCATCTTAATCTTATGGATTAACCTCCCATTGGGGACTATCAAATGATTCACTAAAATCCATGGAGGCAACATCCACTGCCCTCCACTCATTGATATTCTTGATCACCCTCAGAAAACTCGATCAAGTTAGTATGACATGACCTGCCGTGTACAAAGCCATGCTGACTGTCGCTAATTAACCCAATCTCTTCCAAATGAGAGTGAATCCCTTTCCAAAGAATCCTCTCCAATAGTTTCCCCACCACTGAGGCTCACTGGCCTATAATTCCCTGGATTCTCTCCCCTTCTTAATAAAGGAACAACATGAGCCACTCTCCCGCCATACGGGATCTTGCCAATAGCTAGAGAAGACTCCAAGATCCTTGTGAATGTTCCCATCATCTCCTCTCTTGACTCTCTCAATAACCTGAGATAAATCCCATCAGGTCCCGGGGATTTATCCACATTAAAGCTCTTCAAGAGCCGTAACACCTCCTCCTCAATCAGGAGACGGAACTCTCTCCATTTGCCTGGGTAGCTCAATTAACTCTCAAAAGCAGGCAGGACAAGACAGCTCACCCTGTTCACCACCACAAGCACTTACTCTCTCCACTGCCAAAACACTGTGACTACATTGAAAATCACCCACAAGATGCTCGGCAGCAATTTGCCAGGGTTATCTCAACTTTATTGATTCATTGTTTAATTTTTCCAATTTTGAGGAAAGCGCATTTATATATTTGATGTGTGTTCCAGCATTTTCTAACTTTATGATGCTAATATATCAGCAACAAAGCCAACAATAGACAATAGACAATAGACAATAGGTGCAGGAGTAGGCCATACGGCCCTTCGTGCCAGCACCGCCATTCACTGTGATCATGGCTAATCATCCCCAATCAGTGCCCCGTTCCTGCCTTCTCACCATATCCCCTGACTCCGCTATCTTTAAGAGCTCCATCTAATTCTCTCTTGAAAGCATCCAGTGAATTGGCCTCCACTGCCTTCTGAGGCAGAGAATTCCACAGATTCACAACTCTCTGGGTGAAAAAGTGTTTCCTCATCTCTGTTCTAAATGGCCTACCCCTCATTCTTAAACTGTGGCCACTGGTTCTGGACCACCCCAACATCAGGAACATGTTTCCTGCCTCTAGCGTGTGCCTCTAACAACTGGCACATTGGAATAGTCATTAGTTTATGGGAAAATGTTGAAAACAATGTTGTTAATTTATGAGAAAAGATTGAAAAGACCTGTAGCTGCACAGAGTGGTGGAGGAAGCTTACAACTTCCCTTGGCCAAGCCAGGGCAATAGGCCTCAAGTAAGCCAGGGCAATGGGCCTCAATGGCCAGCTGTACTTATAGCAACTTGAAAACGACTTTGAAAACGATCCTAAAACCTGGTGACTCGTGTCTATCGTCTCAACGTACTGTTTCTATACACTTTGCATTAATCTAAGATGGTGCTTGTGTATGGTAATACTTTGCTGAACTGTATGCAAAAAAAATAATTTAAGTGTTACCTCAGCATACGTGATATTAAAGAATCATTGAATTGCATTGAATGTTATTTTTAATTAGCATTTTTAAATATAAAAATAAAAATATAAATATAAAATATAAATATAAAAATTCTGAAGAATTTTGAGAAAATAGAACAAAAATCATCAAATAATTTCAAATTAAAAATCAAGTTAATATTCAAGAATAATCAAGTATTTTTTTTCTAGAATGATCAACAGACCAATTATTTAAAAGAACATTGGCTTCATGTACATTGAAAATACTTTCACTGCAATGGATTGGTACATAATGTTCTGCATGTGTTTCTGTCTCTCAGTTAACTGAACCTTACGATAAGAGACACGCACCAAATTGTTCAGGGCAATAGACTAGCCTGAAGAAGGGAAATAGACTAGTCTGACCCTGATGTCTATTTCTCTCCACAGATGCTGCCTGACTTGTTCTATTCCTTGAGCAATTTCTTTTTTGTGTAAGATCCCAGCATCTGCAGTCTCTGTGCCTCCTTGTAACTACTTGTAAAAACATGGACTGCATTGACAAATTGGATTTTAAAATTATAAAAAAAAAAGTTATGAAAAGAACATGCTTACATTCCGAGCTGCTTAAACCAGACGAGGATGAAATAATCAGTATGAGGATCCATACTGATGGAGTCCTACTGGTTCCCATCTTGGTTAGAACTCAGTCTGAGCTGCCGAGCCCCCGTAGGTGGCTGTTCACCTGTGGCTCAGTCTTTTATACAGGAGAATTCGGCACGTGTCCAGATTGTAAGTGACTGTTGGGAGGAGTTCACCAAGATAGAATTTGTTTTACCCTCAAGTGTCAACATCAAAACACTCATGAGATCTGATTTAAGGAGTATGTGTGTGTGGCAAAGACTGTTTGCTAAACAGGTGTAGAAAAATTGTCGTTTATTTATTCAAGAAGAAAGTAAAAGATAAAATAAATAACAATCAGAAAGTAACTGACAGGTTGACAAATTATTTCCTAACTTCAAGCTATTTGTGAGGCAAATTGTGAGAATGAGACAAAAATGTATCACTGCGCAGATTATTCGCACAAAACCTAAACCTGAAACATTTACTCTGTAACTGCAAATGTCCTGACTGATTTGATCCTAGTCTTCAAGCTATTTCCACAAATTGGATGCTAAATTGGATTAAGAATAAGGAGTAAGCCATTTAGAACGGAGACGAGGAAACACTTTTTCTCACAGAGAGTGGTGAGTGTGGAATTCGCTGCCTCAGAAGGCGGTGGAGGCCGGTTCTCTGGATGCTTTCAAAAGAGAGCTAGATAGGGCTCTTAAAAATAGCGGAGTCAGGGGATATGGGGAGAAGGCAGGAACGGGGTACTGATTGGGGATGATCAGCATTGATCACATTGAATGGCGGTGCTGGCTCGAAGGGCCGAATGGCCTACTCCTGCACCTATTGTCTATTGTCTATTGTCTATTGATTAAATTTGCCAACATTTTTTTAACATTTATGCATTTATACCAAGCTAATTAACCTACAAACCTGAACGTCTTAGGAGTGTGGGAGGAAACCAAAGATCCTGGTGTAAACCCACGCAGATCACGGGGAGAACGCACAAATTCCGTACAGACAGCACCCGTAGTCAGGATCGAACCCGGGTCTCTGGCGCTATAAGGCAGTAGCTCTACCATCACACCACCTAATAGACCTATGCCCTATTAGTCCCACTGTAATTTTAGAATCCCCGACTGGGAAAAATCCCCGACAGGGACTTATCATGCATTTTATCCATGGCCCTCATGATCTTTCAGACCTCAATAAAATCACCCTTTAGTCCCCGACACTCCCAAGAAAAAAGTCCCAGCCTCTGTGATATCTCTCTATTACTCAAGTCCGCAAGCGCAGCTAACATCATGGTGAATCTCTTCTGCACCCTTTCCAACTTTATGAGGTCCTTCTATAACTTAGATACACTTCCTCACTGTCCATGATATCAAATGTGGTGATATAGTGTACACCATTGGTCACAATTTTGAAGACATGAAGTAACTCAGTGCAGATTAAGTGCGCAGGTAATCACAACTCGAAAAGAGCTTCCCCCCCCCCCCCACCACCCCCACAATCCGTCTGAAGCAGGGTCCCGACCGAAAATATCACCTATCCATGTTCTCCAAGGATGCTGCCTGACCCGCTGAGTTACTCCAACACTCTGTGTTCTTTCTTCACTAAGTTTTAAGATTGCTTTGAATAGGGAGAAGGCTGGACCATGTGGGAAGATGCTAAATTGGATTAAGGCAAACTACAATGTTATTAGGCAGGTAGACAAAAATGCTGGAGAAACTCAGCGGGAGTTTATGGAGCGAAGGAAATAGGCAACGTTGCCTTTTTCTTTCGCTCCATAGATGCTGCCTCACCCGCATGAGTTTCTCCAGCATTTTTGTCTACCTTCGATTTCCCACCATCTGCAGTTCCTTCTTAAACATGTTATTAGGCAGGAGTTCTGGAAGGTACACTGGGAGGAATTGCTATTGGGTAAGTCCACATGTGATATGTGGGAGTTATTTAAATGCCAGCTGATTAAAGTTCAGAACCACCATGAAGGTCAGAACCAACAGACTTGTATTACTATCATTTAGGTTGTAACTAAATGAATTGCCTAGATGGAGATACGTCTAGTTCTGGAGCACAACTTCTGTACAACAGCTGGGATCCTCTCCAATTTCACAGCCTCTGCTGTATCCAGTGCTCACAGCTGTTTCTTGACACGTGGAGTGTATTGGTTGAAGACTGGCTTCTGAGATGTTGGAAATCTCAAGAGAGCTACGCTGTTCATCTAGCCCGTATGCCTGGCTGAGCATGGATGAGAATGCATTGGCTCATCTTCAGCCCAGCCCACTAGCACTGAGTCATAAGGTCCTATAACCTGGAAACAGACCCTTGGCTCAACTCATCCCTGCCGATCAAGGTGTCTTACCAAGCCCTCAGATGTTAGAGAGCCTGTGCTGCTTCACAGTCTCTTATCGAGTCATGCAGCACAGAAACAGGCCCGTTGGCCCAACTCATCCATGTTCACTAACATGCCCATGTAAACGCATTGCTTTTGCACACATTTGAACTCTATTCTTCTAAACCTGTCCTCTCCATGCACCTGTCCAAATGCTGAAATATTGTTATCGTACTTGCCTCAAATACATCCTATTGGCAGCACATTCCATACACTCACCACCCTCTGTGTGAAAATGTTGCTTCTTACTTTTCTATTAAATGTTTCCCCTTTTACCAGAAGCCAATCCAAGTTCAGAAGGGTTTCGGCTCGAAATGTTGCCTATTTCCTTCCCTCCATAGAAGCTGCTGCACCCGCTGAGTTTCTCCAGCACTTTTGTCTACCTTCGATTTTCCCGCATCTGCAGTTTTGTCTTAAACACTTTGATTACTGATTCCCTTGCCCTGGAGCATTCATCTCATCCGTCTCCTCATGATTTTATACTTTGTACGATCCCTCCTCAGATCCTAGCCTGCCCAACCTGTAGTTCAGGTCTTCAAGTCTGGCAACATCCTTGTAAATCTTCTCTGCACTCTTTCCAACTTAATGACATCTTTCCTGTATCAGGGCACGGAAACTGAACACAATTCTCCAGGTATAATATTGGACAACAGTTCACAACACTTTCAGGGAAATATGTACTTGTACTCATGGATCCCTCTAGCCCACAAACTCTCCAGGGCCCTACTCTTCACGGTGAAGGTCCTGTATATCACATGCCATCTTTACCCCTTTATCGACTTATGTCGGTATTTTCAGGGAGCAATTGATTTGCACCACAAGATCCCTCTGTAAATCAATAGTGTTAAGAGCCCTCAACACATAAGTGGGACACTGTGGCTCTTTCCTTTATCTATTCCTGTATAAATACATACAGCATGGAAATTGGTCCTTCAGACCTGTAATTCTATGCTGACCATCAAGTACTAATCATCTGTACTACTCCCATTCACTAGCACTTGCTCTTTATTGTCCAAGTGGTCCAGTGCAGAATAGAGAGCCATTGAAATCGCATCCACAATTGATCTATTGTGGTGGTAGGCAAATACGTCCAGGTACTTGCTGCGGTAGGATCTGATATACGCTATAACTAGCCTCTCAAAGCACTGCATCACCATGCATGTTAATGCCACTGGTCGGTAGTTATTGAGGCAAGTTACCTTACTCTTCTTGGGCAACAATATTATTGATGCCCTTTTAAAGCAGGTGGGAACCTGAGACCTCAGTAATGAGAGGTTAAAGAAGTCTGCAAAAACTCCAGCCAGGTGGCCAGAACAGGTTTTGAGAATGCGACCAGGTATAACATTGGGTCTAGATGCTTACTGAGGGCTAACGTCCCTGAAGAATCTTCTACCGTGGGCTGTGTTGACTGAGATTGCAAGACCATTGGGGGCTATGGGTGCCGGAAAAAGCACATTATATGTATTTACATCATCAGACTTGAATGCACGAGATCTGATCTTCAAAAGATTGTGGGCCTCCTGGTTCATCCAAGGCTTCTGGTTGAGGAACACTTTTATGGTTTTCGTGGGAGCACACTCCTGCACACACAGTTCCTTATGAAGCCACGAACAGCCGTGACGTGCTCGTTGCGGAGACCTTGAACGTTGCCCAGTCTACCAACTCCTAGGCAGAGTCATTCCCCTGCCTCCCCGTGACCAGCTGTGTACAACACTCACCCCTGGGCTGCACTCTGCAGTTGCTGCCAACACACAGGAGGAAGGAGCACAGTAAGTGGTCGGATTTCCGAAAGTGAGGGCGAGTGATGGAGCCATAGGCATCTTTGATGGTGAAATAGCAGTGGTCAAAGATGTCTGATCGCCTGGTGCTGCAGAACATGTAATGTGGGGGGGAGGGCGGTTGTGGACCCTTGTGCAAGCTGCCCCGTCAACATTGTTTGCGGCAGCATTGGAGGCTTCCCCAGTGCTACCTGGCACTGTACTCGCTGCAGGTGTGATCCTCCTTGATGTTGGGAATCCCCCTGCCATCAGGGTTGCAAACGTAACAGGGGGCAATTAGTCAACCATGCCTTGGGGAGGAATAGACACAAAGTGCTGGAGGTACGCAGCACGCCAGGGAACATCTCTGGAGAATGTGGACAGGTGAAGATTTGGGTCAGGACCCTTCTTCAGACTGATTGTGTTGGAAGAACGGGAGTCTTATAACTCAGACCCTCGAGTCCGGGCAACATCCTCGTAAATCTGCTCTGCACTCTTTCCAACTTGACACCAACTTTCCTATAACATGGTGCCCAGAACTGAACACAATACTCTAAATGCAGTCTTGTCAACATCTTAGTTACCAACGTCTTCGGTTAGTTATCTAAAATTGGAGAAATCAAAGTGTACCTCATATTCTTCTTGGATAGCGTACAACCTAACATGGCCTCAGAGGAACCATCAGCTGATGCATATTGCATTTGGAAAATATGTAGCCGATGAAGCAAGTTAAAGTGGACGGCCATCATCAACAAGAGGGTCATTACAGCCCCATAGCCGGTGTATATCTACTGCACTCCAGCAGCTACTGGAATTTCTCGATGGGGCAATTCATAACAGGTCAACATTGAAATCTGCAATCCAAACCAATACCACTGCTCATCACTAATTGTGCTTTTATTTTTGACACCTATTGCAAACAATCTAGATTAATGGTATTAAAATCCACTCGACATTCTGGTCAAAAGCGAATGACTCAACATGGACTTATGTTTGCAACCAGGATCAGGAACAACATCCTGTTTGTTCTCGTGTAATGATGTTTTGGGTCGGGTCCTTCTTCAGGGTTTGGGGTTGGGGGGGGGAAAACTGGAAGGAGATGAGGAAGAGAAGATTCAACAGATGAATGGATACAGTTGATGGCAGAGGGGGTTTATAGCAATGGGGAAGGCCGAGATTAGTGAAGGGGAGGATTGCAGGGAGGGGACAGGGAGAGGGAGGGGAGGGAGGGAAGTGGAGAAATGGTTCAAATGCAGGTGAGGCACAGAGAAGAGAGGAATGGATGAAGGCGGAGGGAGTCGGTGGGTTGCTGTTTGAAAGTTTATAGTGTCATAGTGGTACAACGTGGAAACAGGCCCTTCAGCCCAAATTGCCCACACCGGCCAACTTGGCTCAGCCACAATTGTCCCACCTGCATGCATTTTGCCCATATCCCTCCAAACCTGTCCTATCCATGCACCAGGCTAACTGTTTCTTAAACATTGCAATAGTTCCCGCCTCAAACACCTCCTCCGGCAGCTTGTTCCATATACCAATCAATCAATCAATCAATCAATCAAGCACTTTATTCATCCCCGAGGGGCAATTTAAAGGGCGCATTACAGTAGCTTTTTAAAAAAAGAAAGGAACACAATCAACGAAGAGACAAACATTCAAAGCTGCTCTCTGCACCAACCAGTCGACCGCACGAGCAGTGACCCGGCAAGGATTGGGTTGTCAGCAGCGATACAATAATAAAGAACACACAAACTGTAACACAAACATCCACCACAGCATTCATCACTGTGGTGGAAGGCACAAAAATTTGGCCAGTCCTCCTCCATTTCCCCCCCGTGGTCAGGACCAGAGTCCAGAGTCAGTCCAGGATCGGCTCTTCCTCACCGGAGACCGCGGCTTTAAGTTGTTGTAGGCCGCAGGCCAGTGATCAAGATTTAAAGTCCCCGCCGCAGCCAGAAGCACCGCAGACTGCAGGGCCGGCGGTCGAAGCTCCCCTCCAGGGGTGATGGTAAGTCCATGCCGGCCCCGCGGTAGAAGTTGGCCGCGGACCGGCAGTGATGGCTTCTTCTTCCCCCGGGTCCCCCACGAGGGATCCCGGGCTGTAGACGCCGCACCAGCTGGAGCTCTGCAGACCGCGGCTTCAGGCTGCCGGCTGCCCCGGGCCAGCGAAACGGAGCACTCCCCTCCAGCGAGCCCCGGCGAGGGCTCACCCACTCCACGCCGAGAGTCCACGCTGCGCCCGCCGCTGAAGCCCCGGGCGCGTCTCCGGGAAAGGCCGCGCCGATCCTTGATGTTAGGCCACGGGGGAGGCGACCTAGAAAAAAGTCGCCTCTCCATGGAGGAGGCGACCAAAGCGGTTTCCCCCTTACCCCCCCCACACCAACCCCCACACAAAACACACGAAGGAACATTAAATACATACTTTAAAACAAACTAAAAAAATAAAAAAGGTTGAAAAAACTGACGCGCTGCTGACATGGCTGCTGCCAGAACAGCGCCCCCGGAGTATGTTTACCCACAACCCTTCGTGTGAAAAAGTTACCCCTCAGATTCTTATTAAATCTTTTCCTCTTCACCTTAAACCTATGTCCTCTGGTCCTTGATTCACCTACTCTGAGCAAGAGACTCTGTGCATCTACCCGATTTATTCCTCTTATAATTTCATACACCTCTATAAGATCACCCCTCATTCTCCTGCGGCCCAAACAGAGTCCAAGACTACTCAACCTCTCCCTATAACTCAGACCCAAGAGTCCGGGCAAAGTCCTCGTAAATCTGCTCTGCACCCTTTCCAGCTTGACACCAACTTTCCTATAACATGGTGCCCAGAACTGAACACAATACTCTAAATGCAGCCTTGTCAAAGTCTTAGTTACCAACTTCTTCGGTTAGTTATCTAAAATTGGAGAACTCATAGTTCACCCAAAGTGTACATCAAATTCTTCTTGGATAGTGTACAACCTAACATGGCCTCAGAGGAACCATCAGCTGATGCATGTTGCATTTGGAAAATATGTAGCCGATGAAGCAAGTTAAAGTGGACGGCCATCATCGACAAGAGGGTCATTACAGCCCCATAGCCGGTGTATATCTACTGCACTCCAGCAGCTACTGGAATTTCTCGATGGGGCAATTCATAACCGGTTAACATTGAAATCCGTAATCCAAACCAATACCACTGCTCATCACTAATTGTGCTTTTATTTTTGACACCTATTGCAAACAATCTAGATTAATGGTGTTAAAATCCACTCGACATTCTGGTTAAAAGCGAATGACTCAACATGGATTTACGTTTGCAACCAGGATCAGGAACAGCATCCTGTTTGTTCTCGTGTAATTAAACAATAGAGGGATAACGTCTTTCACCTTCAGAATGTCAGAGAGGAATAGTTGTGCAATCCTGTGCACCCCAGAGGTAGCTATTTACAACAAATATGGACAGAATTCAGGGCTTGACTAACTTGTCAGTCACCAAAATGCAATATATACTACTCCACTGCAATATATATATCTTATTTTAAAGATATATAAATATTATTTTTCCCTTTATGCAGCTGGAGGTCATCTTCCTCAATTCCAGTTTTATAAGAGTGTAGGTAAGCAGGCCTCTTTACCATTGAAGAGAATGCCCCATGGCACATTTCAAACTGACTCCAAATCCTCCAATTCCCACCACCTCACACCAACAGAGTCAAGAAGAAATTGAATATTTGCACGCGCTGTGTTTGAGCAGTAGCTACACGTATGAAAAGTACTTGGAGCAAATGAATAAAGCGCCAAATCTTCTGACCATATTGTTGTCAATCAGCCTACAACTTCACTGCCCTGTAAAGTCATGGAGTCATAGAGTCTTACAGTGTGGAAACAGGCCCATCAGTCCAATTTGCCCACACCGGCCAACATGTCCCAGCTACGCTACGCTACGCTACACATGCCTGCATTTGGCCCGTATCTCCCTAAACCTGTCATATCCATCTATCTATCTATCTATCTATCTATCTATCTATCTATCTATCTATCTATCTATCTATCTATCTATCTATCTATCTATCTATCTATCTATCTATCTATCTATCTATCTATCTATCTATCTATCTATCTATCTATCTATCTATCTATCTATCTATCTATCTATCTATCTATCTATCTATCTATCTATCTATCTATCTCTGATCTTGTTATCTTCCGGTTTGGGCGGTCTTTCTATTTGCACAAAAACGGTTCGCGACAGCGCTACGATTTTTCGCCACTTCACTCACAGTTTTCCCATGCTGCGATTGCACCAAGTTTTGTTCCGATTGGTTGAATGTCATAAAGGTTAGCGAGGTATAAAAAATATTTTTTAAAAGCGCGTGCGCAGATCGATCTCTTCTCCTGCTGTTCAGCGACACGTGGATTAGTCTCTTCCCCTGTCATCACCGGGATGGTCCGCCCTTCCTGCGCCATCGCGTCATTAATGGAGCTGAGCATGGCCGGCGGAGGTTTCCAACCGGACACAATTTTCGGAGGGACCCGAGCTCACTCCCCTCCTCTCCCCCGCCCACACACCCTTCTCCTCCCACAACTCCCCCCCCCACCCATGCACCCCTCTCCCCCTCACAACGCCCCACCCACACACCCCCCTCCCCCCACAATACCCCCCCACAATGCCCCCCGCCCACACCACCCCCCGCCTCCACACCGCCCCCTGCCTCCACAACCCCTCGCCACCACACACCCCCACCCACACAACCCTCCCCTGTCTCTACAACCTACCCGCCCCCACAACCCCTCGTCCCCACAACCTCCTGCCTTTACAATCCCACACCTCCCACAACACCCCCGCCCCCATTACTCCCCCAACCCCATAATCCACCTCCACAACCCCTGCCGAAGATTGCGTTGGGGGAACGGTTTGCGTTGGGGGAACGGGTGAGTGGTGGAATATTGCATTGGGGAATGGGTTGCATTGGGGGACCAGGCCTCCTGTGTGACTGGGACCCAACGGGTCCCACTTAGTCTAGTGTTTCTTAAATGTTGCAATTGTTCCTGCCCCAACTACCTCCTCCTGCAGCTCGTTCCATACACCTGCCACCCTCTGCATTAAAAAGTTACCACTCAGGTCAGAGTTACGGTTGAAGATGTGCTGAAGGTACTATCGTGTATGAAGGTAGACAAATCTCCAGGGCCTGATCGGATATATCTGAGGACATTGTGGGAAGCCAGAGAGGAAATTGCTGGAGCTCTGATTGAAATTTACGAGTCCTCTTTAAATACAGGAGAGGTGC
Organism: Amblyraja radiata; assembly: GCF_010909765.2. NCBI lineage: Eukaryota > Metazoa > Chordata > Chondrichthyes > Rajiformes > Rajidae > Amblyraja > Amblyraja radiata. The sequence continues at coordinate 38,327,632 of NC_045975.1, forward strand.
CAGAAGACTGGAGGGTGGCAAATGTTGTGCCTCTATTCAAGAAGGGCTGCACGGAAAATGCTGGGAACCATAGGCCAGTGAGCTTAACATCTGTAGTTGGAAAGTTACTATGGAGTATTCTGAGGGATAGGTTATACATTCATTTAGACGAACAAGGACTGATTAAGGATTGTCAGCATGGGTTTGTACGTGGGAGGTCGTGTCTCACAAATCTGATTGAATTTTTTTAAGACGTGACCAAAAAGTTCGATGAGGACAGAACTGTAGAGGTTGTATATATAAACTTCAGCAAAGCATTCGACAAGGTTCTTCATGGTATGCTGCTCTGGAAGGCTAGATCGTATGGGATTCAAGGAGAGACAGCTGAATGGATAAAAAATTGGCTCCATGGAAGGAAGCAGAGGGTGATGGTGGAAGGTTACTTCTCGGACTAGAGGCCCGTGACGTAGTGTGCCTCAGGGTTCTGTGCTGGGTCCGTTACTGTTTATCATTTACATCAATGATTTGGATAAGAACACACACGGCAAGATTAGGAAGTTTGCAGATGATACAAAAGTGGGTGGTTAGATAGTGGAGATGGTTGTGAAAAATTGCAGCAGGATCTTCATCTATTGGCCAGGTGGGCTAAGGAAAGGTTGATGGAATTTAATGTGGTCAGGACCTACACAATGAATGGTTGGGCTTTGGGGAGTGTTGTACAGCAGAGGGATCTAGGAGTGCAGGTACATGGTTCCTTGCAGGCGGTGTCGCAGATAGATAGGGTGGTCAAAAAAGCGTTTGGCACATTGGCCTTCATCAGTCAGAGTATTGAGTATAGAATTTGGGAGGTCATGTTGCAGTTCTATAAGACGTTGGTGAGGCCACATTTAGAGTATTGTGTTCAGTTCTGGGCACCATGTTATAGAAAAGATGTTGTCAAGCTGGAAAGGGTACTGAGAAGATTTACAAGGATGTTGCTAGTGCTAGAAGGCCTGAGTTATAGGGAGAGGTTAAGTGGGCTGGCACTATTACGTGGAGCGTAGGAGGATGAGGGGTGATCAGATTGAGGTGTATAAGTTAGGCCGAAGGGCCTGGTTCCACACTGTATCACTCTATGACTTTTTGTCTAGAGTTTACTTTATGTCATAGAGTCTCTGACATGGATGTTCACAAGGCCTGGGCTACCAATTAAGCTAAAATAACATAATTATAGACAACAGGTGCAGGAGTAGGCCTTTCGGCCCTTCGAGCCAGCGCCGCCATTCACTGTGATCATGGTTGATCATCCACAATCAGTATCCCGTTCCTGCCTTCTCCCCATATCCCTTGACTCCACTATCTTTAAGAGCTCTATCTAACTCCCTCTTGAAAGCATCCAGAGAATTGTCCTCCACTGCATTCTGAGGCAGAGAATTCCACAAATTCACAACTCTTTGGGTGAAATCTTTTTTCCTCATCTCCGTTCTAAGTGGCCTACCCCTCATTCTTAAACTGTGGCCCCTGGTTCTGGACTCCCCCAACATCGGGAACATGTTTCCTGCCTCTAGCGTGTCCAATCCCTTAATAATAGAATGGAATAGAATAGAATGCTATTTATTGTCATTCAAACCTGGGTTTGAACGAAATTCCATTTCTACAGTTTTTTTACATTACAAACACAATCCAAGACCCACACTTAACATAGTTTACATAAACATCCATCACAGTGAGTCTCCAACATCTCCTCACTGTGATGGAAGGCAAAGTCTTTATCTCTTCCCTTTGTTCCTTCTCCCGTGGTCCAGCAGTCCAACTGCAGTGTCGAGGCGAACTGGGACTCCGATGTTAAAGCCCCCGGCGGGCGATGGTAAGTCCTGAGGCCGTTTAAGCCACACCGGGCGATGTTAGGCCCCGGCTCCATGTCCTTAAACCCGCGATTCCAGCGGGAGAAGTCGCCGTTGCGGAGCTCGGAAAAGCGGTCTCCCACCAGGGACCTGCGAGCTCCCGATGTTCCCGTCCACCGGGTCTGCGGCCGGTGCCTCCGAACTCCAAAAGTTGGGTCGCAGCCGCGCGCCACCACAGCTCTTCCCGATCCGAAGTTGGCCAGCTCCGCGATCTCAGTTCCGCAGGCTCTGCAACTGGAGCCCTCAGGTTAGTCCCGGCCGGAGCTCGCCGCCGGCTCCACGATGTTAGGCCCAACGACATCCGAGACCCGACAGGGAATAGTCGGGTCCCCGCACAGGGAAGAGATTAACGGTTTCCCCCACAGACCCCCCCACCACCCCCCACATATACACAGCTAAAAAAAACAAAAAAAACTGACTCAAAGACATACATTTAACAAGACAAAAAATAAAAAAAGACAGACGACTGTAGTCGAGCCGCTGCTGTTAGGCGCCGCCACTCCCACACTCCTTATGTGTTTCAATAAGTTCCCCTCTCATCCTTCTAAATTCCAGTATAGAACCCCATTCTTTCAACATATGATAGTAATTCTAAATGTTAAAAGAGCAGTGCAGATTCTAACATAATTTTATCACGTTCAATAGTAGTTTGTGGGTTAAAGTCAAAGGCTTTTGACATTTTTGTCAGTGGCGTGAGATTTCTGGATACCAAATAAACAGGAGCGTATTGTATTGAGCGTAGAGCTATAGGGAGATGTTGAGTAGGCTGGGACTCTATTCCTTGGTGCGCAGGTGAATGTGGGGTGATCTTATAGAGGTGTATAACATATTTTTAGTAGAGTTATAGAGCCATAGAGTGATACAGCGTGGAAACAGACCCTTCGGCCCAACTTGCTCACATCAGCCAACCTCTCCCAGCTACGCTAGTCCCACCTGCCCGTGTTTAGCCCATATCCCTCCAAACCTGTCTTATCCATGTACCTGTATAACTATTTCTTAAACATTGGCATAGTCCCAGCCTCAATTTCTTCATCAAGCAGCTTGTTCCATACACCCACCACCCTTTGTGTGAAAAAGTTATCCCTCTAATTCCTATTAAATCTTTTCCCCTTCACCTTAAACATATATGTCCACTTGTCCTCGATTCACATACTCTAGGCAAGAGACTCTGTGCATCTATCCGATCTATTCCTCTCATGATTTTATATGTGGTAAGAAAGTCTACATGGACTTTAGCAAGGCCTTTTACAAGTCCTACATGGTAATCCAGTTTGGAAGGTAAGATCACATGAAGATACAAAATTGGCTTGGTGGCAGGAGAGAGGGTAATAGTGGAGGATTATTTTTCTGATTAGAGCTGTGACCAGTGGTGTGCTTCAAGGATGTCTGGTCATAGGCTCTTCAAGGTCAAATTAGATCAATGATTTGGATGACAATGTTGCGAACATGGTAAGAATATAGTGCAGATGACATCAAAATTGGTGGTGTGTGGAGTGTGAAGATGGCCGTCACAATCTGTAGATATACTGGGGATGTGGGATGTGGAATGGCTGGTAGAATTTAACCTGGACAAGTATGGTATATTTTGAATATGGAAATCTGATCTTGGCATACAGGAAATGGCGGGGGCCCGGAGAGTGTTGTTGAACAGTGATTCAAAGGTAAAAATATGTGGGTCCCTAAAAGTGGCGAGTTAGGTGGACAGGGTGGTGATGAAGGTATTTGGTTCACTTGCTTTCATCGGTCAGGGCACTGAACACAGGGGTTGAGACATTATATTACAACTGCAGAAGATGTTGGTGAGACCAGACCAGTATTGTGTGAAGTTCGGTGTCACACTGATGTTACAAGAACTGGAGGTCTTGAGTTGCTGTTTAAGCTTGGACCCTTTTCCCTTGGAGTGTAGAAGGCTGGGGTTTGACATGATAGAGGTCTATAAAATTGTGAGAGGTGTAGATAAGGGGGTGGTCATAATAATTGTCATAGGGTAGGAGATAAGAAGACAAAGGGATACCGATTTAAGATGGGAATGGAAAGATTTAAAAGGGACCAGGCACAATTTTACCGCACACAGGGAGATGAGTAAATGGAAAAAGCTGCCAAAGGAAACCACAAAGGTAATACAGTTACAATGTTTAAAAGACAATTGAGCAGGTAAATGGATAGAAAAGGTTTAGAGGGTTAAAGACCACATGCAGGCCAATAGGATTAACTTGGGTCGACATCTTAGTGGGTATGAACAAGATATGCCAAAGATAGTCTGAAGAATGGTCTCCACCCGAAACGTCACCCATTCCTTCTCTCCAGAGATGTTGCCTGTCCCGCTGAGTTCCTCCAGCATTTTGGGTCTATCTATGGTTTAAACCAGCATCTGCAGTTCCTTCCTGCACAAGATATGCCAAAGGGCGTGTTTCTGTGCTACACAACTCTTTGACTCTAACAAAAAAATGTCGAGTTTCTCTTTCCGCGAATGCTGGCTGAGCCGGTGAGATTTTCCAGCATTTTGTTTTGGTTTTACCAGGACATGACCTGGATGGAATACTTCAGTTCGGAGTTTAGTTTAGTTTAGGGGTACAGCGCGGAAACACGCCCTTCGGCCCACCGAGTCCACACCGACCAGCAATCCCCGCACATTAACACCATCCTACACACACTAGGGAGAATTTAATATTTTTTACCAAGCCAATTAACTGACATACCTGTACGTCTTTGGAGTGGATGGGCTGGCTTTACTCTCCATGGTAGAAGGATGCTGAGGGGAGACCTGACTGAAGGATGCACAATAATATGCAGCGTGGAATGGGTAACTGGTATAATTCCCCCCCCCCCCCCGAGTGAAAATATCTAAGACTACAGGGCAGGTTGTGATAGGGAGTAAGAAGCTGAGAGAAGGAACTTTTGCCAGAGTATGGACAGCACAGTGGCACAGCGGTAGAGTTGCTGCCTTATGTGCCATTGACCTGGGTTCAATCCTAACTACTGGTACAGAGTTTATACGTTCTCCCCATGATCGTGTGGGTTTTCCCTGGGTGCCCCGGTTTACTCCCCTATCTCAAAGACAGGTTTATAGGTTAATTTGGCTTCGGTAAAAAATGTATATTGTCCCTAGTGTGTAGGATAGTGCAAGTATACGGGGATCGCAGGTCAGCGTGGACTCGGTGGTCATAAGGGCCTGTTTCCACGCTGTATCTCTAAACTAAACTAAACTAAATTTACAAAAAAATAAACTACTATTGGAATGTAGAACGAACTGCTAGAGTGGGCAGTGGAGGTGGACACTCTTCAGTCATACAATAAGTATTTGGATAAGTACTTGAATTATCCATTCCCCGAAGGTCTCAGATGGTATTACATTGAAAGGAGTGCAAAAGGGATTCACCAGAATGTTACTTGGACCTGTGTACTTGAGGTATAGGGAGAAGCTGGGACTGTTTTCTTTGCGGAGGGCTGATATTATTGAGGTGCGCAGGATCATAAACTGCATGGATAAGGTCTTTCACAGACTTTCACCAAAGCTAGTGGACTCTAAAACTAGTTGTCATAGGTTTAATGTGAGAGGGGAAAGATTTAAGTGAAACCTCCAAGGCAACTTTTTCACTCAGAGGGTAGACCATATCTGGAATGCCATTGGAAACTGCCATTGGTGAGGAGGACCGCTTTGGTCAGAGGTTATTTAATCTGTGGAACTCATTGCCACAGAGGGCTGTGGAGGCCTAATGAGTGGATATTTTTAAGGCAGAGATAGACAAATTCTTGATTAGAACGGCTGTCAAGGGTTATGGGGAGAAGGCAGGAAATGGGATTTGGAGGCAGAGATCCGCCATGATTGAATGGCGGAGTGGACTCGATGGGCCGAATGGTCTAATTATACTCCTATAACTCCTATTGGCGTGGCTTTATGCTTTGCGAATCATCTCATAAATATGATGGAATAAGAATGCGGAGGTTTAATGTGGAGGGGGAGGAGGTTCAGCAACAAAATGAAGGGATTTCATACAGGGTGTGATCGACAACTTGCCAGAGGAGGAGCTGATGCAATCACAATATTTAAGAGGCATATAGACAGGCACTTGATTTGCCAAGGCATAGAAACCTATGGATCTAATGCAGGCAAATGGGATCAGTGCAGATAGGTACAATGATCTACACGGACATGGTGGGTCCCAGTGCTGTATGACTCCTTGAATCTATACTGATCACCATTACCAGAGCACTCCATGTAAGTGATCTAAAAGCTGATTCTGGTTTCTGAATTAATTTATGAGGAAGAATCCCATTCATCCCACTGGAATTTCAGTCCCACGGTATTTTAAGTTTTATTTCCATTTTGGAGAAATTATTGTCATGAGTCTGAAAGCATTTCTTGGACTTGGATCTAAAATGTAATCTACTTGTAAACATACCAGGGTGAGATTGTTTGCTTAAAAAAAACAATTTGACACCTGGAGCTTGAGGTTTTTAAACAATGTTATCATACTTAAATATTAAGCTGGACAGAAGTGTGATAAATAACACAAGGGAGAAACAACTCCTTGGTTAATCACAAAATGTTGTGTGGATCCCCTTTAACTGTAGAATCAACAGGGAAATAAGAATGAAAGCAATTGTCACGGGGTAGTGAACAAAAAATTCACTGAATTTAAGCAGATAATTTTTCTTTAGAATTCTATATTTTCACTTTAAAAATTAATTACTCCAAATGATATCTAAAGGAAGGGATGGTAAGCTGAAACACAAGACTGCAGGAGCTGGAACCTGAGTGTCATACAGCACGGAAATAGGTCCTTCGGCCCAACTTGCCCACGCCGACCAAGGTAGCCATCTACACCAGTCCTACATGCCCGTATTTGGCCCATATCCATCTACACCATTCTTATTTTAGTTTAGTACTTTAGAGTAACAGCTTGGAAACAGGCCCTTCAGTCCACTGAGTCCGCGTCAACCAGCTATCCCCTAGCCCCATCCTACACACTAGGGACAATTTACAATCTTTACCGAAGCCAATTAACCTACAAACCTGTACTCAATGGAGTGTTGGAGGAAACCGGGTCACCTGGAGAAAACCCACGCGGTCACGGGGAGAATGTACAAACTCCGTACAGACAGCACCCGTAGTCAGAATCAATCCCGGGTCTCTGGCGCAGTAAGAAAGCAACTCTACCGCTGTGCCAGTGTTGTTCTTATGTACCTTTCCAAATGCCTTTTTAAAGTTGTCATCATACCTGCATCAACTACCTCCTCTGACAGCGCGTTCCATAGACCCACCACCCTGTGTGAAAAAGTAGCCCCTCGTGTTCCTTTTAAATCTATCCCCTCTCATTTTAAATCTATGGTCCCTGGTTCTTGATTCCCCCATTCTGGATAAAAGACTCATGAGCAAAAAAACTAAATGTTGGAGGAACTCAGCGGTTCAGGCAGCATTTGTGAGGGAAATGGACAGATGGCATTTAGGGTGTGGATCTGAATCATCGCCTGTCCATTTTCCTTCATGGAGGCTGCTTGTTCCCTTTGAGTTCCTACTGCAGTTTGCTTTTTGCTCACAGTAAGGTGCGTCCTGGTAAATGGAATTCCTGTAATTAGGTAAAGTTCAATGTTGACATGATGGGCTGAAGGGCCTACTTCAGTGTTTTATGACTATAGGAGAATCCATATGGTTAGGTGGTGTTAGATAATTATATTTTACTTTTCAAGACATTAGTCTAGAAATTAAATGATATCCTGCATTATGGTTTGTACGCAGTTGAATTGAACTGTGATGGTTTGTATCGCACGCAGTTCAAGTTTGGCTCACATGAACAGGGTTTCATATATGCAACCCCTTAACCCCGTTTGGTTGTACACTGGCCAAGCAACTGGTCCTGCTTCCTCACAGCTCTGGAGACATGGATTTGTCTGTGTAGTTTTCCTCCCACTTCCCGTTTAACTGGCTACTGTGAATTATTTTATTGTGTATGGCATAAGGATTAAAAAATAGCTTAAAAGGCATGTGTATGAAAACAAACTGCAGGGTGATTGGGAATGGGACTACTGGGAATGCTTCCCTGTGTACAGGTGGCATGGCTCTCTTCCGTGTGTAGGAAGGAACCGCAGACGCTGATTTACACCGACGATAGACTTCTTGTTCTTGCGTATGGCGTGCACAGCCTAAAGTTGTAGGACAACTTGTTTTATTTGATCTTATTTGATTGTGCACGCCGGGCTGATTGCATTCATCGAAACAGGGCGGACCATGTGAAGGTTGCAATCTCCCACCCCGAAGATAGGCTCAAAATGCCGGAGTGACTCAGGCGGCATCCCTTGATAGAAGGAATGGAAGATATTTCGGGTTGAGAGCCTTCTTCGGAATGTTTTTAGTTCACTTCATCTTAATTTGAATGTTTTTAAAGTTATTGAGTAACACACACATAGTTAACTGAAGTCATGTCCTCAGCTTTGCCAGTGATTAAAGGCTCTCAGGGCTTGTTCCGGGTATGGGGCTCCCTTACTGCATCTCCAGCTGAGACCATGTCATTGGACTCTGGATTGCCAATGTTAACAAGTTCAACAAAGAAACTGACAAGTTACTAAAGACTCTGGATTGCCAATGTTAACAATGTTATCAAACTTAAACATTGATCCGGGCTGTGGGTTAGACTACAGCTGGTGAGACTGGGTCGACAATATAGTCATTGGAAGATCTTGTAAACCACAATATCGAAAAAAGTTCAGTTCAATGGAAAAAATTATTCTATAACTTGAGCAATAAAAGATCAATTTCAAATTGCTGTGGTCACGATATCAGCTAATGTTGGCAACTTTCAAGAGAAACTGATATAAAAATGAAAAACTATGAGATGAGTAGCATATTCATATATGTAGATAGTTTAATCTCTTAGAATTATTGAAAAGTATTTATTTTCTATTGCACACAATGAAGCAACAGTCCAGACAATAAATAGTTACAATTTTCCAGGTCAAAATAATTGGTAATTATTGGTCATTACAAAAGAAAGCAATAAACAAACGTTTTATTCAAATTGCAAATAATTAATTGATTCGCCATCATTATTGACATTCTACTTGGGTTTTCCAAGTTACTTTACGTTCATTCGCTGCCTTTGTTTTCTCTCCATCGGCTGCTGTTCCGGAAGATACTTTTCCAGGTTTCCTTCCGCTTTACCTTTGGCGGCTTCATTTGCACTGTTGGGGCTTTTCTCCCTTCTCGAACTAATTACGTTTCCTTTGTCTGCAGAATAGTTGGCTGTGGAAGGGATGTGCTTTGCTCGAGAGTATGGTCCCGTACTCAAGGTTTGATTTTTGCAGGTGTTTTCAAAGCAATCACACGATTCAACATAGGTGTATGAATAAGCTACAGCACTTCCATCGAGGCACTCTAGATTGATTTGTCTGAGGTGTGTCTTCCTCTCTTTACAACAAGTACATTTATGCTCCATTGAATTTGCTTCGGAAGAATATCTGTGCATGATTAGACATAAAGTAAGCAAATTAATTCAGGAAAGCACATGAGACAGAAAGATATTTTGGGGTGACAGATGTGCCAAGTAAAATAATGTTACTCACATGGAATAAGTCTCACACAATCCTTCACATGTAGCGATTTCCACTTTTTCTACTGATTTGCAGCTTTCATGAGTAATGCGGACCATTGTTTTCTTAAGCTTACAGCTCTCTTTCACGTGACCTTTAGCGATTGGAAGGAAAAACGTTATGAATGTAGGAATTTCTGTGTGAAATATGAATAGCAGCCCTTGCACTAGCTTCATTCTAGACCAATGGGCAACAACAGTGATAACAAGTGTGGGAAGGAGCAGCAGATGTTGGTTTACACCGAAGATAGACACAAAATGCTGGAGTAACTCAGCTGGACAGGTAGCATCTCTGGATAGAAGGAATGGGTGACATTTCGGGTCGAGACCCTTCTTCAGGCTGAGCGTCAGGGGAGACGGAGGCACAGAGAAGGAAGGGTAAGGTGTGAAAGGAAGACATCAAAGGAGATGAGGTCAAGGAAAATGTAGAATAGATCATTGTTAGCTAGGGGAAGTTGACAACAAAGCAAACAGAGATACAATTTAATCAGGCGGACAGTCAGACTGGTCAGAGAACTAGGATGGGGGAGGAATGGAGAGAGAGGGAAAGCCATGGTTACTTGAAGTTGGAGAAGTCAATATTCATACCGCTGGGATGTAAGCTGCCCAAGTGAAATATAAGGTGCTGTTCCTCCAATCTCAGTGGGCCTCTCTCTGACAGTGGAGGAGGCCCTGGACAGAAAGGTCAATGTGGGAATGGGAGGGGGAGTTAAAGTGTTCAGCAACCTGGAGATCAGGTAGGTTTAGGCGGATTCAGTGGAGGTGTTCAGTGAAATGATCCCCGAGCCTGTACTTGGTTTTGCCGATATGTAGGAGTCCACACCTGGAACAGCGTTAAACAATGATAAAAACAAGCGCAACTAAAACTGATCCGTGTTTGCATTTTCCTGAGGATGGAAGCATATTTTCCCTCATTTTAATGGCTCTTCATCTTTTGACACTTTTGGAATGGCTTAAACAAATTGTAAAGTTGGTAATTTGGTGTCGAAAGAACTCCGCAGTAGATGTTGGCACTCGGCAAGTCCTAGACCAAACTCTGGTGTGGCTGACAAGTGGCAAGTAACATTTGTGTCGTAATAGTGCAAGGCAGTTATGACCTCCGACAAGAGAAAGACTAACCATTTATCTTTCAACAGTATTACAATCACTGAGTCCCGCACCATTAGCACCTTGGAGGAGGTCTCAATTAACCACAAGATATGGTGGCTACAAGACCATGTCATAGACTGAGTATCTGCAATCTACCTCCAAACCTTCCTCATGCCTTTCCTTCATCTACAGAGCTCAAGTGATAGCTGTGATGGAACTGCCTCAACTCCATGACTTCCCACAGATGCACCAAGTGTAGTGAGAAGAGCTCTCAAAACATCATCCTGGCAAAGCAGTCCATAATATGTTCCCCCTACACAATGTGCTATAGGAATCTGCCACTGTTTCTCTGGCACCACCCAAACTCACAGCATGTGCTGCCGTGAAGGCTAATACTTGGGAGTGCCATCAACTCCAAGTTTTCGTACAGGTCACGTGCAATCCTGACTTGGAAATATGTAGCTGTTTCTACATGGTCTTTTGATCCTGAAGCAGGAACTTCACACCTAATGACATTGTGGGAACGTCTTCAACAGGCAAGCAGTAACTATCCACACAGGCACCACCATCTTCTCAATGTAATTAATGATGGATAATAAACACTGCTTTGCCTGTGACATCCATATCCTGAAAATGAATACATAAATAATTCCTGTAAAACAAATAAAAGGAGAGCAAAAAACATGAATGTTGCTTCAGACATGGGCGAAAGGGAAACTCTGCTGTAAATATGAGAACTATTAAGTAATGAGAGCAGGAGGCACATGGATTTGGACAGGTTTGTGGATAGGAAAGATTTGGAGGGATATGGGTCAAATGCAGACAAATGGGACTAGCTTAGACGGGGCATCTTGGTCGGCATGGACGAGTTGGGCTGAAGGGCCTATTGCCGTGCTGTATTACTATGACTGCAACTCTGTAACTTCAAGACCACATGAGGAAGCTTAGTAAACAGTGTGACTAATTGAAAAATCATCTGTCACCGGGTTGCTATGAGACCCTGGCCTCCCCATCTCAAGTAACCATGCATCCAGTCATTCTAGTAGGAAGGACTCAGTCTGAAGAAGGGTCTTGACCCGAAACATCACCCATTCCATCTATCTAGAAATACTGCCTGTCCCACTGAATTACTCCAGCATTTTGTGTCTATCCAGTCGTGCTAGTTGCCTCCACAGACATCTGTCCCACAGAAGGAATGTGCCAGACAGCTGGTCACACCTCACATTCTGCTGCTCGCTGTGTATTTGTATTCCACAAGGAGGGAGAGGGACCTGGAAGTGAGAGTGATAAATGTGATCAGATAGGTTCTCTGCTGTTGGTGAGTATGAGGGCGAGGCAGATAATTACATGCAGATAAGACTGAGTATTAATGGTGGTGCTTTAGAAGGGCATAGAGTTTGCGGGCCATCACACCTGCAGAGGTGACTCAGTGGATTATGCTAAAATTAAAACAGAAAAGACTTTCCCCCTCTGCTATTGGGGAAAATGTATAGTAGTATTAAAACGCACACGTCCAGATTCAGGGACAGTTTCTTCCCAGCTGTTATCAGGCAACTGAACCATCCTACTGCAACTAGGGAGCAGTCCTGAACTACTATCTACCTCAGCGGGGACCCTCAGACTATCCTTGATAGGACTTTGCTGGCTTTACCTTGCACTAAACGTTATTCCCTTATGTATCTGTACACTGTGAATGGCTCGATTACCATGTAACCATGTCAGTAACCATGTATTTTATTTCTACTGATTGGTTAGCATGCGACAAAAGCTTTTCACTATACATTGGTACATGTGACAATGTACTAAAACTGAAACTTAAAACTGAAACGTCAACTTAACTGAAACAGGCAGCTGGCCTGGCTCCACCACTGGGAAGAGCAGTGCTAATGTTTCAGGTTGGTTTGAGTGGTGGTTAGAGTAAACTGCTCCTCAGGCTGTTGGTGCTGGCCTACTGACCTCACTCTACTTGATTTGATGATGTTCTTAATGCACATGGAACTGAATCCACAAGTAGGGATCTGCCATTAATTGTTATGGCAACTTCAGATCATGCCTTCCCAATGTGCTGTATGGAATTTTTCTCTTGTCATGTGGGAATGAGATGTCCGGAGGCATTGACACCACCAAGCCATCCAGCAAAGACTCACTGATCTTTTCATATGTCTGTGGCTTTCATGATTGTGTAGGCAGGAACTGCAGATGCAGGTTTAAACCAAATACAGACACAAAAAGCTGGAGTAACTCAGTGGGCCAGGCATCATCTCTGGAGAAAAGGAATAGGTGACGTTTCTATGGCTTTCATGACTTCTGCCATCTCCAGAATTCATCAGATTGCATGCGTACAGTATGCTTTTAAATAGCACCATGTGGACAGTCTTGTCTCAGTTTATTAACAGCTCCCTATAGATTTAAAAGATAATATTCAGCTCATGTTGTTGGATGGAGTATGAGAATATGTTGTGTAATGACTAAACACATCAAAAAAGGACAGATGAAGAGTCATTGTCCCAAAACAATATCTTAGTTTCTCCCTCCACTAGATGTTAGAGGGTCTGAGGGTGGTGAATCTGTGGAATTCAATGCCATAGAAGGCTGTGGAGGCCATCAATGGATATTTTTAAGGCAGAGATAGACAGATTCTTGATTAGTACAGGTATCAGGGGTTATAGAGAGGGCAGGAGAATGGGGTTAAGAGTGAAAGATAGATCAGCCATGATTGAATGGTGGAGTAGATTTGATGGGCCGAATGGCTTAATTCCTCTCCTATCACATGAACGTATGCTATCTTACCTGCTAGGTATTTATAACAATTTCTATTTTAATTTAATTTTTGGTGCCAACCTTGTGTTTGTAGTACTCTAATAAATGCGCATTGATTAACTTTTACTGATTTATTTCCAAACATCATAAAGCTATATATATATATATATATATATATGCACATGGTATTGGGGGTAGAGGCATGTGGTATTAGGGGGAGGGTGCTGACATGGATAGAAAATTGGTTGGCTACAGGAAACAAAGAGCAGGGATTAACGGGTTCCTTTCAGAATGGCAGGCAGTGACTAGTGGGGTACCGCAAGGCTCGGTGCTGGGACCACAGCTATTTACAATATACATTAATGATTTAGATGAAGGGATTAAAAGTAACATTAGGAAATTTGTAGATGACACAAAGCTGGGTGACAATGTGAACTGTGAAGAGGATGCTATGAGGATGCAGGTGACTTGGACAGGTTAGGTGAGTGGGCAGATGCATGGCAGATGCAGTTTAATGTGGATAAATGTGAGGTTATCCACTTTGGTGGCAAAAATAGAAAGGCAGAATACTATCTAAATGGAGTCAAGTTGGGAAAAGGGGAAGTATAACGGGATCTTGGGGTACTTGTTCATGTCACTGAAAGTAAGCATGCAGATACAGCAAGCGGTGAAGAAAGCGAATTGCATGTTGGCCTTCATAACAAGAGGAGTTGAGTATAGGAACAAAGAGGTCCTTCTGCAATTGTACAGGGCCCTAGTGAGACAACACCTGGAGTATTGTGTGCAGTTTTGGTCTCCCAATTTGAGGAATGGCATTCTTGCTATTGAGGGAGTGCAGTGTAGGTTCACCAGGATAATTCCCGCGATGGCGGTACTGTCATATGTTGATAGAATTTAATGACCGGGCTTGTATACTCTGGAATTTAGAAGAATGAGAGGGGATCTTATTGAAACACATAAGATTATTAAGGGTTTGGACATGCTAGAGGCAGGAAATATGTTGCCAATGTTGGGGGAGTCCAGAACCAGGGGGCACAGTTTAAGAATAAGGGGTAAGCCATTTAGAACGGAGATGAGGAAAAACGTTTTCACACAGAGAGTTGTGAGTCTATGAAATTTTCTGCCTCAAAGGGCGGTGGAGGCTGGTTCTCTGGATGCTTTTAAGAGAGAGCTAGACAGAGCTCTGAAAGATAGCGGAGTCAAAGGATACGGGGAGAAGGCAGGAACGGGGTACTGATTGTGGATGATCAGCCATGATCACACTGAATGGTGATGCTGGCTCGAGGGGCTGAATGGCCTACTCCTGCACCTATTGTCTATAAAGAGAGTTCAATTCTGTTGGGTGATTTAAAAAACTAGCAACCATGTCTTTATATGTGATTCCAAATAGCACTGTAAGTTTTCTATACTTTTATACACTTCTATAGTTTTCTATACTTACAAGTCTTGCAACAGCCATCTTTAATTGTAGTAATTGTGCCCTGCAATGTCAAACACATGGTCAACTCCCACACGTGGTCAGATATACATTAAAATGCCTACATTATAAACATGTAATCAAGCCAGCAGCACCTAGGCACAGAATACTAATTTATTCACATTAACTTTTGTTAAGGTGCAGTTGATTAACATTAATTCTTGTATGCATATTGAAATTACGTTAATTTAACCTACAATCCTCTGCCCAATCTTGCACATGAATCACTTCTCTCCTAAGCTTTTGTTTGATCTCAGCAATAAAATAATAATGCTTCAAAAGTTTTGAATTGTAAGTTCAATATTTGGTTGTCTTTGGCCTCTTTATGTTATTTTGATCCCGTGGGCCACAGATCATGATTTAATTGCTTCTACGCTTTGTACTCTGTTTTTCTCAACGGCTGTAAAGGACTTGAGCGAACATGGAGACCATCCTTTATACTTGTGATTTCATAAATGATACTTAGAAAATTTCCTTCACTATAAATTGTTATGTGCTAGAAAATCTACACAGTTATTATAATTGATCATATGTTAGTCGAGTTCTGAGTTCACTTTTTAAATATTGTGAACACAACTATTTGTTGATTCCATGAAATATGCTTACTGGTTCACAGTCCTCTGGATGAAAATCAGGGCAAATGGCATTGGAAATGGTCGAAATTAAGCTCTCATTAATTCTCATACATCCATAAATCGTACAGTTGTTATTGGGCGAATGCCACTTATCACCAGGCTGGAATGGAAAATAAAGATAACACTTCAAAAAGTATCCACAGTTTATTACGTATTGAATTTAATGTGCGCGATATGTGTTTCACTGAAAACTCATTATCTGCCTGGAGATGCTATTATATTTTTAGATAATATTACCATCATTAAATGTGTTACATAGCACAGAATAAAATGCCATAACATTATAGTGATGGTTGGAGAGAAAGGGAACAGCACGGATTCATGAAAAAGGTAAGTAGTTATATTTAATATTATATTAAACAGCATGGGCGGCATGATAGCGCAGCGATAGAGTCGCTGCCTTACAGCGCCAGATACCCGGGTTTGATCCAAACTACTGCTGTTTGTCTGTACGGAGTTTGTACGTTCTCACAATGGTTTTTACCGGGAAGTCCGGTTTCTTCCCACACTCCAAAGACGTACAGGTTTCTAGGTTAATTGGCTTGGTATTATGATAAATTGTCCCTAGTGTGTAGGATAGTGCTAGTGTGTGGGGATCGCTGGTCGGCGGGGACTCGGTGGTCTGAAGGGTCTGTTTCTGCGCTGTATCGCTAAACTAAACTAAAGCAGAGAAACAGGCCTTTTTGGCCATCTCGCCCATGCCGATCAAGATGCCCCATCTAAGCTAGTCCCATTTGCTAGAGTTTGGCCCATATTCTTCTAAACCTGAAGAAGGGTTTTGGCCCGAAACGTTGCCTATTTCCTTCGCTCCATAGATGCTGCTGCACCCCCTGAGTTTCTCCAGCATTTTTGTGTAGCTTCTTCTAAACTTTTCCTATCCACGTACTTGTTCAAATGTCTTTTAAACGTTATTATAGTACCGGGCTCAATTGTCTTCTCCAAATGTTTGTTTCATAAGTCCAGCACTCTGTGAAAATGTTGCCCTTTGGGTTCCTATTAAATCTTTCCTCTCTCACCATAAATCTATGTCATAGAAACATAGAGAAATAGGTGCAGGAGTAGGCCATTCAGCCCTTCGAGCCAGCATCGCCATTTAATATGATCATGGTTGATCATCCAAAATCAGTACCCCGTTCCCGCTTTTTCCCCATATCTTTTGATTCCTTTAGCCCTAAGAGCTAAATCTAACTCTCTCTTCAAAACATCTAGTGAATTGGCCTCCACTGCCATATGTGGCAGAGAATTCCACAGATTCACAACTCTCTGGGTGAAGAAGTTTTTCCTCATCTCAGTCCTAAATGGCCTACCCTTATTCTTAAACTGTGACTCCTCGTTCTGGACTCCCCAACATCGGAAACATTTTTCCCGCATCTAGCCTGTCCAACCCATTAAGAATTTCATACGTTTCTATAAGATTTCCTCTCATCTTTCTAAATTCCAGCGAATACAAGCCCAGTCGACCCATTCTTTCTGGTTCTTGATGCTTCTATTCAATGAAAAAGTGTATTCACTCTATCTATTCAGCTCATGATTTTATAAACCTTTATAAGATCATCCCACAGCCTCCTGTTCTCCAAGGAATAAAGTCTTACCCTGCCCAACCCTATAGCTCAGTCTCTCGAGTCCTGGTCATGGCCTCATACATCTTCTCTGCTCGTTTTACAACTTAATGGGGTCTTTCCCTTAACTGAATACAAAACTCCAATGTGGCCTCAACAACATCTTGTACAACTGTATCATAACATCACAATTTCTATACTCAATACCCTGACTGATGAAAGCAAATGTGCCGAAAACCTTCTTGACCATCCCATCCAGCTGGAATGCCAATTTCAACTGAACTCCTAGATCCCTCTGCTCTACTCCTCAGACCCCTGCCATTCACTGTGAAGATCCTGTCCTGGTTTGCCTGCAAATTTACTAATCCTGCCTTGCACATTCAATTCCAAATTGTTGATATAAACTACAAACAGCTATGGGCCCAGCACCAATCTCTGAGGCACAACACTAGTCATAGGCCTCCAGTCCGAAAAACAATAGTCCCAACTTCTATACTCAATATCCTGATTGATGAAGGCCAATGTACTGAAAGCCTTCATGACTACCCCATCTACCTGTGATGCCACTTACAAGGAACTATGTACCTGCACTTCCAAATCCCTCTGCTCTATAATGCTCCCCAGGGGCTTGCCTTATGGAATAATTTATTGACAAATGTCACAACATAAATGACAATCAGTTATTTACTTTAAAATATATTAATATACAAACCGGCAGAAGCTGGACAAGGTGTTCTCCTGGATGTATTACACATTGTGTCTGGACGCATTTACCACAGCATTCACCATTCACCTCTCGGTATTCAAATCCCTGTTATAAAGTACATGTGTTACTTCTCTCATAAACTTTTGTTAGATCCCAGCAATAAAATAATAATTATTCAAATATTGAGTTGTTAAATTTAAGTATTTGATTTGTTTTGGCCACTCTTCGATTTTGATTTTGTTTTGATCAATGAGCCACAGGTCACTTGTGATTTAATCACTTCTCGGCCTTGTATGCTGTTTCAATATGTGGACCATCCATTATATTGGCGAGATAACCATCCAGCACAATTCATTAACCATCACCAACTTTCAACATGCAATTACCGGAAAATAATGGACTCATTACTCGAAACTCAAATGAATAAATTATTACTTGTGCACAATCTTTCTTGCATTCATAATTCTGACATAACATGGTGTTCAGAAGAGTAGTTGTATTTGTCACATTGTTACAAGTGCATGTTTGGCATTTGGAGGTGGAAACGGTTGCACCAGGCTGTATGAAAAAGAGAAGATACGTTATCTTGGTACATTACTTCAAATGAACGTAGTTGGAAAGAAAAGATGTGTTCAAAATAATTAACTTACGTGGTACACAATTCCATCATCTACACAAACGCCCATTGGCTCTATGAAGGAAATATACCAAGGATCATAAAGTTAATAGCTTTGAAATAAAATAGCTATTTAATCTAAATCACAGAATCATGCAGAATAGAAATGGGCTCTTCCAACCCACCTCATCCAAGCTGACTGCAAAGCCCATCTAAACTAATCCCATATCGCGCCAGGTCTTTCCTATCCAGGTATCTGTCTGAATGCCTTTTAAATGTTGTAACTGCACCTGTTTTCTCTTGATCCTCTGGCAGCTCAGTAGAGATACCCTCACCCTCAGTGTAAAAAAAACTTGCCCCTCAAATCGTCATTCAATTTCTCATCTCCCAACTTGAACCTATGTTCTCTGGTTGTAGAATTCCCTGCCCTCGGGAAAAATTCTGACCATCTATTGTTTAGTTTAGTTTAGGTTAGAGATACAGCCCAGGAACAGGTCCTTCAGCCAGCCGAGTCCGCACCGATCAGTGATCCCCGCACACTAACACTATCTTACACACACTAGAGACAATGTTCCATTAACACCAAGTCAATTAACCTACAAATATGTACGTCTTTGGAGTGTGAGTGGAAACCGAAGATCTCAGATAAAACTCATGCAGTCACAGGGAGAACATATTAACTCTGTGCAGACAACACCAGTAGTCGGGACAAAGCCAGGTTAAAGAAACACTAACGGGGCACTTGGATAAACATGACTTCATCGGACAGAACCAGCATGGTTTTGTGAAGGGGAAGTCCTGTTTAACGAATCTGCTCGAATTCTTTGAGGAAGTAACAACCCGGGTGGATAAAGGGGAACCGGTGGATGTGGTATACTTGGACTTCCAAAAGGCTTTTGACAAGGTGCCACATAAGAGACTATTGCTAAAAATAAAAAATTATGGGATTGGGGGTAATATATTAGCATGGGTAGAGGATTGGCTAACAAATAGGAAGCAGAGAGTGGGGATAAATGGTTCATACTCGGGATGGCAACCGGTAACTAGCGGGGTTCCGCAAGGGTCGGTGCTGGGACCCCAGTTGTTCACAATTTATATAAATGATTTGGAGGAGGGAACCAAGTGTAATATATCAAAATTTGCGGACGATACAAAAATGGGAGGAAAAGTAGGGGATGAGGAGGATAGGAAGAGTCTGCAAAAGGATATAGATAAGCTAGGTGAGTGGGCAACAACTTGGCAGATGAAATTTAATACTAATAAATGTGAAGTCATTCACTTTGGGAAAAAAAATGATAGGGCAAGTTATTTTCTAAATGAGGAGGAGCTGCGTTGTAATGCAACGCAAAGGGATCTAGGGGTATTAGTACATGAATCACTAAAAGTTAGTATGCAGGTGCAGCAAGCAATCAGGAAGGCCAATGGAGTTTTGGCCTTTATTGCTAGGGGGATTGAGTATAAAAACACGGAGGTCTTGCTGCAGCTGTACACAGTATTAGTGAGACCACATTTGGAATACTGTGTACAGTTCTGGGGTCCATACTTAAGAAAGGATGTACTAGCCCTGGAGGCAGTGCAGCGAAGGTTTACAAGATTAATTCCTGCAATGAGGGGATTGACATATGAGGAAAGGTTAAGTAGGCTGGAACTCTACTCTTTGGAGTTTAGAAGAATGAGAGGCGATCTCATTGAAACATATAAGATCGTGAGGGGCCTTGATCGGGTGGATGCACCGAGGATGTTCCCAATGATCGGGGAAACTAGAACTAGGGGACATAGTTGCAGAATAAGGGGGGGCTCTTTTAAAACTGAGATGAGGAAGAACTTCTTCACCCAGAGGGTGGTTAATTTATGGAATTCACTGCCCCAGGGAGCAGTGGAAGCAGAAACTTTAAATATATTTAAGACTAAAATAGATGGTTTTTTAGCTGCCAAGGGGATAAGGGGCTACGGGGAGAGGGCAGGGATATGGACCTAGGTATGGTTAGTATAGTAAGACCTGAGTGATCTCCTGGACAAGTGTCGATCGCCTGGATTGGGGTCGGAGAGGAATTTCCCGGATTTTTTTCCCGAATTGGACCTGGGTTTTTATCCGGTTTTTTGCCTCCCCCAGGAGATCACGAGGTTCTTGGGGTGGAGAGGGGTGATAGCGGTATAAAGGGGAGGGTAGTGTCTTGTGTTCTGTGTCTTGTGTCTACTGTTTGTGGGTAAGTGTGTCTGTTTAGTGTTCAGCCATGAGCGAATGGCGGTGCGGGCTCGACGGACCTGGTGGTCTACTCTCGCACCTACTTTCTATGTTTCTATGTTTAGGTCTCCGTTGCTGTAAGGCAGCAACTCTACTGCTGTGTTACCGTGACGCCCTGATTGCTCTCATAACTTTGTAAATCTCCAGAAGATCACTCCTTAGGCACTTGAGTGAGAATAAATTCAGCCTGTCCCACCTCCCCTGATAACTACAGCCCTCCATTCCTGGCAACATCACATGAATCTCTCCTTCTCTCTCTATCACTACCGCATCCTCTAATGTAGTAATCATTGGCATGATTATTCCCAGTGGGATAAATATAAATCAACTTCAAATATGTTTTCATTTCCAATGTGCCAAATTCACCGAGTAATTACATCCTTTGTGGACGCAGCCCAGACCATCACACAAACCAACCTCATTTCCATTGACTCCATTTATACCTCACGCTGCCACGGCAAGGCCAGCAGCATAATCAAAGACAAGTCGCACCCTGGTCATTCCCTCCTCTCCCCTCTCTCATCAGAGACCTCCAGATTCAGGGACAGTTTTTTCTCAGCTGTTAACAGGCATCTGAACCATCCTACCGGAACCAGAGGGCAGTCCTGAACTACTATCGGACTATCTTTGATCGGACTTTACTGGCTTTACCTTACACTAAACGTTATTCCCTTATCATGTATCTGTACACTGTGAATGGCTCGATTGTAATCATGTATTGTCTTTCCACTGGCTGGTTAGCACGCAACAAAAGTTTTTCATTGTACCTCGGTACACGTGACAGTGAACTAAACTGAACTGAACCATTATTTATATCCATTAATAAGATATATGTCAAGCTTGAAAGAGTTCAGAAAGGATTTACGAGGATGTTGCCAGGACTAGAGGGTGTGAGCTATAGGGAGAGGTTGTGTAGGCTGGGTCTCTATTCCATGGAGGGCAGAAGGATGAGGGGAGATCTTATAGAGGTATACAAAATCATGAGAGGAATAGATCAGGTAGATGCACAGTATTTTGCCCAGAGTAGGGGAATCGAGGGCCAGAGGACATAGGTTCAAGGTGAAGGGGAAAAGATTTAATAGGAATCCGAGGGGTCACTTTTTCATACAAAGTGTGGTGGGTGTATGGAACAAGCTGCCAGAGGAGGTAGTTGAGGCCGGGACTATCCCATTGTTTTAAGAAACAGTTAAACAGGTACATGGATAGGGCAGGTATTGAGGGATATGTACCAAGCGCAGGCAAGTGGGACTAGTGTAGCTGGGACATTGTTGGCCGGTGTGGGCTAGTTGGGCCGAAGGGCCTGTTTCCACACTGTATTACTCTATGACTCTAAATAAGGATAGCACAGTGGTGCATGATTTACAACTGTGATCTCATAGCTCCAACTATCTGAGTTTGATCCTGACCTCTGGAGTCAGCCAGTCTCCCTGTGACCTATGGGTCTCTCCAGATACTGTCATGTCCTAGAGACATACTGATATGTATATTAACTGGCTACCATAAATTGACTGCAGCATGAATAGCTATCCAGAAGATAGCTGGAGAATTGGGGTAGTAGTGGATGAGGACGCAAAAAAAAACAAAACAGGATCAGTGCAGACGGGTGCTTGATGTTCAGTGTAGACACAATGGGCTGAAGGGCCTCTTTCCATGATGTTTAATAAATGAGTTAGAAAGTAGTGACAATTCACTATTTCACTTTGTCAGCCCCAGTTTTATCAGGGTGCAATGTGAACCTCATGTCATCCACAAAAAACAATTTGTATTTGTGGATATTTAAAAAAGACAAGTTAACAAAGCTAGCATTGTTCCTAGAAGTAGTGACTTTTGCGAATGTATAAAGTTAAACTAGAAGATAGCAGGTCATTTTTCCCTGGACAAAAAGTTACTCCAGCTTTTTGTGTCCATCTTCCGTTTAAACCAGCATCTGCAGTTCCTTCCTGCACAAGTCAAAGATGTCCATGGTTCTGAAAATGGTTAATGGACGGAAGGCAGAGAGTGTGCTGAATTTCTTTTTCAGACCAGAGGGAATTTCTGTGTGTGGAATTCACCAGGCATCAGTGTTGGGATATTCGATACAGTGCACTTCAGGCCTGGATCCATGAACATAATCTCATGGATCATGGACAACTACCATGTCATAAAGGTTGCTCATTTCAGAGATATTTCCCAGTAACTAATGTTGGAAATTTTGAAAATTATAATTAAGAAGATTAGTTTATAATCTTAACCTAAGTGTTTACGTACTGTGAAAGCATGATGGGCCAAATGGCCTTCAACGGGAACATAAGATTAGTGAGGCAATAAATATCACAGTGCTTAGGTTCCACAGCATAGAGTTAAAATAAACATTGTGGGTTGTAAACTAAACTGAGGGCAATAAAACTGATCAGGGAGAAATTACTTTTATTGTGCCCATTTGTTAGATAAATCGGAGATTGGTTTTCTAAATAACAGATAACTTAAGATTAAAGATTACATTTGGGAAAGATAAAGATGAAAGTCTACAGAAACTGGTCAATCATGAATTATTACAAAATAATTAACCTACAAACCTGTACATCTTTGGAGGGTAGGAGGAAACTGAAGATCTCAGAGAAAACCCACGCGGTCATGGGGAGAATGTAAAAACTCCATAGAGACAGCACCCATAGTCAGGATCGTACCCGGGTGTCTGGTGCTGTAAGCACTGTAAGGCATCAACTCTACCGCTGTGCCATCGTGCCACCCCGTGGGAACAGGTGTTACAGATCTTGCAGTTCCCATCTTGCAGGGGAAAGTGCCTGAGGAGAGGACTGATTGTGTGGGAAGTGATGAGTGAAGCAGGGAGTTGTGGAGGGAGTGGTCATTAGAGAAAGGGTTGGGGACTGTGTGCCTGTTCCAATCTGTGGCACATTTCTCAGAGTTGTGCTGAACTGACTGTACACCTGGGTACCTTTTCCCAGCAGACAGGATTGCTCAGAGCTAGAGTCAACAATGTGTAAGATTGCACTGTTAACTAGAAATAGATTTACTTTAGGCATGACCCTGTCTGTGTTTATGATTTATGTAAGCTCTAAACCATAGTTATATTGCAGTATGATTTAAGATGCTGGACGTTTGCTGCTTATGAATTGGTATTAGTTTATTTTTGTTACATGTGCCAAGACATGTGTCAAGGGTTACAGAGAGAAGGCAGGAGAATGGGGTCAGGAGGAAGAGATAGATCAGCCATGATCGAATGGCAGAATAGACTTGCATAATTCTGATCATATGACCTTATCACACAGTGAAAACATTTGTTTTCTATGCTAGGTTTTGGTATATTATTGTCACGTGTATCATGGTAGAGTGAAAAGCTTTGTTTTGCAAGCTATTCCGGGAGATCAGATATGCTATCTATAGATACATTCAGTTCAAACTCAACTACAATAGATAAAGCAAAGGGGGAGATTCAATGCAGAATATAGTTCTCAGCATTGTAGCGCATTGTAGTGCATCTACTCCAGAGACAAAGTCCACTGGCCTCAATACGATAGAAGTGAATTGAACATAACCCTAGTTTGTGGAATTGCTATCCAGGTAAATCATATCAAACATGCATGCAATCATACGATGCATGAATATAACAGGGGGTGCAAAGGGAAAAAAGAAGCAGATGGCAGAATATAGTTACAATTATAATGAAAGTGCAGATTTAAATAAAAGGGCAAGGGGTGCATTGAGATTGGAGAGTGCAGGAACTTAAGTGAGGTCTGTTCAAAAGTCTTTTAACACTGTGCCTTCAAGGTTTTGTACTGTCTGCCTGGAGAGAGTGGCCAGGGTGTGAGTACTCCTTGGTTAAGTTGGCTTCTTTCCCAAGGCAGCCAAGGAAAATAATCTTAAAAGACACATGGTGCTATATTAACTTACCACATGAATAAACTGGGCAACAGCTCCCTTCTAGAATCTTTGATGATGCTTCTAATCCAAGTTTACATTGGATTTCATTCTGAGGACAGAGGCTGTTATCACACCCTAGATAAATCACAACAAATGCATGAATTAATCAACATTATTGTAAATTAGTGGCAAGCTATTTCTGATGCTATCTGATTGAATAAAATGTGTTGACCTGAATTCTGTGGGATGCAGAATGGTCTTCTACAATGATGAGCAACTTTGGAGTTTCCGTGCATACCTGGATTTCCCTGAGATGTGAGGTCGGGAAATGTGAAGATTCACTAATTTCCCATTACTTATGCACGCACTGGTGGAGAGAATTGTTCTTCATTCATTTCAACAGAATAACGGCCGCTGGGTGTGGGGCAAGCACTGTTTGGTTTAGACTTTAAAACTTTAGACTTTAGAAATAAAGTGTGGAAACAGGCCCTTAGGTCCATCAAGTTTACGCCGACCAGTGATCCCCGTACACTCGCACTATCCTACACACCAGGGACAACTTACAATTTTAACAAAGCCAATTAACCTACAAACCTGTACGTCCTTGGAGTGTGGGAGGAAATTGGTGTACCCAGAGAAAACCCACGCGGTCCTAGGGAGAATGTACGAACTCCATACAAACAGCCCCCTTAGTCAGGATCGAACCTGGATCTCTGGTGCAGTAAGTCAGCAAATCTACTGCTGTGCCAATATGCCACCCCGTCCACATAGACATCACATCATGTTTGAATTTATCTAGTTTATATTTGCTTTAGAATCTAATTTTTTGGTGTTATGAAGTTTGTTGATTTAAAAAGTTTGCAATAAATTATTTCTTGAAATAGATTTTTTTAACCGATGGTTGAGAATTTAGAATCATTCAGTTTCTGACAGCTTTTGACAGTTTCAACTAAGGCAGATAACATGGCTGTTCTCCTCTTTCCCAGGGCGGGGGTTTACTCTGGCTCCACATTGACAGCATCACATTGTGGAAGACGCTGCTAATGTCTACGGCATTGTCAACATTAGGTTGGATTAGGTCATCTGTTCAGTGGTTAGCACGATGCTAACCACCAATTCTGTACAGTTGCTGTAACTCCAAATTGGTCTGAGTGTCAGTGAAATACTTGTCTATCTTTGAGATGACTTTGCAGAATGCAGAAAGTCTGGTCATTTGTGGGATAACATAGGAAGGATGCAGAGCAGAACTCTGCATTTCAGAATTGGTTAGTTCAGGTGAAAACTGTGACAGCTTAAGTGTGTATCTTTGCCTTGACCATGAAACAATCACATAATCATTTCCTTCAGAACAGAGTTATAACTAGTCAGGAATGACCAAGGTCAACGGGAACCTAAAGCTTTATTGAATCTGCCATCAATCTCATATTCTTATAAGGACCTGAAACCTTTGCCAATCCCGAACAGTATTTCATTTGTTCACCTTTAAAGAAGCATTTATTAGCCATATCCAATTGCCTTTGAGAACTGTCCCTTGGTAAACTAGAGTCCTCCTCCTCCCACAGTGTTAGTGGGAGGGTTTCAGGACTTAAATCTAGTAATGAATGAACAATTATGTATTTCCAAGTCAGGATGGTGTGTGACTTGGATGTGAATTTGTAGGTGGTGGTGAACCGACATGCCTGCTGGCTTGCTTGGCGATTGCCTTTTGTAGATGGCATGTAGGTGACTGCTGATCAGAGGCGGAGGTAATGCAGGATGCTTGTCGGGGCACCAGTCAAGTGGACTGCTTTGTCTGGGTTGGGGCTACATTTGTGTGTAATTGGAACTGACATACAACGTTAATTCCATCTCACTCCTGATGGGCCTTGGAGGTGGTGGAAAGTATTTTTGAGTGTCAGGAGATGAGTATAATCAAACCAGAGCCTTGGCCTTCTGCTCTGCCCGCTCAACCATTCCTGGATGATCGACCCCAGTACAATAGCAATGGAGTGGAACATTGTAACTATGCCAATTCATGGGTCTGCACGAATAAGACTTCATACCAAACTAAAAACTGCAGATAATGGAAATTCAAAACAAAATAAAAACAAAAAATTCTGGAACCACTGCTGACAGTTTCAGCATTTTCTTTTCATACGTAAGGTGTCAACCACTTTCTAACCAGCAACATGTTATTTTATAAAATGATAGCAGATGGAAGAGAAGCACGTTCTCCTTTGACTCATCTCTCGTTAAGGACATTAAATTATATCACAATGAACATCCATGTGGTAAAATAACGATCAACTTACTGCAGACAGGTTTTGTACAACAATCATCGTCTGGCATGGTTATGTTAACGTTGATAAGTCCGTCTCCATCACAGGGTGGCTCGGGGAAATGAGAACAACGATGAGGCTGACAGGTGACGCGATGTGTGGTCTTGTCACAAACGCAGTCCTGGCAGTTGAACTTGAATTTTTCATCAAGCTAGCGAAGAAAAATACAATCATTATGGCTGGCTGTTGGATTGGACACTTTGTGTTTTCTGCGCTCTTTAGACAGGATGACCATTCTATCTACACAGATTGTACCATTTGTACTGCAGGAAATTGCAACATCAATTGATTCGCAAGACATGGACAATCCAGATTATTAGCAATTATGTGTCGTGACAGGAAGCAAGTGAACAA
Organism: Amblyraja radiata; assembly: GCF_010909765.2. Classification (NCBI taxonomy): domain Eukaryota; kingdom Metazoa; phylum Chordata; class Chondrichthyes; order Rajiformes; family Rajidae; genus Amblyraja; species Amblyraja radiata. Next base: position 38,354,700 of record NC_045975.1, read on the forward strand.
TTTCTAACAGGGTAAAATGTCAGCGTGCCTGTTAATTCTTCACGTAGAATCTCAACCAGGGCTGAATGTTTTCACCCAAATCCTGCTTCTGTTTTAAAAGGCAAATAGTTTCCAACAGCCTTTTATAAAAGACCAAGGATGACGAATGTGAAGCCAGACCTGCAAGTTTGCGGAATTCTATATCTCTCCTAATACTGATGTTAAGATAAAAGGATACAAAGTGCGAGTGTAACTCAGTTGTGTTAGGCAGTATCTCTGGAGAACATGGATACATTATCTGTAATTTCAAAGACTTTTCTGCTATCTCCTCAGGATTTCTCAAGAAAATTTTAAACATATATAAATAATGGTTGGCACAAAACACAAAGTGCCAGAGGAACTCACCATCTGGGAGTACATCAGTCTGAAGAAGGGTCTCAACCCGAAACGTCACCTGTCCATTCCCTCCCCAGGTGTTGCCTGACTTGCTGCGTTCCTCAAGCACTTTGTGTTTTGCTCAAGATTCCAGCATCTGCAGTTTCTTGTGTTTCCGTGTGTAATAGTTTCTCTGCTTCCTCTTTATGACCACTTCTTTTCTGCACAATGGCAATTCACCAAAGTCTTCCCTCTTTCTTTCTTTGTCTTTTCTACACTTGTGCTCACAGTGATATTCTTAGATAAATACCAAACTAAATGCGGTTTTGTGTAGTGTGGATAGTAGATTTAAAAAAAACATATTATTAGTTCTATATTTTCTCATTCTCTCTCTTAAGCATAATGTGTCCGTACCTATGAAGCAGGGACATTAGGTTGAAAAGTAGCTACTGATTTGCACATGATAAGATGACAAAAACTGGAATGATAAAATAAGCATGAATCTCTGGAACTTTCTTCATCAAGGGGCGATGTAAGCAGATTCTTCATGGCAGAGGCAAATAGATTGTGTCAATTAACAAAAGGGTTGTCATGAAGGATTACTGTGGCTAGACTTTCTGAACAGAGGAATAGGCTCAAAGGGCTAACTGGCCTAAACTTGTTCTGAATTCAGAAGTTTGTATCACCTGTGAATAAGACGTCCCATAAAGACATACAGTTTGGTATGGTAATACGCGGTTCGGGCCATCAATTCCATCCCCACCATCAAACTACCATGCACACTAATCATCATCATAGTTGAAAACATCAACGGACACGGTGCCTTACAATGCTATGTACGACAGTGATCGCAACTTCTTCTGAAGTGTGGATGGCCGTTGGCTCGCTAGGAACTTATCTGCCCTTTGACAGGTCTTCTTTTTTGGGGGTCCACAGCCCCCTCCTCACCTGGCAAACCAGGTGGGGGAGACGGTTTAGTCGCTGACTATCCGACCATGGAGCAGGTAGCACAGGATTACATGGTACCCATGGCGGTGGGAACTCCCGCCGACCTGACCAACGTTAATCTCATCTTTTATTCTCTCCACACTCCCATCAATTCTCCCAGGATATCCACACTAGGGGCAATTTACAGTGGGGAACTAACTATCTCGTCTTTGGGATATGGGAGAAAGCTGGAGCACCCGGAGGAAACACATGATGTCACAGGGAGGACGTTTAAACTCCACACAGACAGCACCAAGGTCGGGATTGAATCTGGGTCTCCAACGCTGTGTGGCAGCGGCTATCTACCAACTCTCACAGGTTAGAAGACGTTGTAATGTACAGTGGATCTTTTGTATCCACCTGAAAGGGCAGATACAACTTCATTGTAATGGTCGATCTGAAGTGATGCATCTTTGAGAAAATAGCTCACTGAGAATGCTACCCTGAGCTGGGGTAGAGAGTGTACCTCTGAGTCAACAACAATGAAAATGAATAACCTGACAGTCGTTATGTATGGAGTTGCAAATTGTGAATAATCTCCTTCATGTATTAAGCAAATTTAGTAATCAAAGATACGTATTTTAATGAGAGCATTATTAATCTCATACCTCTCTGGGTAATCCATCAGGCCCGATGCACCCTGTAAAAGCAAACACAACAATTGCTTACATAAATTTGAAAGGATTCCATGGATTGGAAGATTTTGGAACAACACAAATAATAAGGCAAGACATTTAAATAATTTTGAACATAAAGTTAACGAGTCACAATATTTACCACATTTATTCACACACAGGTCGGTGTCAGGGCTGAAGAGAATAGTACCACTGGCGCAGAAACAACCTTCCATGAAGCTAAGACCAGTCAAATCTGAATTGCTTGGGAATATACATACATAATATATATTAGTACAATATATTTATTCTGATCTATGGCAACAAATACATTAAATGCATTTAAAATATTTTAATTACTATTATATTTAGATTTGATTTCAGTGCAGTGCACTCTATTTCCTGATCATTACTAACCTTGTGGTGCAAGTAGGTTCTGCTTGAAAGATCTCACATGCTTTATACATCTTGTTTGAAGGACAATTAAACACTGTATTGAAAATTAAAAAATCAGATTATTACCAAACCTACATATTAGAACAAGACTTTTGAAGGTAAAAGGATGAAAACAAAATTAAGTAGTGCACATTAGGTCTTTGAGATGAGAAAGTCACACCTTTCTGTTCATGCTAAGAATACAAGCTAATATAATTGCATTTAGCATATTCTGGGGCTGGGTCATGTTTCAAAGATGGGACAAGTTTCAGAAAAAGAACCTTCCAGAATGTAGGTGAAAAACTCAAATAAATCTTAACAGATTCACAACTCCTGTCATTCCTAGCCTTGTTAATCTGAACAGCAGGCAGGCGGAAAGAATGCCAGAGTGAGCACCACCGGAAATTGGAGGAGCAGCACCTCATATTCCGCTTGGGCAGTTTGCACCCTAGCGGCATAAACATTGACTTCTCCAATTTCCGGTAGCCCTTGTTGTCTCCTCCCCTTCTCAGCTCTCCCTCAGCCCTTGGGCTCCTCCTCTTCCTTTCGCCTTTCTTCTCCCCCCCCGCCATCCTACATCAGTCTGAAGATGGGTTTCGGCCCGAAACGTTGCCTATTTCCTTTGCTCCATAGATGCTGCTGCACCCGCTGAGTTTCTCCAGCACTTTTGTCTACCTTCTGTACATTACAGCTTGTGGCCAGTTAGAGTGGGAGTGTCATAGAGTCATACAGACCAGAAACAAACCCCTCAGCCCACTATGTGCCTGTGGTCTATCAAGTCTGCAGTTGCATCAATCTCATTTCTCACCACTTGGCACCATGTGTTAGATGAATTCTTGTTCTTGGAAATGGCGGGATACAAATATGTATAAAGGATGGAATTGTTCCGTTTGTTCAAATTTAACAGTAAATAGGAGGTAATCTCAATGCAAATTCAGTCGGTGATTTAGGAAATATTTTTTTATCCAGTGGTTGATCAAAACGAGTTATTTGATGTCGCAAAGGCTAGTTGAGATAATTAGTACTGATGCCCAAAGGGAGAATTTTGATAAACAGATCGAAGAATACAGAACATAGAATATAGAACGGAAGAGCACAGGCACAAGCCCTTCGACCCATATCTGTGCGAATATAATGCCAAATTAAGGTAATTTCATCTGCCTGCGTATGATCCATATCCCTCCATTTCCAATAAATCCACGTGCCTAACCAAAAGCCTCTTAAATCCCATTATCGTATCTGTCTCACCACCACCCCTGGCAGCACATTCCAGCCACCCACCACTCTGTCTAAAAAAAATTGCTCTCCACATCTTCTTTAAACTTTGGCCCTCATACCTTAAAGCTTTGCCTTCTCGTCTTTAAAACTTCTAACCTGGGACAAAGTCGTAAAAGGACATATTGCTGAGGCGCGATGGGGAAAATTGGTAGAACATGTAACTGGAGCATAAAGATCAACAATAATTTAATGGGGTGGATGACCTATTACTCTGTTGGAGCTACGATATGACTAAGTAATACTTACAACATTCCCCACGTGTGGAATTTCTCCATTCAACGCAGATACCGTGCCTCATGCATGTCTCTGCATAACTTTGCAAACTGGAGCACATGACGGAAGTACTTGTTGTCAGACACTCATCGTGAATGCATGCCTGGTAGTAGGAGTCTGGTGGAACCATGGCATGACATTGTGCAAACAGCCTAGAAATAATAAAGATCATTAAAGGAGGGGGGGACAAAGGACAATGGGGACCCGGTGTGAAGAAATTCCACTTCTCTTGAAATGAATTCTAACATTGCATTTGCATTCCGAACTACCAACTCAACCTGCAAATTAACCTTTTTGAGAATCCTGCACCAGCACTCCCAAGTCACTTGAATCCTCTCCCCATTTTGAAAATCGACACCTTTATTCCTTCTACCAAAGTGCAACAGCTTGCTATGCTGTATTCCATTCGCCACTTCTTTGCCCGCTCTCCCAACCTGTCCATGTCCTTCTGCAGACTCCCTGCTTCCTCAACACCAACTTCCCCTCCACCTATCTTTGTATCATCTGCAAACTTGGCCATAAAGCCATCAATTGCCTCATTCAGATCCTTACCAATAGTGTGAAAAGTAGCAGACCCTATACCAACCACTGTGGGACACCACTAGTCATGAGTAGCCAACCAGAAAAGCCCCCCTACTCTTTGCCTTCTGTCTAATATCCACTATTGCCTCTTTAATTAATAAAAAATTGCTATATTTTATTTTATTGGCTATATTACATCTTTCCTCTCCTGTTGCTTTTTTGGTTTTTGGTTTTTAATGGTTTCTATCGATTTTTAAAAGCATCCCACTCCTCAAGATTCCCGCTAATCTTTACGTTATTATATACCTTCTCTTTTGCTTTCATGCTGCCTTTCACTTCCTTTGTCAACCGCTGTGTCCTCATTCACCTTCATCTTCCATATTTCTTCCAGAAACTCCTGTCATCGCTGCTCCACCATCATTCCTGCTAGGGTCCCCTTTCAGTCAACTTTAGCCAGCTCCTCCCTCATACCTCTGTTGCAACCTTTACCCAACTGTGTAGTACCGATGATATCTGATTTTGGCTTCTTCCTCTCAAATTGCAGGTTGAACTCTATCAAATTATGATCACTGCCTCCTAGGGGTTCCTCACTTTAAGCTCCCAAATCAAATCTGGTTCATTACACACCAAATCCAGAATTGCCTTTTCCCTTGTGTGCTTGACCACGAGCTGTTCTAAAAAATCTATCTTGTAGGCATTCTAAAAATTCCTTCTCTTGAGATCTAGTACCATCCTAACTTTCCCAGGTTACCTGCTTATTGAAATCCCCCATGACCACTGACACATTACCTTCCTTAGATGGCTTTTCTATCTCCTGATGTTATTTGTACTTTGCATCTGGCTGCCATTTGAGGGCTTGTCTATAACTCCCATCACGGTCTTTTTACACTAGTTGTTTATTAACTCTACGTTTACCTCTAAAAGGAATCTACTAGGAATCCTATGTTGTTTCTCGTTGTAAACATCCACTGGTTTTAATAATTGAGAAGCATCTTAAAATGAATGCCCAATAAAGTTTCTTACTTGCTGGTGATGAGCCCACAGAGAGAGTTGGAGCGGCAAGGTTTTTGAGTTGTTTGAGGAACATTTGTCACTTGAGGTCGTGGTGTGGTCAGCGATATGGATGGTCCATTACAGTTTGGTTTACCGGAATTTGGGACTTGCCAGTAATCAGCCATTTCAGAGCAAGAGGATGCGATCTTTCCGTTGGGTAGCATGCAGTCATCATGCAGAATATTATTACATGTTCCTAAGAAGACAGATCAGGGAATGTCATTTTATCAATGTTACTGTATGTGTCCACTTCAACGCTTCTTTAATCTCATTTAATAGATACTGCTCTAGATGGAACCATTATTGCTGCCTGTGGAACACTTTCTTTACATTGTCTGAAATATAAATTCACAGAACTGTGGAATGGATTTTTCTCAGTCAGAATTCAGTCTGGCATGAAAACGCAAACATATGCAAACAATTTGGGATGTGATCCTGCAATCCCTTTTCTGTTTAAAAAATGCATTTTTAGAATAGGTCCGTGTTTTATTATCATTTTGGGGTTAAATATTAAATGGCAAATTGATATTCAACAGACTGATATCCCCGTTGCATTAGTTAAAATTCATATACCAAAGTTGTACTGTGCCCATAATCTATGGCAAAGTCCAATCTCGATGGTGATCTAGCACAGTGCATAAAGGACACTGGTATTTTATGGGCAAAACAGATTATTCCAGCAAGACAAACAGCATAAAGAGATATACGCCGGATATTAAATTGCCCCTGTAGAATTCTATCTGGTGTCATGGATTAATGTAGAATAGAAGCAGGCACTTCAGTCCACCATATCCATACCATTCACAATAAACTCATTTATCTGAGTTTAATCTGTAGCATTCATGATTTGGCAAGACAAGTGATCATCTAGATACTTGTTACAATGTTTGCTTCTATTTAGAAGGAAGAGGTTTGAACGACTGTTCAACCCCATGCTTCACATACATTATTCATCTGATTCAATGGCAGATCTGGAATACCCAGAGATAACTGGCATACCCAGAGATAATCCGTGTGGTCACAGTGAGAACGTACAAACACCATACAGGCAAGCATCCCTAGTCAGGCTTGGACCTGGGTCTCTGGTGCTGGAAGGAAGCAAATCTACCACTGCATTAAGGTGTTCAGGCCTGAATACTGTGTTCACGTCTGGTCGTTAGAGGAAAATAATCTGCTTCGGATTGTGAAGGGATTAGGCGTATTCGACCTCTACTCTTGATTGGAAAAATAAGATCTTATTTAAACATGCAACATTTTTGCTTGGTACAGATTAGATACAATGAGTATGATCCCTCTGCTGAGTGTCACTAAGCAGGCCTTGCAGTCTCAAGATGAAGAGTAGGCCATTTTAAAACATAGATCATAGATCAGTATAGCACAAGAATAAGCCCTTCAGCCCATAATGTTCATGCCAGACATGATGCCAAGTTAAACTAATCTCCTCTATGCAATCTATATTTCTCCATCCCGTGCATATCCATGTGCCCATCTAAAAGCTTCCACATTCATTCCTGGCAGTTTTCCCAGGCACTGGGCATTTTCTGCCCTCTGGTCTTTGTATTTCCACACTGGGGAAAATGTTCTGTCCACCCAATCAATGCACCTCATATTTGTATACACTTCTTTCAAGTTTCCCAGCTTCTCATTCTCCAGAGAAAACATTTCAAGTTTGGCCAACCTCTCCATCTAGCTATTACTCTCTCATCCAGGCAGTATTCTGGTAAACCTCTGCATTCTCTCCAAAGCATTCTCATCCTCCCTGTTGTGGGATGATCAGAACTACACACAATACCCCAAAGGCGAACCAACTAAACTTGTATAAAGCTGCAACATGACTTCTTGACTCTTAAGGGCCTGTCCTACTTGGGCATTATTTGCGCATCATTTATGCGACATCATTTATGCGTGACGACGCACGCATCGTGACGCACGCATGGGGTGCATTTACACTCGCAGGGTGCGTGGTGAGATGTGGCGGTCGCGCGCGGCGCCCCAGGATTTTGGGATTTGAGATTCGCCCAAGTGGGACAGGCCCTTTAAACTCAATGCCTTGACTAATGAAGACAAGCATACCATGTGACTTCCTTACTCCTTTTTCTACTTCCGTTTCCACTTAAAGGGAACTAAAGACTTGGGCCCCAAGATCCCTCTGTACATCAATGCTATTAAGGGTCTTGCCATTAACTGTGTATTATTTAGGGCATAAATGGGAAGGAATTACTTTGCACAAAAATTTGGAATCTTTCAAATTCTCTGCAGCTGAATTAATTCAAAATAGAGCTCTGTAAAATTGTGGATGTCAATGAATTGTGGATGTTAAGAATAGCAGGTAAACCATTTAGAACAGAGATGAGGAAAGACCTTTTCACACAGAGAGTTGCGAGTGTGGTATTCACTGCCTCAGAGGGCGATGGAGGCCGGTTCTCTGGAAACGTTCAAGAGAGAGCTAGATAGGGCTCTTAAAGATAGCGGTGTCAGGGGATATGGGGAGACGGCAGGAACGGGGTACTGTTTGTGGATGATCAGCCATGATCACATTGAAAGGTGGTGCTGGCTCGAAGGGCCGAATGGCCTACTCCTGCACCTATCGTCTATTGTCTATTGAATTAGGCATAAACGCAAAAGGCATAATCTTCATCCTAAACTGTTTCTATTACTTACATTCTTATACCTGTACTAAACATTTTATTTAAAAAAATCTACAAAGCAATCTTCATCCTTACCACACTGCCCTTGTGTCTTGTTTCCAAATATTTCACTCGGGAGTTTGATTGCAAAAGCAAAACTACTGAAAGTGACCTGGGCCTTTAATTGGGGTATGTCAACAATTATATTAATGCCCAAACTGATGATCTTCACTCCATGTTTTGAATATGGTAGAGACACAAGTTTTCCATTGATTTTTACCTGCGTAACAAGACAAAGCTTCAGTATTTCGCTCAGGAGCAAAATGATTATCACATGGAATCATCAATGTTAGCATTCATAAGAAACCCCCTAAAGCTTTGATTACATTTTACTGATTATATACATCATTGTCACCTTTTCCTCAACTTAACAATGATCCATTCTACATTTTCCTTGAACTCCGCCCGTTTTCACATTTCACCCCTCTCATCTCCATGTCTCCCTCTCGCCTCACTCTCAGTTTGAAGAAAGGTCTCGACCCGAAACATCACCCATTCCTTCTCTCCAGAGATGCTGAGTTAAGGCCCTGTCCCACTTTCCCGAGTTACTCACGAACTCTCCCGAGTTTTCCCCTTGATTCGAACTCGGGGAATGTCGGGGAATGTCCGTTGCGAGTCCGTAGGAGTCCATAGATGTTTTGTAGCGGCTCGTAATGCCAGCTGTAGGAACCCGGGACATCAGGTAAGTCGGGACGTTTTTTCAACATGTTGAAAAATGTCCACGAGTAAAAAAAATAGCCCCGAGTACCTTCGAATGGCTATTACCGTAATTCTCTGAGTTCGAAAAAAGGGGAAAACTCGGGAGAGTTCGTGAGTAGCTCGGGAAAGTGGGACAGGGCCTTTACTCTGGCATTTTGTGTCTATACTCGAAACACTGCCTGCTCATCAACATCGATACATTATTTCAGCCACGCTGGTTCAACACATGCAGAAGGAAGAAAACTTAAAACAATGATTGTTACCAGATTATGAATTTCATCTGCAGCAATATTCCTGATTTGTATGTCAAGTTTTTCAAATTTCACGATGATACCCCGCTGGCAGGAGAGGCTGTCTTGTGTGTCGCAGTAGTAATTGTCAATGTAAACACCAAAATTTTGACCTGATGGCTTTGTATTTTCCACAAGCACGTAGGTGCAGCTTCCGTCATAGTTATAATACTGTCCGTCGAAGGTAACAATATGTGAGCCTCCCCATCCATTGCAATGGCCTGTGTGGGCAATAGATTCACCTGAATTTAATCTCAACAATAATATATTGCTAACTTTCTCAAAGAAAGGAAATGTTAATTCTTTTTACATATTACATATATTAAGTATTAAACATCCTTTATTGTGACGAAAAACAGTTACAATTGGCAACTTAAGGGCCTGTCCCACTGTACGAGATAATTCAAGAGCTCTCCCGAGTTAAAAAAAAAATCAAACTCGTGGTAAGTACGTAGAATGTACGTAGCGGGTACGTTGAAGCTCGGGATGTCTCTTAGCGGCTCGTAACGCTAACGGCAGGTACTCGGGAAACGCGGTAAGCTCGTGAAGATTTTTCAACATGTTGAAAAATGTCCACGAGAGCCCCGAGTACCTACGAGCGGCCATTACCATAATTCTCCGAGCACGAATCAGGGTAAACTCGGGAGAACCTTTGAATTAGCTCGTACAGTGGGACAGGCCCTTTAGTTTTTTCACAATAAAATCAGATGCAGCAAGTGAATAAATGTAACAACTGCGAAAGGTATCATATTGATGATTAAACTTAAACCACAGCCATCGTGAGCCTACTTTGCTCATTGAGTGACATGCAATTTTCCAATGGAATGAAGATTTGAAAACAATTCACGTAGTCTTCACTTCTGTTCAGTATTGAACTGCGGTCGATTGAAATTGGAATTCTGACCAAGATACTAATTCCACCTGTGCCTATTGCTTGTCGGAAGTCACTGGGTAATATATGAAAATGCCCACAAAGTGAGCAAACTCAAAATGGAAAGATTTATTGGCTTGTTCTATGTTCTACGTGAGCAAGTATCCACCACAATTGATTCACTGCTTCTGTATTCTTCCTTGTATTCCTATCCAGAGAGGATAAGTGGTATTGTCCAATGGGACATACAATGCCAGAGAACAGTGGGATATCAGATTTCCAGAATGCTGAACTCTGGTCAAACTAGAGTAGCCTGCACCATGAGCAAACACAATGAGAGGGGACAGTGAATCAGAGGGAGATTCAATGCTGAACAATTCCAAACAGCTAACTCCAGAACAACATTTGTAGAGGCCAACAAACTGTGCATCCCCCCTCTATAGAACCATCAATGTGAGAACTGACGAGAAAATCTTTCAGTTGAGTATAGATGTTAGGAGGTCATGTTGCCGTAGTATAAGACCACATTTAGAGCATTGTGTTCAGTTCTGGGCACCATGTTATCGGAAAGATGTTGTCAAGCTGGAAAGGGTACAGAGAAGATTTACGAGGATTTGCCAGGAATCAAGGGGCTGAGCTACAGGGAGAGGTTGAGCAGGCTAGGACAATATTCCTTGTACTGTAGGAGCATGAGGAATGATCTTATAGAGGTGTACAAAATCATGAGAAGAATAGATGGGCTAGACACACAAAGTCTCTTGCCCAAAGTAGGGGAATTGAGAACTAGAGTGCATAGGTTTAAGGTAAGGGAGGATTTAATAGGAACCTGAGGGGTAACATTTTCACGCAGAGGGTGGTGGGTGTATGGAACGAGCTGCTGGAGGAGGTAGTTGAGGCAGGTACTATCGCAACTTTTATGAAACATTTAGACATGTACATGGATAGGACAGGTTTAGAGGGATATGGGCCAACACACACAGGCAGGTGGGACTGGTGTTGATGCGACATTTTCGTAGGTATGGGTGAGTTGGGCCGAAGGTCCTGTTTCCACTCTGTTAGACTCTATGACTCTATTTGATAAAGCAGATGTGGGAAAATGTTTCTCCTGGGTCTGAGATGTAGAAGTTGGGATAAAAGGTTCAAAATATGGGGAAGGGGTTTGGAGTTTCAATAAGGTATTGTATCTTCACTCAAAGGTTGGTGATTTGAGAATGGAGAACTCTTTACTTCTGAGTAGTGTGGAGTCTCAGTCACAGATGGCATTTAAAACCGTGATTGATTTTTGGATATTGCAAGGATGAAGGGATGGGGCAACAATGCAGGAAAATGGAGCTGAGGTGGAAGATCACACATCAACGTCAAGAGTGACCTTCAGGGATCAAAATGGCCGCCTCCTTTTTCTTATGTTCTAAGTATTAACTTCAACAGACAAAACATACTTGTGTTATTGCAACAAATCTCTGACCGACACTGCCAGAATAAAAGCATAGGTTTACAATTTAGAATGATAGTAACTATATTGGTAAAAGCAATCAGTAAAAACGATGTAAAAACAATCTTTTATGAAATGGAGGTACTTACAGTTACACTCGTAATGGTAGCAACACTTATTTTCATCATAAACCTTGATTGGAATATGGCCATTGGCACATTGAATAGGTGCGCTGGTGGGACACACCACGGGGGATAAAGCAACAATGTTTTTTTCTATACATTTTGCCATCATACAATCGCACAGCAGCCAGCTCTCATTATACTGAAACGAGGAGAAAGCATTTTAGAGATTTCTGGAATTACATTAGCACCGATTATTGGTTAATATCTCATTATTGTTGATTCTCCCTGTTTCAGCGGCCCTGACTCCATAATATGCTTTCGTTATTAGATAGTTGCTGCAGCTTTTAATCCTATCCTTATACTCAGGACTGCGGAGATTGACGGACAACCCGAGAGAAATATATAAAATTATGAGGCGAAGATAGGATAGACAGTAAGACCTTTTTCCTAGGATGGAGAGGGAAAGACAGTCTTACTGTCTCTAACTACATTTATTCTTTGTATTGCCCACTCCACTGACATCAGTCTGAAGCAGGGTCTCGACCCGAAATATCACCCATTCCTTCTTTCCACACATGCTGCATGTCCTGCTGAGTTACTCCAGCATTGTGTATCAAAGTTTAAAGGCGATGTACGGGGCAATGTTTATGTAAGTTAATTGCACAAAATGCTGGAGTAACTCAGCGGAACAGGCAGCATATCTGGAGAGAAGGAATAAGTGACGGTTCGGGTAGAGACCCTATAGCAGTGGTTGATTTTAACTTCCCCAATATTGACTTGGATTACCTTGGTTAAGGGGCATTGATGTTGGGGGTGGAATTTGGGAATTATGGAACATGTTTACAGCATAGAGTCAAGGAGCCATACAGCACAAAAACAGGCCCTTCTACATATTTTGTCCATGCTGACCAAGTTGGCATTCTGGCCTTGTCCCATTTATCTACATTTAGCCTGTCTATATCCCTCTAAATGCTTCCTGTCCTTATATCTGTCCAAATGTCTTTTTAAAGTCAGAATTATATCCAATTCCATGGCTTCCTCTGGAAGCTAATTCTAGATACAGCCAACCCACTACGTGAAAAAATTCTCTGAGGTCCCCTTAATTTTACAATTCTCTACCTTGGGAAAAAGACTGTGAGCGTTCACTTTATCCGTGTTCCTCATGGTACACGTCAATAGGGTCACCCATTAGCTTTCAATGCTCCAAATAAAATGGCAGCCTATCTAATGTCTCCCTATTTATTATCACGCGTACCCAGGTTCTTTTAAAACTGAGATGAGGAAGAACTTCTTCACCCAGAGGGTGGTTAATTTATGGAATTCACTGCCCCAGGGAGCAGTGGAAGCAGAAACTTTAAATATATTTAAGACTAAAATAGATGGTTTTTTAGCTGCCAAGGGGATAAGGGGCTACGGGGAGAGGGCAGGGATATGGACCTAGGTATGGTTAGTATAGTAAGACCTGAGTGATCTCCTGGACAAGTGTCGATCGCCTGGATTGGGGTCGGAGAGGAATTTCCCGGATTTTTTTCCCGAATTGGACCTGGGTTTTTATCCGGTTTTTTGCCTCCCCCAGGAGATCACGAGGTTCTTGGGGTGGAGAGGGGTGATAGCGGTATAAAGGGGAGGGTAGTGTCTTGTGTTCTGTGTCTTGTGTCTACTGTTTGTGGGTAAGTGTGTCTGTTTAGTGTTCAGCCATGAGCGAATGGCGGTGCGGGCTCGACGGACCTGGTGGTCTACTCTCGCACCTACTTTCTATGTTTCTATGTTTCTATGTGCCGTGAAATACTTTTTTTGCATCCAACTCAACAAGACTATCACCATGGTTGACTAGAGTATTGGCAGATGGAATTCAATCCCAACAAGAGTGAGCATTTTAGAAGTATATAAGATTATGAGGGGCGCAGATAGTGAAGAAAGTCAAAATATTTTTCCCATGGCAGGTTATCCAAAACAAGAGAGCATAGTTTTAGGATGAATGAAATGAGTTTTAAATGAGATTTCAGGTTGTTTTCACACAGGGAGGGGTGACATCTGAAACACGTTGCCAGAGGAGATTGTGGAATTACATGCAAGTACTACATTGAGGCATTTAGATAGACATTTAAACAGTCAAGACCTAGAATGATATAGTCCTAATGTAGCAAATTGAATTAGTGTAGATGCACAAAATACTTGGTTTGGACGTAATGGGGCCCCTATGTAGCGATGTTTCAGTGCTGTACTACTAGAAAATAAAAAATGATCTGAAACATGGGAATTCTCTACAATACAAATTACTTCACATTGCTAAGGTTGTTCTTTGAGGCTAGATTGTTTGAGCATCATGTGCCATCAATTAGCTCATTGTCAACAACTTCGCCATAAATGCAGTGTCTCCAGAGGTGAAACTTATTCAGCTGCACCACCAAAATCTTTAGAAAGTCGACAATGGCTTTTCCCAACTGTGTGAATTATGATGTTATGCATGCTTACCTCCCTTGGTGGTTTAAGAACGGGACATCCTGGAAGTATGGTGATAGGTTCAGTTGACAATGTTGGACGGCTGGTACTGCTTGTAGGTACACTTGTTAACGGTGGCATTGTGCTTCCACAGGGCCGGATATGTTTTTCAATGTCACAGGTATCATTACACTTTGCATAGATGCAAAATCCAGCTTTATCAGTGTAGTTGTATATAATTGAATCTAAAAATGGAAGCAGAAGATGGTTTACTGTTGAATTGGGATACGTAATGAAACGTTCAGAGGTAACAAACTCAAATATAAAATGTGCTGATTTTTAGTTAATGCTTTCATATGTAGAGTGAAATAATGATATAAAAGTTGGGATTAAATTGAAACAAGAGTAAAGTTGACATCATAAATTTAGAAAATAAATAAAAGCATAAGTTTATTTTAAATGAGTGTGGAATTTAAAAAAACATTATTGACAGGACACCAAATACCAAATGTGGTATTAGCCTTGTAATGGCCAGAGAATTTGAGTGGTAAATTTTCCGGCTTGGAAAATCATTAAAATCCTATGTGAACCTTGCATGGATGTGCAGCATTTTACAGTGAGGATAGTTTGGGAACATCGACAGTTCTGACAGTTCATTGACTTCTGCAAATTACAATGGGGGAATGCCACTGAACATGCAATATGACTACAGTTGTTATAAGAGCAGGTCAGATTAATGTTCCCCTATCCACCTCCAACTCCACCTCCAGTGTCCCATCTGTGCCAACGCACAACCAAACATCAACCTGTACACTAATGCCTCCCCAGCAACCAGTCCCTTGAATGTGAGCAACATGTGGATGTAATTCAGAGAGACAGGGACAGACTTCAAAACTAAATTAGAGTTAGCAATTTCAGCATAACTGATGTGTAGGAAGGAAATGCAGATGCGGTTTAAACCAAAGACGTCACCCATTCCTTCGCTCCAGAGATGCTGCCGGTTCCGCTAAGGATCTGCAGCCGCCAGTTTAAACCAAAGATAGACACTAAAAGCTGGAGTAACTCAGGAGAAAAGGAATAGATGACGTTTTGGGTCGAGACCCTTCTTCACTCGACCCGAAACGACACCTATGTCTGACCCGCTGAGTTACTTCAGCTTTTTGTGTGTATCTTCAGCATAATAGATCCCAGCCTCCCAAGCCAAAGTCTGAATTACTAGCAAATAACATATCTTAATCAAACTGATAGTTAGTCTGATCTCTCTAGCAAAGTCCCATCAGGTTGTCTAAATCCATGTGAAATTGGAGAATGGGATTGAAGATCAAAGTGGCATTATGCACTGAGGGGAAGAATAGACAATATACAATCTGCAGGAGTAGGCCATTTGGCCCTTCGAGCCAGCACCGCCATTCAATGTGATCATGGCTGATCATCCCCAATCAGTACCCCATTCCTGCCTTCTCCCCATATCCCCTGATTCCGCTATCTTTAAGAGCCCTATCTAGCTCTCTCTTTAAAGTATTCAGAGAACCGGCCTCCACCGCCCTCTGAGGCAGAGAATTCCACAGACTCACAACTCTCTGTGTGAAGAATCTAAGGTGCTGAGAAGAATGAACAAAAGATGAGCAATTGCCTTGCACATGCGCATAGACAGACAGATACGCAAGAACAAAAATTATACATATATTACACACAGAATTCTGCAAGTTTTAACACTCAAGAAACTCAACATCACCCAGGTCTTGGATTGACTTAATTTTTTTTCTATTCCCTTTCTTTTAGTCTACATATCTCTCAGTTTCCACTTCCCTCCTATCAATTCTTGAATCAACATAAGGATAATTTAACTTTCTTTGTTTATCTTGTCTTTCTTCTGTTACATGTTAGCCTTCTATTCAATGCTGTTGGAGTCACTGAAACTAAATAATGATTGGAAAACCTAGTATGATACCACCACCATTTGTAACCACTTTTGACCATTTATACACCTCAGTTTCTTACCTTGCTTCTCCTTGTGCAATGCATCAATATTATTTTGTTTTTATGACTTCAGGATTAAATGCTTGTTAGACCATTCACATTTCACATTTTTCTCAAACATGTATTTAAAATATTCATATTACTTCCATTTGCATTAAGAACTATCTGCAATGTGCATAAACAAATTGAGAAATCTGGCTTCTTCGTAAAGCATGTGGAACTATGTATGATGGAAACATTTCAAAAATGGCATCACAAGTAGATGGAATGGCAAAGAAGACAAAGAGTATGCTTGCTTTCGGGGCTTTGAGTATAAGAGTATGTCAGAAAAATTTGATAAGGCCACATTTGGAGTATTGTTTGCAGTTCTAATCGCCTCAATACAGGAAGGATGTGGAAGCATTGAAGAGGATGCAGACGAGGTTTACCAGGATGCTGCCTGGATAAGAGAGTATGAGCTTTAAAGACAAATTGGAGAAATGTGGATTGTTCCTCTGAAATGTCAAAGGTTGTGGGGAGACATGAGAGAAGTACATAAAATTATGACAGTCAGGATCTTATCACCAGAATGGAAATGTCAAAGTCTAGAATATATTGTTTTAAGGTCAGAAAGGGAAAAGTGTAAAGGAGATGTGTAAGACGAGTTTTTTTTTTACATAGTGGTGTGTGCCTGGATTGCACTGCCAGGAGTGGTGGTGGAAGCAGATGTGTTAGTGGTGCTTCTGAGCATTTAAAATACGCACATGGGTATGCAAGGAATGGAGGGACATGGATCGCAAAAGTAGAGGTGATAAGTTTAACTTGGAAACATTGACAGCACAGACAGTGTGGGTCCCTGTGCAGGTCTGTTCTATGTTCCAAATGCTTAATCTAGCAAACTAAGCACCAGTAGCTTACCTTGGGAATACACAGTTCCATTCACAATGCAGACACATTCTGTGGTGGGAGGCGAAGAACTTGTGGTTGGAGAAAGGGTAGAGTGTTCAATGGAACCAGTAGGTCGGGAAGAAAATGTTGAGGGCATCCCGGTCGTAGATGCAGACAAAGAAGTTGATGATCTACCAGTGGTGAGTCGAACAGTGACGGCAGTGGTAGTAGTCCATGCGGCGGTTGAAGACGAAGACTGGTTTACAGTGACTCTGCTGGAGGTTGGAGCTGATTCTGTTTCAATTGTATGAGGGGTTGTGGACGTTGTTCCTGTTTCAGGAGTTGTGGGGGTCGTGTGTAACTGAGTTGGTGTTGTGGGACTTCCGGTTGTGGTAGTAAATGTGGTTGAATGTGGTGTTTTTGTTACTGTTGTTGGGACGGTTGTTGGGGTGTGAGTGGGCAGTGTTGTGGTTTCCGATGATGTTGAGCTTGTGGTTGTGGACGTTGTTCCTGTTTCCGGAGTTGTGCTTGTGGGCACCAATGGGGTTTGGGTAGTTCCTGTGGACTTGGTGGTTGTAGGTAATTCAGTAGTTTCTGTTAGTTCAGTTGTACAAGTTGTGGTCAATTCTGGTGTAGTACTTACTGGTGTACCTGAGACTGGAGATGTAGAGGTAATCTGCTTTGTTGTAGGTGTAGTGGGACGAGTTGTACTGGTTGTGATTTCAGTGGTATGAGGTGTTGTTGATGTTGTCTCTCTGCCTTGAGATGTGGGGTTCGTGTGTACCTGTGTTGGTGTTGTGGGACTTCCTGTGGTGCTTGTAGCAATGGTAGAATATGGTGTTTTTGTTTCTGAGCTTGTGCCGGTTGATGAGCTGTGCGTCTGTATTGTCGTGGTTTCAGTTGGTGTTGATGTGGTCGTGGTGGATCTTGTTTGTGTTTGAGGTGTTTTGGTTGAGATCACCTGTGTAGTTTCAGTAGTTCCTATTGACTTGGTGGTAAATGGTGTTTCGGTAGATTCAGTTTTTGCAGTTGTGGAAGTTGTGGTCAGTTCAGGTGTGGAACTTTGTGGTGTTCCTGACACTGGAGGCGTTGTGGTTGTGTGCTCTGTTGTAGGTGAAGTGGAACCAGTTGCTCTGGTTGTGGTTTCAATTGTATGAGGGGTTGTGGACGTTGTTCCTGTTTCAGGAGTTGTGGAGCTCGGGTGTAACTGAGTTGGTGTTGTGGGACTTGCGGTTGTGGTTGTAAAAGTGGTTGAATGTGGTGTTTTTGTTACTATTGTTGGGACGGTTGTTGGGGTGTGAGTGGGCAGTGTTGTGGTTTCCGATGATGTTGAGCTTGTGGTTGTGGACGTTGTTCCTGTTTCCGGAGTTGTGCTTGTGGGCACCAATGGGGTTTGGGTAGTTCCTGTGGACTTGGTGGTTGTAGGTAATTCAGTAGTTTCTGTTAGTTCAGTTGTACAAGTTGTGGTCAATTCTGGTGTAGTACTTACTGGTGTTGTACTTACTGGTGTACCTGAGACTGGAGGTGTAGAGTTAATCTGCTCTGTTATAGGTTTGGTGGGACGAGTTGTACTGGTTGTGATTTCAGTGGTATGAGGGGTTGTTGATGTTGTCTCTCTGCCTTGAGATGTGGGGCTCGTGTGTACCTGTGTTGGTGTTGTGGGACTTCCTGTGGTGCTTGTAGCAATGGTAGAATATGGTGTTTTTGATTCTGTGCTTGTGCCAGTTGATGAGCTGTGCGTCTGTATTGTCGTGGTTTCAGTTGGTGTTGATGTGGTCGTGGTGGATCTTGTTTGTGTTTGAGGTGTTTTGGTTGAGATCACCTGTGTAGTTTCAGTAGTTCCTATTGACTTGGTGGTAAATGGTGTTTCGGTAGATTCAGTTTTTGCAGTTGTGGAAGTTGTGGTCAGTTCAGGTGTGGAACTTTGTGGTGTTCCTGACACTGGAGGCATTGTGGTTGTGTGCTCTGTTGTAGGTGAAGTGGAACCAGTTGCTCTGGTTGTGGTTTCAATTGTATGAGGGGTTGTGGACGTTGTTCCTGTTTCAGGAGTTGTGGAGCTCGTGTGTAACTGAGTTGGTGTCGTGGGACTAGCGGTTGTGGTTGAATGTGGTGTTTTTGTTACTGTTGTTGGGACGGTTGTTGGGGTGTGAGTGGGCAGTGTTGTGGTTTCCGATGATGTTGAGCTTGTGGTTGTGGACATTGTTTCTGTTTCCGGAGTTGTGCTTGTGGGCACCAATGGGGTTTGGGTAGTTCCTGTGGACTTGGTGGTTGTAGGTAATTCAGTAGTTTCTGTTAGTTCAGTTGTACAAGTTGTGGTCAATTCTGGTGTAGTACTTACTGGTGTACCTGAGACTGGAGATGTAGAGGTAATCTGCTTTGTTGTAGGTGTAGTGGGACGAGTTGTACTGGTTGTGATTTCAGTGGTATGAGGTGTTGTTGATGTTGTCTCTCTGCCTTGAGATGTGGGGTTCGTGTGTACCTGTGTTGGTGTTGTGGGACTTCCTGTGGTGCTTGTAGCAATGGTAGAATATGGTGTTTTTGTTTCTGAGCTTGTGCCAGTTGATGAGCTGTGCGTCTGTATTGTCGTGGTTTCAGTTGGTGTTGATGTGGTCGTGGTGGATCTTGTTTGTGTTTGAGGTGTTTTGGTTGAGATCACCTGTGTAGTTTCAGTAGTTCCTATTGACTTGGTGGTAAATGGTGTTTCGGTAGATTCAGTTTTTGCAGTTGTGGAAGTTGTGGTCAGTTCAGGTGTGGAACTTTGTGGTGTTCCTGACACTGGAGGCGTTGTGGTTGTGTGCTCTGTTGTAGGTGAAGTGGAACCAGTTGCTCTGGTTGTGGTTTCAATTGTATGAGGGGTTGTGGACGTTGTTCCTGTTTCAGGAGTTGTGGAGCTCGGGTGTAACTGAGTTGGTGTTGTGGGACTTGCGGTTGTGGTTGTAAAAGTGGTTGAATGTGGTGTTTTTGTTACTGTTGTTGGGACGGTTGTTGGGGTGTGAGTGGACAGTGTTGTGGTTTCCGATGATGTTGAGCTTGTGGTTGTGGACGTTGTTCCTGTTTCCGGAGTTGTGCTTGTGGGCACCAATGGGGTTTGGGTAGTTCCTGTGGACTTGGTAGTTGTAGGTAATTCAGTAGTTTCTGTTAGTTCAGTTGTACAAGTTGTGGTCAATTCTGGTGTAGTACTTACTGGTGTTGTACTTACTGGTGTACCTGAGACTGGAGGTGTAGAGTTAATCTGCTCTGTTATAGGTTTGGTGGGACGAGTTGTACTGGTTGTGATTTCAGTGGTATGAGGGGTTGTTGATGTTGTCTCTCTGCCTTGAGATGTGGGGCTCGTGTGTACCTGTGTTGGTGTTGTGGGACTTCCTGTGGTGCTTGTAGCAATGGTAGAATATGGTGTTTTTGATTCTGTGCTTGTGCCAGTTGATGAGCTGTGCGTCTGTATTGTCGTGGTTTCAGTTGGTGTTGATGTGGTCGTGGTGGATCTTGTTTGTGTTTGAGGTGTTTTGGTTGAGATCACCTGTGTAGTTTCAGTAGTTCCTATTGACTTGGTGGTAAATGGTGTTTCGGTAGATTCAGTTTTTGCAGTTGTGGAAGTTGTGGTCAGTTCAGGTGTGGAACTTTGTGGTGTTCCTGACACTGGAGGCATTGTGGTTGTGTGCTCTGTTGTAGGTGAAGTGGAACCAGTTGCTCTGGTTGTGGTTTCAATTGTATGAGGGGTTGTGGACGTTGTTCCTGTTTCAGGAGTTGTGGAGCTCGTGTGTAACTGAGTTGGTGTCGTGGGACTAGCGGTTGTGGTTGAATGTGGTGTTTTTGTTACTGTTGTTGGGACGGTTGTTGGGGTGTGAGTGGGCAGTGTTGTGGTTTCCGATGATGTTGAGCTTGTGGTTATGGACATTGTTTCTGTTTCCGGAGTTGTGCTTGTGGGCACCAATGGGGTTTGGGTAGTTCCTGTGGACTTGGTGGTTGTAGGTAATTCAGTAGTTTCTGTTAGTTCAGTTGTACAAGTTGTGGTCAATTCTGGTGTAGTACTTACTGGTGTACCTGAGACTGGAGATGTAGAGGTAATCTGCTTTGTTGTAGGTGTAGTGGGACGAGTTGTACTGGTTGTGATTTCAGTGGTATGAGGTGTTGTTGATGTTGTCTCTCTGCCTTGAGATGTGGGGTTCGTGTGTACCTGTGTTGGTGTTGTGGGACTTCCTGTGGTGCTTGTAGCAATGGTAGAATATGGTGTTTTTGTTTCTGAGCTTGTGCCAGTTGATGAGCTGTGCGTCTGTATTGTCGTGGTTTCAGTTGGTGTTGATGTGGTCGTGGTGGATCTTGTTTGTGTTTGAGGTGTTTTGGTTGAGATCACCTGTGTAGTTTCAGTAGTTCCTATTGACTTGGTGGTAAATGGTGTTTCGGTAGATTCAGTTTTTGCAGTTGTGGAAGTTGTGGTCAGTTCAGGTGTGGAACTTTGTGGTGTTCCTGACACTGGAGGCGTTGTGGTTGTGTGCTCTGTTGTAGGTGAAGTGGAACCAGTTGCTCTGGTTGTGGTTTCAATTGTATGAGGGGTTGTGGACGTTGTTCCTGTTTCAGGAGTTGTGGAGCTCGGGTGTAACTGAGTTGGTGTTGTGGGACTTGCGGTTGTGGTTGTAAAAGTGGTTGAATGTGGTGTTTTTGTTACTGTTGTTGGGATGGTTGTTGGGGTGTGAGTGGACAGTGTTGTGGTTTCCGATGATGTTGAGCTTGTGGTTGTGGACGTTGTTCCTGTTTCCGGAGTTGTGCTTGTGGGCACCAATGGGGTTTGGGTAGTTCCTGTGGACTTGGTGGTTGTAGGTAATTCAGTAGTTTCTGTTAGTTCAGTTGTACAAGTTGTGGTCAATTCTGGTGTAGTACTTACTGGTGTTGTACTTACTGGTGTACCTGAGACTGGAGGTGTAGAGTTAATCTGCTCTGTTATAGGTTTGGTGGGACGAGTTGTACTGGTTGTGATTTCAGTGGTATGAGGGGTTGTTGATGTTGTCTCTCTGCCTTGAGATGTGGGGCTCGTGTGTACCTGTGTTGGTGTTGTGGGACTTCCTGTGGTGCTTGTAGCAATGGTAGAATATGGTGTTTTTGATTCTGTGCTTGTGCCAGTTGATGAGCTGTGCGTCTGTATTGTCGTGGTTTCAGTTGGTGTTGATGTGGTCGTGGTGGATCTTGTTTGTGTTTGAGGTGTTTTGGTTGAGATCACCTGTGTAGTTTCAGTAGTTCCTATTGACTTGGTGGTAAATGGTGTTTCGGTAGATTCAGTTTTTGCAGTTGTGGAAGTTGTGGTCAGTTCAGGTGTAGAACTTTGTGGTGTTCCTGACACTGGAGGCATTGTGGTTGTGTGCTCTGTTGTAGGTGAAGTGGAACCAGTTGCTCTGGTTGTGGTTTCAATTGTATGAGGGGTTGTGGACGTTGTTCCTGTTTCAGGAGTTGTGGAGCTCGTGTGTAACTGAGTTGGTGTCGTGGGACTAGCGGTTGTGGTTGAATGTGGTGTTTTTGTTACTGTTGTTGGGACGGTTGTTGGGGTGTGAGTGGGCAGTGTTGTGGTTTCCGATGATGTTGAGCGTGTGGTTGTGGACATTGTTTCTGTTTCCGGAGTTGTGCTTGTGGGCACCAATGGGGTTTGGGTAGTTCCTGTGGACTTGGTGGTTGTAGGTAATTCAGTAGTTTCTGTTAGTTCAGTTGTACAAGTTGTGGTCAATTCTGGTGTAGTACTTACTGGTGTACCTGAGACTGGAGATGTAGAGGTAATCTGCTTTGTTGTAGGTGTAGTGGGACGAGTTGTACTGGTTGTGATTTCAGTGGTATGAGGTGTTGTTGATGTTGTCTCTCTGCCTTGAGATGTGGGGTTCGTGTGTACCTGTGTTGGTGTTGTGGGACTTCCTGTGGTGCTTGTAGCAATGGTAGAATATGGTGTTTTTGTTTCTGAGCTTGTGCCAGTTGATGAGCTGTGCGTCTGTATTGTCGTGGTTTCAGTTGGTGTTGATGTGGTCGTGGTGGATCTTGTTTGTGTTTGAGGTGTTTTGGTTGAGATCACCTGTGTAGTTTCAGTAGTTCCTATTGACTTGGTGGTAAATGGTGTTTCGGTAGATTCAGTTTTTGCAGTTGTGGAAGTTGTGGTCAGTTCAGGTGTGGAACTTTGTGGTGTTCCTGACACTGGAGGCGTTGTGGTTGGGTGCTCTGTTGTAGGTGAACTGGAACCAGTTGTTCTGGTTGTGGTTTCAATTGTATGAGGGGTTGTGGACGTTGTTCCTGTTTCAGGAGTTGTGGAGCTCGTGTGTAACTGAGTTGGTGTCGTGGGACTAGCGGTTGTGGTTGTGAAAGTGGTTGAATGTGGTGTTTTTGTTACTGTTGTTGGGAAGCTTGTTGAGGTGTGAGTGGGCAGTGTTGTGGTTTCCGATGATGTTGAGCTTGTGGTTGTGGACGTTGTTCCTGTTTCCGGAGTTGTGCTTGTGGGCACCAATGGGGTTTGGATAGTTCCTGTGGACTTGGTGGTTGTAGGTAATTCAGTAGTTTCTGTTAGTTCAGTTGTACAAGTTGTGGTCAATTCTGGTGTAGTACTTACTGGTGTAGTACTTACTGGTGTACCTGAGACTGGAGCTGTAGCGTTAATCTGCTCTGTTATAGGTTTGGTGGGACGAGTTGTACTGGTTGTGATTTCAGTGGTATGAGGGGTTGTTGATGTTGTCTCTCTGCCTTGAGATGTGGGGCTCGTGTGTACCTGTGTTGGTGTTGTGGGACTTCCTGTGGTGCTTGTAGCAATGGTAGAATATGGTGTTTTTGATTCTGTGCTTGTGCCAGTTGATGAGCTGTGCGTCTGTATTGTCGTGGTTTCAGTTGGTGTTGATGTGGTCGTGGTGGATCTTGTTTGTGTTTGAGGTGTTTTGGTTGAGATCACCTGTGTAGTTTCAGTAGTTCCTATTGACTTGGTGGTAAATGGTGTTTCGGTAGATCCAGTTTTTGCAGTTGTGGAAGTTGTGGTCAGTTCAGGTGTGGAACTTTGTAGTGTTCCTGACACTGGAGGCATTGTGGTTGTGTGCTCTGTTGTAGGTGAAGTGGAACCAGTTGCTCTGGTTGTGGTTTCAATTGTATGAGGGGTTGTGGACGTTGTTCCTGTTTCAGGAGTTGTGGAGCTCGGGTGTAACTGAGTTGGTGTCGTGGGTCTAGCGGTTGTGGTTGTAAAAGTGGTTGAATGTGGTGTTTTTGTTACTGTTGTTGGGACGGTTGTTGGGGTGTGAGTGGGCAGTGTTGTGGTTTCCGATGATGTTGAGCTTGTGGTTGTGGACGTTGTTTCTGTTTCCGGAGTTGTGCTTGTGGGCACCAATGGGGTTTGGGTAGTTCCTGTGGACTTGGTGGTTGTAGGTAATTCAGTAGTTTCTGTTAGTTCAGTTGTACAAGTTGTGGTCAATTCTGGTGTAGTACCTGAGACTGGAGATGTAGAGGTAATCTGCTTTGTTGTAGGTGTAGTGGGACGAGTTGTACTGGTTGTGATTTCAGTGGTATGAGGTGTTGTTGATGTTGTCTCTCTGCCTTGAGATGTGGGGTTCGTGTGTACCTGTGTTGGTGTTGTGGGACTTCCTGTGGTGCTTGTAGCAATGGTAGAATATGGTGTTTTTGTTTCTGAGCTTGTGCCAGTTGATGAGCTGTGCGTCTGTATTGTCGTGGTTTCAGTTGGTGTTGATGTGGTCGTGGTGGATCTTGTTTGTGTTTGAGGTGTTTTGGTTGTGATCACCTGTGTAGTTTCAGTAGTTCCTATTGACTTGGTGGTAAATGGTGTTTCAGTAGATTCAGTTTTTACAGTTGTGGAAGTTGTGGTCAGTTCAGGTGTGGAACTTTGTGGTGTTCCTGACACTGGAGGCGTTGTGGTTGTGTGCTCTGTTGTAGGTGAAGTGGAACCAGTTGTTCTGGTTGTGGTTTCAATTGTATGAGGGGTTGTGGACGTTGTTCCTGTTTCAGGAGTTGTGGAGCTCGTGTGTAACTGAGTTGTTGTCGTGGGACTTGCGGTTGTGGTTGTAAAAGTGGTTGAATGTGGTGTTTTTGTTACTGTTGTTGGGATGCTTGTTGGGGTGTGAGTGGGCAGTGTTGTGGTTTCCGATGATGTTGAGCTTGTGGTTGTGGACGTTGTTCCTGTTTCCGGAGTTGTGCTTGTGGGCACCAATGGGGTTTGGATAGTTCCTGTGGACTTGGTGGTTGTAGGTAATTCAGTAGTTTCTGTTAGTTCAGTTGTACAAGTTGTGGTCAATTCTGGTGTAGTACTTACTGGTGTAGTACTTACTGGTGTACCTGAGACTGGAGCTGTAGCGTTAATCTGCTCTGTTATAGGTTTGGTGGGACGAGTTGTACTGGTTGTGATTTCAGTGGTATGAGGGGTTGTTGATGTTGTCTCTCTGCCTTGAGATGTGGGGCTCGTGTGTACCTGTGTTGGTGTTGTGGGACTTCCTGTGGTGCTTGTAGCAATGGTAGAATATGGTGTTTTTGATTCTGTGCTTGTGCCAGTTGATGAGCTGTGCGTCTGTATTGTCGTGGTTTCAGTTGGTGTTGATGTGGTCGTGGTGGATCTTGTTTGTGTTTGAGGTGTTTTGGTTGAGATCACCTGTGTAGTTTCAGTAGTTCCTATTGACTTGGTGGTAAATGGTGTTTCGGTAGATTCAGTTTTTGCAGTTGTGGAAGTTGTGGTCAGTTCAGGTGTGGAACTTTGTGGTGTTCCTGACACTGGAGGCATTGTGGTTGTGTGCTCTGTTGTAGGTGAAGTGGAACCAGTTGCTCTGGTTGTGGTTTCAATTGTATGAGGGGTTGTGGACGTTGTTCCTGTTTCAGGAGTTGTGGAGCTCGGGTGTAACTGAGTTGGTGTCGTGGGACTAGCGGTTGTGGTTGTAAAGTGGTTGAATGTGGTGTTTTTGTTACTGTTGTTGGGACGGTTGTTGGGGTGTGAGTGGGCAGTGTTGTGGTTTCCGATGATGTTGAGCTTGTGGTTGTGGACGTTGTTTCTGTTTCCGGAGTTGTGCTTGTGGGCACCAATGGGGTTTGGGTAGTTCCTGTGGACTTGGTGGTTGTAGGTAATTCAGTAGTTTCTGTTAGTTCAGTTGTACAAGTTGTGGTCAATTCTGGTGTAGTACTTACTGGTGTACCTGAGACTGGAGATGTAGAGGTAATCTGCTTTGTTGTAGGTGTAGTGGGACGAGTTGTACTGGTTGTGATTTCAGTGGTATGAGGGGTTGTTGATGTTGTCTCTCTGCCTTGAGATGTGGGGCTCGTGTGTACCTGTGTTGGTGTTGTGGGACTTCCTGTGGTGCTTGTAGCAATGGTAGAATATGGTGTTTTTGATTCTGTGCTTGTGCCAGTTGATGAGCTGTGCGTCTGTATTGTCGTGGTTTCAGTTGGTGTTGATGTGGTCGTGGTGGATCTTGTTTGTGTTTGAGGTGTTTTGGTTGAGATCACCTGTGTAGTTTCAGTAGTTCCTATTGACTTGGTGGTAAATGGTGTTTCGGTAGATTCAGTTTTTGCAGTTGTGGAAGTTGTGGTCAGTTCAGGTGTGGAACTTTGTAGTGTTCCTGACACTGGAGGCATTGTGGTTGTGTGCTCTGTTGTAGGTGAAGTGGAACCAGTTGCTCTGGTTGTGGTTTCAATTGTATGAGGGGTTGTGGACGTTGTTCCTGTTTCAGGAGTTGTGGAGCTCGGGTGTAACTGAGTTGGTGTCGTGGGACTAGCGGTTGTGGTTGTAAAAGTGGTTGAATGTGGTGTTTTTGTTACTGTTGTTGGGACGGTTGTTGGGGTGTGAGTGGGCAGTGTTGTGGTTTCCGATGATGTTGAGCTTGTGGTTGTGGACGTTGTTTCCTGTTTCCGGAGTTGTGCTTGTGGGCACCAATGGGGTTTGGGTAGTTCCTGTGGACTTGGTGGTTGTAGGTAATTCAGTAGTTTCTGTTAGTTCAGTTGTACAAGTTGTGGTCAATTCTGGTGTAGTACTTACTGGTGTACCTGAGACTGGAGATGTAGAGGTAATCTGCTTTGTTGTAGGTGTAGTGGGACGAGTTGTACTGGTTGTGATTTCAGTGGTATGAGGTGTTGTTGATGTTGTCTCTCTGCCTTGAGATGTGGGGCTCGTGTGTACCTGTGTTGGTGTTGTGGGACTTCCTGTGGTGCTTGTAGCAATGGTAGAATATGGTGTTTTTGTTTCTGAGCTTGTGCCAGTTGATGAGCTGTGCGTCTGTATTGTCGTGGTTTCAGTTGGTGTTGATGTGGTCGTGGTGGATCTTGTTTGTGTTTGAGGTGTTTTGGTTGAGATCACCTGTGTAGTTTCAGTAGTTCCTATTGACTTGGTGGTAAATGGTGTTTCGGTAGATTCAGTTTTTGCAGTTGTGGAAGTTGTGGTCAGTTCAGGTGTGGAACTTTGTGGTGTTCCTGACACTGGAGGCATTGTGGTTGTGTGCTCTGTTGTAGGTGAAGTGGAACCAGTTGCTCTGGTTGTGGTTTCAATTGTATGAGGGGTTGTGGACGTTGTTCCTGTTTCAGGAGTTGTGGAGCTCGTGTGTAACTGAGTTGGTGTCGTGGGACTAGCGGTTGTGGTTGAAAG
Source organism: Amblyraja radiata (assembly GCF_010909765.2). Taxonomy (NCBI): domain Eukaryota; kingdom Metazoa; phylum Chordata; class Chondrichthyes; order Rajiformes; family Rajidae; genus Amblyraja; species Amblyraja radiata. The sequence goes on from NC_045975.1 coordinate 38,382,188, forward strand.
TGTTGGTGTTTTTGTTACTGTTGTTGGGACGGTTGTTGGGGTGTGAGTGGGCAGTGTTGTGGTTTCCGATGATGTTGAGCGTGTGGTTGTGGACATTGTTTCTGTTTCCGGAGTTGTGCTTGTGGGCACCAATGGGGTTTGGGTAGTTCCTGTGGACTTGGTGGTTGTAGGTAATTCAGTAGTTTCTGTTAGTTCAGTTGTACAAGTTGTGGTCAATTCTGGTGTAGTACTTACTGGTGTACCTGAGACTGGAGATGTAGAGGTAATCTGCTTTGTTGTAGGTGTAGTGGGACGAGTTGTACTGGTTGTGATTTCAGTGGTATGAGGTGTTGTTGATGTTGTCTCTCTGCCTTGAGATGTGGGGCTCGTGTGTACCTGTGTTGGTGTTGTGGTACTTCCTGTGGTGCTTGTAGCAATGGTAGAATATGGTGTTTTTGATTCTGTGCTTGTGCCAGTTGATGAGCTGTGCGTCTGTATTGTCGTGGTTTCAGTTGGTGTTGATGTGGTCGTGGTGGATCTTGTTTGTGTTTGAGGTGTTTTGGTTGAGATCACCTGTGTAGTTTCAGTAGTTCCTATTGACTTGGTGGTAAATGGTGTTTCGGTAGATTCAGTTTTTGCAGTTGTGGAAGTTGTGGTCAGTTCAGGTGTGGAACTTTGTGGTGTTCCTGACACTGGAGGCATTGTGGTTGTGTGCTCTGTTGTAGGTGAAGTGGAACCAGTTGCTCTGGTTGTGGTTTCAATTGTATGAGGGGTTGTGGACGTTGTTCCTGTTTCAGGAGTTGTGGAGCTCGGGTGTAACTGAGTTGGTGTCGTGGGACTAGCGGTTGTGGTTGTAAAAGTGGTTGAATGTGGTGTTTTTGTTACTGTTGTTGGGACGGTTGTTGGGGTGTGAGTGGGCAGTGTTGTGGTTTCCGATGGTGTTGAGCTTGTGGTTGTGGACGTTGTTTCTGTTTCCGGAGTTGTGCTTGTGGGCACCAATGGGGTTTGGGTAGTTCCTGTGGACTTGGTGGTTGTAGGTAATTCAGTAGTTTCTGTTAGTTCAGTTGTACAAGTTGTGGTCAATTCTGGTGTAGTACCTGAGACTGGAGATGTAGAGGTAATCTGCTTTGTTGTAGGTGTAGTGGGACGAGTTGTACTGGTTGTGATTTCAGTGGTATGAGGTGTTGTTGATGTTGTCTCTCTGCCTTGAGATGTGGGGCTCGTGTGTACCTGTGTTGGTGTTGTGGGACTTCCTGTGGTGCTTGTAGCAATGGTAGAATATGGTGTTTTTGATTCTGTGCTTGTGCCAGTTGATGAGCTGTGCGTCTGTATTGTCGTGGTTTCAGTTGGTGTTGATGTGGTCGTGGTGGATCTTGTTTGTGTTTGAGGTGTTTTGGTTGAGATCACCTGTGTAGTCTCAGTAGTTCCTATTGACTTGGTGGTAAATGGTGTTTCGGTAGATTCAGTTTTTGCAGGTTGTGGAAGTTGTGGTCAGTTCAGGTGTGGAACTTTGTGGTGTTCCTGACACTGGAGGCATTGTGGTTGTGTGCTCTGTTGTAGGTGAAGTGGAACCAGTTGCTCTGGTTGTGGTTTCAATTGTATGAGGGGTTGTGGACGTTGTTCCTGTTTCAGGAGTTGTGGAGCTCGGGTGTAACTGAGTTGGTGTCGTGGGACTTAGCGGTTGTGGTTGTAAAAGTGGTTGAATGTGGTGTTTTTGTTACTGTTGTTGGGACGGTTGTTGGGGTGTGAGTGGGCAGTGTTGTGGTTTCCGATGATGTTGAGCTTGTGGTTGTGGACGTTGTTTCTGTTTCCGGAGTTGTGCTTGTGGGCACCAATGGGGTTTGGGTAGTTCCTGTGGACTTGGTGGTTGTAGGTAATTCAGTAGTTTCTGTTAGTTCAGTTGTACAAGTTGTGGTCAATTCTGGTGTAGTACTTACTGGTGTACCTGAGACTGGAGATGTAGAGGTAATCTGCTTTGTTGTAGGTGTAGTGGGACGAGTTGTACTGGTTGTGATTTCAGTGGTATGAGGTGTTGTTGATGTTGTCTCTCTGCCTTGAGATGTGGGGCTCGTGTGTACCTGTGTTGGTGTTGTGGTACTTCCTGTGGTGCTTGTAGCAATGGTAGAATATGGTGTTTTTGATTCTGTGCTTGTGCCAGTTGATGAGCTGTGCGTCTGTATTGTCGTGGTTTCAGTTGGTGTTGATGTGGTCGTGGTGGATCTTGTTTGTGTTTGAGGTGTTTTGGTTGAGATCACCTGTGTAGTTTCAGTAGTTCCTATTGACTTGGTGGTAAATGGTGTTTCGGTAGATTCAGTTTTTGCAGTTGTGGAAGTTGTGGTCAGTTCAGGTGTGGAACTTTGTGGTGTTCCTGACACTGGAGGCATTGTGGTTGTGTGCTCTGTTGTAGGTGAAGTGGAACCATGTTGCTCTGGTTGTGGTTTCAATTGTATGAGGGGTTGTGGACGTTGTTCCTGTTTCAGGAGTTGTGGAGCTCGGGTGTAACTGAGTTGGTGTCGTGGGACTAGCGGTTGTGGTTGTAAAAGTGGTTGAATGTGGTGTTTTTGTTACTGTTGTTGGGACGGTTGTTGGGGTGTGAGTGGGCAGTGTTGTGGTTTCCGATGGTGTTGAGCTTGTGGTTGTGGACGTTGTTTCTGTTTCCGGAGTTGTGCTTGTGGGCACCAATGGGGTTTGGGTAGTTCCTGTGGACTTGGTGGTTGTAGGTAATTCAGTAGTTTCTGTTAGTTCAGTTGTACAAGTTGTGGTCAATTCTGGTGTAGTACCTGAGACTGGAGATGTAGAGGTAATCTGCTTTGTTGTAGGTGTAGTGGGACGAGTTGTACTGGTTGTGATTTCAGTGGTATGAGGTGTTGTTGATGTTGTCTCTCTGCCTTGAGATGTGGGGCTCGTGTGTACCTGTGTTGGTGTTGTGGGACTTCCTGTGGTGCTTGTAGCAATGGTAGAATATGGTGTTTTTGTTTCTGAGCTTGTGCCAGTTGATGAGCTGTGCGTCTGTATTGTCGTGGTTTCAGTTGGTGGTGATGTGGTCGTGGTGGATCTTGTTTGTGTTTGAGCTGTTTTGGTTGTGATCACCTGTGTAGTTTCAGTAGTTCCTATTGACTTGGTGGTAAATGGTGTTTCGGTAGATTCAGTTTTTGCGGTTGTGGAAGTTGTGGTCAGTTCAGGTGTGGAACTTTGTGGTGTTCCTGACACTGGAGGCATTGTGGTTGTGTGCTCTGTTGTAGGTGAAGTGGAACCAGTTGCTCTGGTTGTGGTTTCAATTGTATGAGGGGTTGTGGACGTTGTTCCTGTTTCAGGAGTTGTGGAGCTCGGGTGTAACTGAGTTGGTGTCGTGGGACTAGCGGTTGTGGTTGTAAAAGTGGTTGAATGTGGTGTTTTTGTTACTGTTGTTGGGACGGTTGTTGGGGTGTGAGTGGGCAGTGTTGTGGTTTCCGATGATGTTGAGCTTGTGGTTGTGGACGTTGTTTCTGTTTCCGGAGTTGTGCTTGTGGGCACCAATGGGGTTTGGATGGTTCCTGGGGACTTGGTGGTTGTAGGTAATTCAGTAATTTCTGTTAGTTCAGTTGTATAAGTTGTGGTCAATTCTGGTGTAGTACTTACTGGTGTACCTGAGACTGGAGATGTAGAGGTAATCTGCTTTGTTGTAGGTGTAGTGGGACGAGTTGTACTGGTTGTGATTTCAGTGGTATGAGGTGTTGTTGATGTTGTCTCTCTGCCTTGAGATGTGGGGCTCGTGTGTACCTGTATTGGTGTTGTGGGACTTCCTGTGGTGCTTGTAGCAATGGTAGAATATGGTGTTTTTGTTTCTGAGCTTGTGCCAGTTGAGGAGCTGTGCGTCTGTATTGTCGTGGTTTCAGTTGGTGTTGATGTGGTCGTGGTGGATCTTGTTTGTGTTTGAGGTGTTTTGGTTGAGATCACCTGTGTAGTTTCAGTAGTTCCTATTGACTTGGTGGTAAATGGTGTTTCGGTAGATTCAGTTTTTGCAGTTGTGGAAGTTGTGGTCAGTTCAGGTGTGGAACTTTGTGGTGTTCCTGACACTGGAGGCGTTGTGGTTGTGTGCTCTGTTGTAGGTGAAGTGGAACCAGTTGCTCTGGTTGTGGTTTCAATTGTATGAGGGGTTGTGGACGTTGTTCCTGTTTCAGGAGTTGTGGGGGTCGTGCGTAACTGAGTTGGTGTCGTGGGACTTACGGTTGTGGTTGTAAAAGTGGTTGAATGTGGTGTTTTTGTAACTGTTGTTGGGACGGTTGTTGGGGTGTGAGTGGGCAGTGTTGTGGTTTCCGATGATGTTGAGCTTGTGGTTGTGGACGTTGTTCCTGTTTCCGGAGTTGTGCTTGTGGGCACCAATGGGGTCTGGGTAGTGCTTGTGGACTTGGTGGTTGTAGGTAATTCAGTAGTTTCTGTTAGTTCAGTTGTACAAATTGTGGTCAATTCTGGTGTAGTACTTTCTGATGTACCTGAGACTGGAGATGTAGAGGTAATCTGCTCTGTTGTAGGTGTAGTGGGACCTGTTGTACTTGTTGTGATTTCAGTGGTATGAGGTGTTTTGGATGTTGTTCCTGTTTCAGGAGTTGTGGGGCTTGTGTGTAACTGAGTTGGTGTTGTGGGACTTGAGGTTGTGGTTGGCTCTGGTGTTGTTGTTGGAGGTTGGCAAATGAAGTCACAGCACCGTACCTGTATTTCATAGTCATAGCACTGTTTCACTGGATGTTGATCCTTGTTTCTGCATGTCAGCCCAAAGGAAACATTACACTGCACTGTCTGTTCGAGGTCTTCGAGATCCACTTCTGGTGCATGTGTTGCTCTGCACTCAATCCTGCTTGGAGCATTGCAGGGCAGGTCTCCTTTCTCATTGATTTTATCATATGTTTCAATATCCCCTCCGCCGTAACCATGTGTCGGTTTGCTTACACTTATCCATTTGCTCCATTCGCATTGTTCCACGATCACACAAGTTGCTGTGGAGTTATGAAAAGATACATTAATTTATTTAACGCAGTGTTATGCAGCAATTGAAGATGATTTCTTACGCATGGTTCTGCAGCCAGTATACCTTTATTATCAGAATAGATGCATCATATTTACAAATATACTATAGTAATCTCAGCTTGTGAATCATCAGTAATGTAATCTTGGGCTACTGCTATGACATTCTGCGTAATCAATAAAGTAAAACCGCCTCCTCTTTTACTCCCAACTCTATCCCTCCTGTAGCACCTGGACCATGAACATTAAGCTGCCAATCTTGTCCCACTCTCAGCCAGATTTCCATAATGGCTACAATGTCCCAGTCACACATATCTATCCATGCTCTGAATTCATCACCTTAAGGGCCTGTCCCACTTGGACGACCTAATCCACAAATTTAGAAGACCCTAGACGAGTTGAAAAAAAATGTCACGGTCGTGTTGATTCACCGAATTAAAAGACCTCCTACGACCATGTCTACGACCTCCTACGACAATGTCTATGACCTCCTACGACCCCCCTCGACCTCAGTCTTCCACACCTAAGACCAACTACGACTAGCTACGAGTGGAAAATGATCACATGATAAAATGATGTCATATTTGCATTTTTTTTCTCGGGCCAGTATCCGACCTACGACTATCACCACGACCTACCTACAACCTACCTACGAGTAAAAGGTATCAATTTTTTCCATGCCAACCTTATTTTTACTCGTGGACATTTTTTATCAGGCTGGAAAAAACGCCGCGATCTACTTGAGGCCACGAGTACGCGGAGACCACTCACGAGCATGAGAAGAGTTACGAAGACCTCCTATAACCTCGTGGCGACCATGCTGCGAATATGAGTCAAGGGCAAACTTGACAGAGGTCGCCAATTAGGTCGTAAAAGTGGGACAGGGGCTTTACTAATCAAGCCTCTCGCATAAAAATGAATATAATTCAATCTAACAGTCCTTCCTCCCTCCCTGCTGTGTTCCTGCCTATTCTGTGCACTCAACTTTTTTTCATCATCTTCGTTATCATCTTCCAACCTCTCAACTGTCACAGCCCTGCATTTGATCATGGCCTCCTGCCAATCTGGTTTAAACCCACCCAGTGTAGCACTCGAAAACCTGCCTAGCAGGATATTGGTTTACCTTCAGTTCAGGTGCAACCCATTTCTCTTGTACACATCACCTCTGCCCCAGAAGAGATTCCCAAGGTCCAAAAGTCTCTGCCCCCTACATCAAATTCTCATTCTCGCATTAATCGGTACTTTCTTCCTATTCCTACCCTCACTATCAGCTGGCACCAGGAGCAATCTGGAGATCACTGATGAAATATATTGTTTCGACACACTGAAGTTTACATAGGAGTTTAAGCCATGGATGAGTCACAGCCACCAGCACTGGTAGGAGTCAGGTCGGGTGTCACCCACAGGTACTCTGTGCCCTCATTCCTTGCGAGTAATAAGGATTTAGTGAATTCTCTTTTGATGGCTTTCATTTAATTCCCTTTGCCATCCAATAAGCTGAAACCTTGCAAACCTGACAGATCGAGATAATCAGTGCTTAGTTCCTTCACATTCCCGACATTTCAATTTACTTACAGGTCAATGGTTTGCTGGTTGTGGAGAAAGGTGGCGTTGATGTCAAAATCACTGCAGAAAAGAAATCAATAGACTGATTTTAAAAATGTGCAGGTCATTTCAGAATAGTGTAAATGAATTATGTAAACATCTGTGAATTGGTGCTTAAATGTATCACTCTGTTACATTTTGGTCTTGGGTTAGTCTGCACACTGGTACAAATGGCTAACGAGGTATTCTGGTTGCCATTGTCCTTGATGAACTTACCATAAGACCATTAGACATAGAAGCAGATTTTGGCCATTCAGCCCATCGAGACTACTCCACCAATCAATCATGGCTGATCTGTTTATCATCTCAACCCCATTCTTCTGCCTTCTTCCCATAACTTTTGACATTAATCAAGAATCTATAAATATCTGCTTTAAAAATACCCAATAACTTTGCCAGGGCCTTCTGTGGTAAATGATTCCACAGGCCCACCACCTTCTATCTGAAGAAATTCCTCCTCATCTCTATTCTGAAGGTACGTCATTTAATTCTGAGGCTGTGCCATTTAAGGCTCGACCCTCTCATTACTGGAATCACCCTTTCCAACTCAACTCTATCTAGGCCTTTCATTATCTGGTAGATTTCAATGAAATTCCCCCTCATTCTTCTAAACTCCAACGAGTACAAGCTCAGAGCCTTCAAACGTTCCTAACCCTGTCATCCCCGGGAACCTTCTTGTAAAACTCCTCTGGACTCTCTCCAAAGCCAGCGTACTCTTCCTTAGATATGGAGCCCAGAATTGCTCACAATATTCCAAATATGGCCTCACCAGCACCAGATAAAGCTTGAGCATTACATCCTTGCTTATATATTCTAGTCCCCTTGAAATGAATGCTGGCATTGCGTTTGCCTTCCTTACATCCGACTCAACCTGCAAATGATCCTTTTGGGGATCCTATACCAGCACTCTCAAGTCTCTTGGCACCTGTGATTTCTGAATCCTTTCCCCATTTAGGAAGTCGCGCTGCCTTACGGTGTCAGGAACCCAAGTTTGATCCTGACTATGGGTGCTGTCTGTACAGAATTTGTAAGATCTCCCTGCGACCGCATGGGTTTTCTCTTGGTGCTCTAGTTTCCTCCCACATTTCAAAGACATGCAGGTTTGTAGGTCAATCGGCTGTAAATTGTCCCTGGCAATTTACTAACAACTAGAATAGAAATCTGCCAAAAAATGTAAACATAAAGTACCTAAAATAATTAAGTGCGATCAATGATTGAAAACATGAATTCACACAATGCAAATTCCCTGAAGCCTACATGCAATTTGGTCACTCATAAGATCATATGTAATAGGAGCAGAATAAGGCCATTCGGCCCATCAAGTCTACTTGGTCTACTCTGCCATTCAATCGTGGGTGCTCTATCTCTCCCTCCTAACCCTGTTCTCCTGCCTTCTCCTCATAAACCCTGACACCCATGCTAATCAAGAATCTAAGATAGACGCAAAATGCTGAAGTAACTCAGCGGGACAGGCAGCATCTCTGCAGAGAAGGAAGTGGTGACGTTTGAGGTCAAGACCCTTCTTCAGTCAAGAATCTATCTCGATCTGCCTTAAAATATCCATTGACTCCATTGGCATGAATGAACCTCTGATCCCAGGTCCAATTTATCACAGGCTCAGCGAGTCAATTGCCTGGGCAATAATGGTGAGATTTCAGGAAGGCAGCATTCTGTTGCTGGATTCCATGAGAGATGTGAACTTGGATTGCAAATGCAATGAGGTTCTCCCAAGAAGATTTTGACTTCTGCATTCGGGTGAGGTCATCTGATTTTTCACTCCAGTCCTTCATGAAAACAGTTTCACACCATTGCTTGAATAAAACTGTTCATTGATGGACCTCTGGCTGTCTGTCTGTTGCAGAATCCCCTCTCTTCAATCCCATTTCTCTAATCTGCTAACCATTTGCACACTTCATGAATTCAGTTGTCTACTTATCTGCGGCAAATCCAGTATTTAATCCGAGAACAGAATTGAACCTTGGCGTGACTTTTAGTGTTTCAGTTGTAAAGTAAAAAAAGGTTAACAGGAAAGTTACCTGTACTAGCGGTGATTGAAGATGATGGTAATGGCGTTGCTGCGGTTGTGAAACTTTCACATGGCTCAAATGTTCTAATAATTGTTCCGTTTTCAGCACAGATTGCTGTGATGCACTGCCCAAGGCCATCACTTATATTGTAGATAACGTCATTCGGCTGATACACCGTGCCATTATATATACACACACAAGCTGTGGAGAGAATTTACAGGATGATTTGAGTACCTTCATATGCAATATTATTCTAAACTGAATAATTTATTTCATAGGAGAATTAAATGGACACTTGCCACTGCTGTCATTCATGCATTTAATGCCATCTGGTGTGCACAGGCTGAAAAAAAAATGTTTATTTGTTTTTCTAAGAGTTTAACATGATGGTAGTGAATACAAAAAAATGGTACTTTAATTTATGTGCATTATCAAGCCTTTGGAAATTTCCAAATATTTCATAACTTAAAAGTAAACGCTGCTGGATATACATGCAAAACACACTTTGCACATGATTGTAGAATCAACACTATGGCTAATGGCTGACTATGCAATATACAGAATATTGACTGGCATCACAAGGATACTGCTTGAGGAATCACAATTGACATTTGTATCAGGCATGCATTTGGAGCAGGAATCGTAAACATAGAGTGATACAGTGTGGAAACAGGCCCTTTGGCCCAACTTGCCCACACCGGCCAAAATGTCCCAGCTACACTAGTCCCACCTGCCAGCATTGGGTCCATATCCCTCCAAACCTGTCCTATCATGTATCTGTCTAACTGCTTCTTAAATGTTGGGATAGTCCCTGCCTCAACTACCTCCTCTGGCAGCTTGTTCCAGACACCCACCACCGTTCATGTGAAAAGTTTATCCCTCAGACTCCTATGAAATCTTTTCCCCGCTTGATCTTGATCAATTAGCTTGATCAAATGGCCAAGTGGACTAAGGAATGGTTGATGGAATTTAACGCAGAAAAATACATCTTATTCAGAGATTAAAGTGATATTAGTTCAGTCTTGCATGAAAGTGCTTGTATCACGCTAGAGTTACACAGCAGGGAAACAAGCCCATTGAACCATCAATGCTGATGTTGACCATCAACCACTCTATACACTAATCCTATATGAATTCCATTTTATTTTTACTTTATTGTACAGTATAATCCCATAGTTTATAAAAATCAAACAATACCATGTTTCACAGTTATTGGTGGTTTCTATTGTTTCATTAATTTCATAATGCTTTCCATTATCATAACAGCCACATTCAGCAACGCATTGCTTGGTATGTTCGTCATAAATAGGTGTTTCCTCCGGACATTTAGGGTAGCAACCTAAGAAAAAAAATCCACATTTATAAGGGTCATGGGGAGAAATTGAAACACAGCATAGGACAGAGATTAGAGTCAACAAGCCAGGAGCTGGGTCGTGTGGCCACCTTTTGGAGAGAAACTAGTGAATGGTGTGAGTTCAAGTCAGGAGGTATAAGAGTCAAGAAGTCATGATGCCACTTCATAGGACTTTGGCTAGGCTGCGTTTGAAGTATCATGTGCTGATCTGGTTGCACCACTGCAGGAAGAAGGATTCCTTACCATTGATCCAACCAGCAACTTAGCTTTTGGGGAATCCTGCACCAGCACTCCCAAGTCCCTTTGCACCTCTGATTTCTGAATCCTCTTCCCATTTAGAACGTAGTCTATGCCTTTATTCTTACTACCAAAATGCATGACTCCACTCTTTGCTACACTGTATTCCATCTGATATTTCTTTGCCCACTCACCAACCTGTCTAAATCCTTCTGCAGATTTTCTGCTTTCTCTACTTTTCTGCCCCTCCACCTTTCTTCATATTATCCACAAACTTGGCCACAAAGCCTTCAATTCTAAATCATTGATATACACCATGAAGAGTAGTGGACCCAGCACCTGCGAAACTCAGCTAGTTACTGGCAGCCAATCAGAAAAAGCCCACTTCATTCCCACTATTTCCCTTCTGCCACCCAGCTAACCTGCTATCCATGCTAGTATCTGCCATGGGCTCTTATCTTCTTTAGCACCCTTGCCTCGTCAAAAGGCCTTCTGAAATTTTATAAACAACATCCACTGACTCGCCTTTGTCTATCCAGCTATTTACTTCTTCAAAGACTTCCAACAGATTTGTCAGGCAAGATCTCTCCTCCACAAAAGTTGAGCAAGTTTTCATTGCTCCTGCCTCTGTTGCTTATGGGCCTGTTCCACTTAGGCGATTTTTTAGGCCACTACAGGCGACTAGATTGTCGCCACATGTTCGCTGGTGGTCGCCGGAGTAGTCTCCTCAGTCACGCAAAAAGTCATAACGTCTTTCTGGTTGCCGCTAAATTTTTCGCCGACAGTGGGTTTGACGCCAATGAGCAATTTGACGTAAGTGCTGTCGTAGTTTGTCACCAGGATGACGTAGGTTGTTGCTGGTTTTTCGGCGAGCTGCTACGACTATGACAGTCGACGGCAGTTGCCAAAATAATCGCCAAGTGGGACAAGCCCTTTATGTTGTCATTTTTATGCAAACTTGGTTTGGACAAGAAACTGAAAATGGGAATTCCTATAGGAACTTTTCCTGCATATCAGGCATAGGTTGATATTTAATAGCAGCAGAGCGTTTGAGGATTTGTTTTAAAAATATCATAAATATATCTACCTTCAAGCTGTAACGTGGCATTGCAGAGACCTTGAGGGTTGAGGCAATTTTTAAAGCAGTGGACTCCACAAGGATGATAATGCCATTTACACATTTCAGGTTTAGGGTTGTAGAAACTGCAGTACATGGCTGAAAGAAGAGAACGTAGATATTCACTGCACATGAAATTAAGATATTACATCGTTTTCTAGAGCCATCAGGCTGTTATTTCTATTACCAGTATCTTGTCTCATTTCCTTTCCTTTTAACCATGAGTTGAACATTTTTATTGCTGCTTAAACTATTGATTCCTTCAATGTTCACCCCTCTGCATGTTTCAGTTGCTTATGACGCTGCATCTTCTGGCATCTTTCTAACATTGATATTCTCTAATCATCCTTCATCTGTAAATTTAATGATCAGTCATCTCTTTTATCTCACGCTATGTCTATGATAGAATCAGTCAGTGGCGGAGTTCCAGCTCATTACCTACATTTGCAATTTGAGTATTGCTTAAAGTAAGATGCATTCATTATTAATCACAACTGCAAATATTTAAGTTTCATCATTATTTGTATTTTTAATTTGTGACTGAGCGAAGCTGTGTCCATCTGCAACATGCACTTTCTGCATTGGGCCATTCTTCGTTTAACAACTGCTGGGAATGGACATTTCTGGCACCAAGCAGCAAGTGACAGTAATTTCCAAGCTGTATTGGATAGGGTGAAAATGTATTTATTTACTTGAATTTCTTTCATAAAGATACAGCATAGAAACAGGCCCTTTGGTCCACTGAGCTCATGCCGATCATCGATCACCTGTTCACAATAGTTCCACGTTACCCCACTTCCGTTCCCTACATACTTGGGATGACTTTACAACCTACACATCTGCACGTCTTTGGGATGTGGGAGGAATCCAGAGCACCCAGAGGAAACTCACACGATCACAAGGAGAACGTGTGAACTCCACACAGACAGCTCCTGAGGTCAGGATTGAATCTGGGTCTCTGGTGCTGTGAGGCAGCAACTCTATCAGACTTGTTTCAATGTACCTCCCCTCAATAATCGGACATTATTTTCTCTTAAGAACACCGTCAAGTTCACTGAAAATCATTGACATTGACAAGCGATCGCTTGAATAGACACTTTGCAATCAAAGTGTCCAATCCAATCCAATCTATAGTATGTTTAGCATGCAGTAGCATTGCCATTGAAAAGACCTTTACTTTTGAAAAACCTGTGACAAAAGTAATTTATTATTACAAGTCTGAAATACTCTAGCTCCTAACCTTCCCCTGTTCCCCAAAGACACAATTGTCATTATAACATGGTTTTCTATAATACGAGATTACATGGGATGCAACAAAAACTTTGTAGCAGAACTACCTGTACTAGTATATGCTATCATCAAACAAGGCCTGTAAAGTAACAAGATAGTGAATTGCCGAGGAGTCCTTATAAATGACTGGGGCCATTACATGTTTATGTTTGGGTGATGTTTCAGGTTGAGACCCTTCTTCAAACGCATTCTGAATGTCACTCATTCCTTCTCTCTCAACCCAAAATGTCACCCATTCCTTCTCTGAAGAAGGGTCTCGACCCGAAACGTCACCCATTCTATCTCTCCAAAGATGGTGCCTGTCCTGCTGAGTTACTCCAGCATTTAGTGTCTATCTTTGGTTTAAGCCAGCATCTGCAGTTCCTTCCTTTACATGTTATGTTTACAACACTGTTATATTGCTCATCCAAAGCTGATAATTTTATTACAATTCCCATTCATGAATATAACTTCTGGAGTTAGTACTGTGTGAAACTTACGACAGATGTCAGGGGTCCTCCAGTTAACACATATCCCAGATACATTACATGCACTCCCATAGGCAGCTACAGCTGTGCAAAAACACTCGCAGTCTCCACCACTGTCACACGAGCAGGAATCATGGACACAAGCTTCGAAATATGGAGCCGGGTCAACCTGTTGATGAAGCAGATCACTACGTCTGGTGGCAGTTGGAAGGAAAGACAGCAAGAGAAAACAAATTTTTTTAAAATGAATAAATTCACAACCGTCGTGGAACAATCTTTGAAGGCGTCGCTCGTGATTATACTGCACTGCTTCTCTGCCCAGGCTTTACGATGTGGATTCATAATGCAAGGATCACGATCGGCCACAGCATCGGGACAAGAGGTTCCCTGCTTCCAGGAATTGCCAAACTCAGTCACTTCTGTAACGACGGACCGGCCTCTTGTCATCAAGTCATTGTTGGCATTTCCATCAAAGTTACCACATAAGCCACAGGTATTATGCTGGAATTTAAAAAAAAAACAACCATATATGTCTACTGTAAGTGAGGTCCAGCGCAAACTGGAGGAACAGCATCTCATATTTCGCTTGGGCAGCTTACACACCAGCGGTACGAACATTGACTTCTCTAACTTCAAATAGCCCTTGCTTTCCCCCTCTCTCCATCCCCTCCTCCTTCCCAGTTCTCCTACCAGTCTTACTGTCTCCGACTACATTTTATCTTTGAACCGCCCACTCCCCTGACATCAGTCTGGAGGTCTCGACCTGAAACGCCACCCATTCCTTCAGTCCAGAGATGCTGCCTGTCCCGCTGAGTTAGTCCAGCATTTTGCGTCTATCTTCGATTTAAACCAGCATCTGCAGTTCTCCCTACACATATATATCTACTAATACTTAAGTAGTGAGAAGAGAAATGATAGTATATGAATAACTTTATTCATACCTTGTAAGAAGGGTTCAGCTTAATAGAAATAGTAGTTTTTTTGTCCCATATTAGAAGTAATCCGGTAGTAGTTTCAACTGTAAGGTAAAGTCCCAGAGTTCGGATAGTGAAAGGGATTTTTTTGTTGTCATTTCGATGAATCAATTCGTGCTTCCCTTCTGCTAACTTCAGTTCAAAATTCTGCATTGGGATGAGACAACAATTCAGCATTGCAGTAGGCAAAAGTACAATTGAGATGAATTTAAATGATTTCTTGGTGTGGAATTGCAAGCACGAAAACTGGATACCTGGAAAAAAAGCTTGATTGTTTTTGAGCAAGTTGTCCCAGTGGTTCCACAGGGAATATTTTCTGTGATTACGCTGAAGGTTCCATTGCTTTTATTATCTCCGCAGTAGTCCTGCAGATAAAACGTGCAGTAAAAATACAGTGTCAGTAATTCAGAAATTGGCGTGAAAAAGGTTCTGTTACTAGTTTGTGAACTTAAAATAAATGCAGATTAGCACAAGGTAAAATATGGTGATACGGCGACATGGTGGCACAGCGGTAGAGTTGCTGCTTTACAGCGCCAGAGACCCGGGTTCCATTCTGACTATGGGGGTTGTATGTATGGAGTTTATATGTTTTCCCTGTGACCTGCGTGGTTTTCTCCGGGTGTTCCAGTTTTCTCCCACATTCCAAAGACGTACAGGTTTGCAGGTTAATAGGTTTGGTAAAATTATAAATTGTCCCTGTACTGTGTAGGATAGTGTTCGTGCGCGGATCACTGGTTGACGTGGACTCTGTGGGCCGAAGGGCGTGTTACAGGCTGTATCTCTAAACTAAACTTAAATGTTGGTTTGCAGTAGGTAAGTTAAGTGTCCACTGTGAATTCCCTCCTCTAATACATTTTTTTGCTAATATCATATTAGTGTAGATTGGTGCTTGATGGCTGGTGTGGACAGAGTGGGCCAAAGGGCCTGTTTCTGTGCTGCATGTTTCTGTGATTCTGCAACGCGGAGCTTGGTGGTGTTGAGATAATGAGGGCAGTTGTCTCGGGTTACAGCAGAATACAGATCAATTAGAAAGGTGGGCAGAGCCTTGGCAGATGGAGTTTAACTTCAACAAGTGTGAGGTGATGAATCAAATAGAGAAGGATGTGTACAGTAAATGGTATGTTGCCAATTAATATTGATGAACTGAGGGACCTTAGAGTTCAAGCACAGTTTGTTGAAAGTGGTCACACAAGCTGATAGAGTGGTGAAGAAAGTTTATTGTGTGCTTGCCTTTATAGCTCAGGATATAGAATATAAATGTTGAGTCATTATATTTATATTAATATAACACTGGATATACTGTACGGAGTATGCTGTGTGGTTCTGATGACCACACTAGAGGAGATAAGATTGTACTAGGGAGAGTGCAGAATAGATTCACCCGGGTCATGCTCAGACTGGAGCACTTTAGTTGTGCAGAAAGAATGGATAAGAGGGTGGGGGGAGGGGGGGGAGCTGACAGACATATATAAAATTATGAGGCATAGATAGAGTAGATAGAGTAGATATTCAGCGTCTCTTTCTAATAGTAAAGGTATTAAAAATGGAAGGGAATAGGTTCAAGGTGAGGGGAAGTGGTTTTAAAGGAGGGGGAAGTTTTTTTACACAGAGGGCGGTTGATACCTGAAACTCACTACCGGATGAGGTGGTGGAATCAGACACAAACACATCCTTTCGGGCAAAGCATCGAACATTACACACCTAGTATGGGCAAATAGTAGATTGATTTAAAGGATGTGGTGGGCCGAAGGGCCCATTTCTATGCCATATGAATCTATGACTCTAATAGTCGCAGCTAATTTCATGTTGATGTTGCCTCATGAAACTGTAATGATGGGGACAAGGTTTTGACCAAAGGCCTCCTCATGATAGGAATGGAGAAAAATCAGCTGGAGGACTATCACAGAATTGTGTGAGAGTCCTTGAGAAATGTTACAGACTGCTCCCATGCCAGTCTAATGCTAGGTGCATTGTGCCCAACATAAAGAAGACAGATGAAACCTTACCTGGGCAGCAATATATTCACAATCTCCCTCAAAGTTATAACGCTTGCCATCAAATGTGATGTAGTGACCACTACCATATATTGTACAAGTTCCAAGGCACTGATTTTCGGAACAGGTCCAGTTGCCTTTCGTACAGGTGCTAAACAGAACAAGATGAATTGAGAGCAATAACATGATTACTAAGTAAGCTGAGGGACACATTGAGTTATGGTATGGAAATTCTGATCGATACTTCAAATCAAAAAGCTTTTTACCCTCATGAATTTAAGCTGTTGGTTTAAGTAGAGTTGCAAGCGTTTGGAGTTCAGCAGGGGAGTGTGATCCATAACATGAGCTACAAAACTAGTCTGTGTGTGCTAAGTCCTGAAATGATGACCCCTTTTTCATGATAATTGTGGGTGAAATATCTTGCATTGTGCACAATAATTTCACCTTGTGGTGGAGCTGCATTGTTGCTTTGCCAAGTGCTTGGAAATGGGTCAGGCTTTAAAGATCACATTCCATGGCAGCCACAGCACAGCAAATAAGTGGTAAGAGGCTGAAGATGCTGCAAGCTGGAACAAAAGCACACACTGCTGGAGGAACTCTATGGGTCAGGCAGCATCTGTGGACCAGACTCTGCTGCTGCGTTGCTGCAGCACCTTACTTTTTGCAGCAGAGAGTTTGCCAAGTTCTGTGACAGCAAGCTGCATTTCCATGCTGATATTTCTTTCAGCATAGACTTGATTTTAGAGTCATTGAGTGATACATGGTGGAAACAGGCCCTTCGGCCCAACTAGTCCACACTGGCCAACATGTCCCAGCTACACTAGTACAACCTGCCTGCATTTGATCCATATCCATCCAAACCTGTCCTATCCATGTACCTAACTGATTCTTAAATGTTGGGATAAATTAAAAGGATAATTGGGATTAATTGGGATACATTTTATTAAAAGATCATGATGCATTTAGACAGATACGGACTTGGGTAAATAATGCACCATTACGTGGGAGCCAAGCAATTGGTAAATGTCCAAGCCGAGAACATCTTTCTTTGCAGCATCACACTGATGCACAGTCTATCAGAGGTTATGTGCTCTGTATTAGTTCTGAAATGTAGTTTTGTTGTAGATGGTCATTACCAATTTAACATGCGTGATTAAGGCAAAATGTTTCCACAATTTCTAAAGTATAATAGTTAACGTTAAATCTGTCTGAGCAAAGAGTAATTTCACAAATTTACTATCACATTTCTGAAACACTTAAACAAACATGGTATCATACCATGATATATTTAACATTTGAAGATACTTTTTACAGTTTAAAAGTTACCAAGTGTTACAGTCGACTGCAAGTGTCCTTCCTGGATTGTATTGTATATTATTGTGCATACAAGGGCACTTCTCCTCTGTCACGCAGGTTCCATTTCCATCGTCCAGGAGCCCCTCAGGGCAAACGCAACCTGACACACACTTTTCACTGTACTGTAGAGACCAAGAAGCAGATACAGTTTACGGTTAATATGGTTCACTTCTTGCACTGTCATTTTTGTAATTGTGTTTGCATTCATCTTTTTTTTAATTGTAGGCATTTTATGCGTAATTTATCTATGTATAATGTATATATATACACGTTTGTTTGTATATACATCTGTATGTATCTATGTATGTGTATGAAGCAACTGCCGATGCTGGTTTAAACCAAAGATAAACACAAAAAGCTGGAGTAATGCAGCGGGTCAGACAGCATCTCTGGAGAAAAGGAATCAGTGACGTTTCAGTTCGAGGCCCTTTTTCAGACTATGTCTGTTTGTCTATGTGCCTGTGGTGTGGCTGCAAGCAAGATTTTCATTGTACTTGTACATCACCGTACTTGTGCATATGACTCAGGTCCCCGACCACGGGTGACAAGGGAGGAGGAGGAGGAGGAGGAGGAGGACTGTCTGAACCGTATTGCCTTCCACCACAGTGAAGAATGCTGTGGTGGATGTCTTTGTTGAATTATGTTGTGTATTATGTCCTTTTTTAATTGTAGCGCATTTCACTGTACCTTATGGTGCATGTGACCAATCAATTTGAACTTGAACTTGATCAATTGCCTATTAATCCAAATGTCTATCTCAATGTTACTAATTATTTCAATGAAAGGTTATTTTGGCTTACTTATCATTCTTCAGTTCTATAATTCCAACGTTTGGGATATTACCCATATATACATATCTACAGGGCATGTGTTTAATCTGTGATTGTACTAATTGTGAAACTTCATTCTGAAAACGACTTACGCATTCAAGACCCAGGCTCCTACAGGTCCTTCGACATTCTACCCCTGTTGTGCCTGGCTCAGTTGTATCACAGTTGATGTTGACCATATGCTTTGAACACACTGCAAAGTGGACAGACTTATGAGGATCATGTACTATATGTAAATATTCTTTTTTTTTAAGACAACAAGGTAGTAAGCCTTACCCATCGATCTTGCCAGTAATCTAGTGCACTGAACCTTTCCATTTTTACATACACTGCAACAGAAAAGGAAATTAAATTGCATATGTGCCACATGGTCATCGTAATTGAGTAAAGATCCTCATGGCAACTTAATTTACCAATGTGTATCTCCTATTCTGAAAAGTTCTCCAGGGTTTAGGAGGGAGCCCTGATAGAGGCATGGGCATTGGATAGAGGGCACACATTTGTCTTTCTCGTTCATATATGTTCCTTCCTTGCATCCGCATCCATCCACCGGCACATGTTGGATTCCACAAGTGACGTCTTTCTCACTTAGTGAATGACAAGTACGCCTGCAGCTCTTCATGTCATAATCGTACGTCTGTGTCTCTGGGCAGCTTTTTGTGTAGGAGCCTAAGACAGAACATAGGAAACATAAAAGCTGAAAACAATCTAGTCAGTATCAAAAACTTTACAATAAATCTTGCTAAAGAGGCTCTCGTGTGAACATATCTCCGATATTATGAAACGACTAGTTTTAATTCTGATTATAGTTTATCAATCTCAAAATTCATGTCAGAGGCTACATTAAATAAAAACTGAGCTAATAAAGCTGGAGTAACTCAGCGGGACAGGCAGCATCTCTGGAGAGAAAGAACAGGATGACGTTTCTGAAAGGGTCTGAAGAAGGGTCTCGACCCGGAAAACGTCACCCAGTCCTTCTCTCCAGAGATGCTGCCTGTCCCGCTGAGACGCTGAATTACTCCAGCTTTTTGTGTCTAGCTTTGCTTTAATCCACAATCTGCAGTTACTTCCTACACTTAAATAAAAACTAGTGGGAACTATGCTCACTAACGAGGCGGGGCCATCCGCGGGCACAGGCTTCCCCACCATCCACAGCATCTCAATGGTCTCAAGAAAGTGATCCCAAGCACCCAAGCCATGTCCACTTCTTCCTTCCAGTGTTGGGCAGGAGGGGCAACAGCATGGAATTGCACCCCACTATCTTCAAGAATCGATACCTTCCTATAACCATCAGATTGTTCAAACAAACGCACAATGCTAACCTACCTTTGACAAAGGAGCACTATGGACCACTTCTTGCACTACCATGGATATATTTTGTAATTGTGTATTTCACTTATATCTCTTTCTTTTCACTGTCTTGTACGATGTGTGTAATTTATATATATAACGTGTTTTTGTCTGTCGTCTGAATGTCTGTGTCTGCTGCAAGATTTTCATAGCATTCACTCTTCACCAAACTTGCACATATGACAGTGAAGAGACTTAACTCCATGTCAGACAATATTTTGAGTTTAAACTTGTCATCCTTCTACTCATGTGTCTCCGTGTCCTCACCGCTGGATGATTCTAAATTGCTTTGGACTTAATTATCAATTAGAGCTAACTGTGCCCTAATCTCTGAGATTCACTCTCTAAACTACTCTACCTTGCTCTCCTCTTTCAAAATATGTTTACAAACCTTCCAATTTAACAAGGTTTTTCATTGTAATGACTCTCCCGGTGGCACAGTGTGAAATATAGGTTTATCATGTTCAACGTGCTATATAAATTCCCATTGTTCTAGTGGAAGTTCAACTGGATGAGTGAAGTGAGAGTGTATTCAAACACTGATGATGACACACTCACTTGGAGCATCTTTAATCAAATACTCGATGATTCTCGGATGCATGAATTACTGAAAACACATCTTCAAATAACATCAATATTCTGCTGCATTGTTGTGTTTGCACGTAACTATTTCTGGAAATAAGTTGTTAAGAGACCTTTGAAAACGGAGTTGGCCATTACTTGTCAAATGGATCTGCTGTGAATATTCCTTCCTTTGTTAACCTAATATGTCAAAATTGTAAGATCCCACTGCACTGTATGAAAACATCAAAGGTTTACTCACTGCACGCATTTCTTCGCCAGTTGGTTAATATGACTCCTTTGGTCGCACATGCTCGCACATAGGAGTATATGGCAGCACACATACAGTCCTCGTTTTCATCACAGTTGCAGCTGTCGTATTTACATTTCTAAGGTAAAGGGAAAGTAAAAGGCATGCATTTGGATCACATACTTACAAGGGAGATCAATACTTGAGAGCATAGTTTTAAGGTGAGAGGAGAAAAGTTTAAAGGAGATGAGTGGGGAAATTTTTTTATATAGAGAGTGGTGGGGGCCTGGAACACTCTGCCAGGGGTGATAGTGGAGGCGGATACGGTGGTGTTGAAGAAGCTTTTAAATAGGCACATATGTATGCAGGGAATGAGGGGATATGAATGATATACAGGCAGATGAGATTAGTTTATCTCAGCATCATGTTCTGCACAGGCGCTGTGGGCCGAAGGGCCTGTGCCTCTACTACCTCAAATGTTCTATTTTCGAATACAACAAGGGATGTAACCAAAGCAGAAAAGGCCAGAGATACTCAGCAGGTCTATGGAGAGCGAATGAAATTTCAGCTCAATGTCCCGACACATCGACTCTTTATTTCTCCCCACGGCTGCTACCTGACCTGCTGTATGTCTCCAACATCCTCTCTGGTTTGGTTTTGTATTTCTATCCTATGCAGTTTTTTGCTTCATTCACAGAAGGGCATGTCATTGAAGACTACCTCAGATTTACTTCTGTGCGAATGCCCAGCTTTCGGGTGGCATTCCAAGTTATTACGACTCAGTTTCAGAAAATTATTTTGCATGAATTATACTTCATCTACGCGTGAAGGTTTAAGGGAAGAAAAATCTGAAGCAACCAACTCTCTTTGCACAGTTGAGAAAGACTTGTAGTTCTGTAGGATATAATTAACAAAACACACTTTAAATGAATCCACTTGTAGTGCAGGAATAACATCCGCTATTTTTACAATGGCAAACTCTCACATACAGCAAGCAAGGATAAGCAGCTAATCTGTTTAAGCAAAATTGATTGATGGAGAAAAATGTCAGGAGACAATGGATAACTGTGCTTTTTTTCAAAGTAGCATAATTGCAATTGTGTATGTTAGGGTTCAGAAGAATAAATGGGCCTTTGGTTTACTATGGCCTTCTGAAGATGGCATTTTTGTTATTGCAGCACTCCCTCAGCTATGCAATAGTTGCAGTCAGGGGCAAATGTGCTACCAAATGAGGTGGTGCTGGCAGCTGCAGCTCAACCTGACAGTGGTTCATTTATTCGACTGAGATGCATACAGCAGCAGAGGCCCGGAATCTCCATTGGGTGGCAATTCCATAACTGGTGTAAGTTTAAAGATTCATCTCCTTGTGTTTGGCAGAAGAGGAACGTTCACTGCAAAAACACTGGTAACAGTACAGGGAACAGTATTGTCTTACCTTGAAGTACTCATTTGGATTGATGGTAGCATGGCAAGGAGAAAATTCTCCTTCAGGCTTTTTCAGAAGGGCGCACCAATATTCAGCATAGTTTTCTGCAAGAGAATTTTGGACATGTATATCTGAGTAATGTACATAAATAACTCTGCAGTAAAGGTTGGTGGGTTTTCTGTGCAAATCATATGCACAGCACATGCCTAAAAGCTGGGCATGGTAGTATTACAGCCATTCCCTTTACCAGCCCGCTGTTGGGATGGCCCACACCATCCTTCAGCGGCTCCAGGAGAGGGTGAGGCACAGGATCAGGGTGAAGTCATAACATGGTACAGAGCAGAAACAGGCCCTTGAACCCGTGTCCAGGTCGACTATTTTCCCCACCTACACTTGTCCTATTTGCCCTCATAGGTTATATCTTCCATAGCGTGCCTATTTAAGTGCCTTTTAAAATAGCTCTTAAATATAGTGATTTCATCTGATTCTAACGCTTCCTCTGGCAACACGTTCCAGAAATCAACTATCACTGTCTGTGTTAAAAAATACCTATCCCCTCAGCTCTCTTTAAAACTCCTTCCTCCACTTTAAATCCATACAGGTATTGGTTTATTGTCACATGTACCAAGATATAGTGATAAACTTTGTTTCGCATGTTGTCCTGGCAAATCATGTCATACCATACACAACAAGTAATTGGTGACCAGCGGTAACAGTCTCCAAATGAGGGTCAACACTTCAAGGAAGAGATGAGAATTTAATTTAACGCAGAGGGTGTTGAATCTTTGGAATTTACCATCCAAGGAGGCTTGATCATCAAGTATATTCAAGATGGGGTCGATGATTTTTTTGGATATTAAAGTCACGTGCTAGGCGCAGAATTAGGCCATTCAGCCCATTCAATCAAGGCTGATTTATTTTTCCCTCCTAACCTCATTCTCCTGCCTTTTTCCCCCATAACCCCTGACACCCGTACTAATCAAGAATCTATCTATCTCTGTCTTAAAAATATTCATTGACTTGGCCTCCACAACCTTCTGTGGCAATGAATTCCGCAGATTCTCCACCCTCTGACCAAAGAAATTCCTCCACATCTCCTTCCTAAAGAAACATCCTTGAATTCTAAGGCTATGACCACTGGTGCCAGACTCTCCCACTAGTGGAAACATCCTCTCCATATCCACTCCATCCACGCCTTTCACGATTTATATATGGCATGATTTGCCTGGACAACACGCAAAACAAGGTTGACACTGTATCTTTACACATGTGCCACATAAAGAAATCAAGGGATTGCAGTCTGTGCAGGAGGAGCTACACTGTGGAGACAGCACCTTGGGCACGAGGGGCCAAATGGCCTACTTCTATTTCTTGTGTTCTCATGGTGTTATCAGAGATAATTTACTGGCTGAACCTCCATCAGCCAAATATGGTTCAGATCAGCAGAGGGAGGACCCGTTCACTGATCATGAAAGACCATGTAAGAATGATCAATTAATGGGGGAACATAAATATCTCAGAACAAGCTGGTTCTTTCTTTTTTTTGGACAGATTTATATTTCCTGGAAATATTTCTGATGTTCTTTTTAATCTCAGCATCAGTACATGGAATGGTAAAGCACAGGAACAGGCCCTTTGGCCCACAATGTCCATGCCAAGTATGATGGCAAGGAAAACTAATCTCATCTGCCAGCACATAATCCATATTCCGAAATTCCCCGCATATCCATATGCCTATCCAAAAGCCTGTTACATGCCACTATCTGCCTCCACCATCCCCTCTGGCAGAGCATTCGAGGCACATATGACTGCGTAAAACATTCACCCCGCACATCTCCTTTAAACGTTGCTGCTCTCACCTTAAAGCTATGCCCCCTTGTCTTTGACATTTCCACACTGCATAAAAAGGTTCTGCACTACTTTAGCATAAAGGAAGGCTTGCTTGAAGAGTGCAGTTTTGACTTTAGATTACCCTAGCCAATCTAGCCCACAGTCATTTAAAATTGTTCTTACGGTTTTCAATGCTAATGGCACAGGGATCTTCCAGATGATCTAATACAGAGGGGCAGCTGTGCTGGGCCTTCCAAGAGTTGGCAAATGGTGTAGCCGTGCCCTCAATCAATCCGTTACTTGCCTTGAAGTCATCGTGCAGAATGTCATTAAAATTCCCACAGAAACCTTGGAGAAGTAAAATGATAATGTCAACTCCACTGGCCTTTTATGTTGACCTTAAAAAAGATGGTAAATGTAGCATAGAAGTACAGAGAATATGAGGCTCATCAAAAATAAACAGGAAAGCCATATGGGCCCCATTGTAGCATTGGAAATTTATTTGGAAACAGGAAATACTTTGTTTGAAAGCAAAACAGAAAATGCTGGAAATACTCAGCAGGTCAGGGAGCAACGGCGTAGAATTAAAAAATATATATTTCGGGCAATTGATCTTTCTTCACAGCTATTGTGCGAGGGATTATTGGCTGGGAACAGTCCTGTACTTCTGGAATTTCTTCTCAGTCATTCACTATTTGCAGCATTTTGCTTTTCAATTAATTTAGTTTGAATGGCCTGAGTGACTTATAACAAAGACAGACTTGAGAATATGATGACAAAAGAGACTGCTGACACTGGAATCTAAGATGGAAACAGGTGCCGGAAGAACTTGTGGGTTGAGCAGCACCTATGGAGGTAAAAGGTGCAAGTTGATGTCAGAGATAGACAAAAAAAGCTGGAGTAACTCAGCGGGTCAGGCAACATCTCTGGAGAAAAGGAATTGGTGAGACTTCAAGTCGAGACCCTTCTTCAGGTGACGTTTTGAGTTGAGATCCTGAATCAGTACTGAGAGTAGGTGGGAAAAAACTGTCAGTGAATAGCAGTATATAGAGGGTGAGGCAGAGGCAATTAGGTGGTGCCAGATGAGGAGGAGAAGGGGTGGAGAGAGCCAAGTGGGAAGTGGAGAGGGGAGGTGATGAACAAATAACAACGAAAAATAGGTGAACAGGTGAGTGTGTTTGTGTGGAGAGAACCAGGGAGGAGGTGCAGATGAACATCTGTATCACCTGGAAGGGCTGCTTAGGTCCCTGGATGGTGGTGAGGGAGGAGATAAAGATAGAGAGATCCAACACAGGGAGAGAGGCGTTTGAAATGGCTGTGGTGAATTTGAGGTCAGTGTAGGAGTTGGTGGTGACGTTGATGAAATTGGTGAGTTCTGCATGAGCGCAGGAGGCAACACCAATGCAGTCATCGATGTTGTGGAGAAGGCATTGGGGAGTGGTGCCAGAATAAGTTAGGAAGAAGGGCAGACGACGTGGCCAATGAAAAGACAAGTGTAGACGCGTCCCATATGAGTGCCTGCGGCTGTTTCTTTCACTCGTAGGAAGTAAGCGGAATCAGACGAGTGGGTGTTGAGGCTGTGAACATGTTTTGCCAGGCGATCAGAGGAGAGCTGGTTGGCTCTTTGTTGCAGGAAACAGCAGAGAGACCTTTCACCTTCCTGATGGGGATGGAGCAGTGCGAGGACTGGACACCCGTGGTGACGAGGAGGCAGTGGGGGGGGCAGGGAATTGGAAGTTGGCTTCACAGTTGTGGTTTCTGCTGAAGGCAAACTATTCAGCCATGGAGATGGGGAGGAATATAATTACCACATGTCTTCCCCTTATAAGATTGGTCCAATGTTATGTAGACTTGCATCCGAGGAACCAGCTGGATCTGTAGTTGCAGACCAAGTTTAGATTCCAGCAGTATGTGGAATGTTGATGGTCTGAACACTGTATAGTTTGCTGCCGGAAAAAAAACATGAATATGACTGACTGTTTTTATAATTCCTCTTTTCTTCACTGATTATTCCTGATCTTTCTCGCTCCATCCATCCCTGTATGGTACAATTAATTGTAAAACATTATGTAATTTCCCCTGCAGTTGAACCGTCACCCACTGTACTATGATCTTACAATATATCCACCTATTATTGATGTTATAAACGGTGTTCACTCATTCACTTCTTGATGCAACTATAGCATTTTAATTGCAAGGCTACAGCACAAGGCTACAATGCAAGGAATTTAGTTTTAATTCATAATATCATATTCCGTTTGTTGGAGCCATTAAGCTTAAGTAAGTTTATTATAGTCTAGTTAACTTTAATTATCATCTGCCTGTGTTAATATGGGTGGGATTTTATACATAATAGGGGTGTGTTCTTTTGTTAGAGGAGTCTCGCGCAGACTCGTAGAGTAGAAATTTTAGTTTTGTGTCGGAGAATGAGGGGAAATAGTTTTCTACCATGATCACAACACACACATGTTACGAGACGACATACCTTTATAAGAAGAAGCTTTTATGTGATTTATATGACGTGAATGGAATAGCAATTAAGAACGGAAAGTTATGAGTTATTTCTTTGTTTTGTATTACTTCAATAAACTACTAATTAATCAAGAAAGGACGTCTGGAAGATTAATCTTTGCTGTCTTTTGTGTGTCGTGAGTGCTATACCTTCAAATCATCTCCGACAATTAATGGCTATCGAAATTGGCTACTGAGAACGTTTTAAAAAACTGCCATTACATTTAAGTAGATTAGATGGAATATATGGGGCAGGGGATTTGTAATAAAGATGAAAACTTAGCAAATTGAAATAGTAGATAAACTCAAATTAACATTGAAGTTTCTAAAATATATTTATAATGTTTCAAATGGACTAACTATTACCATATGAAATATTCATCTGTTGCTTCCTATTTCAATATGTTAGAATATTAAACAAATTTATTGTCAGGCTATCAGGAGAAATTACTTCTGAATACAAGGATTGAGATGCTGTTCGTTGCAACAAGTAAATCCTCAAAATTCATTGATTCACTGGTAAAAGTATGTTTGATAATATTAAATTAGCAACAAGGCGCCCAAAACGGACTTCACCAGATCTTACCTGTTACCAGAGGCAAAGTCATCCTTGCACCATTCATGATAACATTACCATCATTTTTAAAAACAAGGATCTGAAAAAAATCCCAATAATAATAGATGAACACATGGTGGAAATTGAAGATTTGAATTAATGGATTATTTTTTATCTGCATTTTAACCTCAGATTGCCTTTACTACAATCCCATATGTTTGAAGTGATCAATACATGATCACCTTTTTTAAATGACATTTTATTGATCTGAATTCACAGTTGTTATAATGAATCAGTTGAATCTCAGACATCCGCTGATTTACCCACCACAACTCTCTGTGCCAGTTAAAATTTTGCTAACAGTAACTTGCCAAAACTGCTTGCACACTACATGGAAATATGGCCACCTCTGTCCAGGACAAGGGTAACAATCACACAGTTTCACACGGCTTGGATAGAGTGGATGTGGAGAGAATGTTACTACGGGTGGGAGAGTCTAGGACCAGTGGACATAGCCTCAGAAATAAAGGACATTCCTTTTCGAAGGAGATGAGGAATTTCTTTAGTCAGAGGGTGGTGAATCTGTGGAATTCATTGCCACAGAAGGTTGTGTGGGCCCAGTCAATGGATGTTTTTAAGGCAAAGACAGATACATTCTTGATTAGTACAGATGTCAGGGGTTAAGAGGAGAAGGCAGGATAAAGGGGTTAGAAGGGAGAGATAGATCAGTCATGATTGAATGGCGTAGACTTGATGGGCCACATGGCCTAATATTGCTCATATCAATTATGACCTTATGGCCTTTCTGTCCAGCCAGAATATTAGCCAAGTTGATTGCCATGCTTATATAGGAGTATGTCAGCATTCCTCAGCATTGATGCTGAATGGAGTATGGGCCATGGTGGCAACTATATTGTGGCAAGCTAACCTTAGCTGGCAGAAATCTGTGCTTACTGTGAAGTACCATAAAGTGGATGGTCACACTACAATGGTTTCATCATGGTTTCAAGTTTTGATGTTTGCCTGGATCCCACTTTCACATTGCAAAGAATGAACTCAATTCTACCCGTTTGTAACAACTCAAGGTGTGTTTGAAATCTATAAGAATGGGCATCCTGAGATATGGGAATTAAAGTCTTGCCTTGTGTAGGCTGAACAG
This sequence comes from Amblyraja radiata, assembly GCF_010909765.2. NCBI lineage: Eukaryota > Metazoa > Chordata > Chondrichthyes > Rajiformes > Rajidae > Amblyraja > Amblyraja radiata. The sequence goes on from NC_045975.1 coordinate 38,410,062, forward strand.
AAGGTTGTGGCGGCCAAGTCAATGGATATTTTTAAGGCAGAGATATAGTATGGATGTCAGGGATTATGGGGAAAAAGGTGGGAGAATGGGGTTAGGAGGGAGAGATAGATCAGCCATGATTGAATGGCGAAGTGGACTTGAAGTGCAAATGGTCTAATTCTGCTCCTATCACGTATGAACTTATGAACACGAACAATTCCAAAGAGTAAAAGTTACAGAAAGGAAAATATTTGTACAGGTATAATATTAAAGGGAAGCTTCCGCAATAAGAACAAATAAAACTCCAGCAAGGTAAGTTATGAGAGAGGGTACACAAAAAAGCTGGAGAAACTCAGCGGGTGCAGCAGCATCTATGGAGCGAAGGAAATAGGCAACGTTTCGGGCCGAAACCCTTCTTCAGACCGAAAGCCCGAAACGTTTCGGCCCAAAACGTTGCCTATTTCCTTCGCTCCATAGATGCTGCTGCACCCGCTGAGTTTCTCCAGCTTTTTTGTGTACCTTCGATTTTCCAGCATCTGCAGTTCCTTCTTAAACACTAAGTTATGAGAGAGTTCAGTTTGAGATCAGAAGGTATATTGTCTGAATGTTGTTGTATATCATAGTTAATAATGGGATTAAAAATGAGATGTTGGTGTCTATTGTTAGCGTCATTATCTCTGAAAAGAACTTACATTGCGTTTATGGTCTGTTGATAACACCACAGTGTTTAGGCAGGTTTCAGTTGCTATTGTTCCACACGGCACTATCTCTCCCAGTAAAGTATAAAGCTGTTGATCACAGACCTGTGAACAGAAAAATGTTATGGGTGTTATTGGAGATAGGTTTAGATTCAGAAACAGGAATGAGCGAGACAAAAATATGTATTTGGAATCGATTGCAGTTAATCACTTTAATATTTAATTTAAAAAAAATAAAGTACTTAATTCTAAACCTGGAGGTTTTATGACATCAACCTAATAGTTGTTAAACATTCATTGCATTACCTCTGATTTAGTTACGTTCAATGCTGTGTGAATAGGAGACACCATAGATGGTCAACAATTTTACAATTATAATATATGTAAAGTAATTTAAGATGAACAGTACGTTTTTTCCGATGCTTCAATCATCAAAATCGATCTGTGGCATTGATTGTTTCAATTAGCATTTTAGTTTGCTGCCTTGTCATTTGCACATGTTCCTCTAGGACTCAGGGACAGGTGTTCTTCCTGATTTTCCTTATCAAAACTATATCAGATCTTTGCTTGGAAAGGGTTCAAGGGCCAAAATGCCTCTGTTGGAAGGCTGTTTAGCAGAGTTGGTTGTAACATCATGTCCAAACCTCTGCAAGCATCTACTCTTACACTTCCTAGCAGGGATTGTTGAATGCTAATCAGGGGTTGGAACATTGGCTGGACATTTGTACATACGTTGAAAGTTAAAAAAAAAAACATTTTAAGAGTGTTTCTTTTCTAGAAAGTCTTTTGGAAAATAAGTTGAAGAGAATTCATAAAAGTACAACATGCATTAACTGAGAGTTAGCTTTTGGATCATTCTCTGAGGTGTTTTAAAAAGTAAATGCACTAACTATATACTTTCATGGAGACCAGGCATGTCTCAAATATTGTATCAAATCTCTACAAGTGTATGGTGGAGAGAACACTGAATGGTTGCATCATTGCTTAGATTGTAAATTTGAATTCTCAAGAACAAAAAAGGCTGCAAAAAAGTGGTGCTCATTGGTCGGCCTATCATGGGTATTGACCTCCTCACCATTGAAGGGACTTACAGAAAGCACTGCCTCATGATGGCGGCTCATATCACCAAATACTCACACCACCCTGGCCACACTGTCTTCTCACTGCTACCTTTGGGAAGAAGGTACAGGAGGAGCCTGAGAACTGTTAGCTCCATGTTCAAGAACAGCTCTTCCATCAACTGTCAGGCTCCTGACATCACCCTGGAATTCCCTAACTCCACCTTCCCCCAGTCAAAACCCTCTATGACTTTGCACTATTATTGTTATTCTATGTATTTTGATTTATGCTATCATTGTCCAGTTTATTTAGAATAACTAATTATATTATATTTTTATTTTTGTTTTATCATTGCAATTAACATGCAAGCACGAAATAATTTTATTGTTCCGGTTCACAAATAAACACACTTGTCTCGTGACTTCCTGCTGACAGTTGACCATTTCAATTGATCCCGAATGTTATTCTGCTGCCCCGATTAACTGTACTTTTCTGCTCTCATTACTCTGTACTGACAAGTAGTAATGTTTGATCAAAATTTCCCTGGTGTTTCTCCAAATATGTACTCTTTTTGAAAACTTATGTATTTGTAGATTTTGTAGTGAATCAATTGAACTTTTTGCACTCTATTAGATTATAAAGAGAGAGAAAGGCACAGAGGATGTGGTTACCTGAAAGTGGAGAATTCAATGTTCTTGCCAATGGGTTTAGTTAAGTTTAGTTCAGAGATACTGCGTGGAAAAAGGCCCTTCAGACCACCAAGTCCGCGCTGACCAGCGATCTCTGTACACGTACACTATCCTACACACACGAGGGTCAATTTACAATTATACCAAGTCAATTAACCTACAAATCTGTATGTCCTTGGAGTGTGGAAGGAAACCAGAGATCTTCAATAAAACCTACACAGGTCACTGGGGAAAATGTACAAACTCCTTACAGACATGCACCCTTGGTCAGGATCGAACACGGGTCTCTGGCACTGTAAGGCAGTAGCTCTACCAATGTGCCATCATCTACCCAGGCAGAATAGGAGGTGCTTTCCGCTAGTTTGTATTTGGCTTCACCCTGGCAGGGGTGGAGGATGGAGAGAGGCAGGTGTTTGGGAATGGGAAGAGGAATTAAAATGGCTTGTAATCAGGAGCTCGGTGTGGCTTTGGTGGACAGATTGGTCCAATATCTTACCGTGATATAATATGCACACAGACACATTAGGACATCTTTGACTAGACATATAAAATCGATAGATATTGAAAAGATTATATTACCTTGGAAAGAATGTAATAGCAGTCACCATGAAATGTGTATTCCAGGCCATCAAAAGTGGAGACGTGCGCTCCACCCTCAAGGGTGCACACACCAGGACAAGGCATGTTTTTGCATAGCCATTTACCGCCATTGCAGACACTTGAATGAAAAGGGACAAAGAATTTGTTAAGTTTAATAAAGTTGTGCGATATAAGGTGATTCGTTATTTTTTACAATTAAGATTTGATGCTGGTTATACCATTCTTCACACTCAGATGAAATCATGGTGCCTGGATTGTAGTGTTTGCCTTTCAGTGTACATTTGCAGTCTTTCACCTTGATGCATCCAGAGTCAGAGTAATCGTCAAGGACCATTCCTGAAAGAAGAGAAGTCTGTAACTGTTGCTGTGGGTTTTCAATGGCTATTGATATTGGTTGATTATGGACAAGTGCACCGAGATACAGTGAAGAATTTTGCGAGCTATCCATCAAATTACACTATGCATGAGTATAATCAAGTACCTCAAGCACAGGACAAAAATAGCAGAATACAGTGCAATTTTATAGCATTATAGGTGAAAGTGAAAGTGCACCATCATTCATGAGAGAACCGTTCGGTTGTCTTATAACAGTGGGAGAGAAGCTGTTCCTGAATCTAGTGGTCCATGCTTACCAGCCTTTGCCTGATGCGAGGGGGGAGAGGAGGGAATGACCAGAGTATGAGTGGTCCTTGATTGTGTCGGTTGCTTCCAACATGAAGTGTCGATGGAATCGATGGGGAGGAGGCTGGTTTCATGTGATGAACTGGACCACTTCCAAAACTATCTGCAATTTCTTGCAGACTTATGCAGAAATCCATGGAAGAACCTTCTAATGTTTTGTGGGAACTATGAGCTTGTTGAGGTCAGAGTTTTTGAAATTGATAAACAGAACAGAGAGTACGGGGTGATCGCTGGTCAGCGTGGGCTTGGTGGGCTGAAGGGCCTGTTTCCAGGTTGTATCTCTAAACTAAACTAAACTGAACTAAACACTTTGTTCTTCATTCTTAAAGTAACTAAGGTTGGAATGCTGCAGGGAACACTCATATTAAAGATTCCTTGCCTTGTCACTTGAGTTCTATGCATTATGAGGTGGCTGATCAGATCAAGAATGTTTAGTTGTCATATGCACTGAGACAGTTGCATTACACAATACACTTTAGCACAACTATTCAGACAGTAACCATCTACTGACTATTAACCAGTTCAATGCATCCTGGATGTTATCTTGCTGGCTGGATTGGTTGCAATTGTGATGTTTGATATTGGTGGTGCTTGGAGTTTACTTTTACCCAAATTCTCCTTCTGGAAGTTGGTGCATTTGTTCCTGTGGTATTTCTGAGGCAACGGTGAGTCGACACAGCTGCTGTGACTATTGCCAGGTCCACACGGTGTTAGATCACCCAGAGACATTTTATTTGGCACTTCACTGCCCAGTCAGTAAAGTAAACATTACAGTTTATTTGGCCTCAGGGTTCCCTAACCAGCCGAAAGAGGCCACAAAAACTGTGATTTTCAGCATCAGCATCACATCAAAAATGCGATGGTATACAAACTGATAGCAATTTGGATTCTCTACATGGTTTCGTGGTAACAGGCAAGACAAGTGGAACTAGCTGGGTTGGGCAACTTAGTCGGCATGGACAAGATGACTCTGTGACTCTAACCTGGTTAATGACATAAAAGGAGGCCATTTGTCCCATCAAGTTGTGCTGCCTATCAGCATTTCACCAGACCCACTTTTCTGTAACCGATTATCTCTCACATGCCACGTTCCATCAACTCCCACTTCCCCCAGCTGCCTATCTGCCTAATTTAGAGTGACCCATTACTATGGAAGGAAACTGGAACACCCACGAGAAAGGCATGCGATCACAGGGAGAAGGTGCAAACTCCACACCATCAGTGGGTAGTAGGGTCAGGGCCAGTGGAAAGGCTTTTGCAGCTGTGAAGAATCTGCACTAACTGCTGCACCCGCGTGTGATCTGTCATTCAAGCTCTGTGTGTTCTGAGGTGGTTGATCAGACCAAGAGTGAAGGATGGTTATTTGTCATATACACCTGGATGGAGCAATGAAATTCCTACTTACTGCAGCTTTACAGACACAACTATCGTTAAAGATGCAAGCAAACATCAAATTACAAGCATTTTATTGGAAAAGATGGGCCACAATTGCTTACCTGGGGGGCAGAAGCAACCATCCATATAGTGTTCCTCACACAAGATGCTTGTGTCGAGGTGAGAACAAGAGTCCATGCAGGGAGAACCACTTTCCTTGTAGATCATGTTTAAAGGGCACTTCTTTGCTGTAGAGGAACAAGCAATGTTGAAATGCTAAACTGGGGTACTTTCTGATATTATTCATATGAAACAAATAAGGTTGCATCTTAAGAAGCCGGGAGCAGGCCTTGATAAAAGGGGGAAAAATGGAGACACAAAAGACAGTACACGTTGGATTCTGGAGCAAACAATGACCAGCTGGAGGAACTCAGTGGGCTGAGCAGCATCTGTGGTGGGAAATGGATGGACAACATTTTGGGTTGAGACTCTCAATCTGGAATGAAAGAGTAGAGGCGAGATAGCCAGTAAAAGAGGTGGGGGTGGATAGGGCTAGAGGTGGAAAACAATATGTGGGTACAGGTGAGGAGAGGTTGGCAGAGGAGTGGGGTGAGGGGGAGGCAGGGGGAGGTGTGGACATAGCAACAGAGTGGGTGAGAGGTGAAGGCAACAAAAGGGTGCAGATAATGGAAACTGTCAGGAAAGAAAGGTGACAGAATCTATGAGGAAATTGAACCAAATAAGGGAGGATGTGGACAGACAGGAACGGAGGAGGGAGAGGATAAGGGAACCATAAAGGAGAAAACATTCTCCCGGAGTAAAAAAGAAATGCAGAATGTATCCCGCTCAGCAAAGTAGGATTAATATGTTGTGGTCCCCTCTGACAGATGGTGGTGGTATCAAAGGTGGGATATTAAAAGATGTTTGGACAGGCTCATGGATGGAAATGGTTTAGAAGGATATGGCTAAATGCAGGGAAATGGGACAGGCACAGGTCAGCAATTTGGTCAGCATGGACGAGTTGGGTAGAATGGCCTGAGTTCATGATGCTGCAATATATTATGACTCCAATTGCTGTTGCAAATCAATCAGTTCACATCAAAATGGCGGGATCTGAGATAGCAAGAATGAGGAATATAAACAATAAGCACAAAAAAAGATTCATTCATTTGCCAGCACTTGGTCGGTAACCTTCTACTCCTTGCTGAGTGAAGTGCTTGTCCAGATAAATGTTACACGAGTCTCTGCCTTTACAACCACCTCATAAAGTACTTTCCAGATTCCAACCACTTTCTCGGTAAAAATATTTTCCTCGGATTTCCACTCACCACCTTTCTCCTCACAGTAAAGCTATGTCTTCTGGTTTTAGGCACCTCTTTTGTCGGGAAAAGTTCATCATTTCGACCCATCTAAGTGCGGGCAAGGAATTAGTGTAGATGGGCAAAAAGGCTGGCATGGACGTGGTGGGCCAGAGGACCTGTATCTGTGCTGCACGACTCCATGGGACTACTTTATCTACATAACGACAGGTTACAAAGCTCTGAGATGCAGAGGGTCTAGATGTCCAAGTGCATGATTTATATATGCATATACTGTGACTGATTTGGAAAGCAAAGACAATGTTTTATTTTTTATTGTGAGGAGAAGTGAATGCAGAAGTTGGCAATTATGCTTTGGTTATTGGAAGAATGGGAGGGGACATGGTTGAAACAATGTCGTTCCTGAGGGATTCTCACAGGGTGAATATGCGGCGGGATTGCCGTTTTAAAACAGAGGGTCACCTATTTTCAGACTAAAATGAGATGAATTCTTCTCTAAAGAAGGGTCTCGACCCGAAACGTCGCCTACTCCTTTTCTCCATAGATGCTGCCTCACCCGCTGAGTTTCTCTAGCATTTTTGGTCTACTTTTGAATTCGTCTCTCGGTGTTGGAACATTTGGAAGCAGGGTCTGCAAAGCTAGATAGGTTCTTGATAAGCAAAGGGGGAGACAAAAGATGAGACAGCAATGGGGAATTTTGGTTACAAACAGATGAGCCATGATCTTATTAATCTTATTAAACAAACTAGAGGAGCTAAGTAGTGAACACCTGCTGCTAATTTGTATGTTCGTATATAAATAATTAGACCCTTGTTCCTCTGGAGCCTTTATATAATCACTGCTTGCTCTTTGACCTCTGCCAACTTGGCTATATCCTGCAAATGAATAATTAGCATTCAGCAGCTTTCATCGTTCAATCACCGGATTGATATTTCACTTACGGCAGAATGTTTCTGTCCTCCAGTTTTTTGGCTTGCCTCCAGCATGAGAGCATTGCCGTGAATATTCGGAGATGGTACTGCACAGGCAGAAGGAGTCCAAAACTTTGTTGCAGCTACACATGTCCTGCATGCAGGCCTGTATGTAGTGCTCGTTGTTTAAGCGGGACGTACAGTCTGAAAACGTGCTTTTTGAGAGAAGATTTTCACAGGCATCCCTCTGAAAAACAGCATGGTAAAATATTGGAGATCATTGTCTGAAACAACAGCACCCACAATGGAGAAGGTTTACTAGTGCTACACGGGTGGGTTTAAACCAAACAGTGGGGGGTTGGAGTCAACAACGTGGAAGCGTATGCATGCAGTTAACGGGAAAGAGAGTGTAGGAAAGGTCACGTTTAAACTAACAGGGCAGGGGGATGGGAACCAATGCAAGGAGACAGAGGGCCATAAAAGGAGGACAGAAGCAAAAGATAGAAGGGAGATAAGAAACACTAACCTGAAATCTTTGTGTCTTCATGCGAGGAACATTTGTAATAAGGTGGATGAATTGAATGTGCAGTTAGTAGTTAAGGTATAGTCCGAATTACAGAGACATGGCTCCAGGGTAACCAAGACTGGGAACTAAACTTGCAGGGGTATTCAATATTCAGGAAGAATGGAGAGAAAGGAAGAGGAGGTGGGGTGGCATTGCTGGTTAAATGTGTAATGAACGATTAGTTAACGATCTTGTTGTGCAAAGCTCCTTGGGCAACATTGACCATAATATGGTGGGATTCTGCATTAGGATGGAAAGTGACACGGTTAATTCAGAGACTAGGATCCTGAACTTGAATAAAGGAGACTTTGAAGGGATGAGACGGGAATTGGCTAGGAAAGGCTGGAAAAATTATACTTGAAGAGTTGACGGTGGAGATGCTAAATTTACAGACCGCATGGATGAACTCCAGAAATTGTTCATTCCTGTACGGCGAAAAATTAAACTGGGAAGATGGCTCAACCGCGGCTGATGAGGGAAGTCAAGGCTAGTGTTAAATCCAAGGAAAAGGCATATAAATTGGCCAGAAGAAGCAGCAAACCAGAGGACTGGGAGAAATTTTGAACTCAACAGAGGAGGACAAAGGGATTAGTTAAGAGGGGGAAAAAAGAGCATGAAAGAAAGCTTGCGGGGAATATAAAAACTGACTAAAAGCTTATTTAGATATGTAAAATGGAAAAGATTAGTGAAGACGAATGTAGGTCCCTTACAGTCAGAGACGGGTGAATTTATATTGGGAAACAAGGAAATGGAAGAAAAGTTAAACAAGTACTTTGGTTCTGTCTTCACTAAGGAAGACACAAACAATCTCCCAGAATTACTAGGGGACTGAGGATCTAGTGGGAGGAGGAACTGAAGGGAATCCACATTAGTCAGAAAATGTTGTTAGGTAAACTGTTGGGACTGAAGGCAGATAAATCCCCAGGGCCTGATGGTCTGCATCCCAGAGTACTCAAGGAGGTGGCCCTAGAAATTGTGGATGCATTGGTGATCATTTTCCAATGTTCTCTCGAATCTGGATCAGTTCCTGTGGACTGGAGGGTAGCCAAAGAGAGAGCGAGAAAATGGGGAATTATAGACCAGTTAGCCTTACATCGGTTGTGGGGAAGATGCTGGAGTCGATTATTAAAGATGCAATAGCAGCGCATTTGGAAAGCAGTGACTAGATCGGTCAAAGTCAGCATGGATTTATGAAGGGGAAATCATGCTTGACTAATCTTCTGGAATTTTTTGAGGATGTAACAAGTAGAATGGTACAAGGGAGAGCCAGTGGATGTGGTGTATCTGAACTTTCAATAAGCCTTTGACAAGGTCCCACACAAGATATTAGTGTGCAAAATTAGAGCACATGGTATTGGGGATAGGGTATTGACATGCATAGAGAATTGGTTGGCAGACAGGAAGCAAAGAGTTGAAATTAATGGGTCCTTTTCAGAATAGCAGTCAGTGACTAGTGGGGTGGCGCAAGGGTCGGTGCTGGGACCCCAGTTATTTACAAAATATATTAACGATTTAGATGAGGGAATTAAATGTGACATCTCCAAGTTTGTGGATGACACAAAGCCTGGTGGCTGTGTGAGCTGCGATGAGGATGTGATGAGGCTGCAGGGCAACTTGGATAGGTTGGGTGAGTGGGCAGATGCATGGCAGGTGCAATATAATGTGGACAAATGTGAGGTTATCCACTTTGGTGGCAAGAACAGGAAGGCAGATTATTATTTGAATGGTGTCAGATTAAGAAAAGGGGAGGTACAACAAGACTTGGGTGTGCTTGTACATCAGTCACTGAAAGTATGCGTGCAGATACAGCAGGCAGTGAAGAAGGATAATGGCATGTTGACCTTCATTGCGAGAGGATTTGAGTTTAGGAGCAAGGAGGTCCTACTGCAGTTGTACAGGGCCCTGGTGAGACCGCACCTGGTGTATTGTGTGCAATTTTGGTCTCCTAATTTGAGGAAGGACATTCTTGCTATTGAGGGAGTGCAGTGTAGTTTCACCAAGTTAATTCCTGGGATGGCGGGACTGCCATATGATGAAAGAATGGGTCGACTATATTCACTGGAATTTAAAGGATGAGAAGGGATCTTATAGAAACATATAAAATTCTTAAAGGATTAGACAGGCTAGATGCAGGAAAAATTTTCCCGATGTTGGGGTAATCCAGAACCAGGGGTCACAGTGTACAAATAAGGGGTAGACCAATTAGGATTGAGATGAGGTAGACCAATTAGGATTGAAACAGTCACCCATTCCTCTCCAGAGATGCTGCCTGTCCCGTTGAGTTACTCTAGCTTTTTGTGTCTATTTTTGGTTTAAACCAGCATCTGCAGTTCTTTCCTACACATATCTCTCTCCACCACTTGATATGGAGGGGCAGTTATGACATTCCAGATAATGCAAAGGGACTTTTATATGTGTTATTAATTTAAGCTTACTCTTAACTCCTTTTTCAATATGCAAACTCCTTTTATAAACATATTAGACGTATAAATTAAAATGTAGATATTCTGAGTGTTTTCAAAGATTTTATTGTTCAGGCTAAGTCTGAAGGATGTCAATGTTTGTCGCTGAATGCTAAGGCAAGAGTGTTTGACCCGTGATGTTCCTTACACCGCAGAAGATCTTTTCAACATGCAGTTCCCCAATGGATGGAATTGTCCATATAATTTCTGAAAGTTCCCACTGGGAGTGTCACCTGATGTAAGTTTGTATGTGTTTTACTGACCGTATTATTCTAGCTACTTGTTTTGTCTGTGAATTTATGGGTGTGAATATAGTTTCAAATATGATTATGGATAAGATATATGGGGCACATGCATTAGTATGTATTGTTTTATTTGTTCTTATCTTTATTTCCATGATCAATGTGACATTTCCAGAAATGGTTCCCAGGAATAATTTCCAGAGGTACTTCCTTATAAAGTTTAACATTTTACCTGCTCACTCTTCCTGCCTTTAAGGGGTTTCTCAGCTCAACTACTTGGCTTCTGCAGATGTCTTCATTTAAACAATACCTTGAATAGTTTTACGAGGATGTTGCCAGGACTAAAGGATCTGAGCTATAGGCTGAGGTTGGGTAGGCTGGGACTCTATTGCTTGGAGAGCAGGAGGATGAGAGGTGATCTTATAAAGGTGTATAAGATCATGAGAGGAATAGATCGGGTAGATGCACAGAGTTTCTTGCCCAGAGTAGGCGAATCAAGGACTGTTTTGTCATAGGACATAGTTTTAAGGTGAAGGGGAAAAGATTTAATAGGAAACTGAGGGATAACCTTTTCACACAAAGGGTGGTGGGTGTATGGAACAAGCTGCCAGAGGAGATAGTTGAAGCAGGGACTACCCCAACATTTAAGAAACAGTTAGACAGGCACATGGATAGGACAGTTTGAGGGATATGAACCAAATACTGGCAGGTTGACTAGTGTAGCTGAGACATATTTTGGCCGGTATGGGCAAGTTGGGCCAAAGGGCCTGTTTCGACACTGTATCACTATGACTCTCTATGACTATAGGGCCTTGTCTTTGCAAGTGGATGGTTCACTTTAAATGTACTTTAAATGCAGTATTTTCTTATGGAAGGGAGAGGTGGAGAAAGGATGGAGAGAAGCATGACTTTTCCGATCATAGATTCAAAATACAACCCTTTCAAACCCCTCAGTGAATTCTTACGTATTGTTCACACAGCGCACGGGTTTCCATCTCATGCTCGTCGATATCTTGACATATCTCGTTTGGCATATGTATTTTCTGCAGGTTTCCGAAGTGAATGGGTGAACGCTTCAGACCTGCAATTTATGAAGACACAGCAAGTAACATGTAGAACTGCACAATGAACACGTTATTTTTCCAACATAGTAAAAAAAAAGACTCGGGTTCTTGACTTACCATCTACGATGAACTCGTTGTAAACAGGAATCCCATTATAATCTCCACAGAGCCCACAGGTCTGATTGTGATATTTTATATCGAGCTCAATCTAAAATAATGAATAATAAGGAGATCAGTATTTTGCCAATACTTAATGGACATATCACATCCTCATTTACGACCTTATTTTGACCACAAGATACAAGCACGTCTGAAGTAGTTGCCCTCTGGTTTGGGTATAGATCCTCATGGAGGTAATAATACAGGCAACGGCATTTAGCCCAGCTCGTTTGTTGAATGTTGTAATAACTCTCGACATACTGTTGACTGTAAAATGAAATATGTTTGCCTAAATCATATTTATCAATAAAACGTCTGGAAGAAAAGATTTTATATACCCAGGCACAAAACTAAGATTAGTCCAGAACCAGGGGCCACAGTTTAAGAATAAAGAGTAAGCCATTTAGAACGGAGACGAGGAAACACTTTTTCTCACAGAGAGTGGTGAGTCTGTGGAATTCTCTGCCCCGGAGGGCAGTGGAGGCGGGTTCTCTGGATTCTTTCAAGAGAGAGCTAGATAGGGCTCTTAAAAATAGCAGTCAGGGGATATGGGGAGAAGGCAGGAACGGGGTACTGATTGGGGATGATTAGCCATGATCACATTGAATGGCGGTGCTGGCTCGAAGGGCCGAATGGCCAACTCCTGCACCTATTGTCTATTGTCTGTTGTCTATTATTTTTCAAATGTAGACATGCACAAAAATCTAGTAGCATAGAACAGTACAGCACAGGAACAGAGCCTTCAGCCCAACGTCTGTGTCAAGCGCGATGCCATTCTGCCAGCACGTGCTCCATTTCCCTCTAATTCCAACATATACAGGTGCCTCTCCAAAATCCTCTTAACTGCCACTACCATATCTGCCGCTGCCTCACGCTGCCTCAGCAAAGCCAGCAGCATAATCAAGGACGCATCGCACCCTGGCCACTTCCTCTTCTTCCCTCTCCCATCAGGCAAAAGGTATAGAAGTGTGAAAACGCACACCTCCAGATACAGGGACAGCTTGTTCCCAGCTGTTATCAGACAAAGGCAGAGGGTGGTGGGTGTATGGAACAAGCTGCCAGAGGAGGTACTTGAGGCTGGGACTATCCCATCATATAAGAAACAGTTGGACAGTCACAGGTACATGGATAGGACAGGTTTGGAGGGTTTTGGACCAAGCACAGGCAAGTGGGACTAGGGTAACTGGGACATTGTTGGCCGGTGTGGGCTAGTTGGGCGGAAGGGCCTGTTTCCACACAGTATTACACTATGACTCTATGACAACTGAATCATCCTACCACAACCAGAGAGCAATGCTGAACTATTATGTACCTCTTTGGTGACCCTTGGACTATCCTTGATTGGACTTTGCTGGCTTTACCTTACACTAAACGTAATTCAATTATCATGCATCTATACACTGTAAATGAGTCGATTCTCATGATGTATTGTCTTTATGCCGACTGGTTCGCACGTAACAAAAGCTTTTCACTGTACCTTGGTACACGTGACAAAAAACAAACTGAAATTGAAACTGGTCATCAATCATCCATTGGCACTAATCCTACATTAATACATTTCTCCCTGCACTGTGCATACCACAGATTTTACCACTCACCTAATGGTGGGGGCAATTTGTAGTCGGCATATCTGAGATATGGGTGAAACCAGAGAATTCGGAGGAAACCCATGTGGTCACAAGGAGAACATGCAACATCGACACCAACAGAACCCAAGGTTAAGCCATCACTGCCATATCTTCTTTTCCACCGCCCCTGGCAACGCATTCCAGGCACTCTGCTCTCTCTACATGCAAAACCTGCTCCGTATACCTCCTTTAAACTTCCCTCTTTGACCTTAAAGCTAGCTATGCCCTCTAATTTTTGATATTTACACCCTGGGAAACTGATTCAGTGTGTCCTTTATATAATTTTATATGCTTCTATCAAGGCTCCCCTCAATTACCAACAATATATAGAAACTTTCCTTAAAATACTCTTTAATCCAGACAGCAATCTGGTAAACTTCTTCGGTACCTTCAACAAATCCTTGAACACCTTTCCGTAACAATGCAATTAGAACTCCACACAATACTCCAAATGTGACCTCATCGTAGTTTTACAAAACAGCAACATGATTTCCTGACTCTTATTCTCAATGCCTTGATACATGATACAACATAGCATATAGAGTCAGAGTCATAAAGTGATACTGTGTGAAAACTGGCCACTGGGCCCAACTTGCCCACACAGGCCAACATGTCCCAGCTACATTAGTCCCACCTGCCTGCGCTTGGTCCATATCCAGGTTTACTCTCTGCATCAATATTGTTAAGGGTCTTGCCCTTAACCTTGCATACTTTTCCCTTACATTTGACCGTCCAAAGTGCACCTGACAGACAGTTGCTCAGATTAAAGTTAATCTGCCAATTCTCTGCCCTTATCTGTAACTGATTTATATTCTGTGGTAAAGCTAGACACAAAGTACTGGAGTAACTCAGCAGATCAGGCAGCATCTCTGGAGATAAAGGATGGATGATGTTTCAGATCAGGACCCTTCTTCAGACTGAACATAGGGGGTGGGTGTGTGTGTGTGGGGCTGTGGGTGGGTGGTTAAGAGCTGGAGGTGAGAAAAGATCAGGACCTGGATCAGAACAGTAAATTTTGTTACAATTTAGGTGAACACTATTGTGTATGGTTAGCATCTCAGCAGACTCTGTGTAATAGTCAGAGAGTCATAGAGTGATACAGTGTGGAAACAGGCCCTTCAGCCCAACAAGGCCCAACAGTTCCATACACCCACCACTCCTTGTGTGAAAAGGTTACTCCTCAGATTCCTATTAAATCTTTTCCCCTTCACCTTGAGCCTATGGTCCTCGATTCCCCTACTCTGGGCAAGAGATTCTGTGCGTCTGCCCGTTCTATTCCTCCCATGATTTTATACACAAATGTATAAATCCTGTATATCTTTTACAGGATAAATATCCTGTAGTACAATAGAGACTATAGCATATTTTATATGCTCAAGAAACATTCTCAGAGATTCAATGTGCATGGATCATGGTACGCAGTGCCCAAGCAGTGTGAGGAGCCAGTTCATGTAATTTTGAATAGGTTATGGCACAAACAATGTATCGCTGTTCTCTATTGCTTGGAACTTAGAACATTGAAGAGTGCAGCAAGGAGCAGGTCCTTCGAACCCACGTTGTCCATGCTGAACATTGATGCTAAGTTAATCAAATCGCCTCTGCTGGCAACTGATCCTTATCCCTCTATTCCACGCAGATCCATGTACTTCAAGATATTACAGCAAGGTCATTGTTTCTGGAATCTCTCTCCAGCCTTCACACTTACCATAAGAGCATCTCCTCTATTCCACATCAGAGTTATCCCAGATTTTCCGTAGACTTTAGTGTACTGAGTGTTATGTTCTACATACACACCAGGCCCAAAGTAAGGGAGCGAGACTCTGAAAAAGAATCAGTTAAAAATACATTAACAGACTTCCCTCTTAATGCCACACTGAAGTGATTAAGCATGGAATCAGGCCCTTCAGCCCACCATGCTGACCATCCAGTTTACATCCAGCTCTTTTTCCGACACTTGGTTCATATTTTTCTGTGGCTTGTTGATTTAAGTGCTTAAGTTCTCAAATGTTATGAGAGTCTCTGTCATTGTATAATCACTTGGACAGTGTGTCCAAGGCTCCAACCAAATTCTGGGTGAAAAATTCTCCCTCAAATTCTTTTAAACCTCTAACTGCTTTCTTCAACCTTTACTTTCTGGTCTTAGACTCTTCTGCAACGGAGAAAGGTTCATTATGACCAATGCTGTGAATGACCCTCTTCATTTTTTTAATACCTCCATAAATTCACTCTCAGCTCCAAAGAAGATAAATGTTCTATCCTAAGTAATATTCTATGAATCTCTTCTGCACTTTCTCTAGTATGATCACATTGTTTCCATGGTGTATATCTGTAGCCTAACTAATGTCTTAAACAAACTAATGTTTGTTTCTACGTGCGTGTGTGTGTGTGTGGATGTCTGTTGTATGTGTGTGTATGTGGTCCCGGAACTACGCCAAAACAGTACACGATAGCTCTACAATTTTTGGACCACCTTACTCACAATTGTCTTGTGGTGTCTTTTAAAAAAAATCAAGTTTGATATTGATATTATATTTTACGAGTTATTCACATTTTTTATTTTACAAACTCCCATTTGAGAAACATTTCTTCCATCTGCAGTGGCAGTTACAGCTATGATGTTACAATGCGATTGTAGCCCTGCCTGCTACAATGTTGCAATCCCAGTACACGGAGTCCTGGGAGCCCTAGCAAGTGCAATTGCATTTTTCAAAGCTGTTCAAATCGAAGATGTTCAGCCTAGTTAATTATTAACGAAAAATCGCTGGAAGACCCCGTCGCAAAAGCTATTATTAGTTTTAAAGGCCTCGTATAATAGTTATAGTAGTTTAAAAATCAATCTCTAAACCCGCGACCGCCAGCAACCGCAGGGCCTCATAAAGCAAACAATTGAAGTTAGGCTGTATATTTTTACATTAAAAAGGGCTTCTAAAGATCCCTTTATACAAAGTTTAATATTGCGAGTAGCTCATTTTGGGCCCATTATATCCCGCAGTATTTTTCTCGGCATTTGGGGCACAAATCTACCGCAATGTGAACGTTCTAAACCAGCGCGTTCCACAGGGACCCACTGGAAAGCTGATTTAAATGGGCATTTATTTACAGCAATTGAGCACTAAATTCCTTCCATTTGGTCTATAAATTAATGTAAATGAGATTTAAAAATCATGTTTTATTGTGAATTATTTGTGAATATTATTTGGACATTTAGGCTATTTAAAAATGTTAATCATTTATTAAGAAATGGATAGATGTTTAGATCTAGTAATTGAAGTCTGAAATTAGCTACAATTAGGCAACTAACTAATTATATGCTTTAATTTCAGGTCATCCAAGTAAGATTATTTTATATTTGTTTCAGAATGCTTCAATCTATGATAACTGAAAATTTCATTCAGTTCTCTTAATTTTTAAGAAAGTTATGGGCTTTTGACTGTTCACGATCACAGCTTTTTTGTTATGTCCATAGAAAATCAATAGGGAACAAGATGCTCATTTCCGAGTATGAAAATGGCCATAACTTTTTAAATACTTAAGATATGAAAGTGAATTAGGTGTCAAATTAAACTTATTTTTATGCTTTATCTGATGGGATAAATTACAGACTTGATTTTTAAAATCTCAAAATTTTGTAACATTGCTATATCTAGCCCCTGTCATCCTGAAATTGGTCATGAAATCCAAATGTGCAGGGACTTTGAATGTGGCTTGTTTTCCCTGAGGCAGAGAAGATTGAAGGGTATCATGATGGAGGCATGCAAAATTGCGAGAAGCATGGATACGATAGATAGGAAGAATTTCTTCCTCTTGATTTGGGAGACTGAGCCAGGAGTGCATAGGTTTAAGGTGAGAGGGAGAAGGTTTAGAGATGATCTGAGAGGTATGTTTTCTCCCAGAAGGTGGTTGGAATCTGGAACATGCTGCCTGAAGAGGTGATGGAGGTGGAGACTCACACAACAATTAAGAAGCATCTTGACAGTTACTTGAAATGCCAAGGAATTTGAAGGCTATGGACCTTATGCAATAAATGGGATTAGTATAGATGGGTGGAATGGTCAGCATGGACATGATAGATCGATTGGCCTGTCCCTGTGCCGTACAACGCTATGACGAGCACAATATATGCAAGTTGAATTGAGATTAGATGGTGAAATGATACTTGAAGCATCAGAAAGAACCAGTCTGAGAAAATTATTTTTCACACTTCATTACAACATAGAAAGAGTATTACAGTCACATAGGACAGATCCTGTCTATTACACCAGATGAATGCTGTGCTAACTAATTTTAACTGGTTTAGCTTTCTTGTAGATCCTCGACGTTAAGTAGCTTAGCTCACAAGGAACAATGACCATTTGAGAAAAGTTTGTGGTTCTACAAATTTGTTCCCTTACAGCTAAATCTGTTTCTGTCCCAGCTGAATTATTATTTTTGCTTTCTTGCCAGGGGAAATAGTCAAAAGTGCAAATTACAATTATCTAATATATATCCTAAATTAATAGGAAGAAAGTCCAATGAGTCACAGAGTGAGATTGCTATTCATCACCACAGACATAAAATCCATGCCAATGACAAGACAGAGAGCAAAAGAAGGGAGCGCAGGAGAGAACTTTAAAAAAAAAAGCAGTGTATCAGCATGGTTCGCCCACAAAGGCTTCTTAATTACTGACAAGAAACACACATTCAATACAAAATAATTGTCTCACTTACATTTCTTCATTGATGACTATAAATTTTGGTGTCATGTAAATCACAATATCCTTGATCTTTGCTGTGATGCCATGTATTTTGGGGTGTCCCTTATAAATGGTACGTTTAATATGAACGGAGAACTCTTTACTTTGTGAGTTACAGTCAGTCACAAAATTATAGTCACATGTTCCTGGAAATTGGTAGACGTCTCCATCGAAGGTCTTAAAGTGATTGTTCCCCCAGGTGCTGCAGACATGGTCCCGATGGTTCGGTAATCTGGCTGTGAAATGAAATGTCTCAAATTTAGTAACGACCGAGAAAAACGTAGACTGAGAAATAACTACAATCTGGACTTTCAGAGTAGAGATCACAAAATTAAATAAAGGAAAAGCAGACACAAGTGACTGCAAATGCTGAAATCTAGTTAAAAAACCCCCAAACTGCTGGAGTAATTGACGAAGGGCTGCAACCCGAGATATTGCCTGCCCATTTCCCTTACACAGATGTGTAGGGAGGAACTGCAGATGCTTGTTTAAAGCGAAGATAGACACAAAAAGCTGAAGTGACTCAGCGGGTTAGACAGCATCTCTGGAGAAAAGAAATAGGTAATGTTTCCCATTCCTTTTCTCCAGAGATGCTGTCTGACCTGCTGAGTTACTCAAGCTTTTTGTGTCTATCTTCCCTCACACAGCTGCCTGACCCACTGACTTCCTCCAGCAGTTTGTTTTATGCAAAAGACAGAACAATTTCATTATTCCCTTCCAATCCTCCAAATCTACAATGTTACCACAATAAATAAATCCCGAATAGTTAGTGACAAATTACAATTATTATTGCACAGCACCAAATGAAATATTCAAAATTAATTCTCACCATGTTTGATTTCCACACAGAATGTATGTGAAATGGCCCAACTCAGCAACCATATCGTGATACTCCAAATGGCCATCATAAGCAGAGCATCAGGATGTGCAAACTTAAAGGCGCAAATCACACAATGCTGCACCTTTATAAACCATTTTCGAGTGTCATATAAAGTTTATTGTAGGGTGTGTTTATGAAGAGCATGTTAGTCTTCCTCGTGATAGTGTATGTATATGGCTACTTGTGGGTGGAGTTAATACATGGGAACCCTTGTGCATGCCAACTACTCCGGCGGTGCCAAGCTACCAGCCCATGGACCGGATGCGGCCCGCGAAGGGGTCCAATGTATCTTTGGTCCAATCTGGCCTGCCGGGATGATTTGGGGAAATGATTTGCCCGGTTCGCCTTCACTTTATTCTCCGGTGAGCGGAACCCCGCGGTCGCCCGCCCGACCCAGTCCCAGCGCTGCGTCTCCCCCGTGCCCGCGCACCACCATCCGCTTCAATGAGAGCCGACCAGCCGCGCTCGCTCCCGCGACCAGCCCTGTGCTCACCCGGGTCCCAGCGCCTGCCGCCTACATCCAACCTCTCTAGAAGCTCCACATCTCACGGACAGCAGAAAGATTTTAAACCGTTCTCAATGTTAAGTGAAACATTTAGTGGACCTGCCACTAAACTTTTATTTTTAAAGAAATTTAGGAAAACGTCACCCATTGCTTCTCTCCAGAGATGCTGCCTGTCCGCTGAGTTACTCCAGCATTTTGTGTCAGTCTTTGGTTTAAACCCGCATCTGCAGTTCCTTCCTATACAAAATTATCATGTATTCCCTATCTTTACTGAGTTATAGAGGACCAATAGGTCGGAGTGGGAGTAGGATTGAGATTTACGGTGACAGGCAACAAGACCTTCAGGGTGGTCCCATGAACTAAACGCACGTGGTCACTGCGTTTGATTTCTACAATGAGATCAATCTTGAAGTTAAAAATGTGTAGGAAGGAACTACAGATGTGTTATGATGGGGGGGGGGGGGGGGGGCATTCCTTCTTTCCAGAGATGACTGCCAGTCCCGCTGAGTTACTCCAGCATTTTGTGTCTATCTTGAAGTTAAAAAGACAGTATAGAGTGCAAGTGCAAAAAATAGCATCGTTTTTTCTCTCGCTCATTACTCACAACTTTCTTATAGCCTATTTCTCTGTTAATGCCAATCATAAAAGTAATGCTTGCTAGACAATCTTCATAAGAAACAAAATTCGTAAAGTGAAACGCTTTGTAGTTATAGCAGAGACTGCGACACATGAGAGCGGGTTGAAAAAAACGAAGGGAACGAAAGCTGTGGAAACATGTGCTCGTGCGTTTGTGCGTGTACAACTGATCTGGCCTGCATGAAGTCACATTTTGCCGAATCCGGCCCGTGGCCTAAAATGAGTTTGACACCCCTGATCTACTCCATTCACTCTCACTGGATGTCTGGAGCCCAAAATGGTACTCATGCCTGTACATTGGCCATCTAGTGAAGACTGAGAACATATCTTGCACTTGTTTAATGATGCAACATCACAAGACGGTCTGTGCTTGGTGCAGGGAAATCTTAAGTTCATAAATGATAGGAGCAGAATTAGGCCATTCGGCCCATCAAATCTGCTCCACCATTCAATCATGGCTCCCTCCCTCATAACCCCATTTTCCTGCCTTCTTCCCATAACCCGACACCCGTACTAATCAAAAATCTATCTATCTCTGCCTTTAAAATATCCATTGCGGCCTCCACAGCCTTCTGTGGCAAAGAATTCCACAGATCCACTACCCTCTAACAAACAAAATTCCGCCTCATCTTCCTAAAGGGACGTCATTTAATTCTGAGGCTATGACCTCTAGTCCTAGACTCTCCCACTAGTGGAAACATCCTCTCCACATCCAAGCCCTTCACTATTCTATGAAAATCATACTGTCAGTCGTACAGCATGGAAACATACTCTTTGGCTCAACTCGGTCATGCTTACCAAGGTGCCTACCTACACATGCCATTTTGCTGCATTTGGTCCATATTCCTCCACGCATCTGGTCATGGTTGTGGTACCATCATAAGAACATGAAAATGAGTAACAGGCGGAGGTCCCTCAGACTCTCCAGCCTGCGCCACCATTCAATAAAATTGTGATTCATTCAACTGTAACCTCAACAACATGTGGTAATCATAAAATTCCATCTTATCCTGTACCTCTCCACCTCCTCCCTTCAAAATGATCCAGTGATTTTGCTGTCAGGGCCTTTTGAGAAGCGTTCCAAAGAACCACCACCAACTAAGAGAAACAAGTTCACATCTTTTTTGTTTGTAAAGAGGCAACACAGTGGCACAGAGGTAGAGCTGCTGCCTCACAGCGCCAGGGACCCGGGTTCGATCCTGACTTCGGGTGCTGTCTGTATGGAATTTGTAGGGTGACCATGTAGGCTTTGTCTGGGTGCTCCTGTTTCCTCCCACATCCTAAAGTTAAGCAAGTTTGTAGGTTGATTTACTTCTGTAAATTGCCCCTCGTGTGATAGAACTAGTGTACGGGTGATTGATGGTTGGCATGGACTTCGTGGGCCGAAGGGCCTGTTTCCATGCTGTATCGCAAAACTAAACTAAACTAAACTTACAGGACGAAACATTTACCTCAGATCCCCCTCACCTTAAGCCTATGCCCTTTTTGTTTTAATTCCCCTACCATGAGAAAAAACACAATGAAATACACCTTATCTGTCCTGTTATAATTCTATGTCAGCTCTCAACCTCCTGCACTCCTGGGATACCAAGCCCAACCTATCCAATCACTCACCATATCTACAGTGCTCCACACCAGGAAATATCAGAGTGAATCTCCTCTGCATTCTCTCCAGCGCAACCGCACCCTCTACATAGTGCAGTGACCAAAGCAGCATCTAATACTCTTAGGTAGTCACAAAATGCTAGAGTAACTCAGCGGGACAGGCAGCATCTCTGGAGAGAAGGACTGAGCGGCCTAACCTGTAATTTGCAAAGTTGTACATAATATCCCAACTTTTATATTCCGTGCACCAATCTATGAAGGAAGCATGCTTTTTTCACCTCCTTATAATCTGTGCTGTTACTTTCAAAGAGCTATAGACCTGAACCCTAAGCTCTCTTTGCTCACCTAAGGAACTGAGCATGTTGATTAACCCTGTTTGACTTTCCAAAATACATCAGCTCACGCTAGCCAGATTAAATTCTATCTGCCACCACTTGGGCCAACTTTCCATCTGATGTGCATCCTGCTGTGACATCAGACAAACTTCCTCGTTATCCACAATCCCAACTTACTAATTATACTTTGTACATTAGCATCTAAGTTGTAAATGTACCTCACAAATAGCAAAGGTTTCAACCCTGATGCCTGCAAATCATCAGGAGCCATAGACTTCCAGTTAGAAAGTCATCCTTCCGCTACCACCATCTGCTTTCTATCAATGACACAATATTGAATCCAATGAGCCAGATTGCCTTGGATCCCATGTTGGGTATTATGTACAACTTTGCAAATTTCAGGTTAGGCCCTAACTTTCTGGAGCAACCTCCCACAGGGACTCATTGAATGCCTCACTAAAGTCCATATAGACAATGTCTACTGGCCTGACTTCAATAATTTCCTTTGTTGCTTCTTCAAAAAACTAAATTCAATGAAATATGAATGAGAGCTCCATGCTGACTATCTCTAATCAGACTCTCCCTTTTCAATTGTACATCAATCTTATCTGCAATAACTCCCCTATCATGCTGCAAGGATCACTGGCATGCAATTGCCTGCTTTATCCCTGCAGACCATTTTACATAAAATAATAACATCTACTATATTCCAGTATTCTGGCATCTCACCTGTGACTAATAAAGATGGAAACATATCCAGCAATGCTCCAGCTATGCTCGCCATAAAAACCTGAGCTAGATCCCATCAGGCCCAGGAATGTATCTACCTCTATGTGTTCCATGATATGAATGCTTTCTCCTTCTAATTACTGATCTTCTCATTATTGACCTACTCCAGATTATCCGCATGCCCTCCTAATATCTTTATTAACACTTTGAAAGGTAGAGATGCTCCTAACCTTTGTCCCAGCATGGAAATAGTCAAAATAGTCAATTTTGGTAGGTTTTATGGAATGAGCTGCCAGAGGAGGCAATCGAGGCAGGAACTATCCCTATTATCAATCCCTATTGTCAGTTGAGGCGATGGTAGATGTGCTGCACATGATGTACACAATGCCGGGATTATCATCAATCCTCAAGGAAGGAATGGCAATATACTTCCATTCTCAAATAAAAACACAAAACATGGAAAATAAGGCCACAATCTGGCCTTTTGGTCCACAAATCAATGTGATCACAGTAGATCATGCCAGTTCTATTCCATGTCCCAGCTTTCTCCCCATTTTCCATTATCATTTTACCCCAGGTAATTGTATGTGGCCCTTTCTTAAATACATTTAATAATTTACCATCAACTCCTAACTGTGGAAGATAAAATCTGACATGTCATCACTGAGTGAAAACTTATTAGCTCATCTCAGCTTTAAATGGCTCATCCCATGCCCTGAAGCCATATCCATTGGTCCTGGGCTCCAGCCATCTGCAACATGGCACCTGCATCCAAGAAGTCAAACCATTGGGAATATCTGTACATGGCCTTCCCAGTCCTGTTAAACGTTGTAGGTTGATGTGAGGCTAGATCACTGGAAGTATTTAAGATGTAAAGGTGTTGTCAAGCTAGAAAGGGTACAGAGAAGATTTACGAGGATGTTGCCAGGACTAGAGGGTCTGAGCTATAAGGTTGAGTAGGCTGCGACTCTTGCCCAGGCTGGGTGAATCGAGGAACAGAGGACATAGGTTTAAGGTGAAGGGGTAAAGATTTAATAGGAATCTGAGGGGTAACTTTTTCACACAAAGGATGTATGGAACAAGTGGCCAGAGGAGGTAGGTGAGGCAGGGACTATCCCAATGTTTAAGAAACAGTTAGACAGGTACATGGATAGAACAGGATTGGCGGATTATGGGCCAAATGCTGGCAGGTGGGACATGTAGTGTAGCAGGGACATGTTGGCCGGTGTGGGCAAATTGGGCTGAAGGGCCTGTTTCCACGCTGTACCACTCTATGACTCGATGATTAAGACACCGCGTCAAACAGGGTAAGGAATCCTCCTTGTGATTACCACCAGCCCTCCTCCTGTGACTGAAGAGACAATTCTGCCCACATGTCGATCGATGCATGAACGAAGCATCGAGGGAACAGAGTGCGGGACCTTATTGGTCGTCAATGAGAGTGGTGTGTTAGTATCATAGCTGACTGAGATGGCCGGGAGCTGCCAACATAAACCATCAGCACATATCCATTCTTTGTACATTCAAGTGATGTGATATTTGCAGCCTGAACCATAATTTGATAGACCGTCACGAGCTGCCCTTGGTAATGTGCTGGTGAGCTGCTTTCTTGAATCAATGCAACTCTTGGAGTGTGGGTGTACCAGCATTGGGGGGTATACCCACACCTTAGGGAGGGTGACCCAGTTACAGTGCAGGAACAGCAATTTATTTCCAACTCAGGATGGTGTGAGGTTAGAAGGGCATCTTCCAGTGGTGGTGTTCCCATGATTGTGCTGCCTCTGCTCTTGTAGCTGGTGGAGGTTGTGGGTTTGTAAGGTGCTTCCTAAGGA
Organism: Amblyraja radiata; assembly: GCF_010909765.2. Taxonomy (NCBI): domain Eukaryota; kingdom Metazoa; phylum Chordata; class Chondrichthyes; order Rajiformes; family Rajidae; genus Amblyraja; species Amblyraja radiata. The sequence goes on from NC_045975.1 coordinate 38,434,747, forward strand.
GCTTTGGTGAGTTACATAGAAACATAGAAAATAGGTGCAGGAGGAGGCCATTCTGCCCTTCGAGCCAGCACCACCATTCATTGTGATCATGGCTGATCGTCCCCAATCAATAACCCGTGTCTGCCTTCTCCCCATATACCTTGATTCCACTAGCCCCTAGAGCTCTATCTAACTCTCTCTTAAATCCTGTAGACAGTGCAAACTGTTGCTACTATGGATGGGTGGTGGAGTGAATGAATGGTTGTGGATGGTGTGCCTATCAAGTGGGCTGTAATGTCCTGTATGGTGTCAATCTTCTTGCATGTTATTGAAGGTGCATTTATCCAGGAGCGGGGAGAGTTTCCTGACATGAACCTTACAGATGGTGAACTGTCACTCACAGAATTCCTAGTCTTAGACCTGCTCTTGTAGCCCCATTGTGTATGTGAGTATTTTATGAGAGTCCGAAGAAAGGTCTCGACACGAAAAGTCACCTATTACTTTTCTCAAGAGATGCTGTCTGACCCACTGAGCTACTCCAGCTTTTTGAGTCTATCTTTGATAAGAGTGGGATAGTGTAGAGCCTACTCTTCCAGTGAGTTGTTTAATTATCTGCCACAATACACAACCAGATGTGGCAGAACTGCAGAGTTCAGATGTTACCTGTTGGTTGTGAGATCGCTTTGTTCTATCCGAAGAAGCAGAGTTGGCACAGTCAGTTGGCAGACCCATCCGGCCGCTCCTTCCAGAAGCTAGGATTGTTTTTTCTGGTATGCCAGAGGTTAAGGGGAAACCTGATAGAAATATGTAAAATTATTGGAGACATAGATAGGGGAGACAGTCAGAACCTTTTTCCAAGGGTGGAAATGTCAAAGACTAGTGGGCACCAGCTTAAAGGTGAGAGCAGCCAGGTTTAAAGGTAATGTGTGGGGCAAGTTTTTTTCCCAGATGGTGATGGGAGCTTGGAATTCGCTGCCAGGGGTGTGTGTGGAGACAGATTTGATAGTGCCAGTTAAGAGGTTGCTAGGTAGGCACATGGATATACAGGGAATGGTGGGGTATGGATCATGTGCAGGCAGATGAGATTAGTTTATCTTGTAGATGGACACAAAATGCTGGAGTAACTCAGCGGGACAGGCAACATTTCTGGATAGCTGGGTGACGTTTCGAGTTGAGCCTTCTTCAGATTGAGAGTCAGGGGAGTAGGAAACGAGAGATATGGAAGGGTAAGGTGTGAAATTGAGAGGTCAAAAAGGGACGAAGATCAAGAAATATGCAGACTAGATCATAGTTTGCTCGGGGAAGGTGATTATGTGCCACAGGCATTGTGGGCTGATAGATCTGTCCCTGTGCGGTACTATTTTGTTTTCTATGTTCTAGTGATTTGGCAGTGGTGGGTCGGGAGCTGCGTGAAATCTTCCTTTGGCTAAATTATTTGATTCACCCCATTTTGGCAAATGTCAATATCACCATCTCTCAGTGCTGCATGTGCATGCACAACATACTTGCTGGCACACGACCCAGTTTGTTAAATGTTGCAAGCCACAGCTACAGTCTGTGTATGTACATTGAACAGCAAATTGTCAACGCTGAATAAATCTATAGGAAGGAACTGCAGATGTTGGTTTAAACCAAAGATAGACACAAAAAGTTGGAGTAACTCAGCGGGTCAGACAGCATCGCTAGAGAAAAGGATTAGGTGACATTTCGGGTCGACACCCTTCTTCACACTGTCTCGACCCGAAATGTCACCCATTCCTTTTCTCCAGAGATGCTGTCTGACCCGCTGAGTTATTCCAGCTTTTTGTGTCTAACTTCTGAAGAAATCTATGCTGCTCGTCAAAATGATAAGTAGCAGGTTTTACTACATTTACAAATAATCTTTTTGGTCAAAAGTGCCTTAAAGGTCATGAGTATTGTTGTAACCTTTTTAACTCAGTTAATTACCCTCTCCTTTCCTCTCTCCCTCTTACACTGTGAGTTTAGCACACAACCGTGGGTCCTGAATGTAGATATAGACTGTGATTTAAATTTTAGTTAGCTTCCTTCATCATTTCAACAAAATTACATGAGATAAAGGTTAATTGAATGTGAATTTTTCAATGATTAATATATTAATTATGGTGAGAAATGACAGTGAAGAGACTACATCCTCATTTTTGTCTACTTTGAGTCCAACTGAAGCGTTAGTATGATTCAGAATAAAGCTACCCCAATATTCTTCCATCATATTCCTCAGGGCAGTTGCAATATTGGTTGGATTCTCAACAAAGAGATAAAAAATTTACTTCTGAAATATTTCCCTCTCGTCCACACTTACATTTCCTCTGACCCTTAGATTGTCAACAATGGGATTAGTGTAGATTGCCAAACAGGTTGGCATGGATGTGATGGGCCGAAGGGCCTGCGTTGGTGCTATATAATTCATACCAAGGGTTTTGGAATGCTTAATCCTAACTTCTCGACTCTAACTGAGTTAGGGCATTTAACTTGGTCACAACAGGTGGTCAGTTTGGATAAGGTTCAAACTAGATTCTAGGAGTGAGTGAGTAGTGTGATAAAATTGTCTTGGAACACCCCAAAACTAAATAAAATTCTGAATAGATTTGTCATAAAGATTCCGTATTTATTTCAATGCCATTTTAGATATTAATAAAATAAACACAAGTGCATGTCAACCAAGGGCTGGCCTGGTTCCTCCCTGGAACCCTGTGTGCTTACCAGCTGTTGTGCAATGGAATTGTTTGCTGTACGCACTATGAACATCCTGGACCACATGCAAACACGTAGTACAGAGACTAAAAAAACCTAACCCTAACCCATTTTGAAAGGTAATTAAACTAAGCAAACTAAATGTACCAAACCGGGTTCGATGTCAGTAAGAACAGTAAAAATATTTTGATGTCCGTTCAATCCACCAGGTATCATGTTAGTGGATAGGGGAGAACCAGTGGATGTGGTGTATCTGGACTTTCAGAAGGCTTTCGACAAGGTCCCACATAAGAGATTAGTATACAAACTTAAAGCACACGGTATTGGGGGTTCAGTATTGATGTGGATAGAGAACTGGCTGGCAAACAGGAAGCAAAGAGTAGGAGTAAACGGGTCCTTTTCACAATGGCAGGCAGTGACTAGTGGGGTACCGCAAGGCTCAGTGCTGGGACCCCAGCTATTTACAATTTATATTAATGATCTGGATGAGGGAATTCAAGGCAACATCTCCAAGTTTGCGGATGACACTAAGCTGGGGGGCAGTGTTAGCTGTGAGGAGGATGCTAGGAGACTGCAAGGTGACTTGGATAGGTTGGGTGAGTGGGCAAATGTTTGGCAGATGCAGTATAATGTGGATAAATGTGAGGTTATCCACTTTGGTGGCAAAAACAGGAAAGCAGACTATTATCTAAATGGTGGCCGATTAGGAAAAGGGGAGATGCAGCGAGACCTGGGTGTCATGGTACACCAGTCATTGAAAGTAGGCATGCAGGTGCAGCAGGCAGTGAAGAAAGCGAATGGTATGTTAGCTTTCATAGCAAAAGGATTTGAGTATAGGAGCAGGGAGGTTCTACTGCAGTTGTACGGGGTCTTGGTGAGCCCACACCTGGAGTATTGCGTACAGTTTTGGTCTCCAAATCTGAGGAAGGACATTATAGCCATAGAGGGAGTGCAGAGAAGGTTCACCAGACTGATTCCTGGGATGTCAGGACTTTCATATGAAGAAAGACTGGATAGGCTTGGCTTATACTCGCTAGAATTTAGGAGATTGAGAGGGGATCTTATAGAAACGTACAAAATTCTTATTGGGTTGGACAGGCTAGATGCAGGAAGATTGTTCCCGATGTTGGGGAAGTCCAGGACAAGGGGTCACAGCTTAAGGATAAGGGGGAAATCCTTTAGGACCGAGATGAGAAGAAACTTTTTCACACAGAGAGTGGTGAATCTCTGGAACTCTCTGCCACAGAGGGTAGTTGAGGCCAGTTCATTGGCTATATTTAAGAGGGAGTTAGATGTGGCCCTTGTGGCTAAAGGGATCAGGGGGTATGGAGAGAAGGCAGGTACGGGTATACTGAGTTGGATGATCAGCCATGATCATATTGAATGGCGGTGCAGGCTCGAAGGGCCGAATGGCCTACTCCTGCACCTATTTTCTATGTATCTATGTATCTATGTTACATAACATTTAGAAGTGCATTTTATTTGTTTATTAATCTTAATCAAGATGTGTTCATATATTTCCCCAATCCAAATTCCCTGTAGAAAAGGGCTATAAGGGTGCCGTAACTATAGAGGTACTGCCTTTCAGCGCCAGAGATCCGGGTTCGATCCTGACTACGAGTATGTACGGAGTTTGTACGTTCTAACCCGTGACCTGCGTGGGTTTTTATTCAAGATTTTCGGTTTCGGTTTCCTCCCCAAATTCCAAAGTCGTACAGATTTGCAGGTTAATTGGCTTGGTTATAAATGTAAAATTGTCCCTAGTGTATGTAAGGTAGTGTTAATGTGTGGAGATCACTGGTCGGTGCGGACTCGGTGGGCCGAAGGACTCCTTTCCGTGCTGTATCTTTAAACTAAAACTAAAAAACAACTGGAGGAACAGCACGTCATATTCCACTTGGGTAACTTCCAACACAGCAGTGTGAACATTGAATTCTCACATTTTAGGTAACAACCCCCACTCCCATCTTTTTTTCTCTCTTCCCTGTGCCCCATCCAGGGAAGAGAGAAAAATGGGTGCATATGCCTTCCCTCTGTACCGTTCTATCTATATCCCTCCCCCTGACTTATCCTTTCTCCTTTTGTTTCCATTTTACCTAAAGCATTTGTCCACCTATCTGCCAACCAACGCCCCCCCCCCCCCCCCCCCCCAGCTGTATCCACCTTTCATTTGCCAGACTTTGCCAGTCCCACTTGCCCTACCCTCATCTCTCTTCCAGCTTTCACCCTTCATTTACAATCAGTCTGAAGATGGGTCCAGACCCAAAACGTCACCTATCCACGTCCTTCAGAGAAGGTGTCTGACTCGTTGACTTTCTCCACCTTTTTGTTTTATTTTTGTAAACCAGCATCTACAGTTTCTTGCTTCTCACTGCACATACTGATCAATGTTTGGACCTTACACTCCAATCCCAGCAAGATATTTTGTAATTATTTTGACAGGAGGGTAAGATACCAGAGATGGGAAATCTAGGGAACGTTGAGAAGGTAGTATGAAGCCATTCATAGTACCACATATCTCTAGAATTAGTGTTTTCTGCAAATTTACACTGATTCTATCCCAAAATTATGTGGGTGTTAAGTACTGGGGCAACGGTGAAGGTGCATAGAGAGCCAGCATTGAGGGAAGCATTATTTGGTGAGCAGGAAGTCATGGAGTCATAAAGTGATACAGTGTGGAAACAGGCCCTTTGGCCTAACTTGCCCACACCGGCCAACATGCCTCAGCTATACTAGTCCCATCTGCCTGTGTTTTGTCCATATCCCTCCAAACCTGTCCTATCCATGTACCTGTCTAACAGTTTCTTAAATTTTGGGGATAGTCCCTGCCTCAACTGGCACCTTGTTCCATACAACCACCACCCTTTGTGTGATTAAAGTTACTCCTCAGATTCCTATTAAATAATTTCCCCTTCACCTTAAACCTATGTCCTCTGGTCCTCGATTCACCTACTTTGGGCAAGAGACGGTGCATCTACTCGATTTATTCCTCCCATGATTTCATACATTTTATACGTCAAATAGGAAGGGGTTGGTCATAGATGATTAGTTAATTCGGGGAGAGTCCAGGCACGTGTGCGCCTACAGAAAGAATGCTCGGAGCAACCAGGAATGGTAAGGGAGATCCACAATCTAATTTCCACAGTCCGTGCCACTGCCATTTGCATAGGGAAGAGCAAGGGCGGAACAAAGACTCGGAATTAAATTAAAATCAGTCTGAACGCTATCACGAGTTGTAGTTTGGTCAGCTGTCTATTGGTTGACAGATCTGAAGATCAAATGAATGAAGGAGTAGCACAGAAGACAGGTGTTCCCACATCACAGAAACTGGTCTCAGATCTCACACCAAGTAGAACTGCACTGTGGGAACAAGCACTATCTGAATGAAATGGAGCTAGTAAAAAACGAGGTCACAATATTTACATTTGTAGCGTTGGTAGATGGATTGGGAAAACACGTTGGTTGTATAGTTAAATAAATCAGAATGATATCCTGATAGAGCTAAATGGCATGGACACATGCCCTATGACCTAACTCATCCATGACGATCAAGTTGTTTTACCAAGCAAGTCTCACTTGCTTGCACCTGTCCCATCTTCCTCTAAAGCTTTCTTGTGTACTTGGCCAAGTGCCCTTTAAATGCCATAATTGTACCCCACCTCTACCACCTCCACTGGCAGCTCATTTCATGTACACACCACCTCCTGTGTAATATGGGTCAAACACAGGCAGGTGGGAATAGCGTAAATGGGACAGGTTGGTCCATATGGACAGGTCAGGCCGAAGGGCCTGTTTACACACTGTATGACTCTATGACTCTAACAACTCGCTTGCAGCTTGAAACGGCCTCTGTCAGGATAACTAACTGTCCCAACATTCCATAGGGATGTTGTTGTGTAATGAGTCCTTCCAGGGCTGGCTGATGAACTCTCAGCTGTGATGTTAAATGCTGGCAGCTGCAAGAGCTGCAATCCTGAGCACCTTCTGCTCCTGAAACAGTGGCACCATGAGGGTAGGCGTGCCAGAATCTCTTTATTTTTAGAAGTTTAAAGAGATTCAGCATGTTACAAAATGCACTAACAAACTTCAACAGATGTACTGGAGAAAGTATCCTGACTGGTTGCATCATAGGCTGAAACATACATTCCGATGATACAGGAATGCAAGAAACTCTGGAAAGTGGTCGGACTCAGCCCGGTCCAACATGGCCACAACTCTCCCCACCATTGAACCACCTACGTGAGGCAGTGCTTGAAGAGAGCGGCAGCTATCACCAATGATCCCCACCATGCCATCTTCTCACTGCCACCATCAGGCAGGAGGTATAGAAGCCTGAGATCCCACTCTACAGAGTACAAAATCCTTAAATGCATTAACATTCAGATGGATCTTGTGATGGATGTCCATAGCTCTCTGAAAGTTGCAACACGGACAGATAGAGCGGTAGAGAAAACATACGGTATGCATGGTCCATTGGTTTTTGACATTGCGTATAAGAGTCAATAAGTCATGTTGCAGCTTTATGGTTAGGGGTATTGTGTGCATATCTGGTCTCCCCATTACAGGAAGGATGTGCAGGCTTTGGAGAAGGCACAGAAAAAGTTCACCAGGATGTTGGGCGGATTAGAGCTACAAGGAACAGTTGGACAAACTTGGATTGTTTTCTCTGGAGAGTTCAAGTGAAGACCTGATAGAAATATACAAAGTTATGAAAGGCACAGACAGTGTAGATAGTCGGAACCTTTTACCCAAGGTGAAAATCTCAAAGATGAGAGGACTTGGGTCTGTGGTAAAGTTTAAAGGTGATGTGCGAGACACGGTTTTTTACACAGAAGTAGTGGGTGCCTAGAATGTGCTGCCAGGGTGCTGGTGGAAAAAATCCTGATAGTGACATTTAAGAGACCTTAAACTCAGTTACATGAACTTGCAGGGAATGAAGGTAAATGGATCATATGTAGACAGATAGGATATACTCAAGGTATGCATACTTTGAAGAAGTTCTCCTCTCTCGAATACGACGAGATATGACCCAAGTTCTGTAACATACTTTCTTGGGTATCCCCCTCTGTGATTCCTCCTGCTCTCTGACTCTACAGCATATCTTTATTTTATTTGCTCTATATCTCTCTACACCATCTATATCTCTCGTTTCCCTTTCCCCTGACTCTCAGTCTGAAGAAGGGTCTCGTACCAAAATGCCACCCAATCCTTTTCTCCAGAGATGCAGGCTGACCCGCTGAGTTACTGCAGTTTTTTGTGTCTATCTTTAGTTTAATTTGGCATCAGATTCAGCATAGACTTTGTAGACTGACGGGCCTGTTCATGTGTTGTACTGTTAAAAATGTTTTGGAAAACACTTTTCTGATGGTGGACTCAGGGTACAGGAATGATCCTCCTCACTCTCAAGAGCCGCACTTTCCTCGCAATTGCCGTGCTCCCATCCCCTCTCATTATGGATGCCTCCTCTTCTTCTTCCAAAACCTGTTCAAAATACTAGCTTTGCAGCAATTGCCAGTCTGAAGGCTTCCAATAGTAAACTGCCCAAAGGATCTAACAGATGTCCACAAGAAGTTGATTTAATACAAATGAGACAAGAAGTGCAAAATCAAGTGAATTTTAGGGTATATTAGGAAAAAGAATGTTCAATTTCTAGACCCATGTTTCTTCAGTCTGAAGAAGGGTCATGACCCGAAACGTCACCCATTCCTTCTCTCCAGAGATGCTGCCTCTCCCGCTGAGTTACTCCAGCATTTTGTGTCTACCCATGTTTCTTCTAACTGGCACACAGCTCCATGGCTTTACCACTTCTGTCTACAGTGACTTGATGTCTCCTGTTTTTTGAGGTGCTTAGAACGTGCCTTGCCAGAGTACATTTAACAACCACTTAATCACGGATAGATTAGATTAGAATAGATTAGATTAGATTCCTTTATTGTCATTCAGACCTTTTGGTCTGAACAAAATTTCGTTGCCTGCAGTCATACACAATAATAATAAATAACAAAACATACAATAAACACAAATTAACATCCACCACAGTGAGTTCACCAAGCACCTCCTCACTGTGATGGAGGCAAAAGTCTTAGTCTCTGTCTCTTCCCTCCTTGTTCTCTCTCTGCGCTGAGGCCGAAGATGCCGCCCTCCAGTCCAGCGGACGCAGCTGTAGTTGCGGGAGCTCCGGAAACAGGTCACCAACCTGCAACCTGCGAGCTCCCGGTCGTCCACTGGGCCCGCGGCCGAACCTCCGAAGTGATGTCGCCGCCGCCGCAGCTCCGATTCGGGCCGCTGCCGAAAGCCGGAACACCACCTCAGCAAGTCGGGCCGACGCCGGAACGCAGCCTCAGTTCCGAATCGGGCCGCTGCCGAAACTGGAACGCCGCCTCCGCTCCGAGTCGGGCTGCCACCGCCTCAGGTCCGAGTCCCGCCGCCTCAGCTCCGAGTCCCGCCGCCTCAGCTCCGAGTCCCGCCGCTTCTGCTCCGAGTCCCGCCGCCTCAGCTCCAAGTCGGGCCGCCACCGCCTCAGCCCCGAGGTCGGCCAGCCTAGTCCTGGCCGGCTCTGCCTCCGGAGCCTCGAGGTCAGTCACAGTTGGAGGCTACCTGCTCCGCCATTAGGCCTCAGCGCAGACGGAGGCAGAGAAGGGGGATACGACAAGAAAAAGTCGCATTCCCCGAAGGAAGAGACAGAAAACATGTCCCCCGCTCCCACACACAACCTAATAAACCAAAATTAACTAAAACAGGTCAAAGAAAACAACAAAAAAATGTAAAAACAGATGGACTGCAGGCGAGCCGCAGCTGTTAACAGCCTCGCCACATGAGAATAGGCTGGATTATGAGAAAAATCCAATAAAAACTGAACCTTTATATTCAATAAAGGCCATGTTATAAATTACCTGGATTAGTCCAGTTCCAGATCATTAAATGCTTGTTCATTTCACCAAAAAAAACTTAAAAATACAAAGAAGCCAAAAATCTGAAATAAACGAGAAATTGCTGAAAAAACTCAGCAGGTCATGTAGTATCTATGGACAAAGAAACTGTTAATGATTTAGATGAAACCATTACACCACTCACCGTTCCCCCAATGCAACCTGTTTCCACCACTCACTCATCCCCCGACGCAACCTGTTCTCCCAACGTAATATTCCACCACTTACCCTTAGCCCCCAACTGTGCAGGTGCTGCTCATTTCCCTTCATCTCGTCCTCTTCACCCTCCTTTTCTCCCCTATCCTCCTCCCCTCCCTCCCTCACCTCTCCCTCTCCTTTCCCCTACCTTCAGTCACTCCCTCCCTCCCTCCATAAACCCTCTCCCCTCCCTACCCCATGACCTGTTGGGCCCCGTTCTCCCAATGCAATATTCCACCACTCACCCGTTCCCCCAATGCAACCTGTATCCACCACTCACCCATTCTGCCAACACAACCCGTTCCCCCAACACAATATTCCACCATAGTGCCCAACTGCGCAGGTGCGGCTCATACATTCCCTCTTCACCCTCCCTGTTCTCTCCCCTCTCCTCCTCCTCCCCTCCCTCCCTCACTTCCTCCTTCCTCTCCTTTCCCCTACCCTCAGTCACTCCCTCCCTCCATAACCCCTCTCCCCTCCCTACCCCCTCTTTTCTTTCTATCTCCCTGCTCCCCCTCCTCACCTCTCACCTATTGCACTCCCCCACTAAACACAATGTTTAAATACCATTTCTCCTCCTCCCCTTCCCCACTCTCTCCCTCTCCTTGTTCCAACAATGTAACAAATCTCTCATCGCACTGGGTGGAACACTGTTGATGGGCACTTTATGTAAATGAGATCCCATTGTGATGTCATTGTCAGTTGGAGCACTGCTCATGGGCAGTTTATGTAAATGAGATCCCATTGTGACGTCATAGCTGTAACTGCCACTGCAAGTACAAGTGATTCATTCGCAATCTGGTTACGTCAAGTTAAAAATGTGAAAAACTTGAAAAATGTAACATCAATCTGAACAAAACTTAATAAAAACACACCACAAGACAATTGTGAGTAAGGTGGTCCAAAAATTTGTAGTGCTATCGTGTACCATTTTGGTGTAGTTCCAGGAGCACGCACGCACACAGAATCACAAACAAGATGAGTTTTTAGTAATATGTTGGGTTCCTGTAACATGGGAGGCCTGGTCCCCCAACGCAACTCGTTCCCCCAATGCAATATTCCACCACTCACCCATAGCCCCCAACTGTGCAGGTCGGCTGATTTTTAATGCAATATTCCACCACTCACCCATAGCACCCAAGGGAGGCCTGGGACCCCAATGCAACCCGTTCCCCAACATAGTCCCCAACTGTGCAGGTCAGCTAATTTTTTCACCCTCCTTCATTTTAAACTTTAAAAAATTGCACTGACATGTTTTTATTCCTTAATGCGATGTAGGTGCCACCGACAAGGCCATTACACTTTGCTGTGGCTTTGCAATCACATATGTGCTGTAGATTCTTCCCCTGAAGGACATTCACTATCAAGGACTGGGATAGCAACATTGTAGCTGGTAGGGGAATTTTGACATCAAGGCTGGTAACTGCCAGTTCAGATGGAAGAAATCTTTCTGAAAGTGGAATTTTGTAAAGCTAAAAATGTTCATAACGTAAAATATAACATCAATCTGAACGAAACTTGTTGAAAACATACCACAAGAAAATTGTGAGTAAGGTGGTGCAAATATTTTAGTGCTATCGTATATCATTTTGGTGTAATTTTGGGATCTCTCTCACAAACAAGATGAGAGTTTTAGTAATATACTAGACCAAGTGGGACCTGTTGGGTTCCTGTCACAAGGGAGGCCTGGTCCCCCAACGCAACCCATTCCTCAACGCAATATTCGACCATTCACCCATAGCCCCCACGGGAGGCCTGTTCCCCCAACACAACCCGTTCCCTCATATGGAAAGGTTTATGGGCCAAATGCTGACTGGTGGGATAAAAGAAGATGAGGTATTTTGGTTGGCAAGGACTAGTTAGGCTGAAGGGCCTGTTTCCATGCTGTATGATTCTATGACTCAAAGCGTATAAAATGATGAGAGATCTGTATGGAGTGGATATTGGGAGCATGATCCTGTTGGTGGAAGGGGTGAAGCTAGAAGTCAGGTAGAAAAATAAAAGGGAAAGAATTGTGACAGGAGGCAAAACCCTTCTTATGCGGTACGTAGCTGGAATTGGGAATGTACTGCCTGTAGACATGATGGACACAGGGTCCATTGAGTCCTTCAAATGGGAGGATTCAGAAAGAATCTGTACATGCAACCAGTGATTGCTCTGTTCAAAACCTAGTGCAGACAGTGGGACACAGTGCTTCTTCTATGAAATGATAAACAATAATGCGATGGAAGTATTCTTAATTCCTTCATAACGAAAAAGCTGCTGCCTGCTCATCTCAGTGCTCATTACTTCTCTCGCGATGACTGCTGAATCAGCATGAATTTTAATGGACACTACAAAACAGGAGGCCATTCAGCCCAAAGAGTGCATGCCAGCTACTGATGACATCTGCACCATTCCCCTATTTCCTCTTTTCTCCGATAGCTCTGCAACTTCCTTCACACCTCCCATCACCCCTTTTTGACTCTTTTTCTCCTTACCTAGGAGTGATCTGCATTGGCCATTTAACCCACTCGAAAGTCTTTAGGATGTGGGTAGAATCTGGAGCACCCAGAGGAAAACCACACGGCCACAGGACAGCACCCGAGGTCAGGACTGAACTGGGGTCCTTGCAGCTGTAGAGTTTGAGTGCCCCTTGCTATGTTAATCAGCCACCCATGCTCTGCCACTATCTCTGATGGAAAGAGCCAACTAACTTATACCTAGCTAGTTATACAATGGGTTGGTATTTAGTCGAAAGATGCTTACACTGATATTATTTTCGTTAATAAATTAATCGTATTCTTTTCAAATGAATAAATTAATCGTGTTTAGTTTTGTAAACATTTAGAGTTATTTTGCAGTTATCTCAACTATTTCTCCGATAAAATCTTCAGTTGTACAATTTACATGGGTTTCTATTGTTTGGCTTCACGAGTGCAAACATCTTTATGAGTGAATGATACAATGGTTGCTATTTGTACAAATTGTCACCCATTCCCAAACAGGATCCAGAAACAGGAACACAACATGATGCAGAGAAGTTTCAATTACTATCTATTTATACTGAGGTGTGGTGAGGGCATTGACGAAAAGGGAGTGACTCAGACTGAAATGTTTAATTGCTTGCTTTTGTTGCATTAATAGTGTAGTCATCGAGTCATAGAGGGTCATAGTCTCACCGCGTGGAAACAGACGCTTCGGCCCATTTGCCAACACGGATTAACATGTCCTATCTACACTAGGCCCACCTGCCTGCATTTGTCCCATATCCCTCTAAACCTGTCCTCTCTAACTTCGTAACCCGTGCATTCCCTCTCTCTCCATTACTCCCCAACTTAAGTCGCACTAGCTTCTCGTTCTCATCTAGCAAACAGCTAACAATGACATGTTTCCTTTATCATTGTTACATTTATGCACATATTTCATTCATTTGTTCTACATCTATGTACATCACCGTGGGATGCAAGCAGAAGCCCCCCATGTGGCGCATTCCGGGCAATGCTGACAACAGAAACTGTACCACAGTGACTGACTGAAGTAGCCAATTCTGCAACCACCGACCGTCAACCGTCACTGACCGACCGGAAAGACCTAATATGGAAGATGGCCGGACACGAGGAAGAAGACCGTCTGTATCTATCGTTTCTCTTTCCCCAACTATCAGACTGAAGATTCTCGACCTGAAACATCACCCATTCCTTCTCTCCAGAGATGCTGTCTGTCCCGCTGAGTTACTCCAGCACTTTTTGTCTATCCATATACCTGTATAAATGTTTCTTAAATATTGTGATAGTATCTGTCTTAATTACCTCCTCCGGCAGCTCAGTCCATACACCTTCCACCCTTTGTATAAAAAAGTTACCCCTTAGGTACCAATTAAATTCCCGGTTCCGATGGCGCTGTGAGTCGGCTGCCTCGCCTGCAGTGGGTTCGTTGTTTCGACTTGTTTTTTTTTTTTTAAGTCAGTCCAAAAGTATGTGTTAGTGTTTCTCTGTATGTCTCGTGTGGGGGTGGCGGGGGGAGGATTGGGGGAAACCATTTTCAGGCACCTACCTCGATGGAGATGCAACTTTCTTCCTTGTTGCTTCTTCGCCCCCCCCCCGCCCTCCTCGCCGCCTTACAGCTGGTTTGTTGCGGCTTCAGCGGTGGCGCAGAGAAGACTTTTAACGTTGCGGATCCCCTTGCCGGGGGTCGCCAGAGAAGTGCTCCGACCGCTGGCCTGCGGCCTACAACATCTTGGAGCGTCGGTCTGCGAAGCTTCAGGCGGCAGGCGTGGAGCGGACTTTACCATCGTGGAGCGGGCAATCCCTCGCTGGGGGTCCCCGGAGAAGAGCTCCGCCTGCGGCCTACATCATCTGGAAGCCGCAGTCTCCAGTAAGGAGGTGGCCGATTGTGAGCTCCGGGCCGCGGTGTGTGCTCGACCTGAACATTGGGCCATCCGTTGCGGCGACTACGAAGGGTCAGGGCCCCGACCACGGGTGAACAAGGGAGGAGGAGGAGGAGGAGGACTGTCTGAACTGTTTTGCCTTACACCACAGTGAAGAATGCTGTGGTGGATGTCTGTATTATGTCCTTTTTTAATTGTAACTCTGCATGGTGAATTACATTTCAATGTGACAAATAAATTTGAACTTGAACTTAAATAATTTCCCCTCACTTTGAACCTATGTCTTCGATTCCTACTCTGGGCAAGAGGCACTGTGCATTTACCCAATCTATTCCTCTCATGATATTGTGCACATCTATACGATCACCGATCATTATCCTGCGCTCCAAGGAATCGAATCCTAGGCTGCTCAATCTCTCCATATAGCTCAGGTCCCCGAGTTCTGGCAAAATCCTCTTTAATCTACTCTACACCCTTTACCAGCTCGACAACGTCCATTCTACACTACACCATCGACGGCACCACTGTCTCCCCATCTCCCCAGGCCCGCAACCTTGGCGTGATCTTTGATTCCACCCTCTCCCTTGAGCCTCACATCCGCCATGTCATTAAAACCTCCTTCTTTCACCTCCGCAACATCGCCAAAATCAGACCCTCTCTCACACCTCCCGCTGCTGAAAGACTCATCCATGCCTTCATCTCCTCCCGACTGGACTACTGCAACTCACTTCTCCTTGGCATCAGCTCCACCTACATCAACCGACTCCAACTGGTCCAGAACGCAGCCGCCCGACTCATCACCCACACCAAATCCTGGCATCACATCACTCAAGTCCTCAAACAACTTCACTGGCTTCCCATCTCCCACCGGGTCACCTACAAAATCCTGGTCCTCACCTACAAAGCCCTCCACCATCTGGCCCCCCCATATCTCACTGACCTCCTCTCCCCCTACCAACCCTCACGGTCCCTCAGATCCACATCAGCCAGTCTCCTCTCCATCCACAAATCCAACCTCTGCAGTTTTGGGGACAGAGCCTTCTCCAGGGCAACTCCCAGGCTCTGGAACTCCCTCCCCCAACTGATCCGCAATTCCGTGTCCCTCACCATCTTCCAGTCCCGCCTCAAGACCCATCTCTTCACCTCTGCCTATCCTTAGCCCCACGTCCCCCTCCCTTTTCATCTGTGCTTGAATTGCCTCATATTGTGTTTTGAATTGAATTCTGTCTTTAATTTGTGTACTAGTCATGTCTCTACTATTTATTTCATTCCGCTTACATGTTTTTCCTCTACTTGCTAAATTTTTGTAAGGTGTCCTTGAGACTCTTGAAAGGCGCCCATAAATAAAATTTATTATTATTATTATTATTCTATAACATGTGCCTGCAAAATGTACCTGATCTCCTCGATCCCTCTGCTCTGCAACACTCTCCAGAGCCTTCCCATTCACTGTATAGGTCCTGGCCATGTTTGACTTCCCAAAATGTAACACCTCACATTTCTCTGTATTAAATACCATCCCCCATACTACCTGCCCAACCGTTCAAGGGCATGCTGCAATTTTTCACAACCATCTTCACTATCTACGATATGACTTTTGCGTCATCTGCAAACTTGCTAATCATGCCATGTACAATATTATCCAAATCATTCATTTGGATGACAAACATCAATGAACCCAGCACCGAACCCTGAGGCACACTACTAGTCACAGGCCTCCAGTCCGTGAAGCAACCTTCCACTCGCTAGAATTTAGGAGATTGAGGGGGGATCTTATAGAAACATACAAAATTCTTAAGGGGTTGGACAGGCTAGATGCAGGAAGATTGTTCCCGATGTTGGGGGAAGTCCAGGACAAGGGGTCACAGCTTAAGGATAAGGGGGAAATCCTTTAAGACCGAGATGAGAAAAACATTTTTCACACAGAGAGTGGTGAATCTCTGGAACTCTCTGCCACAGAGGGTAGTTGAGGCCAGTTCATTGGCTATATTTAAGAGGAAGTTAGATGTGGCCCTTGTGGCTAAAGGGATCAGGGGGTATGGAGAGAAGGCAGGTACGGGATACTGAGTTGGATGATCAGCCATGATCATATTGAATGGCGGTGCAGGCTCGAAGGGCCGAATGGCCTACTCCTGCACCTATTTACTAGGTATCTATGGATCACACTCTGCATTCTTCCATGAAGCTAATTTTCTCTCCATTCAGCCATCTCTCCTTGGATCCTACGTGCCCTAACCTTCCAGAGCAGCCTACTGTGTGTAACCTTGTCGAATGCCTTGCTGAAATCCATATATACTGTACGACTATACGGCAGCTCTGCCCTCATCAACCTTTTTGGTCACCTTCAAAATACTCAATCAGATTTGTGAGACACGACGTCCCATGTACAAAACCGTGCTGACTATTCCTAATCAGCCCTTGTCCATGGAAACACATGTATATCTTATTCCTCAGTAATCATAGTTTATCCATAGGTACTTCCTGAACTATTGTTAATATTGGTGGGTGTTTTGGCTGTTCACAGTAACTTTGCAAAGGGACTCAGTATTGCATGTGAGAAATGGCTCTAACTATTACTCATTAATAAAGCATACGATGGAACATAGAGCAAAGCAACACACGGTTATTGCAAAGCACAGGAGCAGATGGAATAAGAGATAACATGTTGATGTGCCAGAGATTGGCTTGCTAACACGAGACAGGCATCAATCGATCTTTTTCTGGTTGATGAGATTCAATGAGCAATGTATCACTGAAGTTTTCGTATGAATTTCATAAATTACTTGGATGGTGGCACAATAGGTTTAATCACTAATTTTTCAGGTTTACACAAAACTAAATTGGAAACTAACTTGTAAAGAGATCATAATTCTAGGGCATCCACATCTCAGATGACCTTTTCTGGGCCAAGTACATGGATGTAATCATGAAGAAGATGCACCAGCCCCTCTACGTTTAAGAAGTTTCAAGAGATTTGCCATGTCACTGAATACTACACCAGACTTCTGGTGGGAGTGTCTAGGACAAGAGGTCATAGCCTCAGAATGAAAGGACATTCCTTTAGGAAGATGAGAAGGAATTTCTTTAGTCAGAAGGTGGTGAATCTGTGGAATTCATTGCCACAGAAGGCTGTGGAGGCCAAATCAATGGATATTTTCAAGGCAGAGATAGATAGATTCTTGATTAGCACGAGTGTGGGGGTTATGGGGAGAAGGCAGGACAATGGGGTTCGGAAAGAAAGATAGATCAGCCATGATTGAATGGCAGAGTAGACTTGATAGGCCGCATGGCCTAATTCTGCTCCTATCACTTATGAACTTCTACGGATGCCCTGTAGGAAGTATCATGCTGGGTTGCATAATCGCCTGATACAGCAATTCCAAGGCACAGAAATGCAATAGACTGAAAAGAGTGGTGGACTCAGCCTGGCCCAACACGGGCACTGCCCTCCCCTCCATCAAGAGGATTTGTGTGAGGCACCACCACAAGAAGACTGCATCTATCATCAAGGATCCCCACCATCCATGCTATGCCCTCGTCTTGCTGCTATCGTCCCACTCCACCAGGTTCAGAAACAGCGGCTTTCCTACAACCATCAGATCCTTGAACCAATCTACACAAGCCTAACCTTACCTTGGCGATGGAACACTGTGGGCAACCTTTACACGACCATGAATTCGTTTTTTAATTGTGTATTTTTGCACTAATGTTTTGTTTGTATTTTTGCACAGATGTTTTGTTTTCTGCTATCATTTTATTTTCACTGTCTTGCTGAATTTGTCTGTAAACAGTCATTCCAGGTGAGGCAGAGATTCACCTGCACCTCCTCCAACCTCATCGAATGCATTCAGTGATTTCGGCATTGCCTCCTCTACGTCGATGGGACAAACGTAGACGAGGTGGTGTGGTCTCACTAGGGCCCTGTACAACTGCAGAAGGACCTCTTTGCTCCTATACTTAACTCGTCTTGTTATGAAGGCCAACATGCCATTGGGTTTCTTCAGTCTGCTGTACCTGCAAGCTTACTTTCAGTGACTGATGAATAAGGACCCACAGATCACGTTGTACTTCCCCTTTTCCAAACTTGACACCATTCAGATAATTATCTGCCTTAATAGATAATAGTCGAATAAATACCGGAGGTCTCACTTTCTGTAGTTGGAACATCAGAGGTGCGAATGAGCCAATTAAGAGGGGTAAAATTCTGGCACAATTAAAATAATTAAATATGGATATTGCTTTCCTACAAGAAACGCATTTGAAACAACAAACTCAGACCAGATTAAGGGCAAACTGGATAGGTCAAACCTACTACTCCGCATTCACCTCTAAAGCAAGAGGCACGGCCATTATAATTCGGAAAGGTATACCTTTTAAATTAAAGAAATCCATATCTGATAAAAGAGGGAAGATACGTTATAGTCACGGGAGAAATTTATAATACACCATTAACTATGATAAATATCTACGCGCCTAATTTTGATAACCCACTATTTTTTAAGAAAATAGTAGATATAATTGCAGAGCATAATTATCAAAATATAATAATGGGGGGAGATTTTAATTGTGTTATAGACCCATATTTAGATAAATCAATAAAGGTAGGGAAGCGTCTTGTTAAAACTAAGACCTGTGAATTTTTAAATACTTATATAAAAAATAATAACATAACTGATGTTTGGAGAATAGCAAACCCAAGTGGAAGGGAATATTCATTTTACTCATCGGTTCATAAAACTTATTCACGAATTGACTATTTCTTATTGGATACAAAATTAATCCCGTTTACGAATAAACCATCATAGTATTATTTCCGATCATTCACCATTGACTTTTATACTTAAAATTGAGGGAATGCCGGGTATAAAACCTTTTTGGAGATTCAACGCACAAATATTAAATAACCCGCAGGGTTATGAGCATATAAAAGAACAAACAAAATTTTTTTTCGAAATAAATGAGACGCCGGGTATTTCTGTATCGCTATTATGGGAAACCTTTAAGGCATACATTCGCGGCGCTATAATCTCTTATCAAAGTTTTCAAAATAAAGAAAATAAAAGAGAACTTCAGCGGATAGAACAGGAAATAAAATTACTAGAATTGGACAATGCAACTGACCCAACCATAGATAAACATAAGATAACCTTATTGAAATATAAACTCAATAGAATATTATCGGCAAGAGTAATAAGACTATTCCAAATTACAAAACAGGCATACTTCGAATTTGGGGATAAGCCACATAAATTACTTGCTAGGCAACTGAAGCAACAAGAAAAGGAAAATACTATCACTAACATTAAATCGGATAAGGGTGAGCTTCTAACATTACCACAGGATGTTAATAAGAGGTTTGCCCAATTTTATCATAATTTATATACAACTAAAATAAATACAGATATTAGTAAAATTACAAATTTTTTAGATAATTGCAATCTCCCTAAATTGGATAGTTTAGAACAAGAGGAATTAGGAGCACGGATTACTAGTGAAGAAATAAAACAAATAATAAACTCACTGAAAAATGGGAAGACCACAGGACCAGATGGTTTTAGTAATGAATTTTATAAACGATTTCAGGACTCAATTGTACCAAGATTACTCAACTTATACACGCAGGCTTATACCGAAAAGAAACTACCAGAAACTTTAGCAGAAGCAACAATAACGCTTATACCAAAAAAAGATAAAGATTTAGATGAACCGGGTTCTTACAGAGCTATATCACTTCTAAATACGGATCAGAACATTTTAGCAAAGATTCTAGCTAGAAGACTGAATAATTATATTAACAAATTGGTAAACACGGATCAAACGGGATTTATACCCAAAAGACAATAATTTAATAATTTGAGAAGGCTTTTCAATATAATGTACTCTCACAATGACATTGAAGATATTTCAGTTGTTACGCTGGATGCAGAGAAGGCATTTGATCAGGTAGAATGGCAGTATTTATATAAGGTACTCCAAAAATTTAACACGGGAGAGAATGTTATTAGATGGGTTAAACTACTTTACGATAAACCTACGGCAAGAATATTAACTAATAATATGTTATCTCCAAAATTTTATTTATCAAGGGGTAATAGGCAGGGTTGTGCCTTATCACCATTGCTATTTGCCCTTATGATAGAACCGCTGGCTGAAATGATTAGAAATCATCCGAATATTCACGGATATAACACTAAGGACTCAAAGAATAACATTTCATTATATGCTGATGATATTCTTTTATATATTACTAATACACAAACGAGTATACCCACCTTATTAACACTAATTGAGGAATTCGGCTCTTTTTCAGGATATAGAATAAATTGGAATAAAAGCGAAATTATGTCTCTAAAACCACTGGATGCGAGACACTTACTAAAATTCCCTTTCAAAATTGCAACAGAAAAATTCAAGTATCTGGGTATTCAAATTACGAGAAGACACAAATCATTATTTAGCGCCAATTTTATGCCACTATTAAATAAACTGAATGATATGATTACATTTTGGAAAACGCTCCCGCTCTCATTGATAGGTAGAATTAACGCTATAAAAATGACTTTCTTACCACAATTAATATATTTGTTTCAAGCGATCCCAATATATATTCCAAAATATTAAAAAAAAAACTAGATTCTACTACAGGTGCACAACCTTTTATCCGAAGATCCAAATAACGAAAACCTCCGAATAGCGGACATTTTTTCGGTCCTTGAAGAAAGGTCCTTGAAAACGTTCACCGAGGGCGGCCCGCAGAGGTGACAGCGGAACCTCCGGTCGGTCCTCGAAGAAAGGGGAACTAAATCCCCATTCATAAAAGCGAAGGTGAGGGTATATTGCGCGGGAGGGTTAATAATTGACAATATGATGCTGCCTGCCCGCTGAGTTAAAAAGTTCCCACGGTAGACTCACGATACACAGCCCACACAGTCAGTACACCTCTCCTACACTGCATTTCATACAAACATTTATTCTGCAAGAAAAAACTACATTGAAGACTCAAACTCGCGACCGAGTAACTGCCAGGATCGAGGCGCAAACTCGCGACCGCCTAAGGGCATGTAGCCCCGCTAGGGTGACATGAGTGCGAGAGGTGATTCAATGCTGCGGGCACATTTACAAATTCAGGAATTCATTCAACACACTGCATTTCATACCGACATTTATTCTGCAAGAAAAAACGACATTGAAGACTCAAACTCGCGACCGAGTAACTGCCGGGATCAAGGCGCAAACTCGCGACCTTGCGGATATGAGCCGAGCACTCTACCACAGCCATTAAAATCTACGCTAAAAAATTTCCATTCCGAAGGCCGACAAATTCTGAATTACGAAAAGTGTCTGGTCCCAAGGCTTTCGGATAAAAGGTTGTGCACCTGTATCACTAATTTTATATGGGATTACAGAGCACACAGAACTCAACAAAAGCATTTGTGTAAACCTAAAGAAGTTGGGGGCTTATCATTACCTAACTTTACGTATTACTACTGGGCAGTGCATATTAAGAACATAATGTACTGGTTGGATAGTTCCACTCACCAGTCGGAGTGGATAAGAATGGAGAAAGAGGAGTGTTTCCCGTACGATATAGGAACGATCTTGTTCTCACCGATAAAATTGAATAGTATAATATATAAGAAGAACCCAATTATTCACAATACAATAAGAATTTGGAAACAAATAAAATTATCCTTGAAATTAAATAATCTATCAGTACTAACCCCACTATTGAACAACCCTGCATTCAAACCATCTCTTATCGACAAAACATATAAACAATGGGATAGACTGGGGATTAGGAAAGTAGGAGATATGTATGAATTGGGCAAATTGTTATCATTTCAACAATTAAAATTAAAATTTAAACTGAAGGATAATCAATATTTCAAATATATACAGATATGTAATCTGCAAATTTGCTAATGTTACTCTTAATCCCTTCATCTAAATCATTAATATATATTGTAAATTGCTGCGGTCCAGGCACCGAGCCTTGTGGCACCCCACTAGTCACTGCCTGCCATTCTGAAAGGGACCCATTAATCCCTACTCTTTGTTTCCTGTCTGCCAACCAATTTTCTATCCATGTCAGTACTTTACCCCCAATACCATGTGCTCTAATTTTCCCCACTAATCTCCGATGTGGGACTTTATCAAATGCTTTCTGAAAGTCCAGGTACACTACATCCACTGGCTCTCCCTTGTCCATTTTCCTAGTTACATCCTCAAAAAAGTCCAGTAGAGCTAATAGGACAATGTTTCAATCCCTGTAGTAAGTCGGCACTCTTGATATTGGCAGTGGGATTGGAGTGGTGAAAGGTAGGGTAGATACATCATCGGTTCATCAGGTGGGCACCCTCCTTCTTTGACGTTTCAGTGATAGGCCCACAACATCTCCAGAGGGCTCAACGGTGAAACCTGGCATCCCAGGTACACCCCCCTCAATTCCATACCTTCCTGTCTTCATCTTGCAGCCCAATTGTTGTCTTTCCTTTTAATCCAAAGCCAATTGTTGCTTTTTTCTGCCAAATTTGATAATGACTGGATTGCTTGTTGGAGAGAGCGACCCCTCACCCCTATTTTCTTCAATAGACTGGTCGTAGATGTCGCAACAAATCCCCTGCATCCCACTTCTACATGGAAAATCTTGGTATTCCTGCCATTCTGGGCAGCTTCAGTTGCAAGTTCAGAGTGCTTGGTCTTTTTCCTCTCATAAGCTTCTTCAACACCATCTTCCCATGGTACTGTCAATTCCACAACGTATGCCAACTTGACTTGACTGTTGTGGACCACAGGACCATGTCTGGCCGGAGTGTTGTAGCCACAATGTCTGTGGGGAAACACAAGCTTTTTTTCCAAGTCCATTTTCCAACCCCGTGCATCCTTTGATGTTATCTGGTGCTCTGGAGGTTGGCCTGCTGGTACAAATGTTGTGAAGTGGACATTTCCTGCCGATGTTTGTGGGGAAGCATTTTTGGTCGTTTGCCCGGCTCTCCCATGTTGGACTTGGTCAACCACATCCCGGAAATGAAGAGCAGACTTAGCACTCTGAACGGCATCAAATGGAGTCCACTTCCTCCCCGTTGCCACATGGGGGGCTGCTGTTTGAACAACAGTATCTTCAGATTCAGTGAGGGTCATGACCAACCTTGCTTTAGTGCATTTGAACTCTTCCACAAGACCTGCAATGGGTAATTCCAATTTGCCACTCACATGCAGTCCGATAGCACTTTAGCATCGTGGAAGTCCAAGCCACTTTTTCACATGTGTGCTGATCATTATTTCCACCTTTTCCACTTTGTTGATGGGGATTTCATACATAGTTAAAGGCCACATGACTCTTGGTAGTATGCCAAACTGGAAGCACCACAGCTTGAGTTTTCCTGGTAGCAAGGTCTTGTTGATGCGAGCTATGTGCGTGATGGCATCCTTTTTGAGTTGTTCAAACTGCTTGGTGTCCTTGAGCTTTGCATCATACCATCGGCCCAAACTCTTCACTGGCATTTCTGAAACAGTTGGAACAGGTATTCTGTCAATATGAAATCTTTGATCCTTGACTTGACCTTTGACAATGGAGATGCTTCTACACTTGCTGCGTTTAATCTTCATCCTTGCCCATGTGATGCTTTGATGAAGTTTTTCCAGAAGTCTCTTGGTGCAGGGGATAGTTGTTGTTAGTGTTGTTATATCGTTCATGTAGGCTCGTATAGGTGGCAACCGCTGACCATTTTCCTCCCACAACCCATTTTGATGCTCTGATATCAATCAATCAATCAATCATTCAACCTTTATTGTCATCTTGCAAAGCAACAGTTGTACAGTGCAAAATGAGAAGTAGTTTCCCAGGGAATACCGGAGCATCGCACATGAAACTTAAAACATTTCACACATAATAACAGTAAAAACAATCCAGTCCCTGATGAAACAGTATAAATAGTTAAACGCAGGTAAAACAGCAACATTAAAATACAGTAAAAACAATCATTAAAATGTTCTGGGCAGTTGATTTGAGTGGCCAGTGCCAGAGTTATTAAAATGTCAGTGCAAAGCCGCAGAATCAGGTGGCTGTGAGTACAGAGTGACTGTTTAGCAGCCTCACAGCCTGTGGCAGGAAGCTGTTTAGCAGTCTGGTAGTCCGGGCTTTGATGCTACGGTATCTCTTGCCTGATGGCAGGAGATCCAGATGTGTGTGGAGGGGGTGCAGTTTGGCCTTAGCTATTCTCAGAGCTTTTATCAGACAGCGGCTCTGGAACAGTTCTTGTACCGAGGGTAGGGAGACGCCAATGATCCTCTCTGCTCCCCTCACTACCCTCTGCAGTGCCTTCCTGTCTGAGCAGTTGCAGTTGGAGTACCACGTGTTTATGCAGTACGTGAGTACAGACTCCACCGTGCCCCTGTGAAAGGTCCTGAGGAAGTTGGTGGGGAGTGAGGCCTGTTTGAGTTTCCTCAGGAAGTGCAATCGCTTGACAATCCCAGTGATGTTCCTGGACCAGGTGAGACTGTCTGTAATTTGCACTCTGAGGAACTTTATGCTCTCCACTCTCTCCACTGTGGTGCCACTGAGGGGTGCGTGTTTTGGCTGCGCCCTCCTGATGTCGACAATCATCTCCTTTGTTTTGTCGACATTTAATGCTAAATTGTGGTTGCCGCACCAGTCCACTAGTTGTTTTACTTCTTCCCTGTACATTGATTCGTCATCTCCGCTGATGAGTCCCACCACTGTTGTGTCATCCGCAAATTTTATGATCTTATTGTCCCTGAATCTGGCAGCACAGTCATGTGTGAGCAGTGTGAACAACAGCGGGCTGAGCACACAGACTTCAGGGGAGCCGGTGCTCAGCGTGATCGAGCCTGAGGTGTTCTTGCCAACACGGACTGACTGCGGTCTCTCTGTCAGAAAGTCCAAGATCCAGTGACACAGATAATGAGCTCCATTGCCATAGTGAAGGTCAATGGGGAGATGGTGCACCCCGCCATGATGCCTACTTCCAGTGGTTGCCACACTGTGGTAAAGTCTGATGTTGTGAGACAAAATTGCAGATCCTGGAAGTTGTTTTTTACCAGATTTGTTATTATTGCAGGTACCTGAAAGAATTCAAAAGCAGTCCATAGTAACGAATGAGGAACTGATCCATAGGCATTGGCCAGGTCAAGGAACAAGACATGCAGATTCTTTAGTTCTTTCTTAGCGGTCTGGATTTGACGCCATATGATGCTGGTATGTTCAAGGCATCCTGAGAAGCCAGCTATGCCAGCCTTTTAGATTGACCGTATCAATTAAATGGGTTTGTTTCAGATACTTTGTAAGTCTTTTCGCCAACACACTGGAAAAGATCTTACCTTCTATGTTAAGAAGGTTCATTTGCCGAAACTGTTCGATGGTGGACAAATTTATTTATTTCGGGATCAGCAAGCCCCCCTGCTCTTCGCCAGGCTTTGGGGATAACTTGCTTTTCCCACGCAACCCTCATTTTCCTCCAGAGGAATT
Organism: Amblyraja radiata; assembly: GCF_010909765.2. NCBI lineage: Eukaryota > Metazoa > Chordata > Chondrichthyes > Rajiformes > Rajidae > Amblyraja > Amblyraja radiata. The sequence goes on from NC_045975.1 coordinate 38,460,422, forward strand.
TCAGAATATCCAGGGCATTCTTGTAGACACAATATGGAATACCATTAGGGCCTGGTGCAGATGCCGTTCTTGCCTTCCTCACTACTTCTTTTACCTCATCCAGCTTGGGAGGGCTGATGTCACATTGATGTTGTGGGGGTGAGATTGGTGAGATGTCAGCGGGGACAAATATCGGTTCATCTTTTAACTCATCAGTGTGGATAGTTCTGATGTGTCCTTCAACCTCCTTTATGATGCTTTCAGGGATCCGCTTTTCTCTTTTGTGAAAATGCCTTTCACAAACTTAAAGGGATCTTTGTAGGTCTGTTCTTGCTTTTTCCTTCTTTTTGCGCCGTTTCATTAAATTCTCTGCTCTGCGCAGCTTTGAGAACCTCTGTTTTAGGTCCTCTTGAAGGAGGTTGATGCCCTCCCTTTCTTCTGCTGTTGCTTTTTCCCACACCTTCCTCAGGCCTCTTCTTAAAGGCCCTTCGTAAATCCATGCTGACTCGGACCGAGCCTGTTACTGCTTTCCAAATGTGCCGCTATTTCATCTTTTATAATTGACTCCAGCATCTTCCCCACCACCGATGTCAGGCTAACTGGTCTATAATTCCCTGTTTTCTCTCTCCCTCCTTTTTTAAAAAGTGGGATAATATTAGCTACCCTCCAATCCACAGGAACTGATCCTGAATCTATCGAACATTGGAAAATGATCACCAATGCGTCCACGATTTCTAGAGCCACACTTCCTTAAGTACTCTGGTATGCAGACCATCAGGCCCTAAGGATTTATCCGCCTTCAGTCCCATCAGTCTACTCAACACCATTCCTGCCTAATGTGAATTTCCTTTACCCAAGGTCCTCTGGCCACTAGTACATCTGGGAGTTTGCTTGCGTCTTCCTTAGTGAAGACAGATCCAAAGTACCTCTTCAACTTGTCTGCCATTTCTTTGTTCCACGTAATAAATTCACCTGTTCCTCTCTTCAAGGGACCCACATTTGTCTTAACTATTTTTTTCCTCTTCACATACCTAAATAAGCTTTTAGTCTCCTCCTTTATATTCTTGGCTAGTTTACCTTCATACCTCATCTTTTCTCCCCGTATTGCCTTTTTAGTTATCTTCTGTTGTTCTTTGAAAGTTTCTCAATCCTCTGGCTTGCCGCTCATCTTGTCTATGTTATACTTCTTCTCTTAGAATCTTTCTTCCTCTTTGGAATGAACTGATCCTGCACCTTCTGTATTATTCCTAGAAATACCTTCCATTGTTGTTCCACTGTCATCCCTGCTAGAGTCTCTTTCTAGTCAACTTTGGCCAGCTCCTCCCTCATGGCTCCATAGTCCCTTTTGTTCAACTGTAATACTGATACTTCCAATTTTCCCTTCTCCCTCTCAAATTGTAGATGAAAAATTATCATATTATGGTCACTACCTCCTAATGGCTCCTTTACCTTGAGTCCCCTTATCAAATGTGGTTCATTGCACAACACTAAATCCAGAATTGCCTTCTCCCTGGTAGGCTCCAGTACAAGCTGCTCTAACAATCCATCTCAGAGGCACTCCACAAACTCCCTTTCTTGGGGTCTAGTACCAACCTGATTTTCCCAGTCTACCTGTTTGTTGAAATCTCCCATAATCACCGTAGCATTACCTTTGCGACATGCATATTTTAACTCTTGATTCAACTTGCACCCTATATCCAGGCTACTGTGGGGGGCCTGTATTTAACTCCCATTAGGGACTTTTTACTCTTACAAGTCCTCAGTTCTATCCATACTGACTCTACATGTCTGGAATCTATGTCACCCCTCGCAAGTGACTGAATTTCATTCCTTACCAACAGATTTGACTGGATAGCACGCAGACAGAGTTTTTCACTCTATCTCGGCACACCTGACAATAGTAAAACTAATCTCTCTTTAGAGTCTGTTTAAGAAGGAACTGCAGATGCTGGAAAATCAAAGGTAGACAAAAATGTTGGAGAAACTCAGCGGGTGAGGCAGCATCTATGGAGCGAAGGAAATAGGCGATGTTTTGGGTCGAGACCCTTCTTCAGACTGATGTTGGGGCGGATAGAAGAAAGGAAGAGGCGGATACAGTGCGCTGTGGGAGAGCTGGGAAGGGGAGGGGAAAGAAAGGGAAAAGCAGGGACTCCCTTTAGAGTCTGCATGGCCTCTTCTCCCTGTTTGATCAGAGCTTGCAATTCACAAGCTGGCAGGTAGAAGAAGTCAATGACGGTGATCTACTTGATCAACATGGAACAAACCTCTCAAACAACTAACTGCTCAAGACGTATGTTATCACGAAAGCTTTCTACTTCTGTTTCAATGTAATTGCTGCATTATTCTTGTGCACATAATGAAGTGTGTGTTCATCCCACAAGCAATTGACCTCTTTGAGTGCCACACAAGTTCAGCTCCAAAACTGTGAAGTCAGCTCAGAATTTGCATCTTGTATTCTGGCCAGTCAGTGGGATGAATGAATCCCCGCCATCGTTATTAATTCTGGAGAAGTTTCTCCCACCGTACAACCCAGATCTGAGAGCAGACAGTGATGAGGGAACATATTTCCAGGCAAGGTGTAAGCCATGATGGGGAACCTGCAGGTGATAGAGTCCCCTTGCAACATCATCCCTTGTCTTTCCCGCTGGTAGAAACTGCGGGTACGTTGATGGAGTAGCTCAGGTCAGTTAACGGTGTGCACTTTGCAGGTGATACACTCTGTAGCTAGAATGGAAGAGCCAGAAGTGAAGCAAGAGGTATAGGTCAGGATGGAGAACTTAATGGAGCACCACCTCCGACCAGTTGCTTCATTGTCCAGCAGCCACCTTTACCCATTGACTGTGGCAATGCTGTGGCTTTGATCTCATAAATGGATTGTGGTATTTGTATCTATTGCGTGCCATCCTTGCTGTATAGCAGACATGTAGCCCTGCATTGCAGCTTCACTTGACGGGCACCTCATCAGTCTTAAGTAAACCCTGAGCTGTGCTCTTGCACGCCCTCCTCACTGAAATAGTGTTGACTGACTGGCTTGAAAATAATGGTTGCATAAATGATTTAATGGGCAATAAGGTTACAACTCTCTTTGACAACTAATCCCATTGCCTACCTCAAGTCAATATTCTTCTACGCCTTGTGATGGAAGGAACTGCAGATGTTAGTTTAAACCGAAGATAGACACAAAAAACTGGAGTAACTGTGTCTCTGTAGAAAAGGAATATGTGACGCTTCAAGTCGAGACCCTTCTTCAGAGACTGAAGCCCCTGTCCCACTGTATCAGGTAATTCAAGAGTTCTCCCGAGTTTTCCCCTGATTCGAACTTGTAGAATGTCCGTAGCGGGTCCGTAGGAGTTCATGGATGTCTCGTAGCGGCTTGTAATGCTAACGGTAGGTACTCGGGACATCCGGTAAACACGTGACATTGTTTCATCCATGTAAATAATGTCCACGAGTAAAAAAAATACTTGTGATGAAAAAAATTGTTAGTTTTTACTCGTACGAGCCGCTACGAGACATCCACAAACTCCTGCTACTGGTCCCATCTACCTCCACTCAGACCATAATCCTCCATTCCTTTCCCATCCATATACCTATCCAATTTATTTTTAAATGATAAAATCGAACCTGCTTCCACCACTTCCACTGGAAGCTCATTCCACACAGCTACCACTCTCGGAGTAAAGATGTTCCCCCTCATGTTACCCCTAAACTTCTGTCCCTTAATTCTCAAATCATGTCCTCTTGTTTGAATCTTCCCTACTCTCAACCAGCGGAAGCTAGCTCGTTCAAGAAGACAGATATAATTGTTAATGCTTACAAGACTGGGATGTTTTTGAGGTGGAAATGGAGTATTGAAGTGGTTGATCACCTCTGATTGTGTTCAAGTCAAGTCGAGTTTATTGTCAAATGCAAGAGTACAGTGATGTACAGGTACAGCAACATTCTTGTTTGCAACAGCATCACAAGTACATACAGTAGACTCAGACAGCATAAACAGGAAATTATACATAAATTGCACACAAATTTATCAAGTGAAAAGAAAGACTGCACAAAAAGGAAGACATTTGTGATAAACACAATTAGGAAACAAGTCCTTGATAGTGCAAGAGGTTATTCATAGTGTGCCAATGTAGGATTAGGATTAAGATTATGCAGGACAGTTCAAGAACCAAGGGCGGCATGGTGGTGTAGCGGTAGAGCTACTGCCTTACAGAGCCAGAGACCCAGGTTCGATCCTAACTATGGTTGCTGTCTGTATGGAGTATATCCGTTCTCCCCGTGACCTGTGTGGGTTTTATCCGAGATGTTGGGTTTCCTCCCACACTCCAGACGTAAAGGTTTGTAGGTTAATTGTGGTGTAATAGTAAAATTGTCCCTAGTGTGTATAGGGAAGTGTTAATGAATGAATGAATGAATGAATGAATGATATCTTTGAATGAATGAATGATATCTTTATTTCGAACGATTAAAAAAAAAGAAGAAAAGAAAAGATAAAAATGAATAAATAAAAGGAAAATTATATATATACATATATATATATACATAAATACATACACACATACATACATATGCATGTACATATATACATACATACATACATATACACATACACATATACATAACATATATGTACATACATAAATTAAAAAATCAAAAGCCAATTTCAACATAATACACATTAGACTCGTTCAAAAAGGGATAGGAAGAAGCCTATGCTTGTCAAGTCTTACCCCCATTCTTCACCAAATAAAATAAACAGCCAATTCAAATAAAACTACTCCAATCAAGCTATTAAAAAAAAAAGAACAAAAAAGAAAAGAACAAAAAGAACAAGCACCATTAACATCTGTGAGATTTACATTCTCCTTCCTCATTACTGTACTTTTCAAAGATATATCTTTTGTACATTTTTTTAAATTGCATTATATTCATACTTTGTTTAATCGTTTCGTCAAGACCATTCCACAAAACCACAAATGGAAATACACATACTTTTTAAATTGGTCCGAGCATAATGCTGTTTCAAGTTTAGTTTCCCTCTAAAGTTATAACCCCCCTCTCTGTCTTTGAACAGTTTTTGTATGTTTACAGGTAGCAGTTTATTTTTTGCTTTATAAATTATTTGTGCAGTCTTAAATTCTACCAGATCCTTAATCTTTAAGGTGTGTAATTTTAAATACAGTATATTGGTGTGTTCATGATATCCTACATTGTTTACTATACGAATAGCTCTTTTTTTGTAGTGTGCTTAGAGATTGTAAGGTGGTTTTGTAGGTTTTGCCCCATACTCCCACACAGTAATTTAAATACGGTAACACAAGTGAGCTGTACAGAATATACAGTGCTCTCTCATTCAAAACATGCCTTGCTTTCCCCATCACTTCAATACTCCCTGCTACTTTTGCTCTCACGTGTTTTATATGGGGTTTCCAGCAGATATTGCGATCAAGAATCACACCCAGAAATTTATTTTCATACACTCTTTCTATTTCAACATTATTTATCATTACTTTTACTTGTGTATTTATTTTGCGTTTTCCAAACAGCATAAGTTTGGTTTTGTTTAAATGTAATAATTTATTCAAATCAAACCATGTATTTAGTTTACTCATTTCTGCTGTGACCACCTCCAAAAGCTGCTGCAAATTGTCCCCATCACAGAAAATATTAGTGTCATCTGCAAATAACACAAATTTCAAGAGGTTTGACACCCTACATATATCATTAATATACAAAATAAATAATTTGGGGCCCAAAACCAACCCCTGTGGGACTCCACAAGTTATTTCTAAGCATGTTGATTTGCAGTCCCCTATTTGCACAAACTGATGTATTTTACTTATGTAGCTTCTCATCCACTCTAGTACAACCCCTCTGATTCCATACTTTTCCAGTTTTTTGATTAGCAAATGATGATCAATTGTATCGAATGCCTTTTTCAAATCTATAAATACACCCACTGCATATTTCTTGTTATCTATAGAACTGGTAATGTCTTCAATTAACTCCATTAATGCCATGGATGTCGATCTGTTTGACCTGAATCCATATTGACTATCAACTAGCAATTCGTGCTTCTCGATAAAGTTATCTAATCTACTTACATACAGTTTTTCTAATATTTTTGAGAACTGAGAGAGTAACGACACCGGCCTGTAATTTGTAAATTGATTTCTGTCTTTGTATAGTGGGATGACTTTGTGTGGAGATCGCTGGTCGGTGCAGACTCGGTGGGCCAAATTGCCTGATTCTGTGCTGTATCTCTAAATAAAACTAAACTAAACCTGTTGTAGGAATGTAGCTGTTCCTGAACCCGGTGGTGTGAGACTTCAGACATTGTACCTCCTGCCTGACGGTAGCAGCATGAAGAGGCCATGGCCCAAATAGTGGAGATCCTTGATGATAGATGAACAAAAGCTCGGTACACGTGATAACAATAAACGAAACCAATCCCAAGTGATGGCGCTTCACGTTGATGTTTTCGAAGGTTGGAAGGGACTGTGTCTGTGATGCATTGAATGAGAGAGCAGGTCCAATGGGCCAAATAGCCCACTCCTTCTATTCTCTATGTTTCTGAACATTATGGGATTGAGCTTTTCACGTCCTGGGGTTGGGTTTACCAATCTAACCTGACTAAGTGGCCACTGCCATTAATCCATAGATTTCTACGGAGGCATTTATCTTTGCGATTTAATGCATCCTCCTGCAATAATTTAAAATATCTTTTAAACTAATCAGCTCAGTGATAAACAGTTGGACTATGCAGTTGGTGGTGTTAGCTGATACGCAGTAATTTACACAGTAATTTTTAAACAGCATGGTTTAATCTCTCAGTATATTTATATTGATTGATTTTATTCTTGGGAATCCGCTTAACTGTTTGGAAAACGTTGTTTGTAATCTGTTGGTTGTAGCTACATGGTGCAGGTACATGGAGCAGCTCAGGATGTAGTGGCCTGTTTTTTCATGTTTGCTTTGGCCAGGATGGAAAGCATCCTGTTTCTCATCTCATCAGCTGTGTTGCCGCTTGCCTGCTGTCAGTCTGAGTGTGATGCATCACTGAATGACCAAGTGGGTACGAAATGAGGATTTGATTTTAATGACAGGATTATCAGCAGTAACGAGGAAAGATTATCAAGATAATCAATTTCGGATTACATCTAAACATTTATTAATAATCTGGGTATGAATTGAGGAAGTATTATTTGTAACAAGCATGATCAATAAAGGAGAGTCAATGGATGTTTACTTGGATTCTCAGAAGGCCTTTGATAAGATGCGACACGAGAAGACGATAGGAGCCCGTGGTATTAGAGGCAAGGTTCTAACATGGAAAGAAGATTGTCTGACTGGCAGAAGGCAAAGAGTGGGCATAAAGGGGGCCTTTCCTGTTTGGCTGCCGGTGACTAGTGGTGTTCCGCAGGGGGTTGGTGTTGGGTCTGCTACTTTTCACTTTTTATGTTGATGATTTATACGATGGAATTGAAGGCTTTGTGGCTGGGTTTGGGATAATTTGAAGATAGGTGGATGTGCAGTGGTGTTGAGGTAGCAGGAAGCTGCAGAAGGATTTGGACAGGTTGGGATAGTAGGCAAAGAAGAACGGAAGACAAAAGTGCTGGAGAAACTCAGCGGGTGCGGTAGCATCTATGGAGCGAAGGAAATAGGCAACGTTTCAGGCCGAAACCCTTCGATTTTCTAACATCTGCAGTTCCTTCTTGAACAAAGAAGAATGGAATACAACGTAACAAAGTGTACGGTCATGAACTTTGGTAGTAGGAATAATGATGTAGATATTTTTCTAAATGGAGAGAGGACTTATAAATTGGTGCTGCAAAGGGACTTGGGAGTACTGGTGCAGGATTCCCAAAAGGTTACTTTACATGTTGAGTAGGTAGTAGAAGACAAATGCAATGTTGCCATTCATTTTGAGAGGACTAGAATATAAAAACAAGGATGTAATGTTAAGGCTTTATAAGACACTGGTGAGGCCACATTGGAATATTGTGAGCAGTTTTGGGCCCCATATCTGAGGGAGGATGTACTGGCATTGGACAGATTCCAGAGGACGTATACGAGAATGATCCTGGGGACGATTGGCTTTACATATGAGGAGCATTTGATGGCTCTGGGCCAGTACTTGCTGGAGTTTAGAAGGCTGAGAGGGTATCTCATTGAAACTTTCAGAATAATGAAAGGCCTGGATATGGAGAGGATGTTTCCAGTAATGGGAGAGTCTAGGACCAGAGGGCACAGCCTCAGAATAACAGAACATACATTTAGAATGGAGATGAGGAGAAATTTCTTTAGTTAGAGGGCGGTGAATCTGTGGACATCATTGCCATAGCAAGCTGAGGAGACCGTCATTGTATATTTTTAAAGTGGAGATTGATAGGTTCTTGATATCAATGTTTATGGGGAGACAACAGAAAAATGGGGTTGAGAGGGGAAAATAGATCAGCCATGACCAAACGGCAGAGCAGACTGGATGGACAAATGGTAATTCTGCTCCTATTTCTTTTGATCTTATGATTAGCCAGTTAGCGGAAAAATGGTTGTGACACAAGAGACTGCAGATGCTGGAATCTGGAGCATTTGGATTCTGGTCCTGATGTAGGGTCTTGACCTGAAATATTGACAATTCCTTCCTTCAGTGCACCTCCCTCTGCCCACCCCTACTACCCTATAAATGCCAATTAACCCATTGAGTTCCACGAGCACTCTGTTCTTGATCAAATAATTGGTGTTTTCTTTGATCATCGTTACTTATTTGTATATCTTTCATTAATTTGTTCTACATCTCTCTATATCATCTTCTATATCTCTGATTTCCCTTTTCCCTAACTCAGTCTGAAGAAGGGTCTCAACCCAAAACATCACCTATTCCTTTTCTTTTGGAGTTGTGGATAGCAAGGAAAGTTGACTGAGATTGCACATGTATATAGGTCAGATGGGAAGTTGAGTGGAGCATTGGCAGATGGATGTGATTTGGGAAGTCAAACATGGGTATGACAAGTACAGCAAATGGAAAAGTACTCAGGGCTGTTGATGAACAGATAGATCTGGGGGTGCACGTACATTGTTCCCTGAATGTGGCACACAGGTTAACAGGGTGGAAAAGTAGGCAAATGGCAGGCTTGCGTTCATAAGTTGGCAGACAGAATATAAAAGTTGGCACATTATGTTGCAATCTTACAAAACAATGGTCATACTGCACTTGGAGTACTGTGTGAAGTTCTGGTCATCGATCTATAGGAAGCAAGTGTCGGAGGGAACTGCAGGTGCTGATTTAAAGCGAAGATAGACACAAAGTTGGAGTAACTCACCGGTACAGAGATGCTGTCTGAGTTACTCCAGTCTGTTATAGGAAGGATGTGGTTGTACTTGAGACAGTGCCGAGGTGTCTTATGCCCCTGTCCCACTTAGGAAACCTGAACGGAAACCTCTGGAGACTTTGCGCCCCACCCAAGGTTTCCGTGCTGTTCCCGGAGGTTGCAGGTGGTTGCCGGAGGTTGCAGGTAGTGGAAGCAGGTAGGGAGACTGACAAAAACCTCCGGGAACCTCCAGGAACCGCACGGAAACCTTGGGTGGGGCGCAAAGTCTCCAGAGGTTTCCTAAGTGGGACAGGGGCATAAGGATAGAATCATCATAGAGTCATGCAGCACGGAAACTGGCCCTTAAGCCCAACTCATCTATGCCTAATAATATGACCCATCTACGCTGGTCCCACTCGCCTGCATCTGATCAATATTCCTCCAAATCTTTCCTGTCCATGTATTGTCAAAATGTCTTTTAAATGTGGTTATTGTACCTGCCTGAATCAGCTCCTCTGGCATTTTGTTCCATATACCCACCTGTGCATATATCCATATGTGCAAAAAGGTTGCCAGTCAGGTTCCTATTATATTTTACCCCTCTCACCTAAAACCTATGCTTCTTGATTCCACTACTTTGGGCAAAGACAGTGCATTTACAGTATCTATTTCCCTCGTGATTTTAGACAACTTTATAAGATCATCCCTCATCCTTCTGCATTCCAAGAAATAAAATCCAAAATTCTCACAAGCCCTCTCACTTAACACAGGCCCTCGAGTCCTGGCAACAGTCTTGTAAATCTTCTCTGCACTCTTTCCAGATTATTGATATCCTTCCTATAAGACTTTAGTGACTGATCAGTGACAACAATGAATCAGCCTACAGGGAGGAGGTCCAGCACCTGGCAGCTTGGTGTACCAACAACAACCTTGTCCTCAACACACAGAAGATGAAGGAAATCATTGTGGACTACCGGAAGACCAGAGGCGGCAGACACACCCATCCACATAAATGGGACTGAGGTGGAGCGCGTCTCCAACTTCAAATTCCTCGGGGTACACATCTCAGAGGATCTGGCCTGGTCCCTCAACACCGCCAAACTGATTAAAAAGGCGCAGCAGCGCCTCTACTTTCTGAGGAGGCTTAAGAAAGCTCACCTGTCCCCTCAGATCCTGTCCAACTTCTACCGCTGTACCATCGAAAGCATCCTGACCACCTGCTTCACGGTGTGGTACAGCGGCTGCACCACAGAAGGCACTGCAACGGCTGTTGAAAACCGCCCATCACATCATCGGTGCCCCGCTCCCTGCCATGGCTGTCCTTCACCGCACACGGTGTCTGAGATGGGCTTGCAACATCATTAAGGACCCCTCACACCCCGACCATGGACTGTTTGCCCTCCTCCCATCAGAGAGGCGGTACAGGAGCCTCAGGTCTCGCACCAGCAGGTTAAGGGATAGCTTCTTCCTCAACACCATTACCCTGCTGAACTCACAGGCCCAGCGCTAGCCTCCCCCACCTTCTCATCAGTATTATTTATAGTTTATATAATTTATAGTCAAGCTCTTATTCACCAGAATATAGCGCATGTCAATCTTTTGCACCTTAACAACTATCTGTATATATGTATATGCCTATGTACATTCACCAATATATCCTCATTTGTATAGTCCCGACTATGAAGGCATGAGAGGGGAGCTGGCCAAAGTAGACTGGAAAAGGATCCTAGCAGGAATGACGGTGGAACAGCAATGGCAGGAATTTCTGGGCATAATCCAGAAGACGCAGGATCATTTCATTCCAAAAAGGAAGAAAGATTCTAAGGGGAGTAGAAGGCAACCGTGGCTGACAAGAAAAGTTAGGGATAGAATAAAACTAAAAGAAAAGATGTATAACACAGCAAAGAGTAGCTGGAAGCCAGAGGATTGGGAAACTTTCATAGTAGAAGGAAATAAAACGGGCAATACGGGCTGAAAAGATTAAGTATTTAGGGAAGCTGGCCAGGAATATAAAGAAGGACAGTAAAAGCTTCTTTAGATATGTTAAAGGAAAAAGAGTAGCAAAGTCAAATGTGGGTCCCTTGAAGGCAGACACGGGTGAAATTATTATGGGCAACAAGGAAATGGCAGAAGAGTTGAATAGGTACTTCGGATCTGTCTTCACTAAGGAAGACATAAACAATCTCCCAGATGTACTGGAGGACAGAGGGTCTAAGGGGTAGAGGAACTGAAAGAAAATTCATTAGGCGAGAAATAGTATTGGGTAGGCTAATGGGACTGAAGGATGATAAATCCCCTGGGCCTGATGGTCTGCATCCCAGGGTCCTCAGGGAGGTGGCTCTAGAAATAGTGGACGCATTGGTGATCATTTTCCAATGTTCAATAGATTCAGGATCAGTTCCAGTGGATTGGAGGATAGCTAATGTTATCCCACTTTTCAAGAAAGGAGCGAGAGAGAAAACGGGGAATTACAGACCAGTTAGCCTGACTTCGGTGGTGGGAAAGATGCTGGAGTCTTTAAAGAGGTAATAATGGGGCATTTGGATAGCAGTAAAAGGATTAGTCCAAGGATTTATGAAAGGGAAATCATGCTTGACTAATCTTCTGGAATTTTTTGAGGATGTGACAAGTAAAATGGATAAAGGGGTGCCAGTGGATGCAGTGTATCTAGACTTTCAGAAAGCCTTTGATAAGGTCCCGCACGGGAAACTGGTGACTAAAATTAGAGCACATGGTATTGGGGGTAGGGTGTTGACATGGATAGAAAATTGGTTGGCAGGCCAGAAGGAAAGAGTTGGAGTGAATGGGTCATTTTCAGAATGGCAGGCAGTGGCGAGTGGAGTGCCGCAAGGCTCGGTGTTGGGTCTGCAACTGTTTACCATATATATTAATGATTTGGAAGAGGGAATTAGGAGCAAAACTAGCAAGTTTGCGGATGAGACAAAGCTGGGTGGCAGTGTGAACTGTGAAGAGGATGTTAGGAGGTTGCAGTGTGACCTAGACAGGTTGAGTGAGTGGGCAGATGCAGTATAATATTGATAAATGTGAGGTTATCCACTTTGGCGGCAAAAACAAGGGGGCAGATTATTATCTCAATGGGGTTAGGTTAGGTAAGGGGGAGGTGCAGCGAGACCTGGGCGTCCTTGTACACCGGTCACTGAAAGTTGGCTTACAGGTACAGCAGGCAGTGAAGAAAGCTAATGGAATGTTGGCCTTCATAACAAGAGGATTTCAGTATAGGAGTAAAGAGGTTCTTCTGCAGTTGTATAGGGCTCAGGTGAGACCACATCTGGAGTATTGTGTACAGTTTTGGTCTCCTAATTTGAGGAAGGACATCCTTGTGATTGAGGCAGAACAGCGTAGGTCATGAGATTGATCCCTGGGATGGCGGGACTGTCATATGAGGAAAGATTGAAAAGACTAGGCTTGTATTCACTGGAGCTTAGAAGGAGGAGGGGGGATCTTATAGAAACATATAAAATTATAAAAGGACTTGACAAGCTGGATGCAGGAAAGATGTTCCCAATGTTGGGCGAGTCCAGAACCAGGGGCCACAGTCTTAGAACAAAGGGGAGGTCATTTAAGACTGAGGTGAGAAAAAACTTTTTCACCCAGAGAGTTGTGAATTTATGGAATTCCCTGTCACAGAGGGCAATGGAGCACCAAATCACTGGATGGATTTAAGAGGGAGTTAGATAGAGCTCTAGGGGCTAGTGGAGTCAAGGGATATGGGGAGAAGGCAGGCACGGGTTATTGATAGGAGACGATCAGCCATGATCACAATGAATGGCGGTGCTGGCTCGAAGGGCCGAATGGCCTCCTCCTGTACCCATTTTCTATGTTTCTATGTATATTTTGTCTTAATCAGCACTTTACTACTTTGCACTCTGGTTAGATGCAAAACTGCATTACGTTGTACCTGTACTTGTACTATGTGCAATGACAATAAAGTTGAATCTAAACTAATCTAATCTATTCCTTGGAACGCAGGAGGATGAGGGGTGATCTTATAGAGGTGTATTTAACAATCTTATTGGGAAGAATAGGTAAATGCACAGTCTTTTGCCCAGTGTAATAGAATCGAGAACAAGCAGACATAAGTTTAAGTTGAAGGGGATTTTATAGGAATCTGAAGGGTAACGTTATTACACAAAGGGTGGTGAGTATATGAAACAAGCTGTTGGAGGAAGTAGTTGAGGCAGGTACTATCATAATGTTTAAGAGACATTTGGACAGGTACATGAATAAGATAGGTTTAGAGGGCCAAGCGCATCCAGGTTGGACGAATGTAGATGGGAATGTTGGTTAGAATGGCCAGGTTGGACTGAAGGGCCTGTTTCCCCACTATATGACTCTATGTCTGTTTCCTGATGTAACACACCATGACGATGGGCTCAATGGAAGGAAGTGATGAGCCTGTGATGGACTGGGCTGCGTTCACCACTTTGCATGTTCAAGCGATCAAAAGGTACACCAGGCTGAGGTACACCTCGTGACAATACTCTCCATAGCACATCTGTGGAAGTTCAAGCGAATCCCAGAGGAAGTGCCATATATTCTCAGACTCGTTAGAAAGTAAATACGCTGTTGTACTTTCTTGAACACCGCATCAGTGTGAAGGGATTTGGTTGGGGTGCTGGTCATATGGATTCCTAGAAACTTGAAGCCTTCGACCATCTCTACTTCAACTCTGTTGATGTAGTCAAGGTTGTGTTCACCCTCTTGCTTCCTGACATCAAGAACCAATCTTTTGCCTTGCTGAAGATAAGTACTAGGCTGCCATCATACCATGACACAAACTAGCAGTTTGCTTTTTGCTCCAGATTCTAACATCTGCCGAACTCTTGTGTCTTCATACTTGCAACGGGTCCCTACCTATGGAAGACTTGCAGAAATGCTCAATATCCTGTGCCAAGTTGTTGTCAAAAAATGGAAGAGGCAGAAGCTGTCAGAAATCATGATCGATAAAATCAAGAGAGGAATAGATCGGGTAGATGCACAGTCTCTTGCCAAGAGTAGGTGAATCGGGGACCAGAAGACATAGGTTTAAGGTGAAGGGGAAAAGATTGAATAGGAATCTGAAGTAGTAACTTTTTCACACAAATGGTGGTGGGCGTATGGAACGAGCTGCCAGAGGAAGCAGTTAAGACTGGAACTATCCCAATGTTTAATAAACAGTTGGACAGGTACACGGATAGGACAGGTTTGGAGGGATATGGATCAAGTGCAGGTAGGTGGGACTAGTGTAGCTGAGACATGTTGGCCGGTGTGGGCAAGTTGGGCCAAGGGGCCTGTTTCCACACTGTATCACTCGATGACTCTATCTGTTGCTGCATGCAAGTAATTTTGTCATTTGGAAAATGGGGTAGAGAAATAGATTTATAAGTAACGACGCCTTGATGACCATGCTCTGGAATGTTTAGCAGATAGGAATCCCCTCACCTACACCATCTCTAGCCCATTGGGGGTTGACCCCATCATTAGAAAGTCAGCCTTCCTGGATTTAACGACTGTACAGTACATATATAAGGTGCGTGGCATCAGTACTTGATTTGATGGAACAAAAGTGCTGGAGGAACACAGTAGGCCAGGCAGCATCTTTGGTGGGAAAGAACAGTTGACATATCAGGTCTCAATCCTCTTCAACGCTGGCGCAGAAAGGAGATTCCATTTCCCTCCACAGATGCAGCCTGACCCACTGAGTTCCTCCAGAACTTGCCTTTTGCTCAAGCCTCCATCACCTGCACTTGTTCGTGTCTCCTCTTGATTTGAGTGGGTCAGGCAGGGATGCAAATTTTGTTTTAAAAGGCAGGAGACTTATTAAGAAAATATTAACATTCTTGACAAGTGCAAGAATGCACCAGATGAACAGAGGAATGCAGAGGAGATTTGGGTAATCTTGTTAAATTGTTACGCAAGTAGAGATTTCCCTTTTAAGGTTTATGGTTCCCACCTTGAATCCTTTGTTTAAACAAAACCTTGCCCAGTTACCTGGTTTATTTAACTCAAATAACAGCCGTGCAACCTGACTTGTGATTCCTGATAACAGACTTGTGCGTCACCAAGAGGTGGCTGCTTCATGCTCTCACATCCCAAATGGCTCTGTGTTGACAAATGGTGAGCAATGGTTTCCATTTTAAACTGCTGTGTTCACTCAGAGATTGCCTGCAGGCACGCAAAGAACTTACCATCCGAGCGCTTTCAAATCTTAACCTCGGTCATAATAATATGTGAATGATGCCTCATTTCACACCTCCCTTTTCAATGACCTGCATCCTCTTCAGTCCTCAGCAATTAGACAATATTTAACAGGTTTTAAGCACAAACCGTCAGCTTTTACCACAAGTGTTCTTGAGCAAGATTATATATTTTAAAACATTAGAACATTTTATAACATGAAAATATTAAATATTTTACAAACTACCAGCTTTAACCGCAACCATTCTTGAGCAAGAACAAATATTTAAAAACATTAAAATATATATTAAACCATTAAACAGGACAAAAGAATCAATAAGAACAATAAAATAAGTGATTTGAGTTAATTGATCTCAGTATAAAAACGGCAATAGATAGTTTCCGGCTCACCAATTTCAAAACATTATTGCCCGATTAAGTTTTGCAATAGCATCTGGACTCTGACTTTATAAGTTATGAATTAATTCTAAATTCTGATAAGCTACAGCAATATAATATAATGTATAGCTCCCTCCGTGTTGTTCTTTGTAGCACCTTTGTTAGGTCAAGGGTAACTAAGTTACATAGCAGGAGTTATCCCTGGTCCAAGTAATGCCCCAACCAACACATTCTGCCAAAGAAAGACACAAAGTGCCGGGGTAACAGCGGGTCAGGCAGCTTCTCTGGAGAACATGGATAGGTGACACTTCGGATCGGGGCCTTCTTAGATCCTGACCCGAAATGTCACAAATCCATGTTTTCCAGAGGTGCTGCCTGACCAGCTGAGTTATTCCAGCACTTTGTGTCTTTTGTTTTTGTAAACCAACATGTGCAGTTCCTTGTTTCTGCATTCTGCCTAATGAAATGTAGAGTAGATATCATGCAAACTTTCTCTACATCACCCCTTCAAATCCTCCTAGGATACAAAATAATAGTATTAATAATGTGCAGTCTGTTCTCTCCCATTAAATTCTCCTCATTATTACAGATAAAGAGTAAAGAACCTACTACACAGTTTCATTACATATTCCAAGAGAGACCTGCTTAGCTATCTTGTACACTCTTCCAAATCCTATGCACCTTCAGGATTTTGTTTAAAATCACAGCGGTTGCCATGACAAAGTGTAACTGGCCATCGACAGTTAATGGGAACTGGCATTGCCCAGGAGGCCTGCCCATGCCACTTTGCAATAGTGGTGGGGATTATGACTTCCATGGACATGTATCAGTTGAAGGTGATCCTTACTGGGCTGGGGGAACGGAGGGTGATGGGTTACTCTGCTCTTTCTTTATAATGTGCTGGTGAAGGGATTTAACCATCGGCAGTTTTGACATTAAGTGGGAGTCTCTCATAGTCATAGAGCCATAGAATAATACTGCATGGAAATAGGCCCCTCGGCCCAACTCTCTCATGCCGACCAGTATGTCCAATCTACACTGGTTCCACCTGCTTGTGTTTGTCCCATATCCCTCTAAATGTCCTTTCCTATCAATGTACCTGTCCAAGTGCCTTTAAATGACCTGTCTCAACGCCCTTCTAAATAGATACATAGACATTAGGTGCAGGAGTAGGCTATTTAGCCCTTCGAGCCAGCACCACCATTCAATGTGATCATGACTGATCATCCACAATCAGTACCCCGTTCCCGCCTTCTCCCCATACCCCTTGACTCCGCTAGCCCTAAGAGCTATATCTAACTCTCTTTTGAATGCATCCAGTGAATCTGCCTCCACTGCCTTCTGAGGCAGAGAATTCCACAAATTCACAACTCTCTGTGTTAAAAGGTTTTTCCTCATCTAAGTTCTAAATGATCTACCCGTTATTCTTAGGTGGATAAAAATGCTGGAGAAACTCAGCGGGTGAGGCAGCATCTATGGAGCGAAGGAATTGGTGACGTTTCGGCTCGAGACCATTCTTCAGATTGATGTGGCGGGGGGGGGGGGGGGGGAAGAAAGGAAGAGGCGGAGACAGTAGGCTGTAGGAGAGCTGGGAAGTGGAGGGGAAGGAGGGAGAAAGCAAGGACTACCTGAAATTGGAGAAGTCAATGTTCATACCGCTGGGGTGTAAACCACCCAAGCGAAAAATAAGGTGCTGCTCCTCCAATTTGCGGTGGGTCTCACTCTGGCCATGGAGGAGACCCAGGACAGAAAGGTCGGATTCAGAATGGGAGGGGGAGTTGAAGTGCTGAGCCACCGGGAGATCAGGTTGGTTAATGCAAACTGTGCGGAGGTGTTGGGCGAAGCGATCGTCAAGCCTGTGCTTGATCTCACCGATGTAGTGCAGTTGACATCTAGAGCAGCGGATGCAATAGATGAGGTTGGAGGAGGTGCAGGTGAACCTTTGCCTCACCTGTAAAGACTGCTTGGGTCCTTGGATAGAGTCGAGGGGGGAGGTAAAGCGACAAGTGTAGCATTTCCTGCGTTTGCAAGGGAAAGTATCAGGGGAGGGAGTGGTTTGGGTGGGAAGGGGCAAATTGACCAAGTAGTTACAGAAGGAGCGGTCTCTGCAGAAAGCCGAAAGGGGAGAAGATGGAAAAATGTGGCCAGTGGTGGGATCCCGATGGAGGTGGCGAAAATGTCGGAGGATTATTTGTTGTATGCGACGGCTGGTAGGGTTGAAGGTGAGGACAAGAGGGACTCTGTCCTTGTTACGAGTGGGAGGATGGGGAGTGACAACGGAGCTATGGGATGTAGAGGAGACCCTGGTGAGAGCCTTATCTATAGTTGAAGAGGGGAACCTCCGTTTCCTAAAGAATAAAGTACCCCTTATTCTTAAACTGTGGCCCGGTTCTGGACTCTCCCAACATCGGGAACATGTTTTCTGCATCTAGCGTGTCCAATCTCTTAATAATTTTTTATGTTTCCATAAGATCCCCTCTCATCTTTCTAAATTTAAGTGAATATAAGCATAGTCGCTCCATTCTTTCATCATATGACAGTCCCGCCATCCCAGGAATTAACCTCGTGAGCCTACGTTGCACTCCCTCAATAGCAAGATTGTCCTTCCTCAAATTTGGAGACCAAAACTGCACATAACACTCCAGGTGTGCTCTCACCAGGGCCCTGTACAACTGCCAAAGGCCCTCTTTGCTCCTATACTCAACTCCTCTTTTTATGAAGGCCAATATGCCATTAGCTTTCTTCACAGCCTGTTGTACCTGTATGCTTACTTTCAGTGACTGATGTACAAGCACACCCAGGTCTTGTTGTACTTCCCCTTTTACTAACCTGACACCATTCAGATAATAATCTGCCTTCCCTTTCTTGCCTCCAAAGTGGATAACCTCACATTTATCCACATTAAACTTCATCTGCCATGCATCTGCCCACTCACCCAACCTGTCCAAGTCACTTTGCAACCTCACAGCATCCTCTTCACAGTTCACACTGCCACACAGCTTTGTGTCATCTGCAAATTTGCTAATGTTACTTTTAATTCCTTCATCTAAATCATTAATGTATATTGTAAATAGCTGCAGTCCCAGCACCGAACCTTGCGGTACCCCATTAGTCACTGCCTGCCATTCTGAAAGGGACCCGTTAATCCCTACTCTTTGTTTCCTGTCTGCCAACCAATTTTCTATCCATGTCAATACTCTACCCCCAAAACAATGTGCTCTAATTTTGCCCACTAATCTCCTGTATGGGACCTTATCAAAGGGTTTCTGAAAGTCCAGGTATACTACATCCACTGGCTTGTTCATTTTCCAAGTTACATCCTTCAAAAAATTCCAGAAGATTTATCAAGTATGATTTCCCCTTCGTAAATCCATGCTGACTCGGACCAATCCTGTTACTGCTATCCAAATGTGTGGCTATTACATGTTTGATAATCGACTCCAGCATCTTCCCCACCACCGATGTCAGGCTAACTGGTCTATAATTCCCTGCTTTCTCTCTCCCGCCTTTCTTAAAAAGTGGGATAACATTAGCTACCTCCCAATCCACAGGAACTAATCCTGAATCTATAGAACATTGGAAAATGATCACCAATGCAACCACGATTTCTAGAGCCACATCCTTGAGTATCCTGGGATGCAGACCATCAGGCCCTGGGGATTTATTAACCTTCAGTCCCATCAGTATATTCAACACCATTTCCTGACTAATGTGAATTTCCTTCAGTTCCTCTGTCATCCTAGGTCCTCTGTCCCCTCGTACATCTGGGAGATTGTTTGTGTCTTCCTTTGTGAAATGTTTTGATTCTGCTGTGGGGGGATGTTTGTGTTGAACTCTTTAATATGTTGTGTCCATTTTTATTCATTTTTTTTTTTTTTTTTTAAACCTTTTTCTATGGAACTTATTATTATTTAAATTATGTGAAGCGCTTTGGGGTCAATGCAAATTGTCTTAAAATGCGCTATATAAATAAAGTTTACTTACTTACTTACTTACTTTGTGAAGGCAGAACCAAAGTACCTGTTCAACCCATTTGCCATTTCCTTGTTCCCCATAATAAATTCACCTGTTTCTGTCTTCAAGGGACCCACATTTGTCTTAACTAATTTTTTTTCTCTTCAAATACCTAAAGAAGCTTTAACTATCCTCCTTAATATTCTTAGCTATCTTACCTTCATACTTCATCTTTTCTCCCCGTGTTGCCCTTTTTGATACCTTCTGTTGATCTTTAAAAGTTTCCCAATCCTCTGGCTTCCCGCTTATGTTTTGCTATGCTCTAAGAATCCATCTCGCAGGCACTCTACAAACGCCCTTTCTTGGGGTCCACTACCAACCTGATTTTCCCAGTCTACCTGCATGTTAAAATCTGCATAATCACCGTAGCATTGCCTTTGTGACATGCTAATTTTAACTCCTGATGCAATTTGCACCCAATCTCCAGGCTACTGTTTGTGGGCCTGTAGATAACTCCCATTAGGGTCTTTTTACCCTTACAATTTCTCAGTTGTATCCACAATGACTGTATCTTCTGATTTTATGTCTTCCCTTTTATTTTTATACTGTCCTTGACTTCTCGTCAGCCACGGTATCTTACGCCCCTTAGAATCTTTCTTCCTCCTTGGAATTAAATTACCCTGCATCTTTTGGATTATTCCCAGAAACACCTGCCATTGTTGTTCCACTGTCATCCCTACTAAGGTCCCTTTCCAGTCAACTTTGGCCAGCTCCTCCCTCATGCCAACATAGTGCCCTCTGTTCAACTGCAATACTGACACTTCCAATGTTACCTTCTCCTTCTCAAATTGTAGATTAAAACTGATCATGTTATTGTGAGATTCAAAATCAATCACAAACTCTTCAGAGACAAAATCAAAGAAACAAGTTTTCCTTTATTACATTTCTGCGCAGAAAAGGGTGTCCCTCCTCTATCATCCTCTAGAGACACACAAAAATGGAGGTTGTATCTATCTTTTTATACCTTTCTTCACTATGGTCACTACCTCATGTCTCCCCATCGAGCTTCGTCCAATCATAACATAAAGCCCACATTCCCACGAGAACGTCCAGAAACGTCTCGGAACATCTCCTGACGTCAAAGGCTTCTGCTGGAGTTTTTATCTGTTACTTCTTTATCTAGAAGTTCCCTCTGTCCTGTATATTGTAACTTTCTTCGACCAGCAGTCTGGCTTCTGCTGACACCTTATTTCTTTCTTAGTTATAATTTTCAGAGTTCTAGTATAAATCAACCATCCCTATTAACCCTTCTCTCACAATCCACCATTTTTCTTTTTGCTACGCAACTCTTGATTTATACTATATCTTCCTTTTCTAGTGCTAGCAACAGATTCTTCGCCTCCCTATCCTCCTCTCGCTAGTCATACTGTGTTCTGAAGGCCATCATGACGGTGCTGTTCTTTGTCAGGGCTGTCTCTATAAATCGCTGAGCCAGACCCCGTGCGCAGGGAATGATACAACATCCGAATAGGCACAAAGTCAATGGTTCCTTCCCTTCACGCAGTCCATGGGCTGATATTGTCCGGTGGGGCCTCCACAGGACCCTTAAATCGGCTTGCGTGTGTCCACCCTTTTTCCTTTTGTTCGTACTGCTGTCTCGGTGATTAATAACACAAGGTAGGGTCCAGTCCACCTAGGTTACAGCTTTTCTTCCTTCCATGGTTTTACAAGATCCCAGTTCTCTGCTTTCACAGAATGGAGTGGCAAGTCGAGATCGGGACTCTGTGCCAGCAGCCCCTTGGTTTTTAATTCTGTAATAGAACGAGATACTGCCAGTAAATAGTTCCTTAAGAAAACATCACTACCCTCTATGGTGGGTATTCCTTCTCTCTTTCCCCAAATATCTAACTCGTTCAACCTTTCTCTTATAAACATGCCTACCAAAATTATACACCATACTCCACAATTGACCTCACCAATACCTTGTACAATTTAACATTAAAACCCAACTTCTATAAACAATGCTCTGATTTCAACTTCATTCCTCAATTCACAATCTTTTACCATGTACGTCTAATTTGAATTGTCCTGCCAAGATGTATCACACTTATCAACATTAAATCCATCTGTCATGTTTCAACCCACTCTTCCAGATGACCTAAATCTCTCTGTACACTTTTAAAATCTACTTCATTATTCACAACACCACCTATCTTAGTATCATCTACATGCTTCTTAATCTATCTTACCACACCAACATCCATTTTATTGATTCACATGACAAACAACAGTGGACCCAGCACACATCCCCGAGGTACCCCTCTAGTCATTGACCTCCAACCTGACAAACATCCATCCACCATTACTCTCCCTCATTTCCCATACAGCCACTTTTTAATCCATCTTGCTATTCCTTACTAACCTCTTCTTAACCAACCTTATTTCCTTATTGAACCTTGTCAAAGGCCTTACTGAAGTTCACCACTTTAACCTCATCAATTTCCCTAATAACCTCTTTTTTTAAGGTAAAAAAATCAAGATGAGTCAAATATCACAATCACAAATCCATGCTAATTCTTCCTAATCCTACCCTATTTATCCAAATCCCTATAATATTGCCTTTAGTATCCTTTCCATTATTTCCCACCACTGATGTCAAACAACGTTCTTGTTAAAACTCTACTCTTCTTTGTTCTCTTGTTCACTTACCTCAGGGCTATTATCTATTCATACCTGCAGGACAGCCCTCATGTAATTATTGAAATGGTACTAGGTATCTCAACCTTCTAAACGAACATCGGTCGGTGATTTAGAAAACTCATACATACACCTTGTCTTCAGGTTTAAAGGGTCCTTCCTCCTGGTCCATCTCCGACAGCTTTTACTTTACCTGTTCATAAATAGACTTGTATATCATTATTAACTGTTTCATATACTTTTTTTTATTATTCGATCTGTAACTGTTCCAAACTCGGTCCCCTGCAGGGACTTCTCTATTGTGCCACCCACGGCTGGTTAGTCTGCATGCAACATTTCTTCAGTGCCAATGGAAGAGCATTACACAAATGTTCCATTTATTCTTTTCATCAAATGAAAACAATCCGTTGTCAAAGCTGATTTCTGTAGGTTTACCAAACCTCTTAATTACCTTATTCATCATAAACGACACTGTAGTGTTTATACCTAAATTGATTCAGACTTACCCTGGACATCTCTTCCAGATGCTGTTTCAGCTGCTTTGTCTGCATTTTAATTTAACTTCTTTGACATGTACATTTTCCGTTTCACTATACAATTTCAACATATTTTCCGACCTAGTCTGAACATATCCTGCCTTTCCCAAGGTCATCATCTGCTGTCTTATATTCTGAAGTATTTCTCTCTCTCTCTCTCTTTACTTGTGGAACAAACCAACAAATTGTCCACATCAGCAAATACTTTCTAAGGGTATAACCATATAACCATATAACCATTACAGCACGGAAACAGGCCATCTCGATGCTTCTAGTCCGTACCGAACACGTATTCTCCCCTAGTCCCATATACCTGCGCTGAGACCATAACCCTCCATTCCTTTTCCGTCCATATAACTATCCAATTTATTTTTAAATGATAAAATCGAACCTGCCTCCACCACCTTCACTGGAAGCTCATACCACACAGCTACCACTCTCTGAGTAAAGAAGTTCCCCCTCAACTTTCAACTCTGCCTTTCCCATCTAATTTAAAAAAACCTACCTCATCCTAGCCTTTCTTGACATCCTTCCTTAAATCCCTTCCTCTCTCTTGGGGACCCCAGTCCTGTTAGGGTTTATCATCTCCAGATTAATTTCACTCCTGATAGGACTTTTTGAGGAAAAGTTCCCCAAGACATGTATTATTGGCATGTAATTCTCTGGCCCCGCTTGGTTCCGTCATAGGACTCACTTGTGTCAGTTCATCACTTATTTCAGTCTTTTCAACCAGGGGCTTTGTTCATTGACATTGACCGCAGAGACCAACTGTTTACTGATTCTGCTTGACTTTAAGAAGAATGGCTTCCACCACAATAGTTCATAATATAATGTTCATCAACTGGTTGCCTTCTATTTCTTGCTCATTTGCAACTCTCCACCTTTTCATTCCCCTTTGTTCCTTGGGGTTCACCTTAAGTGGGTAACATTTGCTGAGGGGCCTGCATACCCTCGTTCATGACAGAAGATGGCGATGTAGCCGGTAGTCAGGCTGCAGTGACGGCATCCAACCAGACGATGGCGCTGTGGCCGGTAGTCATGCTGCAGTGACGGCATCCAACCAGAAGATGGCGCTGTAGCCGGTAGTCGGGCTGCAGTAACAGCAGCTGACCTAATGGTGGCGCTGTTGCCGGTAAGTTTGTGAACGGCGGCCATGTTTGTAGTCTATAGCTGGTCATTGTAACAATTTACATAGTGGTTCCCACCACTTCACCAATGGTGCCTTCAAATCTTCCATGGCCAACAATCGTCCCACGTTCTCCTCCTCCAAAGCCCTAATCCATTTTTTTTTAAAATTTTAGCCCTCTCAGTTCATGGGTGCTCCAAGGGATAATCTGTCGTCTCTTACTTCTGTTTCTCTGTCTGTCTCTCTCTCTTTCTGTCTGTGTCTGTGTCTCTCTCTCTCTCTCTTTCTCGACGCTGAATAGATTCAGGACGACATGGCCCCTGCTTGGCCAGCCTTCACAAATGGGGCAGCAGCCCAACCCCACGGTGTGCTTGTGGCACTCCCTTACA
Organism: Amblyraja radiata; assembly: GCF_010909765.2. Classification (NCBI taxonomy): domain Eukaryota; kingdom Metazoa; phylum Chordata; class Chondrichthyes; order Rajiformes; family Rajidae; genus Amblyraja; species Amblyraja radiata. The sequence goes on from NC_045975.1 coordinate 38,484,990, forward strand.
ACACATCATTGAAGCATGCCTTCAACAAAGACTCAAAGGAGTACTTGTCACCCTTCTTACAGCAGATCAAGAGGCAACTGCTTGGCTAAAGGATTTTGCATTCGCTAAATAAATAAAATCTCTCTCTCTCTGTCTGGCTGTCTCTGTGTCTGTCTCTCTCTCTCTCTCTCTCTCTCTCTCTCTCTCTCTCTCTCTCTATCTGGCTCTCTCTGTGTCTCTGTGTCTGTCTCTCTCTCTCTCTCTGTCTGTGTTTCTCAACTTGTATGTCTACCATAAAACAACATAAAAGCTGGTCATGTTTCATCAATTAACTTATTTCCAGTTAACTTTACTGACAAGAAATCTAAAAGAACATCAAGAAACGATTTTTACAACTTCTCTTTTTCAGGTTACCAGGATACAAAGAGTTAATTTTTGCAGCTTGTTCGCAATCCCCCACGGCCCAAACACAGTGGGAATTCCCACCTCCGCCACGGGGCGTCTGTGTTCAATTTTACAACTTGCTCATTTTAACCATTTGTTCCAAACCGGTTTTCAAACAAATCACTTTGTTTCATTCTTACTTCAAATAGATTATTCAATTTATATTTTCTCCCTGCCTGCACTGTTGTCCCCGGCCTTTGCCGTCTTCTATCACATCCCCCTTTCGCGGCCTCTGCCGTCTTCTTATCTGCTACTTTCGGGAGTAACTCCCTTTTCATCCTGTCTCAGGAATTTTCCTGTCTCTCAGGAATTGATCTAACTGTTCTCGTCAGACCTAATGAATCTTCAAGGAGGCAAACTCCCTTCCCCCTCAGGGTCCTCTCCTAGGTACCTCCCTCGGGTCTAATTTCTACCGAACTTCTTATCTTCCCCTTCTGCCCTTTGACTCCCCGTCTTGTTGGCCGGGTGATTTTCGTCCACCCCGGCCCCTGTCTTCTCTTTCCCTTGGGTATTTTGGCCCCCTCCGGCTCTGCATTTTCCGTGGACATCTCCTGCCCATATGCAGCTCTGCATTTTCCGTGGACATCTCCTGCCCATATGCAGCTCTGCATTTTCCCCAACTGACTATACCTTATCATTGTTGGCTTCTCCAACCCCTGGGTATTTCCTGCCCTCCAGGGTCCAGCATTTGCCCCAATTGGGCAGAATGCGGGGATTTGGCCCACAGCCTTTTCCCCTCCCTTCTGGGTTTGCCTTGCAGCCCCCTGAATCCTTCAGGGCGTTAACCACAAGGTCTTTACAATCGCCCAGGAAGTACTTTATTAGTCATTGTTCCTACCTGGGTCTGTGCACAGAAATTGCTCGATTGACTTTTCGCGATTTCCAACCACTCCCACACTATCACTTGTTTCTCGTGTCTCTCTGTGTGGTCCTGGATACTACTGCTCAAACAGCTGTCGGCAAGCAAGGAGTCTGAGACTGCTGAACTCAGCAGGGTGCACCTTCCCTTCGTCCGTATACTCCCGTCAGCTGGCTGGAGTAATTGATCCCGGAACCGAGCCCCCATCTGTGAGATTCAAAATCAATCACAAACTCTTCAGAGACAAAATCAAAGAAACAAGTTTTCCTTTATTACATTTCTGCGCAGAAAAGGGTGTCCCTCCTCTATCATCCTCTAGAGACACACAAAAATGGAGGTTGTATCTATCTTTTTATACCTTTCTGCACTATGGTCACTACCTCATGTCTCCCCATCGAGCTTCGTCCAATCATAACATAAAGCCCACATTCCCACGAGAACGTCCAGAAACGTCTCGGAACATCTCCTGACGTCAAAGGCTTCTGCTGGAGTTTTTATCTGTTACTTCTTTATCTAGAAGTTCCCTCTGTCCTGTATATTGTTACTTTCTTCGACCAGCAGTCTGGCTTCTGCTGACACCTTATTTCTTTCTAAGTTATAATTTTCAGAGTTCTAGTATAAATCAACCATCCCTATTAACCCTTCTCTCACATTATGGTCAATAAGACATTTATAACACCTCGCACTTCAATGCATTAAACTCCATTAACAATTCGTCCTGCTGTAATTTTAAATAACTATCTATGATATCACTCACTTTAGTATCATCTACAAACTTACTAATCATGCCTTCAACTTTCTCATCCAAATCAGTGAAATAAATCACAAGCAGCACCGATCTCTGAGACACACCACTAGTCACAAGCCTCCAGTCTGAAAAACAACCTTCCACCATCACCACTTCCATGATGCCAATTCACAATCAAGTTAGTTATCTCTTACTGGACCCCATGCAATTGAACCTCCCAGAGCAGTTTACCATGTAGAACGTTATCAAATGTCTTGCTCAAGTCCATATAGACAGCTTTGCCCTCATTAACCTTTCTGGTTACTTCTTCAAAAAACTCAATCAGATTTGGATGACACAATCTTCCACGAATAAAACCATGCTGACTATCCTTAATCAAATCAAAACGTCTGAAGAAGGGTCTCGACCCGAAACATCACCTATTCCTTCGCTCCATAGATGCTGCCTCACCCGCTGAGTTTCTCCAGCATTTTTGTCTACCTTCGATTTTTCCAGCATCTGCAGTTATTTCTTAAACATCCCTAATCATATCCTGTTTATCCAAATGCTTATATATCTAATCCCTCAGCATATTCTCCAGTAACTTCCCTACCACAGATATTTATGCTCACTTGTCTATAGTTCCCAGACTTTGCTTGTAGACCTTCTTAAATGGAGGAGGAAAATTAGCCACCCTCCAGTCTTCTGGCAACACAAATCTCCACAAAACTGACTGGCCTAGCAGACCCATTGTTTCTGCTTGTTCGTGCCCTACCTAACTTATTTCCACACACCTCGACTCCATCCTATCCCCCCTGGTTAAATCCCTCCCTACCTATGTCCAATACACCTCACACGCTCTTCATCTCTTCCAGGACTTCCGTTTTCCAGGCCCCATTCCCTCATCTTCACCATGGATGTCCAGTCACTCTACACCTCCGTCCCCCACTAGGAGGGTCTTAAAGCCCTCCGTCTCTTCATCGACCGCAGAACCAACCAATCCCCGTCTACCGATACTCTCCTCCGCCTAGCGGAGCTGGTCCTTACCTTCAACAACTTTTTGTTTGACTCCTCCCATTTCCTTCAAATCCAAGGCGTAGCTCTGGGCACTCGCATGGGTCCCAGCTATGCCTGCCTCTTTGTAGAGTACATAGAACAATCCTTGTTCGAGGCATACCGTGGCCCTAGCCCCGAACTCTACCTCCGTTACATCGACGACTGCATGGGTGCTACCTCCCGCACCCATGCAGAACTCACTGACTTCACCGATTTCACCACTGACTTCCCTCCGGCACTCAAATTCACCTGGGCCATTTCCGACATCTCCCTACCATTTCTAGACCTCACTATCTCTGTTGTAGGTATCAGACTACTGACCGACATCCACTATAAACCCACTGACTCTCATGGCTACCTGGACTACACTTCTTCCCACCCTGCTTCCTGTAAGGACTCTATCGCCTCCTCCCAATTCCTCCGTCTATGCCGCATCTGCACCCAGGATGAGGTGTTCCAAACCCGGGCATCGGAGATGTCCTCATTCTCTTTGACTATAGATGAGCTCTTACCAGGGTCTCCTATACCCCATCATTCTGCTCTCACTCCCCATCCCCCCCACTCGTTACATGGGCAGAGTCCCTCTTGTCCTCACCTTCCACCCTACCAGCCGTCACATACAACAGATAATCCCCCGACATTTTCGCCACTTCCAAAGGGATCCCACCACTGGCCACATCTTCCCATCTTCTCCCCTTTCAGTTTTCCACAGAAAACGCTCCCTCTGTAACTCCCTGGTCAATTCGTCCCTTCCCACCCAAACCATCCCCTCCCTTGGCACTTTCCCTTGCAACCGCAGGAAATGCTACACTTGTCGCTTTACCTCCCCCCTTGACTCCATCCAAGGACCTAAGCAGTCTTTCCAGGTGCAGCAGAGGTTCACCTGCACCTCCTCCAACCTCATCTATTGCATCCGCTGCTCTGGGTGTCAGCTGCTCTACATCATTGAGACCAAGCGTAGGCTTGGCAATCGCTTCGCCGAACGCCTCTGCTCGGTTCGCAATAACCAACCTGATCTCCCGGTGGCTCAGCACTTCAACTCCCCCTCCCATTCCAAATCTGACCTTTCTGTCCTGGGCCTCCTCCATGGCCAGAGTGAGGACCACCGGAAATTGGAGGAGCAGCACCTCATATTTTGCTTGGGTAGTTTACACCCCAGCGGTATGAACATTGATTTCTCCAATTTCAGGTAGTCCTTGCTTTCTCCCTCTTTCCCCTCCCCTTCCCAGCTCTCCCACAGCCCATTGTCTCTGCCTCTTCCTTTCTTCTTCCCACCCCCAAATCAGTCTGAAGAAGGGTCTCGACCCGAAACGTCACCGATTCCTTCGCTCCTTAGATGCTGCCTCACCTGCTGAGTTTCTCCAGCATTTTTATCTACCTTCAATTTTTCCAGCATCTGCAGTTCCTTCTTAAACAATGAATGTTCATATACCTCAGCCAGGGTGCCTGCAATTTATTCTCTAGCTTCCCACAGTGTCATTATATTTACCTGATTTGGCTCGGAAGATTGATCTACCTCATAAGGCTTAGGACGTTCAGTACCTCCTCGACCATAAGATTGAAAAGACTAATAATAATAATAATGGATGGGATTTATATAGCGCCTTTCTAATACTCAAGGCGCTTTACATCGCATTATTCATTCACTCCTCAGTCACACTCGGTGGTGGTAAGCTACTTCTGTAGCCACAGCTGCCCTGGGGCAGACTGACGGAAGCGTGGCTGCCATTCTGCGCCTACGGCCCCTCCGACCACCACCAATCACTCACACACATTCACACACAGGCAAAGGTGGGTGAAGTGTCTTGCCCAAGGACACAACGACAGTATGCACTCCAAGCGGGATTCGAACCGGCCACCAACCGAACACTTAGCCCATTGTGCCATCAGTCGTCCCAAAGACTAAGCTTGTATTCACTGGAGTTTAGAAGGATGAGGGGGAAACTTATTGAAACATATAAAATTATAAAAGGACTGGACAAGCTAGATGCAGGAAAAATGTTCCCAATGTGGGGCAAGTCCAGAACCAGGGGCCACGGTCTTAGAATAAAGGGGAGGTCATTTAAGACTGAGGTGAGAAAAACCTTTTTCACCCAGATAGTTGTGAATTTATGGAATTCCCTGCCACAGAGAGCAGTGGAGGCCAAGTCACTGGATGGATTTAAGAGAGAGTTAGATAGAGCTCTAGGGGCTAGTGGAGTCAAGGGATATGGGGAGAAGGCAGGCATGGGTTATTGATAGGGGACGATCAGCCATGATCACAATGAATGGCGGTGCTGGCTCGAAGGGCCGAATGGCCTCCTCCTGCACCTATTTTCTATGTTTCTATAATATGGACTGTCCTCAAGCCATTTCCATTAACTGCCCCAAATTTCCAAGTTTTCATGTCTTTTTGCATGGTAAAAAACAGAAGTGAAATACTCATTGGGGATCTTGCCCAGAGATGATCGCTTTGGTGTCTGAGGGGCTCTGTTCTCCCTCAAATTACCCATTTTCCCTTAATGTACATATAATCTCATAGGCTTGCAGTTAATATTATTTGCCAGAGCTACAGTATCTCCTGACACTTTTTAACTTCCTGCTTTCTTTCTTAAGTATGCAGCTCAGTTTCGAAACTCCTCCAGCGATACACATGATCTTAGCCGCCTATACTTGTTCCATGTCTCCTTCTTTTTCCTGACCAGAGCCTTAATTTCCCTCGTCCTCCACGCATCCAGATTCCTACCTGCCTTGCCTTTCACTCTAACAGGAACATGCATACCCTGAACTCCTTTGGCACGCCTTCAAATGCATTCCACATTCAGAACATTCTTTTGTCCAGAAACAACCTGCTCCAATCAATTGAAGCAAGTTCCTGCTTAATACCATCAAACTTGCCCTTGCCCCAATTCAAAATTTTAACTCGTGGGCCTGCCCTGACTTTATCTGTAACTATTTTTAATCTAATGGAACAGTGGTCGCTGGTTCCACGAACACTTTAGTCATTTGACCATCCCAATTACGCTAAGAGTAGATCAAGCTTTGACCTCTCCTGTGTAGGGCTCTCTACATATTGGCCGCAGAAACTTTCCTGAACATATTTGACAAATTCTGCCTCGTCTAATTCTTTTTCACTATGACAGTCCCAGTCAATATTGACAATACTACGACAACCTTATTAGTTCTGCAGCTGCCTGCAATCTCCCATTTGCACATCTAATTCTCGTTGCCTACTTGGGGGTCTGTAGTACACTCCCAACCACTGTTCTATCCCCTTTTTATTTCTTAGCTCCACCTTTATACATTCACTGGATGAACCATCTGTAATGTCCTCTTGAACTACTGCCATGACATTCTCCTTAATCAAGAAAGCAGCACCCCCTCCTCTTTTACCCCCATCTCTATCTCTCCTGCAGCATATGTACCCTGCAACATTAAGCTGCCACGTGCTGGAATCTTGACCAAAAAAACAAACTGCTGGAGGAACTCAGCATGAGAAATTTAGTCTGAAGAAAGGTGCTGACCTAGGGCAGCACGGTGGCGTAGCAGTAGAGCTACTGCCTTACAGCGCCAGAGACCTGGGTTCAATCCTGACTATGGGTGCTTGTCTGTACGGAGTTTGTGTGTTCTCCCCGTGACCTGCATGGGTTTTCTCTGAAATCTTCGGTTTCCTCACAATCCAAAGACGTACAGGTTTGTAGGTTGATTGGCTTGGTATCAATGTAAATTGTCCCTAGTGTGTGTAGGATAGTGATAATGTGCGTGATCGCTGGTTGGTGCAGTGGGCTGAAGGGACTGTTTCCGTGTTGTATCTCTAAACTAAACCAAACTAAACTAAAAAAATATAATCTGTCTATTTCCCTTCACAAATGCTGACCTGCTGAATTCCTCCAACAGTTTGTTTTTGCTGAGTATTTTATTTCTGTGTTACTTGCCATTCTAATGCCTTGTTGAACCTGCGTGTTTGCTTTGTCGGCTGAACCAATACACATAATCCCTCCGTACACACGTGTTTACTAGCTTCTCAATATTAAAAAAAATATTATTCTCTATTCATTACACCAAAATAAATAACCTATTTTCCCACACTTTGTCTGATACCTTGTCGACCAATTGATTAACTGTCTATAGCTTTTTATATACTTTTATATACTTATTGTTCTCTTTGCAGCTCATGTTCTCATTTAACTGTGTCTCATAATTAAATACACTCTGTCTTTCCATCTGTCATCGATGTGAATTGTGAATCACTGAAGGTGTTGACAGAGGTATTTTCTTGAGGCAGGAGGTTACATGATGAACCAGGTTGAGTCCATTACATTCTCCAGCCTAAGACAGACACAAAAAGCTGGAGTAACTCAGCGGGTTTGACAGCATCTCTGGAGAAAAAGAATAGGTGACGTTTTGGGTCAAGACCCTTCCTCAGACCCGGCCCGTCACATATTCCTTTTCTCCAGAGATGCTGTCTGACTTGCTGAGTTACTCCAACTTTTGTGTCTATCTTCAGTTTAAACCAGCATCTACAGTTCCTTCCTGCACATTCTCCAGCCTCTTGCATTCCTGAGCATTGGAATTGCCATTCCAGGCCACAATGCAACCAGTCAGGGTACTCTCTACAGTGCATCTGCAGAAGTTTGTTCATGAATTTTGTGATATGTTGCATTTTGATTTCCAGTTAGGAGGACAAAGGTTAGGGATGAAATGCAGACAAAAAGCTGTAATCCAGAGGGGAGGGGAGGGGAGGGGGGATATAGTTAGATGGGGATGTAGGGGGGGAGAAGGAAGGGCCATAGTGGGAGAAATTGATGCACAGACTGGGTGGGGAGGGTAGGGCACAGGAAAGAGAGGTGAGATAAGGGGACGGTTATTACCTAAAGTTGTCTCCTTTTCATCTCGAGCCTTCCTTCACCAAACTGCCAATAAACAAACCCACACCTGCATCCACCTATCACTTTCGACACAAAGTACTGTTGCAACTCAGCGGAACAGGCAGCATCTCTGGAGAGAAGGAATGGGTGACAGAAGGAGGGTCTCGACCCAAAACGTTACCCATTCCTTCTCTCCAGAGATGATGCCACTGAGTTACTCCAGCGTTCTGTGTCCCCGCTTCGGTGTAAACCAGCATCTGCAGTTCCTTCCTCCACCAGTCACTTGCCAGGTTCTGTCCTGCCTACACCTCCCAGCTAGGGAGCGAGAGTCAAGGGATGGGGGAGGAAGCATTGGGGATGAGATCATGGGTAGGCAGATTGGGGATGGGAAAGTGGCAATAGGGATGGAGAAGTGGGGGTGGGGGCTGGCAATTGGGGTGGGGATGGGGAGTTGGGGGTGGGACAGTGAGGGTGGGTCTGGGGTGGATAGGGATGGAGAGGTGGGGTTGGGGATGGAGAGGTGGCTATGGAGATGGGGAGGTGGAGTATGGGAAACAGGGATGAGGGAGGTGTGGGCAGAGTGGATGGGGATGTGGAATGATGGTGGGAGATGATGGACGGGGAAAATGGGGTTGAGGAGGTGGGCATGGGTTTGCGGACATTGGGCTGGGGATTGTGAGCTGGTGTGGGGGTTGGGGAGATGTGTGTGGGGGGTGAGAGATGGGGCTGGATCATGGGAGGATGGGAGTATGGGGTGGGGGATGTGGGTGTGACTCGAAGGGCCGAATGGCCTACTCCTGCACCTATTGTCTGTTGACTATTGTCTATTGAGTATCTCAAACCCTCCTATTGTATCTGCTTCCACCACCACTCAGCGTGTTCCAGGCACTCACCACACCAAATTGCCCTGAACATCTCCTTTAAACTTTGCCCTCTCACGTTAAGGCCATACTCTCTAGTCATAGAGAGCCGTGGAGTCATACACTGTGGAAAAAGGCCATTCAGCCCAACTTGCCCACCTCAACCACATGCCCCATCTACACTAGTCCCATCTGCCTGCTTTTGGCCCATATCCCTCCAAACCAATCCTAACTATGTACCTGTCTAAATGTTTCTTAAACATTGTGATAGTACCTGTCTTTGACATTTTCACCCTGTGAAAAAGGTTCTGACTCTATCTCTCCCTCTCAATTTTATATACTTCCATCAGGTCTCTCCTCAACCTTTGATGCTCCAGAGAAAACAATCCAAGTTTATGCATCATCATCTCACATCTAATATCTTCTAATCCAATGACATTCAGGTAAACCTCTTCTGCACCCTCTCCAAAGCCTCCACATCCTTTCTGTAATGGGGCGATCACAACTGCGCACAATACTCTAAATGCAGCCTAACCAACATTTTATACACCTTCAAGATTGTCTGCTTAGAGATGGAGGCATATTGAGACCCCAAATGATCACTGATTTTATCCAACCACAAGCACATAATCATTAGTCAGAGCCCTGGCAAACTTGGATCCATTCTCTCAGGCTTCTAAAGACGTTCTCATGAGATGTCTTCACTACTCATCGTCTTTGCCAATTATCCTCCTCAAAGTTTTCAGCATGTATTTTTACACACTATGCTTTCTCTCTTCTGTGTTCATTGTTTCAAATCCTCTTTTAATGTCTTTATTCGTGTAAACATCCCAATCCCTATTCATTGTCAGCTCATTGATGTTGTCGGCATAGCCTCACCAACTTGCTCACATGTAGGACAATCTCTGAATCCTAGCTAAACATCAATCCACACAGCGAAACAGGCCCTTCGGCCCAGTGTGTTTGTGCCAATGACCAAGCATTGCATTAAAATGCCGCATCTTATGTAAAATGTAACATTTTATGATGTTAAAAATGCTTTGCGGTATAAGATGTTACAGCAATGGAGTGAATGTGAAACGTAAAGCAACAATGACTAACTGATCCTATCTGCTGGAGTGTTGGAGGTACTCAGTGGGTCAGGCAGCATCGTTGGAGGGATATGGACAGACAGCATTTTAGATCGGGACACTTCTGACGAATGGAGTAGAGGGAAGAAAACTGGTAAAAGGAGGTGAGGGAAAGGGATCATGCAGGAACTGGCAAGCTCTAGGTGGAGTAAGGTGGGGGTTCATCCCCGCTAGTCCATCAGCCTGATGAAATATTGTCTGTCCATTCCTCTCTATAGATGCTGACTGACCCGCTAAGTTTCACCACCACTCCAGAAGATCAGACCAGTTAGTCATCATAGCTTTACGTTTCACATACACTCAATTGTTGTAACATCTAATACCACAAAGCAGTTTTAACAAAATAAAATGTTACCTTTTACATAACATGTGGCATTTATTTCTCATGATAGCAGCATCAGCAGCATCAACACCACAGATCAGTTGTTCATAGACACAAAAAGCTGGAGTAACTCAGCGGGACAGGCAGCAATTTCTCCTTGCCTTGAAAGCACCACAGACAACCGGTGGTGTCCCTGTGTTTGTCCAGGTCCTTCTGCCACCTAGTGGTTCAATGCTCACTGTCCAGTAGTACTTGTGGTGCCCTAGGTCACAAGAACATGCTAGCTGAATCCCAATTGTTACTTGTGAGAAAAGGGAATTGATTACAAACATAAACCAGTTAAAATTCTGAAGTGATACATATTGGGAATACGAATGAGGCAAGGACATCCATCATAAATGGTAGAGTACAAGGACTCTGTGACTACTTTAGTAACAGAGAGATCCTTGTGCCTTAGTCCAAAGATCCTTGAAGATGGCAGCTCCGCAAGATAACAGGGGTAAGCAAGCACCAAGTTTCCGTAATGGCCACAACATCATAATTCCAAGCACCGATCAAGGCTCTAGGTTCATCAGCTTTATCCACAATATTTACATTGAAGTAAACACACTTCAGCCCTTCATTATCCCCATATTCATGATCCTCACCCTGCCTGTCCTTACTTTGAAACTTGCTTGTCATAACCTCCACTTTCCCATCAGCCCTTCCATTTCCACACCCCCCCCTCCCGTTATTCTAGTTTAGACCCTCGTGAATGGCCTGTTTCCCTGATGTGTGATTCTATGACTGTCACTGTAATGACCAGTTATTTTAAATGGCTCTACAGTAAGTTGTAATAAAGTTGCAAATGCAGCTACAAGCTTCAGTTTGATCAATGGGTCCAACAATACCCAGGGTAGAAACAGTTCTGTCAAATTTCCAAATGTAACTATTCTCAATTCTCTGTTCCCTTTCTCCTTCCTTTTTGCCTCTGCCTCAATCTCCCTATTTGCCCATTTGCTTTCCTCCCCAATATCCTGTTTTACTCTATAATTTCCTTCCAGATTGACCTTCCTCAGCATGTATCCATCCTATTGCCTTTACCTCACCTTCCATTCCTCCAGTTCCGTCCAATGCGATCTATTCCCTTCCCATCACTGCTACCTGTAGAATGCCTCATCCACTTTCTTCTCAGTGCAAGGGCAGAAGATAAGTTTGTGTGATTGATTTTTATTGTGAAAATACTGAGGAAAACTTGCAGAAATACAAACACATTGGTGGTTGAAGAGACCATATTTCAATTTCGACCTGGTCTGTATTTCATACGTCCTCACCCTATTTCACCTGAAGACTACTTGACCCTGATGCTCCACATATAGCCCATGTCATATCAACAAGAGCTTTGCCAATCCATTCCCGCAGCTTTCCCCAGCTCACTTTGGTCTTCACATCTGCATCCAGGTCTGAATGTGGTGCCCTGAGGATACCATTTCCTATGGATGGTTACAAATGTGAGAAGCTATTGCAAGCCACCCCACGCTACAATTTACCTGCAGTAAGAAGAGTTGCAAATGGTGGAGAAAAGCATTTGGTGGGAGAAACCTTTTCCAGGTGCCTGGAATTTGGCCGCAGACCTATTCACTTAATTCATGGAGTCATAGAGTGATACAGTGTGAAAACAGGCCCTTCAGCCCAACTTGCCCACACCGGCCAACATGCCCCAGCTACACTAGCCCCACCTACCCGCCTTTGGTCCAGATCTCTCCAAACCTGACCTATCCATGTACCTCTCTAGCTGTTTCTTAAACATTGGGATAGCTGTTTCTTAAACATTGGCCTCAACTACCATTCATTACATTATACAACTATACAGCCTTTTGGCCCACCTTGTCCATGCCGACCAATTTGCCATTCTTGGCTGTTCCCATTTGCCTGCATTTGGCCCATATCCCTCACAACCAATCTAATTCCTTCGAAACTAAATCCAAACTAATTGCTTTGAACAAATCCCCACGACCCCTGAAACCAGCAAATTCCTGGAAGAAAATCATAAATGGATTTAAATTTACATTTTAAGATGCCTTCATGCAACAGTATGGTTGATATGACGTCCTGCCTTTACTTAAGATAATGGACAAACAATTCAAGATAAAAGCTGGTGTTATCCAGTGCGTTGTGTGATCTGAAATTTGCTGCCTGGAAGTGGGAGGAATATTTGCAGGAGACCGAGTGGGGAAATGGGACTAATCGGACAGTTCCTCCAAAGAGCTTTGTTGTTCAATGATTCATTTTCAGATTAAACACCATTGTAACTGCTGCAAGAGTGTGGTAGAAACAGCCGAGGTTTAAATCAGATCCAGTTCAGATTTTTTCCGAACATTGAATGTTGCTGCCATGTCTTGTAATTTAGTCTTCTTGCACAGTGGCAGAGTTGCTGCCCGCCAGAGACGCAGATTTGATCTTGACCACAGGTGCTGTCTGTACAGAGTTTGTTCAGTTTCCCTGTGACCATGTGGGTTGTCTCCAGGTGCTGCGGTCTCCTCCCATTATCGCTGGTTTGTCGGTTAATTAAGGGCCTGTCCCACGAGCATGCGACTGCATGCGGCAAGCGCGACCTAACGTGGTCGCTTGAGCCATACCGTCTCGCGGGGCCGGGCCCACTTCGATCGCAAGAGCCGTATGGTTGTGCGGACCTGGTCCCGACATCGCGCGGGGCTCCAAAAAATTGAGAGTGTTCAAAAACCCCGCGCGGCCCCTGCTTCCGGTTTGGTCGCGCTTGCCGCATGCAGTCGCATGCTCGTGGGACAGGCCCTTTAGTTTCTGTAAATTGTCCCTTGTGTGTGGATTGAAACTCGTGTACGGATGGTCGATGGTCGGTGTTGACTTAATGGGCCGAAGGGACTGTTTCCTCGGTGTATCTTGAAACTAAACAAAACTAAACTAAACCAAACTTAACTCCCAACAAAAGTTAATATTGTGAGCCTGTTGACAAATGAGCTCAATTGGAAAGTCACACAGTGATTATGAAGATTGAGTGGTACGATTGACCTCTTTCGGAGCAGAGCTGATCCAAACACAATGTTTTAAAACAGCAAACTACTGGAGGATCTAAGCAGGTCAGGCAGCATCTGTGGAGGGAAATGGATGAACGATGTTGTAGGTCGGGAGACGTCACAACAAAAACCTATCTGGCAATTACTTGGAAAGTATGTTTATGTATGTTAATAACCACTCTTTCCCTGGCAAACTAAACTGAGGATGTTTTTAAGATGGAGCTAGACAATGAGTGCCGGGATAGTAATGTGTCATTACCTTTGGCTTGTTCATGTTCACACATCCTCAGGGGATTTGGAATTGCCAACTCTATTATTTGCCTTTGCGTGTGATTCATTCATTCATGGCACAAATTGAGGTGAAAAGGTGTAGACTGAAACCTGGCATCCACAACTGTTTGGAGTCATTACAGGAGTTTGGGGTGTTTGGTGTAAGCCAGTGGGGAGAACAGACAAGTGTGGCCCATCTAGCTTGGGGCAGTTGAAAGTGTTGTTAAGCACGCACACACCAGACCAGCACATTGTATAGGTATGTTGCAAAGCCTACCTGAAGCGTCGCTGAAAATCTGTCGCTGCGGGTGTGTGCGATTTTGGCGCCGTTTAGAGTGGGGCGGGTTTAAAACGCGATTTTCTCTAGGCTGTTCAAATTGAAGATGTTCAGCCTTGTTAATTATTAACGAAAAATCGCTGGAAGACCCCGTCGCAAAAGCTATTATTAGTTTTAAAGGCCTTGGATAATAGTTATAGTAGTTTAAAAATCAATCTCTAAACCCGCGACCACCGACAGCCGTCAGGGTCCCATAGAGCAAACCACAGAAGGTATGTAGCTTATTTTTACATTAAAAAGGGCTTCTTAAGATCCCTTTATACAAAGTTTAATATTGCGAGTAGCTCATTTTGGGCCCATTATATCCCGCAGTATTTTTCTGGGCATTTGAGGGCACAAATCTACCGCAATGTGAACGTTCTAAACCAGCGCGTTCACAGGATCCCACTACAAAGCTGATTTAAAATGGACTTTAATTTACAGCAATTAAACACTAAATTCCTTCCATTTGGCCTATAAATTAATGTAAATGAGATTTAAAAATCATGTTTTATTGTGAATTATTTATGAATATTATTTGCACACTTAGGCTATTTAAAAATGTTAATCATTTATTAAGAAATGGATAGATGTTTAGATCTAGTAATTGAAGTTTGAAATTAGCTACACTTGGGTAACTAACTAATTATATGCTTTAATTTCAGGTCATCCAAGTAAGATTATTTTATATTTGTTTCAGAATGGTTCAATCTATGATAACTGAAAATTTCATTCAGTTCTCTTAATTTTTAAGAAAGTTATGGGCTTTTGACTGTCCACGATCACAGCTTTTTTGTTACGTCCATAGAAAATCAATAGGGAACAAGATGCTAATTTCCGAGTATGAAAATGGCCATAACTTTTTAAATACATGAGATATGAAAGTGAATTAGGTGTCAAATTAAACTTCTTTTTATGCTTTATCTGATGGGATAAATTACAGACTTGATTTTTTAAATCTCAAAATTTTGTAACATTGCTACATTGTATGAATCACCATAATGTGGCCGCAGTTCATTGAAAATTCAATGATTTTGCATATTTAGACAAGGTCCATGTAGAAATCAAATGCCGTCTTCCAAATGCTGCCCCAATGGTCTCCCAGTCTGATCTATTCAATATAACAGATGCAAGGAACTGCAGATGCTGGTTAACAAAAAAAAGACAAAGTGCTGGTGCATCTCAGCATGTCAGACAGTATCTCTTTAGAACATGGATAAGTGATGTTTCCAGTCGAGACCTGTCTTCAGACAGATTGTTGTGATCTCCTCTCTTCCAGCTTTCTTCCCTCCCACTTCTCCCGCTACCCCCACCACAACAATTAGTCTGAAGAAGGAACCCGACCTGAAATGCCACCTGTCCATGTCCTTCAGAAATGCTGCCTGACAGCTGAATTATTCAAGCATTTTATGTGTTTAAAAAAAATCTTTTCAATACCGCTCCATCACAGGAGAGATAGTGACCTCACCTGACCAAGGTACTGGTGTTACAGTGGAAGAGCATGTTGGGGATAGTGATCACGTCTCCGTAGGTTTTAAGATTAGTCTGAATAGGGAGACGGCTAGACCTTGCAGGGAATTACTAAATTCAAGTCAATTCATAGAAAATAGGTGCAAGAATAGGCCATTCGGCCCTTCGAGCCAGCACCGCCACACAATATGATCATGATAATCCAAATCTAAGTATCCCATTCCTGCCTTTTCCCCATATCCCTTGATTAATTTGGAACCAAATCTAACTCTCTCAAAAACATCCAGTGAATTGGCCTCCACTGCCTTCAGTGACAGAGAATTCCACAGATTCACAACTCTCTGGGTGAAAAAGTTCTTAAATTCAACTAAACTATAACATTATTAGGCAGGAGCTTGGGAGGGTGCAGTGGAGGCAGCTATTATTTGGCAAGTCCACATCTGACATGAAGGAGTCGTTTAAAAGCCAGTTCATTGAAGTTCAGAACCGGCAAGTTCCAGTGAATAGGAAGAACAAGGATGGCAAAGTAAGGCAACATTGGGTGATCAAAGTGGTTGTAAACCTTAACAACTTCTCCTTAGACTCCTCCCACTTCCTCCAAATCCAAGGCGTAGCTATGGACAGCAGCTATGCCTGCCTCTTTGCAGGGTACCTCGAACAATCACTGTTCCAGGCATACACTGGCCCTATCCCCGAACTCTACCTCCACTACATTGATGACTGCATCGGTGCTGCCTCCTGCACCCGTGCAGAACTCACTGACTTCATCAACTTCACAACTAATTTCCATCCTGCACTCAAATTCACTTGGACCATCTCCGACATCTCCCTACCGTTTCTAGATCTCACAGTCTCCATCACAGGAGACAGACATCCATTACAAACCCACTGACTCCCATAGCTATCTAAACTACACTTCTTTCCATCCTGCTTTCTGTAAAGACTCTATCCCCTACTTCTAATTCCTCCGTCTACGCCGCATCTGCGCCTAGGATGAGGTTTTCCATATCTGGTCAGCGGAGATGTCCTCATTCTTTAGGGAACAGGGGTTCCCCTCTTCCATTATAGATGAGGCTCTCACTGGTGTCTCCTTGAAATCCCGCAGCTCCACTCTTGCTCCCCCTCCCCTCCATTCGTAACAAGGACAGAGTCCCCCTTGTCCTCCCTTCCACCCCATCAGCCATTGCATATAGCACAAAATCCTCTGACATTTTCACCACCTCCAACGGGATCCCACTACTAGCCACGTCTTCTCATCTCCACCCCTTTATGCTTTCTGCAGAGACCGTTCCCTCCGCAACTCCCTGGTCAATTCGTCCCTTCCCATCCAAACCACCCCCTCCCCAGGTACTTTCCCCTGCAATCGCAGGAGATGCAACACTTGTCCCTTTACCTCATCTCTTGACTGCGTCCAAGGACCCGGACAGTCTTTTCAGGTGAGGAAGAGGTTCACTTGCACCTCCTCCAACCTCATCTACTGTAATCCGCTGTTCCAGGTATCGACTCCTGTATATCGGTGAGACCAAGCGCAGGCTCGGCTATCATTTCGCTGAAACCTACACTTAGTCCACGTAAACATACCTGATCTCCCAGTTGCTCAACACTTTAACCAAAAAAATGAATAACCGTATCATGGAAATAGTTTTGTATAGTTTCTTTAAACTCGGTTTCTATTAATGTGAAATGTAGTTTAGAAATGCATTTTAAGCCACATTAATTCCAGTCAAACATTATTTTGATACCAATGGGGTTAAGAGACATTTTTAAAGCAAAGTCTACTTTTTGCAATGCTGCCCAAGAGTTAATTTAGCTTGGGACAAGGTAGAAATAAAGAGAGTAATCACACATCTCAGAACAAGCACATGGTTGGGTGCAACCTGCAGCCGCATTGTTCAATGTGCTTAGATTGGACATTTTATCCCCATTGTTAACCAGTCATCATACTTCAAGCTCAAAACACCTGGCAGGAGGTAATTGAGCAGGATACCTGTGTTGGAAATTGCAGCTGGCTCTGTCAGACCATGCTGTTGAAACCCCAACGTGAATTGTTTCCTGTGAATATAATAAAAATAATAATAATAACTTTATTAGTACAGCACTTTTCAGAAAATTGAATGCAACCCAAAGTGCTTTCCACATAAACACAGGTCTAAACAATAATACCATTTAAAACAGTAAGAGCCATGGGCAGTTAATTGCATAAAAAGCACTGATTTATATAAAAAGATAAAATTGAGAGTGTAAAAGCACAATGGAAGTAAAGTAAATTAAAAGCTTGATTAAAAAGATAAGTATTTAGCTGCCGTTTAAAAATGCCAACTGTGTGGGCGTCTCTCATAGCCCTGGGTAGGGTATTCCACAACTTGGGGGCGTCATTGAAAAAGGCTGCCTCAACTAATTTATTTTATTGCTGCGGTATTGAGTGGCAGTAATACAGTATTAATATACCGTAAGTTTACCGGTTTGGCTTTGATCAGATGCCTGCACTCTGCAAGTTTAGCTGCACACTTTTATGATGTGTTTTCTTTCTGCTAGAGCTACTGCCTAACATCGCTCGAGACCCAGGCTCAATCCTGACTACGGGTGCTGCTTGTACAGAGTTTGTACGTTTTCCCTGTGACCGCATGGGTTTTCTCCAGGTGCTCTGGCTCCCTCCCACATTCTAAAGACATGTAGGTTTGTAGGTTAATTGGCTTTTGTAAATTGTCCCTAGTTGTAGGATAGAATTAGTGTATGGATGATTGTTTGTCTGCGTGGACTTGGTGGGCCAAAGGGGCTGTTTCCACGCTGCATATCTAAACTAAACTAAGCAATCATCTGAGAATCAATAATCCCAATGCTAAATATGCATTGACCATTTCTCTCCACAGGTGCTGCCTGACCTTAGTTCCTCTAGCAGTTTGTTTTCGCTCAAGATTCCAGCAGTCTGCATGTCTCTCCAACAACACCACCCATACTGGACGCAAGCCTCAGTTCTGTAAGGTCAAGGAAAGCAATTGAATGATCAATTCCTGGTTTTGTCAACAATGGCAACAATGTAAGTCAGTCAGCGACACTGGAAGTATTAGAAATCGGTCGTTCCACTCTCTATTGGTCCTTCCAATTTTTCTTGTCTGGAGATCATAAGGTCATAAGTGATAGGAGCAGAATTAGGCCATCCGGCCCATCAACTTTGCTCCGCCATTCAATCATCTCTCCCTCCTAACCCCATTCTCTTGCCTTCTACCCGTAACCCCTGACACCCGTACTAATCAAGATATACTATTCAGCTAAATAAATACAAGCGATGTGAGCATCCAGCCTCACTACTTCTGTCTCAGTGATATATTGTGTCGTTTCTTGTGGCTGAAGCATTGCCCAGAACGAAAGGTCCACCTTCTTGTGGGATTGCTATGTGAAGTTTGTTCCCTTCTTTTATGTCTACCTGACTCTTAACTCATTGCCCAACCCATAATAATAATAATAATAATAATATATTTTATTGTCATTGCACGTCAGTGCAACGAGATTTAGTATGCAGCTCCAACCGATGAAAAAGAAAAGTAAAATAAATAAATAAGCTGTGTAGCCATGAGAGCAAGTGTATCATGTACCACTCTCTTTACCACTTTATTTACTTGTGCTGCCACTCTCAGGGAGTTAAAGGGCTTTCTCACTGTGCGACCTGAAGCAAGACTTAACAAGATTTAACATCGTGGGAACCTTCTGCGATAGCAGTACGGCATTCGTGGACCACCGAGGACCTCCGTGGCGCTAACGGCAGGTAGTCGTGTGACTTGGTAAGGTCGGGAGAAAATTCAAACATTTTTGAATTTCTCCAAGAGTGCCTTGAGCACTTTTTGGTGAGCGTTGCAACATTGTATGAACGCAGTGGCCCGTGCGATATCCGTAATAACTCTTGCGGGTACCGTGGGAACTCCTGCGAACGGTGAGTAACTGAGCAGTTTGATTGTCAGTGCTTGTTTTACCTCATTGTTAAATAAATATATTTTTTACTATCAGATTGATGTCTGCAATTCTTCATTAACACATCACTACAAGATGAATGTCTCTAATGTTATAATCCCTCTCATGCTGAAACACAAAATAGTTGAAGGGAGGTGAAATAATCATTTTCATTCTTTTTCATTTTTGAGTGTTCAGGTACCTCACTTGCTGAGCTATTTTACTCCAGCAGTTTGTGTCTCTTTTTGTCTAAAGCAGTTTCTAAGACTGGAGGAACTCCGCGGGCCAGGCAGCATCTTCGGAGGGAAATGGACAGGCGACCCTTTCTTCAGGCTGCCTTATCTCTCCCCCCCCCCCCCCCGCTCCCCCCAACTCCCACCCACACACACAAATGCTGGAGAAACTCAGCGGGTGCAGCAGCATCTATGGAACGAAGGAAATAGGCAACGTTTCGGGCCGAAACGTTGCCTATTTCCTTCGTTCCATAGATGCTGCTGCACCCGCTGAGTTTCTCCAGCGTCCAGCATCTGCAGTTCCTTCTTAAACACAAATGCACCGAGTTCCTCCAGCACTTCGTGTTTTGCTCAGTATTCCAGCATCCGCTGTCTCCCGCGTCTCCAATAAAACAAAACTACTGTCAAAAGGGTGAAGAATAGGGGCAGAGATAGATACATTCCTGATTAGTGCGGCTGTCAGGAGGTTATGGGGAGAAGGCAAGAGAATGTGGTTGAGAGGGAGTGCCCATCTGTTACTATTAATTGGACAGTTCGGTCTGTGAAACGCAACACGCCAGCCCCGACATCCAGCCCGGTGGTCAGTCCTTTGAAGATAGACACCAGTTTGGAGCAACTCAGCGGGACAGGCAGCATCTCTGGAGAGAAGGAACGGGTGGCGTTTCGGGTCGAGAGCCTTCTTCAGACTGAAAGTTTCACCTCTCAGTAGATAATAAATTATGACAATCATCACGGTCAATGTGAGACACAGTCTTTATTCCTATTTGACAAAATAAAAAGACGACTTCTTGCACATATTGAGAGAAGGTGCATCACACCAAACAACATTTGTCTAAAAAAAACCAGATTATTCTTCAGCTCATTAAAGAGCTCGGGTGAAAAAAACCAATATAGTGTGTGAAAAAAAGTAACATCATTTGTGCCACGTGATTAACAACACTACAGTCCACGATGTTCATTCAAGATTAACGGGAAAGATCGGGAGACGGACAAGTCACTCACACAAATAACAGAAATGCCGAGTACCGTGGGAACTCTTTATCGTGGGAACTCTTTGGAGTTCCCACAATAAGGCAGCCATTCCAAACCGCCCCGCGCGGCTTGGAATGGCTGCGGGACTGCGAGCTCACGCCGGGGGCTCTAACACCAAGAACCCGGTGCGCGACCTTGCATCACCCGGCGTGGCTTTAATGGCCACGGGACAATTCGCCATCGCCCGCCGCGGGCTTTGACTTTGACTCTGACATCGGGGGGGAGAGTGCAGTGGAGAGAAAAGTTTTTTTGGCCTTCCATCACAGCAATGTGATGGATGTTTATGTAAATTATGTTGTGTCTTGGGTCTATTTGTTTGTAATGTATGGCTGCAGAAACGGCATTTCGTTTGGACCTCAAGGGGTCCAAATGACAATAAATTGAATTGTATTGTATTGTATTGTATCTTTATCGTGCGGAACTCGTGCTGGACCACGACCACTTCACTCGGGTGACATCTTGCTTCAGGTCGCACCGTGAGAACTGGCCATTAGGCACTTGGACCACAAGACTCGTCTTTACATCAATGTTGTTCATGCCATTAATTATATATTTCCCCCTCATATTTGATCTCCCAACGTTCAACACCTCGCACCTGTTCGTGATAAACTCCCACTGCCATTTCTCTAACCATTTCTGCAGCTGATCTATATCCTACGGAATACTTTAACAGCCTTCCTCACAGTCCATAATCCCAACAATCTCGGTGTCATCTGCACACATACTAACCAAACCATCTACGTTTACCTCGAAGTCATTTATGTATATCATAAACAGCAGAGGTCCCAGTACAGATCCCTGCGGAACTCTACCGGCCACAGACCTGTTGCCTGAATATTGTACTTCCACCACAACCCTCTATCTTCTGTCAGTAAGCCAGTTCTGAATCTACACAGCCAAGTCACTGTAATCCCATGCATATTAGTCAGGGGGAACAGAAGGTGCAAGACTCATACTTCTTGCACCAAGGCATCCAGGTAATCACTTAAGGGCCTGTCCCACTAGCATGCGATTGCATGCGTCTAGCGCGACCAAACGTGGTGGCTTGAGGCGTAGGGCCTCGCGGGGCCGGTCCCACTTCCAACCGCGGAGCTGTCAGGAGTTTTGCGGGGCTGGTCCCGACATCATACTCACCAATCAGCTGGGCAGGAGGCGGGCCGACTGAATTTGGACGTCGCATGGCGTCGGGCGGTTACATCATCACACAACGGCACGCCGGGTGGCGACGTCATCGCGCAATGCCACGCGCTAGGCATACGCCGTCAAGACGCTGCGTATGGCATCGAGACGCTGCGTACGCCCGTCGAGGCGCTGAGTACGGCCTCAATGCGGCTGCGGGCCGACAGGCCGTTGCCGCGCGGAATTTTTGGACAGTGTCAGTTTTTCGGAGCCCCGCGCGATGTTGGGACCAGCCCCGCACAACACCATACGGCTCCGGTGATCGAAGTGGGACGGCCCCGTGAGGCCGTACGGCTCAAGCGACCACGTTAGGTCGCGCTCGCCGCATGCAGTCGCATGCTGGTGGGACAGGCCCTTTACGACTGTCTCTGAGGTGCATTACACTACAAAAATACATCAATAAGTTATAAAATAAAAACAGAAAGTTCAAAAAATATATGACATTTTTCTTGTTACCATTGCAACAAAGGGCCATTATAATTCTGTTGCCATCTGGATTATGATTCACACAGAGTGTGTTTTTCTAAAGAAGTTTTATTACAGTGACTGATTTGTTCTTCTGTTTATATTTGACGAGATGGAAAGAATGCCACCTGGTTCCCAGGCTCTAACCACCTCTGAGAACACTCCATCACCTCAGGGACATTCGTCCGAGAGTGACCTGCTCCAGCTCTGTATGACTTCAGTGCTATTGACTTGTGAGAATGTCCTGGGTTTAAAGGGGCCGATTTCTTTCACCTTCAAACAAGGAGGTTTATGCACTGCACAGTTAGCAAGTTTAACCGAGGTGCAGTTTATGGTCTCTTCTCCTCTTGCCTCTGTGCCACTAACTTGTTAATGATGCACATAAGTGCAGATGCAAACATGTTAACGCAAACCATGGTTCATATCTAGAGGGACAAAAACTGGACAGATTTACTTTTTTTTTAACTTTATGAAACATTTTATTAAGGTTCATCACATTGTGATCCATTGCTTACGGATTTCACTTTATGTAATAGTCTTTTTTATTGCAGATTCCCAATATTTTCAACTGTTTTGCAATCTGCAGTTCCCCATTAAGGACCACCACTAGTAGAGCAGCTGCCTCACAGTCTCAAATACCTGGGTTCGTTCCTGACTTTGGGTGCTGTCTGTGTGGAGCTTGCACGTTCTCCCTGTGACCTTGTGGGTTTCTACTGAGTGCTCCAGTTTCCTCCCAAATTCCCAAAGACACATTGGTTTGTAGGTTAATTGGCCCTCTGTAAATTGTCCCTCGTGTGCAGTAGTGGGTGAGAAAGTGGGATAAAATAGAACGAGTATGAACGGATGAATCGATGGTTGGCATGAACTCAGTGGGCTGAAGGGGTAGTTTCCATACTGTATCTGTCATTGCAGCTGCAGTGTACATCTTGCCACAATTACGTGCTGCCACTGGAGACAATGTAAGTGGAAAGGGCCACTCCCACTTGGCGATTTTTTCTGCTACTGCCGGCGTCATTCACTGACGTATCAGGGTCGCCGAAAGATTTTGAACATTTCAAAATCCAGCGGCGACAAAAAAATGTTGCGACACTTGAGGAAACACCACGCGTCAATACGTCATCACGCCGTGACTTTTTCGGTGACCTGATATGTCAGTCAATGATGCCGGCAGTTGCCGAAAAAATCGCCAAGTAGGACAGGCCCTTAAGACAATTTGTTTGGCTTGAATAACTCACAATTACATTCTAGGAGGTAGCAATTTCATCCAGTGACAACAACCGTGGCTCTGTGGCATCACAGGATGGCAAAATATACAGAGGAACAAAGATGAACCAGACACGATCATAGTTCAGCATTGTGCATAATGGGGAGATTTCTAAACCTATCTATGTATAAACAATGATTTTCAAAAAGTCTCTCCAGGTGCGGCAGAGCTTCACCTGCACCTCCTCCAACCTCATCTATTGCATCTGCTGCTCTAGATGTCAGCTGCTCTACATCGGTGAGACCAAGCTTAGGCTTGGCGATCGCTTCGCCGAACACCTCAGCTCGGTTCGTAATAACCAACCTGATCTCCCGGTGGCTCAGCACTTCAACTCCCCCTCCCATTCCGAATCCGACCTTTCTGGCCTCGGCATCCTCCATGGCCAGAGTGAGGACCACCATAAATTGGAGCAGCACCTCATATTTTGCTTGGGCACTGGCTCCTCCTCTTCCTTTCTTCTTCCCACACCCACATCAGTCTGAAGAAGGGTTTTGGCCCGCAACGTTGCCCATTTCCTTTGCTCCAAAGATGTTGCCTCACCCGCTGAGTTTCTCCAGCATTTTTGTCTACCTATGTATAAACAATGATATTGGTTCAAACTCTACAATGGCAGCCGTGGAATTTAAATTCAGAAAGTTATATCAGGAAAGTAAAGTTAAATAAAAAATAAAACAAAGTTGGTGATTGTGATCAGAGAGGCATTGGACTATATAAATTGATCCCAGCTGGTTCATCAATATCCTTACTGAATCAGTAGGAGCAGAGGTGGCCATTTCCTGCCTGGTCCACCATGCATTACCATTGTGACTCATCAAACAAATTAATTATCCTGCTCCGCCCTTCTCCCTATATCCCACAGTCCTTCAGCCTTGAGGCAAATATAAGTATACGATGAAGAGCATGAACTGGTTGCATCATGGCTGGTTTGGAAACTGAACAATTAGAAATTATGGAGTTTGCAGAAAGTGGTGGACATTGCCCAGTCCATCACACCAACTGACCACCCCACCGTCGAAAGGATCGACAGCAATTGCTGCCTCAAGACAGCAGCTAATGTCATTAAAGACCCACATCACCTATGCCCACATCTCACTGTTACCATCGGGAAGAGGTACAGGAACCCGAGAACCATTATCTCCAGGTTCAAGAGCAGCTTCTCATTACCATCAGGTTCAAGAATCATCTTGCACAAGCCTGACCACAACCCTACACAGCATTGAACCACTACAGGCTTTGCCCTATTATTGGTTACTCTATGTACTTTTGCTTTTGCACTATCGTGGTTGTTCCCTTAGATTAACTGATAATTTATTGTATCTTTTTTGTTGCATCCTGTAAAGCTGGAAAGCTGCAGGAAGTAAGAATTTATTTATCCGGTTCATATCCTGTGCATACAACAAATAAACATTTTTTGAACTCTTGAATCTTGAAATATCTAACTCCATCCTCAATATACATGAAATCATATACTTCATTATTTTGGCATCCATGGGAGTGAATTCCACAATTTCACTCATCCTTGGGTGAAGAGGCTTCTCGGGCCAGGTTTTGGACTTCCCCGTCATCAGGAATATTCTTCCTCTGATAAGGAGACCTAAAACTACGCACAATGTTCAAGGTGCAGTCTCATCAAGGCCTGGACAATTGCCACCTCTCTGCCCACTGATCCCCCACATTTCCACTGACCACTGTGACCTCCATTCCCTCTGCCCACTGTGACCTCCATTCCCTCTGCCCACTGTGACTCACGTTCTCTGTACACTGATCCCTCACACCCTCTGTTGACCATGACCCTCATTCTCTGCCAACCTCCCTGTCCACAATGACCCTCACTCTCCCTGTGACTCTCATTCCCCCAGCTGATTTACCCAGACTCCCCCTAATCTCCTACTCACTCCCCCACTCCCACTGCCCATTGCGACCCCCACTGGGTGGTGGACGGTACCTACATGGATTTTACAAAGCCGTTAAATAAAGTTTCCAATAGTAGGCTGATCCAGAATATTAAGATGCATGGGATTAACAGTGACTTGGTCATATAGATTTATAACTGTCATGTTGAATGAAGACGCAGGGAGGAGGTAGTGGTAGGGCAGTATTCAGGCTGTCGGTCTGTAACCAGTTCCGCAAGGATCTGTGCTTAAACCTCTGCTGTTTATGATATATAACTAAATGGCTTGGATGCCAATGTGGATGAGTTGATTAGTAAGTTTATAGATGATACCAAGATCACTGGGATCACAGACTTTGAGAAAGTCTATCAAAGTTTACAGTGGGATATAGATCAGCCTCAGAAATAAGCAGAGAAATGACAAATGAAGTTTAATCCGAGCAAGAAAGACATGCTGTCCTTTAGGAGGATGAATGTAAGGAGAAAATATGGCATTAATGGCAAGACCTTTATTTAGCGATGTTACAATACCTACCTTCAACGGCGCTGCACTTCTGCCACTGGCCGTGTGCACGACTTTGCCGCCTTGGGGGGGGGGGGGTGGGACGGGATTAAAATACCGTTTTCTCCTGCCTGTCGGAGTAGAACTTTCTCAGGCTGTTAAGATGCTGAAGAATAATCGATCCGACTTGCGTTCTCGGACATATTTTTTTTTTTAAATCGCGGGACAATTTAATCCCTGGAGTAAACATAAGGTAAGTCGTGTATTTTACATATACACTTGCTTCTTATGATGACTTTAATCCAAATTTCATTGGCGAAAATGTGATTTTGGCCCCATACGAACCGGCAGTGTTTTTCCTGCCGATATGGGGTTCAAATTCACTGCAACCGCAACGTTCCAATCGATCGCGTTCCACAAAAACCCACTCGCAAGATGAGTAAATTGGCCATTAATTTACGGGAATTAAACATTAAATTCCTTCCATTTGGCCTATAAATTCAAGACAATGAGATTTAAAATAGTAAGATTAAACGAAAACTTACCAGTTTGAAGTTTGATCTTTATTTTATGAGGAGTTACATTGAGGGATTACGTGAAGAAGCCCCGCCAGTTCGCATGTGCGTCAATCTTCAAAGCAGCGGTGTGAAATCACAGATAACAGTAATTGAAGTGACATAGTAAGATTAGAGAAGGCTAGTCAGATGACCTTTATGAGGGTTGGGAGCGGAGGGCACGTAATCCCTCAACGTAACTCCTCATAAAATAAAGATCAAACTTCAAACTGGTAAGTTCTCGTTTAATCTTACTATTTTACTTCGGAGTCACGTGAGTGACTACGTGAAGATTTCAAAGCTCTGTGATTTCATGCCGTGAGAAACGAGTCTACACAACCACAACTGCTTCATTGACAGACGAGGGAAACATTCATAATGCATACAGTCATGACATAGATTTAAAACATGCTGATGCTGTTAATGAAGTAATAATAATAGTAACACCTCTCACCCGGGTGGAACTATAATAAAACGAAAAATAGAGTTGACAAATACCCCTGGTCTGGCAATGGGCTATTATAAAATGTTTGGAAATTTGTTTGTTTGACCATACTTCAGCCGTTAGGATGTGGTCCAGCAGAACGTAAATAACCCTTGCTGCTGATGTTGTAGCAGCCCTGGTGGAGTGAGATCTGTAAATCATTATCTACTCCTGCATAAATCAAACCCCGTTTTATCACCTGGAAAAGGTCTGACCGGACACGTTCTTATAAAGTTTTTTGTAACTAACAAGCATTGCTAGTTCAGAGCCTCAAAGGCTCTTGGTGACCTTGACGTGTTGTTGTATATATGTGCCCTCCCATAACCAAAGGTCCCAGAGTATGCCTTGAACTATTTTGAGACCTGACACCCCTACTGCTCTGCTTAAGTAATTATAAACATAAAATATTATATATATTATTTACAGATGTAATCAATTATGTAGCGACTGAGCCTGTTGCGCTAAACCAGCGCCAGGAGGATAACTACCTTATGGGATCCGGCCAAAGCTGGAGCCCCCTGGTGAAATAGTGTTAACACAATGTCAATATCCCATACTGCATTGTACCTATCTTGGGAGAACTTGTGCGAAAGATATCCTTTACAAACTCGATATCCGGGTTGAACCCGACAGAGTGGGTCTCGTTTGTTGCAGCAAATATGATGGGAAGGCACGTTGGCACAATGATTGGCCCTATAACTCAATTATTGTCAAAAGACCATTTAAAATGAACTCCAAGACGTCAGTAATCTGTACTGTTTTAAATGCAACATGAGCATTAACTAAACGCTTACCATCTCCTGAAAAAGAAATGTACTGCTTTTTTGGTGCAATCCCAGCACTCTGGAGTGAGCACATACAAGGATAGGTGTGACAACCCAAGCCGTCGGGGCAGTCTATTCAGAATCTGCAAACATAAATTGATTTTATCATGCACAGGCTGATTTCCCGAGCCACAGGCTGAACCAGCAACGTTTACGTTTAGAATAACTGTATAAGGTTGTATCATTATTCCCGACAAATCGGGACTCAAAGCTGCATAGGCCAACCAGCCATTAGGACATTTTTTTTAAACAGGATCTTTATGACATTATTTGAAGTCCCGACTAATGAGGCAAAATGGAGGAAGACATAAAAGACCATTCCTCCTCCTTGTAGCACGAATGTATCTTTCGCCACTGTTTATGCCCCATATTTTTGCAACCTGTGAATAAGCATGAAAACCAACATATCGATATTCGATGTTCTATTGAACCAGAATTTCATAAATACTGTGTGATACAACACCCATTCTGTGTTGTCATTGATCTGCACTTGACGATACATCAGTGGCAAATGAGATTAGGTAAAGTATTACAGGATACTTTTACTTGATTGTACCCATGTGACTAACATATGTCACCATCATAGTGTATCAATCTGAAGTTGAGCATGTAGATTATGCATATTCGCTCCATCACTCTTTAACCCATAGAATGCATGTAGGGTCTATAGATAGTTGATACCAATAACTGAAGAATTGGCAACATGCAAATCTTCTTCGCCTCCAAACTAGAGATGACATTCACAATTTCCCACGTTAGGGCCATTAGCATCAGTTTGCAATATAACTGAAATTTTTACTGACCAAACTACTGGAGCAATGCTGAATACTGTTTGTCAATCATTGTGACTTTGGTAGCTTCAGCTAGTAATAGCATAGGTGTGTTAACAATGACCTACATGGCACTTTAGAGTTTGCAATTAGCATGGTGTCAGTTCTCCCACTTGCACAGCTGAATCACAGCTATTAAAT
The DNA here is from genome assembly GCF_010909765.2 of Amblyraja radiata. Classification (NCBI taxonomy): domain Eukaryota; kingdom Metazoa; phylum Chordata; class Chondrichthyes; order Rajiformes; family Rajidae; genus Amblyraja; species Amblyraja radiata. Next base: position 38,513,646 of record NC_045975.1, read on the forward strand.
TGTCAATTAGTCTTAATAAATAGAAGGCTGGTTTATAACAACAAGGCTGTTACAGGTTTCTATTAACTCCAATCTGTTGCCCAGGGCGGAGTTATAGGCCAATTAATAGTTAAAGGTAAATCCCAATGACCAAGTCTATTTGGTAACAACTTAATTTTAACTGGATAGAGGAGCCCAATTTCTCAAAGATGGTTTGAGACTGAAACAGTGGATTTTAGCAAAATACAGTGTTAAAAATATCATCCAGGCAAGACATCATACTGTTATTATTGCCTCATCATAGCAATTGCCTCCTCCAAATATCTCTGATGATCACTGTAAATGGGAACACCTTATGAAACCAGTTGTTCATCAGCCATTTTTCATAACGAACAGTCCACGCCTGCCATAATTTTGTGCCTACACGACAACTCTGGCCCGATTTCCGAGCCTGTCTTGCAAGACAATCTTGGCCATAATACTGAGCCTATCTGATAATTCTGACCTGTCTTAAAAGACAACTCTGGCCATAATTCTGAGCCTGTCTCGAAAGACAATTCTGGTTATATCCTCAGACTCGGCATCAGATTTACACTGACCCGGCATGGTCTCCTCCTCCAGAGGGAGACATTAAGCAGCCCTGTCACCAGGCGCTGCTGGCGCAGGCTCTGCCATAGGCCGGCGCTGCCATAGACTAGGCATCAACATTAAGCAGCTCTGTCCAAGGCGCTGCTGGCGTGGGCTCTCCATAACCCGGCGCTGCCATAGACTCGGCATCAACATTAAGCAGCCCTGTCCAAGGCGCTGCTGGCACGGGCTCTCCCATAGGCCCGGCTCTGGCACAGACTCGGCATCCACATTAAGCAGCCCTGTCCAAGGCGCTGCTGGCGCGGGCTCTCCCATAGGCCCGCGCTGACACAACTCCTGCTAGTGTATCTAGATGGAGCATCCTCTCCATAAGGAGCTCCATCCTGGGCAGCCTCCAAATTTTCTACATTACCGGAGGGGAACCCTCCCAGCACTAGGGCTGACCATTTTGGTCGGTTTTACCCCATACCCTGGGGACCACTGCGGTATGGGCACCGCATGCTGCTGGATTTTCCCTCTCCGGGAACCCCAGCATCTGTATACTTTACCGGAGGGGAACCCTCCCGGCACTAGGGCTGACCGTTCTGGTCCGTTTTTTACCGCAAATCCTGGGGACCACTGCGGGCTGGGCGCCGCATTGCTGCGGTATTTCCCCAGTGTTTGGAAGTCACTGACCGTCTTGTCAGTGACTGGGATTTCTGGAGAGAAGGAATGGGTGATGTTTCGGGTCGAGGCCCTTCTCTCCAGAGATGCTGCCTGTCCTGCTGAGTTACTGCAGCTTTTTGTCTCTACCTTTGGATTAAACCAGCATCTGCAGTTCCTTCCTACTCAAGACCTTTAATAGCATTGATATACAGAGGCATTCTGGGATCAAAGGGCATAACTCACAAAGTGACAACACAAGTAAATAGAATGATAAAGAAGACATTTTGAAGGCATTTGGAATTTTTGCTTGCATTGGTCAGCGCATTGAGTATAAAAAACAGGAAGTCATGATGCAGGTTTATAGGACTTTGGTTAGGACTTAGATTAGACTTTGGAGTATTGCATGTATTTTGGTCATCCCAATGCAGGAAGGAAATGGAGGGTTTGGAAAGGGTGTAGAAGAGGTTTACCAGAATGATACCTAGGTTAGGTGATGTTAGCGACAGGGAAGAGGTTGGACAGACTTGGATTATTTTCTCTGGAAAGTTGGAGGTGTGAGAAGAGACCTGATAGATGTATATTGACATAAATAAGGTAGACAATCAGAACCTGTTTCCCAGGATAGAAAAATCAGATACCAAAGGGTGTAGCTTTAAGATGAGAGGTGGGGGGGGGGGCAACTTTTTCACGCAGAAGGTAGTGGGTATATGGAATGTGCTGTTAGAGGAGGTAGTTGAGGCATATGGACAGGAACATGGATAGGAAAGGTTTAGCGGGATATGGGCCAAACATAGGCAGGTGGGACTAGCACAGATCTTGGTCAGCATGAGCAAGTTAGACTGAAGGGCCTGTTTCCATATGACATTTATGACTCTAGATGATAGTGGGATGTAAGAGACTATTGGTAGGCATATGGATATGCCCAGGCAGATAAGAGCTGGATTTGGCATAATGTTCAGCACAAACATTGTGGGCAGAAGAGACTATGCCTGTGCTATAGGCTTTGGAATGGGTGCAGGAGGTTGACCAAAATGGATTAGGGGGCATAAGCGACAGGGGCAGTTTTTTGTTGTTGCACAGAGACAATAGGTGCAGGAGTAGGCCATTTGGCCCTTCGAGCCAGAACCGCCATTCATTGTGATCATGGCTGATCATCCACAATCAGTACCCCGTTCTAGCCTTCTCCCCATATCCCTTGACTCCGCTGTCTTTAAGAGCTCCATCTATCTCTCCCTTGAAAGCATCCAGAGAATTGGCCTCCACTGCCTTCCGAGGCAGAGAATTCCACAGATTCACAACTCTCTGGGTGAAAAAGTGTTTCCTCATCTCCGTTCTAAATGACCTACCCCTCATTCTTAAACTGTGGCCCCTGGTTCTGGACTCCCCCAACATCGGGAACATGTTTCCTGCCTCTAGCGTGTCCAATGCCTTAATAAACTTATATGTTTCAATAAGATACCCTCTCATCCTTCTAAATTGATTCTAAGTGTATAGAAGCCCAGCCACTCCATTCTTTCAACATATGATGGGAGCCTGGACCACGCTGCCAGTGGTGGTGGTGGAGGCAGATATGGTAGTGGCATTTAAGAAGCTTTTAAATAGGCACACAGATATGCAGGGAAGGGAGGGATATGGATCATATACAGGCAAAGGAGATTAGTTTAATTTGGCATCATGTTTGGCATAAACATTGTGGGCAGTAAGGCCTGTTGCTATGCTGTAATGTTTGATCTTTAACCCCTCCTCATACAGCACGCCATGCATTCTTGGAACTGTTCCCTTCCCTCCCATAATGTTCCTCCATGGTCTGCTCCACCATTTCCACCAGTCAGTCTGTTTTAATTACACAGGGCCACTTACCTGCAGGAGATGCATCACCTGCATTTTTATTTTCTTTCCCAGAGTTAGGGACCCAACTTAAACAACAATTCACTTGTATGTCTTCCAGTCCGGTTTAAACTACATTCAGTGGTCACAAAGTGTTCCCCACATGTTTGAAGAATCAATGGCAGGTTGAGTCATCACTTTACACATCCATTGGGTCCTAAGGCGATCCCAAACTTCTAGTTAGCCTGAACATAGAACGTGGGAGAGCACATCAAAGGAAAAGGCCCTTCAGCCATAATATCCATGCTGTACATGTTGCCAAGTTCTCTGCCTGCATGTGATCCATGCCTCTATTCCCTGCTTCCATCTGCTCATCTAAAATCTCAAAAGAAGCCATGATTGTGCCTGCCTCCACCACCACAGCATGGTCTAGACACCCACCACTCTCAAAGCTATGCCCTCTAGTCTTTGGCATTCCACCTTGGGAAAAAGGTTCTGACTGTCTACCCTATCTGAGGTAGACCAAAAATGCTGGAGAAACTCAGTGGTTGAGGCAGCATCTATGGAGAGAAGGAATAGGCGATGTTTTGGGTTGAGACCCTTCTTCAGACCCTCGTCTACCCTATCTATGCTTCTCATAATTTTATACACTTCTATCATGTCTCCCCTCAGCCTCTGACGTTGCAGAGAAAAGATCCAAGTTTATCCAATCTCACCTTATAGGCAATATGTTCTAATTCAGACAGTATCCTGGTAAACCTCTCCACATCAGTCCTGTAATGGGATGATCAGAACAGCACACAGTTTTCCAAATGCATCCAAATACTCCAAATTCTGACCTTAATTCTAGATTGGGTTTTCATTCCGACCTCTCTGTCTTTGTCTTTCTGTTCTCTTCCAACAAAGATCCTTAGAGGTGTACAAAATCATGAGCGGAATAGATCGGATAGTCGCAGTCTTTTGCCGAGAGTAGGGGAATCAAGAATCAGAGGATATAGGTTGAAGGTGAGGGGAGGAAAGATTTAATGGGAACCTGAGGGGTAACTTTTCATGCAAAGGGTGGTAGATGTATAGAACGAGCTGCCGGTGGAGGCAGTTGAGGCAGGTACTATCACAATATTTCCACGCTGTATGACAACGATTATGACTCTAAAACCCAGGGTGAGTTCATGTTATAGTGTAAATTGCTCATTCTAAGCTTCCCCCCAGTCTAGTTTCAGTCAAAAACCACTGAATTAAGCACTTGATCAACTAATCTTTATTTTGACAAAACACAATTACAGTTCAACTACTGTACCTATCCCACCGCGGGTTCGATCCTCATGTATGCCTGATCAAGCCCTCTAGGGCTCGCTCAAACAGACACTCCAGAAGGTCACGCAGTCCCAAACGCTCTCACAGAAGATCGACGCGGGACCTCGTGGTAGCTAACTTTTATAGGTCCCCAGACCTCAAGGGGCTGAACCACATGGGGGTGGTCTCTATATAATCCAATTACAGATATCGATTAACCCCGTACATAACAGACATTTCCCGAATCCAATAATAGAGGCTAATATATTGTATTCGAACAGAGCTTCTCGAAGGAAGCAAACCTTGCAACATTTACCCTGGTCTGCAAGAACACCAGACAAGGCTCAATACCTCATCCAATCACCATTCGGCAAAGTGAAACTCTGCAACATAATTTACAATTATTTACAAGGTGTATGTCTGGTTTGCAGTCATCCAATCCATTCTATGCATTTTGCACCTAATTGACAAGGTCTGCAGATGTTCGTATTCTTTTCCTGCAGCTTGGATCTAGGCTCGACAAACTGGCACCACTCTGCAGCTTGTCCCAGCTCCACAGAGAGCACTTTTAAATTGACCAAATCTCCCAGCAGCCCTGAAGCTTTTACCCCATTTTAGAGTCCTAGCCTCTCCAATCTGGCCAGGAGTAACATTCCTTCCTTTATATCATATATAACCAAATAGTCCAATAATCAGCTAACCAGATATACATAAGTGTGTCCATTACATTTCCCATCTATCAGCAACACAAGATGATGATGTTTCTTCCCAGAATCTTATCAAGCTTCCCGAGTTTTCGTGGGCGTAGCTTCACAATTTCCTTCTGATGAGTCTTTACCTCCAGAAATTTTGTGGGCGCGAATTCCCTCCATCCGTGTTGTTGCCCATTCTTCCATTCCTTTCCATAGTCGAACCTAAAACCTAAAATTTCTAAAAAACTTGGGACAAAGCAAGTTACCATCATGCACCCATGCTCTCCCATACATTCACTATAATTCTATTTCACTCAAACCTATTATATCTCTATCACTGTATCCCTATTCATATTCTGTTCCCTAATATTCTCTTTACTATCCTAGGATCAACACTAATCAGCCATCTTCATATTCACACAATGTTATAATATGTATATCCGATGATGGGTCCTCATATAATTTTCAGCTGGGTTCAGTCCAGATTTCCCTACAGGCGCACACTCTAATTTAAAGCAAACCATGATAAATGTTCCAATTCAACCAAATTCAGTCTCAGCCTTCAATTTACTATTTTAAATTTCAGTGTCCATCTCATCCTTCTCATTCCACAGCATTGTGGCCGATAACACAATTCCATTCCAAATCCTGTGGAATTCCCAGCTGTTCAAATTTAAACAATCAATTTCCATATGCTGTCAATTTCATCATAAATCCAATTAAGAATGCTGAATCCAGGGACAATTTCTTTCCACCTTGATAATAGGAGCTGCTTTACTAACAAGGGTTAAACAATTTAAATCCATCAGTTAAATATGCATCGGCTCTGCTATTCCTGCACCCATTCATTTTTCTCCCTCTAATTCACTGGGTCTCTCCTCCGGTACTTCTTACTATGTTGGCTCCGTTCTCAGTCTAGGGGTTCTCGCTTATACATTTCTTTTTATCTCTAAGTAACTCTTCTGGATGGTTCATATTGACTTTCCGAGGGGAACTCATAAATTTTCAGACTACCTCATCATTTTATACTACCACCTTACGTTTCCAGGGTATGTCTTAATTCCTGATATCTGCTTGGGTCTGCCCATTCCTTGATAGTAACTAAATAGCCCAATCCCGTCCTCGACTATCCTCCAATGGGTGAGACAAGAGAAGAATGCCAGATTAACAGTCAATTCTCAAACTATTTTTTAAGACTGTATCCCATAAGCCCTCTTTAAATCAAGTTATCTATAACTAAATTTAGGTGCAAAGTGAGTATTTTGCCCCAAACCACAGAGGAATGTTTTTTTATTCAGTTCTTCCAAAAGGAGCTTGTCCCAATAGTCATTACAAGTTGTCAGTGTTGTTTCTTTAGGGAAGATTAGATAGTGTCCTTTACTTTCCTTCCTTCCTTCAAAAGCTCGATGATATTAACGTTAGGCACTGTGGTCGGTCTTCTTCTTCTTTTTTGGTGTCAGTTTCAATTTCAAGGGAGTAGGGATACTGAGGAGCTCTGTCTCCGTTTGTTGGCCTTCCCAAATTGGTCTTAAAGGGGCAGGACAGTATCATTTCCTCCTGCTAGCTGATTCCTGTTTCTGGGGAGCTACATTACCTTTGCTGTCTTCTGCCCATTCTCAAGGGGTCTGTACAGTCTTTACCTCACTCCCCAGATAGACTCCCATACCTCCTGCACAGCAAGTTTGTTTCTTCTCTCCCTAGTGCCATTTCCATTCCTTAGTTATTATTCCTTCTCATGCAGCTACTATTTCCTTTACTTACTTTCCTTATTGCCCCATGGTTTTTCTTCCGTCCTGCTATATTCTGTCTTCTCGCTGGGCACTCCTTACTCCAATTGCCTAATTGGGTGCAGTTGAGACAAGCTCCTTGATTTTACAATCTTCTTTGCTCCAAGGGGTTTTCTGGGGTAGTCATAAGATGGTTTACAATTTTCTTCTATGTGATTTTCAGTTTTTACTACAATAGGACATCCAATTCGTTCATTCTGGAAAATTACTTGAGGGGGTTCTAGAGTAGGGGGTCATGCCTCCACACCCACAATTCCAGGGCGGGTTGGTAAGTCAGGACCAAGAAAATGCATTAGCTTGAGTGAATGGTGTGTGACTTCTTCGTTCCTGACATTCGGGCCATCTTTCTCTCTGGTCACTCGGGTCCCAGTAGTCTCTTAAATTAAAGGACCTCCCATAATGCCTTGAATCTCGGATGTTTCTATGTTCCCTAGGATCTCTATTTTCTTCATAATTCTGGAAATCCCTTCTTTGACCCCTCTCTTTCACTCGCCCGACTCCAATGTCCCATCCCCCCACAAGTGCAGCATTGATTAGGCAACATGGTTGGTCTTATTCTACCCCTTGGTTCCATTGGAATGGGTTCTAAATCGGGAGTGTAGTGGTGATAATAATCTGAGAAATCTGGAACCCTAATTTCTCCCAATCCATAATTTGCTGGTACTCTGGGAATCCATGGTTCAGAGTTAGATCTTAGCAATTCTTTCTTGGCTATGCGTTCACTCTCTCTTCTTGTTACAGGGTAATTTTCTTGGTTCCTCCCCTCCTTCCAATAGTGCCTCGCAGCTCTGGCCGTTTGACTTGCTCAGTTCTCAGACCAGTTCCTGTTATCAGTTTTAATTAAATCCGCTACTTCAGTAGGGAGGCAATTCAATAGGATAGCACAATACTGAGGGGAACTTGCCCCATTCTGATAGTCTAAATCACCTGATTGGCCAATATATAATTTTGAAAAGTGGTTTAGAAATTCCTGCCCCTTCAGCCTTTTCTGGTCTTATTTCCAGAACTCGTTTTAAAGCGCCTGGTTTCTGAAACGTTTTTGCCAGGGCCGTTAAAACAGACTCTTCTCTTGCACTGTCATTCATTACTACATTTGCGGCTAGGGCTAGGGCTACTAGAAATTTGGTATTTTCAGCTGGAGTAATTATCTGTTGTATGGTCTCCCACAAATCCTGGGAATCTGCATGATATACACGCATTGTGGTTCTTAAATAATCTATAAAGGCAGCAGGTGACTTCGTCCTATCGGGGATTCTGTGTAGTACTGCCATTATTTCATGGGGCTTCCACGGAGTATGGACGTCTGTGGCACGGGGATTATTCATACTTACTGCACTGGTCGAATCTGCAGTAACCAGCCCTTCCCTTACTGGGAACTGCCTATGGGATATCTGTTTAATTTGTAAACTTTTGGTTACATCAAAATCTATCTCAGTATCTTCAATCACTGTCTCACCCACAGATTAATCTTTCCGTTCGCAAGGGGTTTCCTGATACTGCCCAAATAAATCGTTCCTCTTCCTTGTAATCTGTCTAGGTTGTGGCTCACAAAAATACTCTGGCAGTTGCACTATATCTAACATACATTCCTTTTCTCTAAACACCGGAGCTAACCTTTCGTTCTACTCCAGGTGCCATAAGCCACTGGACGATCTATCAATGATGGCATGGATAGGATAGAAGAATCTGGTACCTCAGTATCTGCTGTTGGTAGAATCTGTTCAGGTGTAGAATCTGCAGGAGTTTTTATAGATTTTGCAGACCTGAAATATTTATTACGGACACAAGTCATACACGGTGTTGGTGAAGCCTGGGAAACGCAAGAGGAACATGGTGGAAGTTGAGAACTTCCAGCAACATTAACATTTGTCCACTCTTCCAAATATGGTGAGAGAATGGAGCAGCTGGGCTTGTACACTCTGGAGTTTACAAGGATAAGAGGGGATCTCATTGAAACATATAAGATTGTTAAGGGCTTGGACACGCTAGAGGCAATAAACATGTTCCCGATGTTGGGGGAGTCCAGAACCAGGGGCCACAGTTTAAGAATAAAGAGTAAGCCATTTAGAACGGAGACGAGGAAACACTTTTTCTCACAGAGAGTGGTGAATCTGTGGAATTCTCTGCCTCAGAGAGCGGTGGAGGCAGGTTCTCTGGATGCTTTCAAGAGAGAGCTAGATAGGGCTCTTAATAATAGCGGAGTCAGGGGATATGGGGAGAAGGCAGGAACGGGATACTGATTGGGGATGATAAGCCATGATCCCAATGAATGGCGGTGCTGGCTCGAAGGGCCAAATGGCCTACTCCTCCATCTATTGTCTATTGTCTAAATATTCAACTCCTTCCCCCTCGGTTAGCACTAACCATCGGATTCCAAATCTTTAACTCTGCAGTGACTAATTTCCTTCCAGGAGATTCGCCTTTCCCTTGTTCTGTGTGTTTCCCTTCATCCCCACTCCTGTCCTTCCTACTGCCAGGAGGTCGATCTACTTTACCTTCTTTTAGTTCGATTCCAAGTTTAGCGATTGCCTTTTCCCAACTAGCCATTCTCTTAACCTTCTTATTCGCCTTCCGTTCCTCAAAATATTTTCTCCATAACCCTATTCATTCTTTTGCACTTTCGTTATTACTATGCTGCCAATCCGTTCTATGTATTTAATCCCTTTTACTGTTCTAATACCCCCTGGCGGCCATAGCTTGTTTCCTAATTTCTTATTTAATGCTCCTGATCAATTTTTTTATTTCTCTGCCTTGTGAGGGAACTCATTATACATTAGTTGCAATGGGCTCTTTTCCTCTTCTGTTACATCTCACTCTACGTTATTCCCCACGCTTCCGATCACCCGAAACAGAATTCCTAAATCCTTCCTTTTGATCCCTAAATTTATCAAGCTCGCTCCTAAACAATGGCCAATGGCTCAAAGCGTTTGCAGCCTTGCAACTTTTTACTTCTTTGCTCCACCAATCCTACTCTTCAATTCAAATTATTCTCCTATCTCCCACAAGTCCACACCCTTTCAACCTAACAACTTTCTCAATCCCCAATGAATCAAGGATCAGAGTACTCCAGGGAACAATCAAACACATCCAAGCACAATTAAAGACATTCTCACGCTCGTTTAATCCTCAATCGAAACACACGAAAATCATCCTCAGACTCGCAAGTAACACAATATACAAGCAGGATAACACGCTGCCTATTACTATCAGGCACAACCACACTCCTACATAAACCACAAACGTTCGTTTATTACGATGGTAAATGACACTCTAATAAATCTTCCTCGTGGCGCAATCGGTCAGCGGAACGACTCCTCCCCCGACACAGCAATCGAAAGAGTAGTCCCTGATCGAACCACGACTCAGATTCTCCTAATACTACGATCTAAACAAAGACAAATATCTAACTCAAACACACTTTTACTTCAAGTATCTAGATCCGTAAACACTCACACAAGCAGCAATACAAACAGCTGTCTGCGAACTTAACACGCCCTAAATCTTAACTTCTAAATATTAACTTGCTAAATTTATTTACATACACGGACAATTTACACAGTTCGGATCCGATAACATTTTTACAATTTACAAAATGATTTAAAGCATTAGCGCAGTTTACAGACACTCGATCTCGACGGCGCGTCACGCTGTTATCACTCAGTGAACCGCTCCCTCTGATACCAAAGATTTTCCCCTTCCTTGGTTACTCTTTGCTGAGGGGTACTACTTAAATGACTACTTCTCCTCCCGAATGTTACTATCCTACCAAGACTGGACTTTTATAGGGGGACCTCTATCCCTCCTCTCTATGTTCGACAGAATTGTGGGTACCCTTCGCATTCGGATTACTTTTCACCAAGTAAACCAGGTTCCCTTCTCGCAGATACTGTTCGCTATCAGGTACTAATCAACAATTGATCAGAGGATTACTATTCACTGTTGATCAGCCGCTATTCGGAATCGATCATGGACATGCACCAACTCCGAAGTTCTATATACAGGAATTTGAATTCCACCTTATGGGCAGAACTTCAACGTGAAATTCTGTATTTGGAAATTTAACTCTGCCAATATAGACTCGTTCTCGAACTCCTAGTTTTAATGCGTATCCCACCTCATACGCGGGCACTGGAATCAAACTAAAAATGCCCAATTAAATTCTCGAATGGACTAGAGTATTCGGCCAATCTATACTCTGACCACTGAGCCCAGTACCTTTACGAGATTCCTCGTCCATCACACGGGACTCAGAGACCTTCACGCAGACATTGCTGGGCACTGGGGGTTCAGCGCCTAGCTGCTTCGCGCTGGCAGTAATCAATGCCGATTTTCAGAGCGCACCTTTCCAATTCCCGCTCCCGGTAAAGATCCGATCGATACATAGGTCAGACCTACATTTCAATACCCCACAAATTGGATACCAAATCTGACCTTGGGCCACTCCTCGCCCAATGAAGTGCGTCAGGCTCTCGTTAAAGCAGCTGCAATCTGCCATCTACGACCTAGTTTTGGGCAACTCCACGCCTGGTTTTCTGGGCCCCCAACCCAAAGGAGTGCTAACCACACCCCCGTACTTGCTGACTCTATTCTAATGATCTCGATTAGACCCTTTCCCAAGCCCGCGAATGATCGATCCGCTCCGACTAACGAAGTGCCGAAAACCTATGCGAAAACCGCACAGTGGGCCCGATTTCTGCACTCACGATCGAAACAGCTCAACACCTTTGATCGCAAACTTGTGTTTGGGGGTCTGTTGAGATCCTGGACGAGCCCCCAATGTAAATTGCTTGTTCTAAGCTTCCCCCCAGTCTAGTTTCAGTCAAAAAACCCTGAATCAAGCACTTGATCAACTACTCTTTATTTTGACAAAACACAATTATAGTTCAACTACTGTACCTATCCCACCGTGGGTTCGATCCTCGTATCTGCCTGATCAAGCCCTCTAGGCCTCGCTCAAACAGAGACACTCCAGAAGGTCACACAGCCCCAAGCGCTCTCCCAGAAGATCGACGCGGGACCTTGTGATAGCGGACTTTTATAGGTCCTCGGACCTCGAGGGGCCGAACCATATAGGGGTGGTCTCTTTATAATCCAATTACAGATATTGATTAACCCCATATATAACAGACATTTCCCTAACCCAATAATACAGAGGCTAATACGAACAGGGCTTCTCGAAGGAAGCAAACCTTGCAACATTTACCCTGATCTGCAAGAACACCAGACAAGGGTCAATACCTCATCCAATCAACATTCGGCAAAATGAAACTCTGCACCATAATTTACAATTATTTACAAGGTGTATGTCTGGTTTGCAGTCATCCAATCCATTCTATGCATTTTACATCTACATGACAGGGTCTGCAGATGTTCTTATTCTTTTCCTGCAGCTTGGATCTAGGCTCTAGACAAACTGTCACCACTCTGCAGCTTGTCCCAGTTCCACAGAGAGCACTTTCAAATTGACCTTATCTCCCAGCAGCCCTGAAGCTTTTACCCTATTTTAGAGTCCTAGCCTCACCAATCTGGCCAGGATTAACAATAGGAGTAGAATTAGGCCATTCAGCCCATCGAGTCTACTCGACCATTCAATCATGGCTGATCTCTGCCTCCTAATCCCATTTTCCTGCCTTCTCCCCACAACCCTTGACATCCATTCTAATGAAGAATTTGTTCTATCCCTGCCTTAAAAATATCCACTGACTTGGCCTCCACAGCCCTCTTTGGCAATGAGTTCCACAGATTAACTACCCTCTGACTAAATAAATTCATCTTCACCTCCTTTTGAAAAGAGAGCCCTTTAATTCTAAGGCTATGACCTCTGGTGCTAGACACTCGCACCAGTAGAACCACCCTTTACACATCCACTCTATCTATGTCTTTCATTATTCTGTAAATTTCAATGAGGTCCCCCTCAACCTTCTAAACTCCAGTGAGTAGAGGCCCAGTGCTGTCAAACAATCATCATATGCTAGTCCACTCATTCCTGGAATCATTCTTGTGAACCTCCTCTGGACCCTCTCCAGAGCCCTCTCACAGTACTCTAAATGCGGTCTGACCAGCGCCTTATAGAGCCTCCGCATTACATCTCTGTTTTTGTTTGTTCCAGTCTTGATATAAATGCTAGCATTGAATTGGCCTTCCTTACTACCGATTCGACTTGCAAAATAACCTTTTGGAAGTACTACACCAGCACTCCCAAGTCCCTTTGGCTCCAAATCTTTGGTCTCCCTGTCGGTTTGCTCCTGGGCCTGGCCAAGATGGCCATTCACGGGTCCAGGCAGCGGGCAATCGAGGGTTCTGCCCGAGTTGACTGCCGGTCCCTCTTCCGGGCCTATGTCCCTGCTCACGTGTACCTGGAGAGGGAGCACACGGTGTCCATGTGGAGTCTGGAGGCCTCTGTGAACGCTGGTTGCTGCGGGGGTTCGAGTGTATTGTAAAGCTACAAAGACAGATGTATACAGCAATTCGTTCTTCCCCCGCACAATTAAAGCATGGAATAATCTCCACCCAACTATGGTTACCCAACTAGATGCAACTAAATTTAAAGTAGCTCCTTCTTCCCAATAACCCTTCTGGCTTAAGCCCTCCCTTCACCACCTCCAGTTTAAATTCCATTTGGAATATTTTGGAGGACCAAGAAACCAAGAAAAGTTGACAATATTTTAATCTGATAACTGTTTGATTGTAAACTGCCAATGGCAGTCTTGATTTTGTTACAAATCTGTATTTGTGTATAATTGAATAAAAGGATTTTGGATTATTAAAATATATATATTTTTAAGCCCCTTCGCACATCCCTTTGCTTGAAGAACAGCACCTCCTCTTCCACCTGGGCATGTCGCCGCTTATGTTAACCTCTGTCCGTGGCACTCTGTGTACCAGGTGAAGACTGATATAAGGAAAAGGAATAAAGAATGCCACTGCTTCTCACCTCACTACACCTCACTTTAAGTTAAATTTTATGTCTGTAATATTTCATGTTGCCTTCTCACCCAGCAGAGTTCAGCTAAGCACTGAATATTTCTCCAAACTGTTTGGAACTCTGCTCTCACAGGGCTCACCTGCATGTTTCAAAACCAGAGTGCCTTAATTGTCCTATGCACTGGGAACTCAACAATGAAAATATCACTTGCTGCAGCTTACAGGCACATTAACACAGGAACGTAAAAAAATAAACATATAATGACCAATAAAATAATAAATTAACCGTGAGAGACCTGGGTTCGATCCTGACTACGGTTGCTGTCTGTATGGAGTCTGTATGTTCTCCCTGTGACCTGTGTGGGTTTCCACCGAGATCTTCGGTTTCCTTCCACACTCCAAAGACGTGCAGGTTTGTAGGTTAAATGGCTTGGTATCAATGTAGTGTGTGTGGGATAGTGTTAATGTGTGGGGATTGCAGGTCAGTGTGGATCGGTGGGCCGAAGGGCCTGATACCGTGCTGTATCTCTAAACTAAACTAAACTAAAGATCCCTTTGTTTTGAGTGAGTTCAACTGGTATTTCTGGTTCTGCTTGGTCCATTCACTGACACGGAAAACCCACTGAGAACTCTGTGCAATCCTGATAAACCAAGGGATATTTCCTTTGCAAAATTTCAACTTACTTTTATCTTAGCCATAATGCTGGCAGGAAAAGAAAAATGAACACATGTGTCCTCCTGCCATCCTCAAGTGAGCACGTGCAATGTGTGGGATACTTAACTTGTCTGCACCTTGCCACGGATATTATAATGAAGTTTATCCCGGAAATCCTGATGGGTTCAGCGCAACTGCTGACAGGAGAGTGAAAGTTCCTGCACTTCCATTGTGATCAAGTCCCAACAGAGTCTGAGGAAATGCAGATGAAGGCCAGCTGCCTGATCTGAATGGAGGAGTTGAGGCATAGGATTAGCACTGAAATGATAACCTGGATCCTGTTTGGCACACAAGAGGCAAATTGTTTTGCTCTCTGATTTTAGAGGGAGTGACTACCTTGTGTTCTGCCTATATAAATTTCAATCTGCCGTTGCCAGCATATATAGCTCCACAGAGAGGGCTTTTCCCCATCACACCCCAAAAATTCCCTCAGCCTTTCGAAATGTTAAACTTATTTGTCACAATGACCTTATTCAGTCTGCTGCACAGTTCAGGTAAGATCTGAATTTTTAATAACTCTCCTGTGTGGTTTGGAATTCGCTAGTCAGGCTAGTGGAACTGCCGCCTCATGTCTCCGGTGAGCCGGGTTCCATCCTGATCTCTGGTGCTGGCGTGTGGAGTTGGCCCATTCTCGCTGTGACTGAGTGAGTTTCTCCTGGGGGCTCTGGTTTTCTCTGGTTAATGTAAACTATCCCCAGAACATAGGTGGAAGAGTGCAAGGTGGGGAGGTGTGGGTGCATTCTGTAATATCATCGACCCTTGTCATTTTTCCTTCCTTCCCAGTTACTTCCTCAGTTTCATTGAACCGATTCCGTTTGGATCTGATGATCTTTACCTGCTTTACCTGCCTGAGTATCTGATGGCATCTGGGACTCTATCCCAGTTCCACTGCTAACTATTTCCTTTTCTTTACCTGGCACCATGTTATCTCTAAATCTATCTTGCCAACGATAGTCATTTCCTGTCCGAGGCATCTCCAACTTGGATTGTTTTCCTTCCCGTCTGTGACATTGGCTTTTCGGAATCCTTAATTCTGCTCATTCACTTCCACCATTTCCTAGTCACATTGGAGACACAGGCTT
The DNA here is from genome assembly GCF_010909765.2 of Amblyraja radiata. NCBI lineage: Eukaryota > Metazoa > Chordata > Chondrichthyes > Rajiformes > Rajidae > Amblyraja > Amblyraja radiata. The sequence goes on from NC_045975.1 coordinate 38,529,178, forward strand.
GCTCTTATCTCTGGCTCTCTGGCTCTAAGACCACGTTTTAAATCTCTCGTTACCCTTTTCCCTGACTTTCATTCTGAAGAAGGGTCTCGTCCTGAAACGTCACCTGTTCCTTTTCTCCAGAGAAGCTGCCTGACCCGCTGAGTTACTCCAGCTTTTTGTGTCTATCTTCTGTTTAAACCAGCATCTGTAGTTCCTTCCTACACGCTTTCTTTTGTCTGCCTGACCATCAGAATAATAAGTTTGCTATCGAGTAGTGTTCTGTTGTGTGGAACACCAGAATGGCAATTTATTATGTTCTATATCGTTTATTTAATTTTATCAATCCCGCATTTTTTTTCAAATATTCAAAGAATTCAGAGGTACAGCGTGGAAACAGGACCTTCGGTCCACCACGCCCACGCTGACCATCATTCACCCCGTACACTAACACCCCGTACACTAACACCGGAGAATATGTCACAGAGAAAATGTACAAACTCCGCACAGACAGTACCCATAGACATGATCGAACCCGGGTACCGCCGCGCCACAGTGCTGCCCTGATCTGATCGACATGAAGCTAGAATCACAGGAAATATCCAGCCCAGTGTTGTACTGACACGATGGAAGAGCAGTCTTGCTAGCCCCACTTCTTCACTCCCTCTCCAATACCTTGTAATCTTTCTCTTCTCTAGTACTTATCCAGAAGCTTTGAAAGCCACAATCAAACCTTCCTCAGCCACTCTTCAGGTATGCATTATGTGTCGAAGACTTGTTGTTTCAATCTCTTCCATTTTTTGGCAATCACCTTCATTCTGGTTCTATGGCTTTCTACCAACGGGATCGGTTTCTCTCCATCTACTTTGTTAGCGGTTCATGATTTTATTTCCCAGTCAGATTCCCTTCTCTGTTCCGAGTAGAACCCCAGATGCCCCAGTAAGTCCTACATTCCAGGAATCATTTTGGGAAATGTCTTCTGCAGTATCTCTTGACATCTTTGCTAAAACGTGGGTATCAGAACTGGGCAAAAGCTCCTGTTGTGGATAATCAGTATTTTAAATCACATTGCAATGTATCAATGAACATGTAAACAATGAATGTGTGCAGCACGGTGGCACAGTTGCTGCCTTACAGCGTCAGAGACCCGGGTTCGATCCTGACGACGGGTGCTGTCTGTACACTCTTCCTGTGACCGTGTGGGTTTTCTCCGGGTGCTCCAGTTTCCTCCCACACTCTAACGATGTACAGATTTGTCGGATAATTGGGTTCAGTAAAGATTTAAATACTCCCCAGCGTGTAGGATAGTATTAATGCACAGGGTGATCATTGGTCGGCATGGACTCGGTGGGCCAAAGGGCCTGATTCCGCGCTGTATCTTTTAACTAAACGAAAACTAAATGTATTTGTCTTTTCTCCACGTGCACCCATGTTATTTTGCCATTCTATTCAGAGATTTTGTGTCTAGCCGGGCCCGTTGAGTTCCTCCACTACTTTGTGTTTTGCTCCATCCTGAGGTGGAATGTACAAACCGTCATCAGTGTGGGAGGGAGGAGTGCCTCTGGGATTATGCCCTGTAGGAGAGATGAAACGGGATGACCTGCACTTATTTGATCTTGAGGTCATCTCCGAATATTTAAAGTTCCGACAGAGCTTAACAGGGTGGATGTGAGATGATGTTTCTCCCTGTCTGCGTGCCTAGAACCAGGGATCACAGTCTCAGAAAATAGATCATCCATTTAGGACTGAAGTGAGAAGAAAGTTAGAATCAGAGCATCAGAGTTACATAACAGGCCTTCAACCCAACTGGTCCAGGCTCATAAACTGTGTTCATAATCCAGTGCCATGTGCCAGTGTTTTGTCTATGTCACTCATATTTTTTCCTTTCCTTGAACCTGTACAAATGCTTTTTAAACATTGCAATTGCTTCAGCCTTTACAGCATCTTCTGGCAACCTCTTCCACATACCTAAAATCCTCTGTGAAATAGTTCCCCTCAGCTTCCTTTTAAATCTTTCTCCTCTCCTTTAAACCTTTTTCTCTCTAGTTTTAGACACTCCTACACTGGGAAAAATACTGTGATCATTCACCTTTTCATTACCCCTCATGATTATATAAACTTTTATCAGGTCATCATTCTGCCTCCTTCACTCCATGGAAAACAGTACCAGTCTCTCCCTAATACAATCCCTCCCACTCCTGGTAACATCCTTGTGAATATTTACTGCACCATTTCCAACTTAACGATATCCTTCCCATAGTAGGGCAACGAGAAATGCACATAATTCTCCAAGTGTATTATCACCAACAACCTGTACAGTTAGTTGTAACATGACAAACCAACTCCTGTACTCAATGATAGATACAAAAAGCTGGAGTAACTCAGCGGGACAGGCAGCATCTCTGAAGAGAAGAAATGGGTGATGTTTCTGGTTGAGACCTTCTTCAGACTGAGTCAGGGGAGAGGAAAACTAGAGAAATGGATGGGTGAGGTGTGAAAATGATAGATCAAAGGAAAATGATGCTTAAGGAAATGTAGAATGGTTCATTGTTGGCTGAGCGGAAGAAGACAACGAGGCATACAAACAGTAAAATTAATCAGGAGGACAGTGAAACTAGTCAGAGAACTAGGGTGGGGGAGGGATGGAGATGGAAAGCAAGAGTTACTTGATGTTAGAGAAATAAAAATTCATACCATTGGGTTGTAAGTTGCCCAAGCGAAATATGAGGTGCTGTTCCCCCAATTTGCTTTTGGCCTCACTCTGACAGTGGAGGAAGCCCAAGACAGAAGGGTCAGTGTGGAAATGGGAGGGGAGTTAAATTGTTTGACGACCAGGAGATCACTCAGGCCTAGGTCTGTACTCAATGCCCTGACTGATGAAGGCAAGCGTATTGAATGCCTTCTTCATCATTCTATCTACCTTTGCACTTCCACCCCAGGTCTCTTGGTTCTCCAACACTTTGCAAGGCTCTACAAATTACTGTGTAAGTCCTACCTGGTTTAACTTGGCAAAGTACAACCCATACTTGTCTGCGTTAATTTCCATCGGCCATTTCTTTGCCTATTCCTTGGCCCATTTCCCAACTCAATCTAGATCCTGTTGTAATCGTAGATAATCTTCTTCGCTGTCTACTGCCCCACCAAATTTGGTGTAATTCGCAAACATACTAACCATGCCATCTGCATTCTCATCCAAATTGTTTATACAGGTGACAAACCCAGCACCAATCCCCAGTTTGTGGATGCATATTCAAGATAGAGATGGAAACATATTTGAATATACATGAAAAATCAGAGATTTAGGGTTAAAGCAGGAAACTAAGCCATTGGCTTGTCCCAACTGAATGGTGGCAGGCGCCAGGAATCAAATTGTCTTTTCCTTCCCTGTTCATCTGTCATCGTTTGTCATACAGTTGGCAAGTTGCTAGAGAGTATTCTGAGGAATAGGATATACATGCAGTTAGATGGAAAAGGGCTGATTAGGGATAGTCAACATGATTTTGTACGTGGGAGGTCATATCTCACGAATCTGATTGAATTTTTGAGGATGTGACCAAAAGGGTCGATGAAGGGCAGAGCTGTAGAAATTGTATACGTGGATTTTAGTAAGGCATTCGACAAGGTTTTGCATGGTGAACTGCTCTGGAAGGTTAGATCCCATGGGATTCAAGGAGAGGTAGCTGAATGGATAGAAAATTATCTTCATGGAAGGAAGCAGTGGATGATGGTGGAAGAATTCTTTTCGGACTGGAGGCCTGTGACTAGTGTTGTGCCTCAGAGTTCGGTGCTGGAGCCATTGCTGTTTGTCATCTATATCAATGATTTGGATGAGAATGTACATGGCATGGTTAGCAAGTTTGCAGATGACACAAAAGTGGGTGGTATTGTAGATAGTGAAGATGGTTGTCAAAAATAGCAGCAGGATCTTGACTGGTTGGGCATAGGAATGGTTGATAGAATTTAATACAGAGAAATGTGAGGTGTTGCATTTTTGGGAGCACTAACAAGGGCAGAACCTACACAGTGAATGGTGGGGCTCTGGGGAGTGTATTAGAGCAGAGGGATCTCGGATTACAGGTACATTGTTGATCGGAAGTGGCATTGCAGGTAGATAGGGTGGTCAAAAAAGCATTTGAGGTACTGTATATGGGCCAAATGCAGGTTGATGGGACTAGTGTAAATGGGGCGCGTTGGCCAGTGTGGTCAAGTTGGGCTGAAGGGCCTGTTTCCATGCTGTAAGACTATGACTCCATGACTAGTTAAAGAGTAATAAAATCATACATGAAGAAACAGGCCATTTGGCCCAACTCATCCATGCTGACGAATGCAAACCCCTCTGTATTAATCCCATCACCCAACACTTGCTGCATGGTCTTCTATGCCTAAATGATTCAAGTGTTTGTATAGACACCCAGTGACTCTGCTGCTCTCTTTTACGTCATCGGGTGGCGCCGCGAGTGGCAGCCTCGCCAGCAGTGTGTCAGTCATTTAGACTTTTTTTGTTTTTTTAGTATGTCTAAATGAATGTGTTAATGTCTCTCGGTATGTTTTTATGTGGGGGATGGTGGGGGGGGGAAAAAGGGGGGAACCGTTTCCAGTCATTTACCTCGGTGGAGATGCGACTTTCTCCTAGTCGCATCTTACAACTTGGATTGCTGCGGCCTTTCCATGAGACCGGACCAGAGCTTCAGCAGCGGGTGTAGCGCGGATTTCCATCGCAGAACCAGAAGAATGGCTTCGATCGCCGGCCTGTTGACTTTAACATCATGAAGCCGCGGGCTGCGGAGCTTCTAGCCGCGGGCATGGAGTGGACTTTACAATCCCAGAGCCAGGGATCCCTTGCTGGGGGTCACCAGAGTAGAGCTCCGACCACAGGCCTGCCTGCGGCCTTTAACATCGAGAAGCCGCGGCTCCGGCAAGAAAGTTACCGCTTCGGGCACTCCAAGCTGCGGAGTGTGTTTCATCCATCCCGACTCGGTGCTTCGATCATCCCGACGAGAGGGCCTGTACATCGGGCTGTCCGTAGCGGCGACTGCGGAGGGTCAAGGCCCCAAACACGGGTGAAATAAAGGAGGAAGACTGACTGAACTCTATTGCCTTCCATCACAGTGATCACTGTGGTGGATGTTTATGTTAAATTCTATCGTTCTTTTAATGGACTTTACAATCCCAGAGCCAGGGATCCCTTGCTGGGGGATTCCTCTGCGGTTTGCGGAGCTCCCAACGCGGGCGGCGCTGATCAACAACGCGGGGTCCTGCGACTCCGCCCGGCTCGGACTGCGGACTCGGGAGCTGCGGACTCCGACTGTGGGAGGCGGCTGATCAGGAGGTCCGGGACGCTGAGGAGGATGTTCACCGTCGGGGATTGGCGTCGGTGTTCCATCGGCCCGGCGTGAGGGCCTGAACATCGGGCCACCCGGGGCGGCGACTGCGGGTGCTCGGAAGGCCCAGACCACGGATGAACATCTGGGAAGATCGGAGGGGAGGCTGGCTGGACTATGGTGCCTTCCTCACCTTGGTGCCACTGTGTTATGTTATGTCGTGGACTTTCTGTGTTTGTGCTTTTCTTTTTTTAATTCAATTTTATTTTTAATATGTTTTATTATTTATTATTTATTTATTTTTATGATACTGCCTGTAAGGAAAATTCATTTTGTTGTCTCTAATTGAGACAATGACAATAAATTTGAATACAATACAATACAATACAATTGTGGTTTGTGTTCTTTTAATTGTAAGGCTGCATGGTAACTCAAATATCACTGTACCTTAATTGGTGCATGTGACAATAAATGTGAATTTGAATTTGAATTTTGAACCACTCTCTCCAGTAGTACATTCTAGTTTATCACCACTCTCTGGGTGAAAAAGGTCTCCCTGAGATCTCCTCTAAATCTATTCCTCCTTACCCTAAATCGGCATCAATAATACCGGTGCCGAAGAAGAGTAAGGTGACGTGACGTGCCTCAATGACTATCGACCAGTGGCACTAACGCCGGTGGTGATGAAGTGCTTTGAGAGGTTGATCATGGAGCAAATCTCGACAAAAAACTGGACCCACTGCAGTTCGCTTACTGCCACAACAAATCAGCGGTGGATGCGATCTCGCTGGTCCTCCACTCCGCTCTGGACCACTTGGACAACAAAAACTCATATGTCAGGCTGTTATTCATCGATTACAGCTCGGCATTTAACACAATCATCCCCTCCAAGCTGGTTACCAAACTCGCAGAACTGGGTCTCTGCGCATCCCTCTGCAATTGGATCCTCGACTCCCTCATCCACAGACCACAGTCTGTTCGTATTGGTGGAAGTGTGTCAGCCTCGATAACAATCAGCACGGGAGCACCTCAAGGCTGTGTGCTCAGCCCCCTGCTGTACTCACTCTATACTCATGACTGCGTAGCCGGTCACAGTGCGAACTCCATCATCAAGTTCGCTGACGACACCACTGTTGTGGGACGTATCACTGATGGGGTTGAGTCAGAGTATAGACGAGAGATCGAGCAACTGTCCATATGGTGCCAGCACAATAACCTGGCCCTCAACACCAGCAAAACCAAGGAACTGATTGTGGACTTTGGAAGGAGTAGGATGGGGACCCACAGCCCCGTTTATATCAACGGGTCGATGATTGAAAGGGTCAAGAGCTTCAAATTCCTGGGCGTGCACATCTCTGAAGATCTTTCATGGTCCGAGAACACTAATGCAATTATCAAGAAAGCTCATCAGCGCCTCTACTTCCTGAGAAGATTACGGAGAGTCGGTTTGTCAAGGAAGACTCTCTCTAACTTCTACAGGTGCACAGTAGAGAGCTTGTTGACCGGTTGCATCGTGGCTTGGTTCGGCAACTTGAGCGCCCTGGAGAGGAAAAGACTACAAAAAGTAGTAAACACTGCCCAGTCCATCATCGGCTCTGACCTTCCTTCCATCGAGGGGATTTATCGCAGTCGCTGCCTCAAAGAGGCTGGCAGTATCATCAAAGACCCACACCATCCTGGCCACACTCTCATCTCCCTGCTACCTTCAGGTAGAAGATACAGGAGCCTGAAGACTGCAACAACCAGGTTCAGGAATAGCTACTTCCCCACAGCCATCAGGCTATTAAACCTGGCTCGAACAAAACTCTGATTATTAATAATCCATTATCTGTTATTTGCACTTTATCAGTTTATTTATTCATGTGTGTATATATTTATATTATGGCATATAGACACACTGATCTGTTTTGTAGTAAATGCCTACTATGTTCTGTGTGCTGAAGCAAAGCAAAAATGTCATTGTCCTATCAGGGACACGACAATAAACTCACTTGAACTTGAACTTGACCTCTTCCTTTGTTTATCTCTGATATGGGGAAAGGCTTCCTGCACTCTACCCCATCTATGCCCCTCATAATTTTATAATCATGACCCTCTTAACCCCCTCCATTTTAGGGAGAAGAGACCCAGCCTCTCTAGTCTCTCCTCATACCTGAATTGCTCCATCCCAGGCAACATGTCGATGAATCTCCTCTACACCCTCTCCAGCACCATCACACCCTTCCTATCATGTGGTGACTAGAACTACACACTATTCTCCAAATGCCTGAGTAAAGTTTCATAAAGTTTGAGTACAACCTCCCAATGTCTCTCTCCAATGACCTGAGCAATGAAGTCCAAGATCCTACCTGCATTGTCACTTTTTAGGCTCTATGGATGTAAACACCAAAGTCTCTCTGTTCATGCATGCTCCCTAAGACTGTACCATTCATGGAGCATCAAAGCTGATTAGTGATCTCAAATGCAACAGTTCACATTTATGTGGATTAAATTCCATCCGCTATTTTTCTGCCCATTTCATCAACTACCCTTGTTCCTGCCTCTACCGCCGCTGCACTCCTACCACTGCTCGACCCTTGTTTTTTATCCTTGCCACCCCAGTCCCTGTCACTGCCCCTTCCTGTGCACCTGTCACACTCCTACCTTACTGCTGCCCTATCCTTGCCCTTACCCCTGCCACAGCTCTGCCTTTACCCCTTCCCTGCTCCTATTCCGACACCTACCCTCTACCAACACTACCACCACCCTACCTGTTCTCGATCCTTCCCCCGCTTGCAATCCCGGCCACAACTCTGCTCTTGCCCCCGATCCTACCTCTGATCTTGCCCCTGCCCCTCTCCCTGTCATTGATCCTGCCTCTGCTCGCACCCTTGGCCCTAATCCTGCCCTGGCCCTTGGTCTGTTCCCGACCCTGTACCTGCCCTTGCTCCGGCACACCTTGGTGGAAACCTGCCCTCCTGACTGGGTGACCATCATGCACAGCTTCTCCTTATCGATTCCACACACAAGATTAAAAGTTGTTCAGCTGAACACACTTCTCGGCATCTGCATACAATGGTGTCTGTCTTGTTGCTTCTTGGGCTTCTTGTGTGCGGTAGTGGAAAGATTGGTGGAAACAGGGCCGCGACCTGAACGCTCTTTCCTTAACCCCATGCGCAACTAAGGAAGGCCGACCTCATTCCCTCTCTGGATCATTACCCAACGTAAGGGACAGCGGAGGAGTATAAGAGGTGTTCTGTATTCTTATGGGCTTTCACGCTGAACTGAGTCCGTCCCTTCCCTTCATCCTGCTCTTTGTCTTCTCTTAGGGTGTTGTTTGTTTACCTACTGAAGCTCCAACCTGTCCTCCCTCTCTTCCAATAAACTCTTCAACATCAGAGTATAAGATATTCCTGTAAGAAATAGGTGCGGCCGTAAGCCATTCAGCTCCTTGACCTGCTCCACCATTCCACGTGACCCTGGCTGATCTTCTACCTCAACAGCCATTGGATTTGCAACATCTGGAGTTCTACTGACCAATCTATGTCCAGTCCCCATGGCCCTCTCCAGCAGAGAATCCCAAGGTCTCACCAACCCACTTCGATGTTTTTTCACTAAACTCATTTTTATGTGTTACTGGCAAAGCAGATGTCATTCAGTATGAAAGGGTGTAGAAGAGATTTACCAGGATGTTACCTGAACTTAGAACATACAACAGCACATCACAGGAACAGACCCTTTGGCCCACAATGTCTGTGCCGAGCATAATGCCATGATGAACTGAACTCATCTGTCTACACAAGATCCACATCCCTCCACTCCTTGCACTTCCGTCTGCCTAACTACAAACTTCTCAAACGCTACTACTCCACTATTACTCCTGGCAGCACATTCCAGGCACCCGTCCCCTCTGTTTATAAAACTTGCCCACATCCCTGTTAATCTTTGCCCCTCTCACCTTAAAGCTATGCCCTTCAGTCTTTGACATTTCCACCGTGGGAAAAAGCTGACTTTGGCCAATAATTGTTGGCTTGCTTTCTTTTTCTTTTTTCTATGGCGTGTAGAAGGCTGAAGGGTGATTTCCTTGATGTGTGATGTAAGATCATGAGCGGCTTGGATAAAGTGAATGCTCGCAGTCTTTTTCCAAGCGTAGAGGATCTTAAACCAGAGTGGATAGGCTTAGACAATAGACAATAGGTGCAGGAGTAGGCCATTCGGCCCTTAGAGGCAGCACCGCCATTCAATGTGATCCTGGCTGATCATCCACAATCAGTACCCCGTTCTTGCCTTCTCCCCATATCCCTTGACTCCGCTATCTTTAAGAGCTCTATCGAACTCTCTCTTGGAAACATCCAGAGAACAGGCCTCCACCGCCCTCAGAGGCAGAGAATTCCACAGACTCACAACTCTCTGTGTGAAAAAGTGTTTCCTCATCTCCGTTCTAAATGGATTACCCCTTATTCTTAAACTGTAGCCCCTGGTTCTGGACTCCCCCTACATTGGGAACATGTTTCCTTCCTCTAACGTGTCCAAACCCTTAATAATCTTATATGTTTCAATAAGATCCTCTCTCATTCATCCAAATTCCAGAGTATATAAGCCTAACCGCTCCATTCTATCAACATATGACAGTCCCGCCATCCTGGGAATTAACCTTGACTTCACTCCCATCAATAGCAATAAGGAGAGAAATTTAAAACAAACCTCAGTGGCAACTTTTTCAGAAGGTAGGCCATAACTGGAATAAGCTGCTAGAGAAACTATAGAAGTGGATATAATTACAACTTTCAAAAGACATTTGACAGATGAATAGGAAAGATTTGGCGAGATATGGGTCAAATGCAGGGAAATGGGTTTAGCCTAGAATGACGATGGTTGGCTTGAGCAAGGTGTGCCAGTGTCTGCTTCTGCGCATAATGGCTCTATGACTATGAGAGGTCTTGTCCACCCTTAACTGCCCTGAGGGAAGTACAAGTAAGCCATCTTTTTTAATTGCTGCCAACCTTCTGGTGAAAATGCTTCTCAATGCTTTTAAGGATGGAATTCTAGGACTTAATCTCAGAACCAATAAAGTGCGACAATTCATTTACAAGTAAGAGTGGTGTGTGATGTGGAGGGGAACCTGCACGTGGTGGTGTCTCCCTGTGCCTGATGCCCTGGTCTTCCTTTGTGGGCGAGGTGGTGGGTTTGGGAGGTGCTGTGGGTGGTAACTGCAATGTATTTTGTAGATGGTCCACAGGACAGCCAATAATTGAGGGAGGGAGGGACTGCTTAGAATGGTGGATGGGCACCAATCCAGCAGACTGCTTTGTCCTGGATGGCGTCAGCCTTCCTGAAAAGTTGTCGGCACAGATAGACCTGGAGTACAGCCTTCAGTACTATGGCTCTGCTGTTGTCTGGCCCCAGATCATTTTCTGTATCCAGTGGTGCTTCTAGCCGGCAGCATGTGAGACTTCATGAGAAAGGGCAGCATCACCCTAATCTGCAAGCAGAAGGGGGAGATGAATGATATAAGGAATTGGAGACCCATCACATTGTTGAATGTTGATTACAAGATCCTGTCTAAGGCCATCGCCAACCGGGTCAAGTTGGCTCTGGGACGGGTTATCCACAGGACATACGGGTGGATACCTGCTTAGTCAGCTTGGACCAGGAGAGGGCCTTCGACAGGATATCGCACACGTACATGAGGGACGTGCTCTCCAAAATGGGCTTTGGGGTGGGAATCAGAAATTGGATCCAACTGCTCTACACCGATATCTGTAGTGCAGTCCAAATCAATGGGTGGGAATCAGATAGCTTCCCCGTCAGGTCTGGAGTCAGGCAGGGTTGCCATCTCTCACCTGTTTTGTTCGTCTGCTGTATTGAACCTTTTGCCCAGTCCATCAGGAAGGATGCGAGCATAAGAGGAGTGACATTGCCAGCCAGTGGGGGCACTCAGATCAAAACCTCCCTGTACATGGATGATGTCGCCATCTTCTGATTGGATCCAGAGTCGGTCCGCAGATTGATTAGCATCTACCCTGGTTCGGGGGGGCTGAGGTGTGTGACAAGAATTGGCTGGAGCGGATAGCCAAGGTGGGGAAGAAACTGGAGCTGTGGAAGCAACACTCTCTATAACAGGGAAAAATTTGGTCATTAGGTGTGAGATTCTCTCGGGGTTGCTGTACTTGGCGCAGGTGTGGCCTGTCTCTCCCTCCTATGCCACAGGGATGACCCGGGCCGTCTTCCAGTTCATCTGGGGGTCGAGGATGGACCGGGTGCAACGGGCCACAATGCACAAGTCATCAGACAATTGCCGCACCAACTGTCGTTCGTGGAAAGGTTCTTCCGGACAAACACCTTTGACCACAAGTATTTCGGGCAGTGGTCAGGCACTGCAGGGAAATTACTCCATGGATCCGGTAGCGTGGTTCCCAGAGCAGGCTGCCCAGCTTGTCGGGCAAAATGCCTCATCGCCAGAACTCACCAACAAGCACCAAGACCTGGCTTGGCTGGTGGTGAGGGAAGCCCTCCCAGTCAGATCCTTCCTGCACCGTCGAAACCTCACTACTAGCGCACGCTCTTTGGTCTGCCCGAGCGTTGTTCTCCACCCAGCGGAGCGAGATGTCCGTCGGGGAATGTTGCCGACTGGCCCGCTGCAGACTGCAGGAGTACGTGCTGAGGGACGCACTGAAGCTCGGTGCAGCCAATGCCAAGGCTCGGTGTAGGAGGACCACAGTCTAGGGTCCTTCCTCTGCTGGACATGGGGGGGCAGGGTGTGGTGGAGACGCCCCTCAAAATAAGGGAAGGGATTCCACGCCAGTGGGCCACATGAGTGGCAAGGGTGGGGGGATAAATTTGTGATTTGGGGAAACTATTATATGTATGCATAGCCTCCGAGAATGTCAGATGGAGTTTTGTAAGGATCATGTATTGTATATATTTATTTCTCGAATAAAGTCTATTTTGAAATTTTAAAAAAATTCGGTGGTGCAGGATGCTGGTTTACACCAAAGATAGACACAAATTGCTGGAGTAAGCGGGACAGGCAGTGTCCCTGGAGAGAAGGAATGGGTGATGTTTCGGGTCGAAACGTCACCCATTCCTTCTCTCCAGAGATGCTGCCTATCCCGCTGTATTATTCCAGCATTTAGTGTCTATCTTCTGTATCCAGTGGTGTTTAGCAGTGGAGTGAATCACAATAACTGGAGGTGATGACGGGGATTGTGGGAAGCTGACATATGTAGAGTCATGCAGTCCTTAACCGAGGCAACAGGTGCTTCGGCCCAACTTGCCGATGCCGGCCAACATGCCTCATCTACACACCAAGTCTGCATTTTGGATAGAATGGAGACATTTCCGTCTGTTGCATCAGAGTGGATGACATCGTATTTATCCACATTAGCACTTCTACCCACTCGCTTCGTGTGTTTATATCCTTTTGCAGTCTCATTATGCTCTCCTCCTTGCTTACAATCCCACCTGGTTTGGTTTCATCAGTTAACTTGCAAATATGACATTTAATCTCCTCGGTCAAACCATTAATCTAGATGGTAAACAGTTGAGGCCAAGCACTGAACCCTGCAGTATTCCTTATGACCTGACAACCTGAGAGAGGTCCAATTATTACTCTTAGCTTTCTCTCTGTTAACCATTTCTTGATACCCTGCTATATAACCCCCTCATTCTGCCCATGTCAAAACCTTACCGATAAGATAAGTACATCACATCCACTTGTTCCTCCCTATCTTTTCTACTAATCAGATTACTCCAGTACATTATCAAATGTGATTTCCATTTCACGAATCCATTCTGACCCTGCAGTCATATTACTTTTTTCTATATTGCATTGCAGATTCTACATGTTCATTAGAGATTTGGGCATTTTGCCTTCTAGCAATGTTGGATAGGCTGACAATTCCCTATGTTTTTTCCCCTTGTACCACAAATATGGGGACATATTCACTCCCTATCATCAGGAGCCTTGTCTAATGCCTTACCTCAGTCCAAGTTCTTTAAGTCAATTACCGTTGTTGCCTTTTAAAAAAAACTGTTGTTTGTAAGACATGACCTTCTCTGCACAAACCCATGCTGACTGACCCTACTTATACAAACACCTTCCAAATGTGAGTAACTCCTAGCCCTAAGGATCCTCTCCAACAACTTCCTACCACTTATAGGAGGCTCATGGGACTATAATTTCCTGGATTACCCTTATAACCCTTAAACAAGGGCTCAGCATTGGCCACCCATCGGTTCTCCGGAACCTGGCCTGTGGCACGAGAAGTTACAATGATCTTTACTAGGCCCCTGCAATTGCCTCTCTTCCCTCTTTCAATAATCTCTGGTAGATCCCATCAGGTCCTGGGGACATATTCATCCTAATGGTTTTCAAGAGACAAAACATGACTTCCTTCTTGATCTCGCAATGCCTTAGCACATTTGTATTCCCCACACTGATCTTATTATCGTCCACCTCCTTGTCCTTGGTTAATTCAGAAGGAAAGTATTCAGTTAATAGATCTATATTGTCTGACTTTAGACTTTAGAGATACAGCGCAGAAACAGGCCCTTAGGCCCACCAAGTCTACGCCAACCAGTGATCACCGCGTACACTTGCACTATCCTACACACCAGGGACAATTTACAATTTTGCCAAAGCCAATTAACCTATAAACTGTGATATCTTATGCTCAGACATAAAACACACAAGTTGACACACTGATGACCAGATATCGACTGCACTGTGTTCTGTGGTTTATTCAATATCATTAACAATCCTCCGACACAAAGGTGCCGCTATTACAACTCCTCCCACCTTAATGAAAAAGTTGTCGCCTTGTTGACATTTAAAAAAATATATCATACAAGTGTATGGCTTATACCAACAAACAGCATATAATTCAAACTATGTCAGCATGAAGGCAATTTCACCTGCTAATATGTGTAATGGTTTGTTTCATACCTTCTTAAAATAAAATCACATCCCAAATTGGTATGTTATCTAACGGTAGCACAAGTGTAATAATCATAACTCACTACCCATGAGATATCATGTTCTTCATGTTACCAGAATGTAACAAAACGGTATGAATTTATTACAATCTTGTCTGATAGTTTACTTGTATATAACCTGAATATAATGAGGGCATCATGCATATATGTTGCATATACAATGCTATGTGCATTTCACAAATTAAACGTAACCACTGGGCTTTTCCTTCTTACTGAATATCTTCCCTGACCAAAAGTTTCTGACTGTATAGAACCACATGGACTCATTTTTGATCGAGTCAAGCCTTCCTTTTGACCTACATTCATAGATTCCAGTCCATCAGTCAGTTTTGTTTCACTGTTAACCACACTTGAATCTCCATTTGCATGCTGATTCAAACTCTCACTATCTTGTGTACCTTCTTGCACCATTCTTGGTTCATCCGTTGGTACCTGTACTTGAGTGGTAACCAAATTATCTGACTCGTCTAATTGATCTGGTTGCAAACCTGTCTGTGCTTGCATTGGCATAACATGGTCAATGTGTACTTTTCCTACCTTCCCACTTCCAATCATATTGACTAAGTATGTCCGTGGTCCGCACTTTCTCACTGCTCTTCCAGGTAACCACCACCCACTTGTGTTGATGGTTTTTCACCTTCTGATTCAACTCAGCACTTCTTTCCTGTCATGATTTGCTTTTTGATTCTCCTGTTTCTCTTCTACTGTTTGAGCCAAGTTTGGTTTCAACAGTGAAAAACTTGTTCTTGGTTTTCTCTTCAAGAACAGTTCAGCATTTGACCAGTAGTGGTGTGAGGTGTGTTCCGATATGTAATCAGAAAGTTAGCCAGTTTGTGAGACAGAGACAACTGTCTTTTCTTTGGATTTGGATCCATCAGTTGTTTGAATAATGCATGCTTCACAATTTGCACTGTGCATTCTGCTGCTCCATTTGAAGCGGGATGGTATGGAGCGACTCTCGTGTGTTTTACACCATTCCCTTTCATGAATTGTGCAAACTCTTGTGAACAGAATTGAGATCCGTTATCAGACAAAATTTCCTCTGGAAATCCATAGGACACAAACAATCCTCGCAAAATGTCTATCGTTCATCGGAAACACTTCAAACCACTTGGAGTGACTATCAATTACAATGGACAATTGTTGACCATCTAACTCTGCAAAGTCAAAGTGTAATCTTTGCCACACTCTAGCCGGCCATTTCCATGGCTGTAGCGGTACTGTTGGTGGATTCTTTCCAACTGCTTGACATGTGCAACACTCTTTCACCGTTTGTACTATGTCCTTATCTAGATCAGGCCACCATAGATAGCTTCTAGTTGGACTCTTTGTAAGACACATTCCCAAATGCTGATCATGAAGATCTCCTAGCAATTTTACTCTGTGTTTTTCAGGGATTACAACTCTCACTCCCCACATGACACACCCTTGGTCTACTGAGAGTTCATTCCTATGTACAAAGAATGGTTTCAGTTCTACCTCTGAATCCAGCAATTTGTTTAGCCATCCTTGTAACATATTCCTGCACTCTTGACAAAAGTCTGTCAGTGCGAGTCGCCTTCTGAATGTCCCCTGAAGTGATAGGTAACTCATCTACATGAGTGAAACAAAACACGTCCTCTCTGTTTGGGGTAACCTCCGTTTCCAAAGGTAATCTAGACATGGCATCAGCATTGCTGTGCTCTGCTGACTTACGATACTGAATTTCATACTGGTATGCAGAAAATATCAATGCCCATCTTTGCATTCTGGCTGCTGTCAGAGTTGGAACGTGTGCTTTTAGATTTAGGATCACTGTCAATGGCTTGTGATCTGTCTCGATTACAAACCTTCTACCATACAAGTATTTGTGAAACCACCTAACGCCAAAAATCAATGCAAGTGCCTCTCGCTGTATTTGCGCATAATTTCTCTCACTGGCACTGAGTGTTCTAGATGCAAATGCTATTGGCCTCTCCTCTCCTTTTTCTAGAGATCACAGCACCAACACCGTATGGTGAAGCATCACATGCTAACTTCACTGGCTTATTGACATCGTAATGAACAAACATTGTACTCTCTGCCAACTGAGCTTTACATGACTTGAAAGCTTGGTCACATTCACGTGTCCACTTCCATGGTACATCTTTTCTCAAGAGCTCGTTCAAGGAATGTAAACAGGTGGTCAGATTTGGCACGAACTTCCCATAATAGTTCACTAATCCTAAAAAGGATCAGAGCCCAGAGATGTTTTCAGGAATGGGTGCATTCTTGATCGCATCAACTTTACACTTGGTGGAGTGTAGACCATCCTTGTCTACCTTATGACCCAAGTACTCTAACGAGTTCTGAAAGAACTCACACTTCTGTGCCTTCACTCTTACACTGTGTATTTCAAGGCGTTTGCGTAGCAATGTTACAAAATTTTGAGATTTTAAAAATCAAGTCTATAATTTATCCCATCAGATAAAGCATAAAAAGAAGTTTAATTTGACACCTAATTCACTTTCATATCTTCAGTATTAAAAAAGTTATGGCCATTTCCATACTCGGAAATTAGCATCTTGTTCCCTATTGCTTTTCCATTGACTGAACACAAAAGCTGTGATCGAGGACAGTCAAAAGCCTATAACTTTCTTAAAAATTAAGAGAACTGAAATAAATTTTCAGTTATTATAGATTGATGTATTCTGAAACAAATATGAAACAATCTTACTTAGATGACTTGAAATTAAAGCATATAATTAGTTAGTTACCTAATTGTAGCTAATTACAAAATTCAATTACTAGATCTAAACATCTATCAATTTCTTAAGAATAGATTAACATTTTTAAATAGCCTAAGTGTCCAAATAACATTCACACAAGAATTCACAATATAACATAATTTTTAAATCTCATTGTCATGGATTTATAGGCCAAATGGAAGGAGTTTAATGTTTAATACCTGCAAATTAATGGCCATTTAAATCAACTTGCGAGTGGGTTTTTCTGGAACGCGATCATTTGGAACATTGCGGTTTGCGGTGATTTAGACCCCCATATCGGCATGAAAAATACTGCCAGTTCGTATGGGGACTAAATCACCGTTTCACAACTTAAAATGTGAACTAAAGGCATCTTAAGAAACACTTTTATACATAAAAATAAACGGCTTTCCTTTACCTGTCACCTACGTGAAATCCGTCCCCGTTGTCGGCATTGATGGCTTTAGAAGCTGATTTTAAAATGACTCCAGCGCTGAACTTGTCGAGCGATTTAAAAAAAAAAGACACAGAACGGCCGTCAGAACGATTCTTCAGCAAAAGCTTGCACTCCGACAAAATATAATCCAGGAGAACGGTAGCAAGACTACTGCAAAGGTAGGAGAAAAACGCGTTTTAACCCCACCCCCCCCCCCCTCAAACGCACCAAAATCGCGCACATGGCCAGTGGCAGAACTGCAGCGCTGCTGAAGGTAAGTATTGTAACATACCTAGTTTGAGTACCACTTGCGATCATTCATCATGTGTCTGCCTGTCAGGGGCTGAGATGAGGATGTCATCCAAGTAACACACCACACCTTCAATTCCCTCTAGAATTTGTGTCATCACCCCATGAAAAATCCTTGGGGCTGATGATATGCCAAATGGGAGCCTATTGAACTGTAACAATCCCAAATGCATGTTGATAGTCAGCTTGGATTTAGATTCGTCATCTACACCTAACTGCTAGTCGGCATTTGTCAAGTCCATTTTTGTGAAGACTTGGCTGTCTGTGAGGTTCCTAAACAAATCCTCTGCCGTTGGTAGGTATGCTACCTACAAGTACCTGGTTTACAGTTACCTTATAATCCCCACAAAGTCTAACACTACCATCAGGTTTAGGTACAACTACAATGGGTGTTGCCCATTCACTACTTTCTACCTTACTGATAATATTCTCAGCCTCATGTCTTTTCAGTTCTTTCTCAACCTTGTCCATAAGTGCATACGGCATGGCCCGGGGTTTGAAATGCACTGGTGTCGCATCCTGCTTCATGCGTACTTTCGCCTTGTACCCCTTGATTGGCCCTCCCTGGTCGCTGAACACCTTCATATATCTCGTTCCAGTTGAGCTTCAAGATCTGCAGCCAATTCCTACCTAGCAAAGCAGGCTTATCTCTAAATCCCATCCATTATTATTACAACTACGAGAGGGAACTCCGCCTGTTGCTCTTATACCTAACTGGTACATGTACGCTTCCTAACACTGGAATCTTCTCTCCAGAGTAACCACGTAGCTCGATTTGCTTCGCTTCCAAAGGAATTTGACTCAGCTTCTCCTGACACACAGATTCTGGAATCACGCTCACAGATGCTCCTGTGTCGAATTCCATGCTAACATGAGCTTCATTCAGCTGGACTTGCACGGACACATTATTTGTCTTCCGGTTCGCTAGCTCATTGCTGCAGATGGTGTACATGTCGAGAGGCTCTTCCTCCACCTGGAATTGATCCACAGAATGCAGCGACTGAAGATGCTTACTTGTTGTTGAACCTTTGCTCTGCTCAGCCTTGCGACAAGCCTTCGCTAGATGTCCCATCTTGTGACACGAGTAACGGACAAGACTGTGCTAGATGTGAGCCCAAACAGCGATAGCATGACTTTGTAGTAGTCTTGCTACCGTTCCCTGGATGACGATTCTCTGACGTCTTTGTCGACTTAGGCATCTTTGGTTTGCTGGACTGCAGTTTGTTCAACTCTTCTGCTGGTTGTCTAGAAGTTGTCCTGACTTCTCTAGAACCCCTCTCTGCCATATCCATTGATGGAGCAGTTTTACAAGCTGTTTCAAATGTCAGGTCACACACAGTCATCAGCTTACTGTGGATCAGCTTACTGTGGATCCGCTCACTCCTCAGTCCACACACAAAACAGCCTCTTAACGCCCGATCTTGGAAACTTCCAAAATTACAATGAATTGATAACCTCTTGAGTGCCACAATAAAATGACTAACGTCCTTCTCTGGGAGTAGGTATCTCGTTCCAAATTGATAGCTTTCAGCTATTTCTTAGGGCTTAGGGTCATAATGTTCTGATAACTTCTTAAGAAAATCCTTCAACGATGTGTCCTTAGGTTTGGCTGGAGTTAACAAATTCTTTACCGTTTCATAAACATCGGGACCCATTTCAGTGAGGAAAATTGCTCTTTTCCTAGCTTGAGTTGCTTCATTAAAGCGTCTTGGTTCCACATCAGAAGCTTCTACTTCAGTAATGTAATTTACGCACTGAACGTTTCCTGACTTTGCTGGAACTCACCCAATCATCCGATGTACCCGCTGGGCACTGCCATCTTGGATTTCTAACAGTCTCACTGCACGTGCTTCATGAACCCAAACTTTGTGATCAAAATTTCAGCTTTCCATGACCCCGAAAGTTATACAACACTTCTCCGTGCATCTGTAGAATTCCTGATCTACATGAACAAATAAAGCTGGGGAATCCGCGAAACCATCCTCTTCCCATTTTTGATATCTTATGCTCAGACATAAAACACGAGTTGACATGCCGGTGACCGGATATCGACTGCACAGTGTACACAAACCTGGATTTTTCTTTAACGTGGGAGGAAACCGGAGCACCTGGTGAAAACCCACGTGATCATAGGGAGAATGTACAAACTCCTTACAGGCAGCACCCACAGTCAGGATCGAACCCGGTCTCTGGCGCTGTAAGTCAGTAACTTTACCACTTCGCCACTGAGCGGCCCAAACCATAAATTCCCTCCTTTATCATTGACCTACCCTCGACCTTCTGACTTTCTACCTTCTCTCCAGTTACCCTACATGGTTATGTAGTGTTGGGATTTTCTTTGATCTGTCTTGCCAAATACACTGCAATCTCCCTTCTGGCCCTTCTAATTCTTTGCTTGGGTTCTTTCCTGCTTTCTCTATGATGCTGAAATGCCCTATTTAATCTGTTGGTCCTTCCCCTGATAGCTAATTCCCTCTCAAGAAAGTATATGGTATGCTTGCCTACATTGGCCAGGACATTGAGCATAAGAGTCAGGAGGTCATATTGCAGCCTCGTAGGATCTTGGTTAGGTCTCATTGAAATGTTGTGTCGCCCCAATACAGGAAGGATGTGGAGGCTTTGGAGTGGGTGCAGGTGAGGTTTACCAGAATGCTACTGCGATTACAGGGAATTAGCTATAAGGAGTTGTCCAGACCTGGATTGATTTCTCTAGTATTTTAGAGGTTGCGGAGAGACAAAATTATGAGAGGCATAGTTCGGGTAGACAGTCAGAACCTTTATTTCCAGAATTGAAATGTCAATGTCTAGAGAATGAGAGGGGCAAAGATTAAAGGTGATGTGTGGGGCAAGTTTTTTCCATAGAGAGTAGTCAGTGCCTGAAATGCACTGCCAAGGGTGGTGGTGGAGGTAGATACATTTAAGATGTATATGCAGGGAATGGAGGGATATGGAGCACATGCAGGCAAAGGAGATTAGTTTAACATGGCATCATGTTCAGCACGGAAATTGTGGGCTGAAGGGCCTGTTCCTGTGCTATGTTCTATATATAAGTCACAACAAAGTGAAAATCCCCAAATACATATCTGACAGATTGTGGTGCATTGCTTCCACAATCCTGCTTAAAACCCAAAAGGTCAGAAGGATCGTGAGGCACCGCTTTCACGGTCCGTATTCATACCGAAAATCAACATCAAGCGAGCTTTTGACCTTCTGCTCCACATTGCACCAATTGCAATGTCCCACCCTCTCTGCTCATCAGTGTATTAAAGTAGATGAACTTCTTTGTATTAGTAATCCAAATCTGTATTGTTTGCAGGGGGAAAGCTTCCAGACTACAAGGAAATGAAAGAAGAATTCCCGCATATTTTTTATTGTGAGTACTTCAACATTTCTTAAACTTCTACCTTCAAATTAGCAGCTAATGCTCAAATGAACCTTTAATTCGCGTTCAGATAAGTTATTCCTCTCAGGGCTTTCTGGTAGGTTTTCATTCCTCAAGCCAATGCATGAAAAAACTTCCTCAACTTATATCAGTATTTTATTTTGGGGGGGGGGGGAATTGTTTTGTTAATAATACTTTTTAGTAAACTTTCAATTATCAGTTATTTCTTGTTTTTATATTGTTCATTATTTGCATTATTTGTAGTAGTTTTTAAATGTTGCTGAATGCCAAACGCATTGCTGAAATCTGCTGAAATCAATTGCAGAATTCCTTCGAACTCAAATCTTGGCCAACTTGGGGATATTTCATGTCATTCCTTCATCCAAATCATTGCTATATCTTGTGAAGAGACAGATCCCAGCACTGATCCAACTGGGATATCTCACTCTCCACTGCCTGCTACTTGGTGTTGACGACCAGTTGTTTATCCACACCAGCACCTCCTCCCCAGTCTCATATGTTTTAATCTTTCGCACTTAGATGGGACCTTATCAAAAACGTTCTGGAGTTATCAGTACACAACATGCGCTGCTTCTCCTTTATCTTGCGCTGCTTCTCCTTTATCTATTCAGCAAGTTTCACCCTCAAGATGTTCGAAGAGATTTGTCAAGCATGGTTTCTTGAATCAATGTAGACTTAGTCCAATCCTGTAGGAAGGAACTGCAGATGCTGGTTTAAACCAAAGATAGACACAAAAAGCTGGTGTAATTCAGCGGCTCAGACAGCATCTCGGGAGAAAAGGAATAGGTGACATCTTGGTTTGGATGTCACCTATTAATTTTCTCCAGAAATGCTGTCTGACTCGCTGAGTTACTCCAGCCTTTTGTGTCTATCTTAGTCCACTCCTGTCCTTCTAAACAAAGTCTCTATTCTTTTGTTAATAATAGACTCTAACTTTTCCCACCACTGGCGTCAGGAGAACCGGCCTATAAATCTCTATTTCCTCCTTTGCCAAGCAATGCAGTTACATTTGCTACCCTCCAAACAATTGAAAACATTCCAGGATGTAACAATAATTTTCAGCAATGCTTTTGTCCTTTCCAGGGCCATTAAGTAGTTTGGGATGTAAATTGAAGATAGACACAAAATGCTGGAGTAACTCAGCGGGACAGGCAGCATCTCTGGATAGGTGACGTTTCGGGTCGGGACCCTTCTTCAGTCTGAAGTGATCTCTCCAAGAACATTGTAATTGTACTCCTCTCCTAACACTTCCTCTGGCAGCTGGTTTGATCATTCTTTATATAAAATGCTTGACCCTCAGGTCCCATTTAGAGCCTTTCCCTGTCAACTTAAAACAATACCCTTTAGTTTGAGACTCCTTTATACCAGAGGAAAAGACTGTGGCCATTCACCTTATCTATTTCCCTCACGATTTAATAAACTTCGTTAGCGCCCTACAATCCAGGAGAAAAAAAACTTGGCACATCCAGCCTCTCCTTATAACCCAAGCACTCGTGACCTGGTAGCAGCCGCATGAAATTTTCTTGCACCCTTTTCAGTGCAAAGGATGTAGGGTGGAACTGCAGATGCTGGTTTACACTGAAGATGGACACAAAAAGCAGGTGTAACTCAACGGGACTGGCAGCATCTCTGGATAGAAGGAATGGGAGACGTTTCGGGTCCAGAGATGCTGCCTGTCATGGTGGGTTACTCCAGCTTTTTGTATCTTTTAAAGGAAGGCAAGGTCAGGGAAGCTTGGATGACCAGAAACATTATGTAAAGCAAGCAGGAAAGAACTCGAGCATGGAATTGGAAGGGCCAAAAGGAGCTATGAAATAGCATTGTAAATTGGAAAAAAGAAAATCCCAAGGCTGTATATAGGTGTATTAAAAACGAGAGAGTAACCATGAAGATTTTAGGACCATTCAAGGATAAAAGGGGGAATTTATACCTGGAGTATCTAAGCAAGGTACAAGGTGAGTTTTTTTTGCATCTACATTCACCAATAAGAAGGAAATAGCAGACAGTGAGGCCAGAGTGGGGAATCCTAATATACCAGGGTAGTTTGAGATTAAGTAAGAGTTGGCATGGGCTCTGCGTGAGGCCAGTTCATTGGCTATATGTAAGAGGGAGTTAGATGTGGCCCTTGTGGCTAGAGGGGTCAGAGGGTATGGAGAGAAGGCAGGTACAGGATACTGAGTTGGATGATCAGCCATGATCATATTGAATGGCGGTGCAGGCTCGAAGGGCCGAATGGCCTACTCCTGCACCTATTTTCTATGTTCTATGTTTCTATGAAGGTGGATCAAGGTGTTGATAGGGCCCATCCCAAGTTATTGAGAGACAGTTAGCAGGGTAAGGTTTTTACCCCATGGTTGATGCCTGGAACACAATGCCAGGGATGATGATGGAGGCAGATACAATGGTGATACAATTTTCAAGGTAGGCACATGGATATGCAGGTAATGGAGAGACACGGAACAAATGCAGACAGAGGAGATTGGTTTAATTTGGCATTGTATGCAGCATAGACATTGTGAGCTGAAGGACCTGTTCCTGCTCTGTGCTGTTCTATGTTCAGTGGGTGGGGCTCAGCTGTTGGTCAGAGGCAATGTCTGGGGGCTGCTATAAAATGAGGCTTTCCTGGCCTTTTTGACTGTGCCTGATCCTTGGATGCACATGATAAAGTTGATCTTTCCAGTATTGGTACAACTCTGGACTGTCCCCATAGTGCAACACCAGAAGTCTAGATACAGGAGAATTACAGACCAGTTAGCCTGACTTCGTGGTGGGAAAGATGCTAGAGTCAATTATTAAGGAGGTAATAATGGGGCATTTGGATAGCAGTAAAAGGATTAGTCCAAGTCAACATGGATTTATGAAAGGGAAATCATGCTTGACTTTTTGAAGATGTAACAGGTAAAATGGATGAAGGGGAGCCAGTGGATGCAGTGTATCTAGACTTTCAGAAAGCCTTTGATAAGGTCCCGCACGGGAAACTGGTGACTAAAATTAGAGCACATGGTATTGGGGGTACGGTGTTGACATGGATAGAAAATTGGTTGGCAGACAGGAAGCAAAGTGTAGGAGTGAACGGGTCCTTTTCAGAATGGCAGGCAGTGGCAAATGGAGTGCCTCAAGGCTCGGTGTTGGGCCGCCACTGTTTACCATACATATTAATGATTTGGAAGAGGGAATTAGGAGCAACACTAGCAAGTTTGCGGATGACACAAAGCTGGGTGGCAGTGTGAACTGTGAAGAGGATGTTACAAAGTTGCAGGGTGACCTGGACAGGTTGAGTTAGTGGGCAGAAGCGTGGCAGATGCAGTATAATATAGATAAATGTGAGGTTATTCACTTTGGCGGCAAAAACAAGGGGGCAGATTATTATCTCAATGGCGTTAGGTTAGGTGAGGGGGAGGTGCAGCGAGACCTGGGTGTCCTTGTACACCAGTCACTGAAAGTTGGCATGCAGGTACAGAAGGCAGTGAAGCTAATGGAATGTTGGCCTTCATAACAAGAGGATTTCAGTATAGGAGTAAAGAGATTCTTCTGCAGTTGTAAGACCACATCTGGTAAGACCACATCTGGAGTATTGTGTACAGTTTTGGTCTCCTAATTTGAGGAAGGACATCCTTGTGATTGAGGCAGTGCAGCGTAGGTTCACGAGATTGATCCCTGGGATGGCGGGACTGTCATATGAGGAAAGATTGAAAAGACTAAGCTTGTATTCACTGGAGTTTAGAAGGATGAGGGGATATCTTATAGAAACATATAAAATTATAAAAGGACTGGATAAGCTAGATGCAGGAAAAATGTTCCCAATGTTGGGCGAGTCTAGAATCAGGGGCCACAGTCTTAGAATAAAGGGGAGGCCATTTAAGACTGAGGTGAGAAAAAACTTTTCACGCAGAGAGTTGTGAATTCGTGGAATTCCCTGCCACAGAGGGCAGTGGAGGCTAAATTTAAGAGAGAGTTAGATAGAGCTCTAGGGGCTAGTGGTATCAAGGGATATGGGGAGAAAGCAGGCAGGGGTTATTGATTGGGGACGATCAGCCATGATCACAATGAATGGCGGTGCTGGCTCGAAGGGCCGAATGGCATCCTCCTGCACCTATTTTTTATGTTTCTTTGTTTCCAAGTACTGGAGGGACTCAGGCTGTGGACCAGCATCTGTAGAAAGAGAAACCTGTCAATGTCAGGGACCCCTGTTCAGAACATGTTTTCTTGATATGAGTAAGCACAACTGTGTTATCTGCCTGTGGGGAAAGGGTCACACTGTGGCACCTCACACCATAAGAACAAGGTTTGTAAACAAGGAGGACAACGACCTAAATAACATCCCCACATCCCACCAGGATCAAATCCCAGAGAGATGGTGAGTTTGCTTGAGGACATCAGGTGGTTGTCAGGAGATGTGTAAAATTTGGCTGATAATAATGAACGACATTTCACACGTTGCTTTCACAGCCCCGAAAAGAGCCGTCTGTACCACGTGGGGAAGAGGACATTTCAAAACGTTCGATAATTTCATGTATGACTTTTACAAAACTTGCAACTATATTTTTGTCAGTGAATGCACAGATCACTTCCCAGATTTCAGCATTCAGCTTCGAAGGGAGAGCAACGGGGATATAAAAAGACTGCTGATTCAATTGTACAGCACCATGGTCACAGTGGAACTGGGCAAAATCACAGTCAACAGTCAGCTGTGAGTACCTGTCAGCTTCTTCACTGCACATCCTTCACAGCAACCGCCGCTCCACCGCTGTAGGCCACGTCCCGTCCCGTCCACATGCTCCAGCTTCGTTCGACACCCGCCCCTGCCGCCTCCATTACCGTTCGGCCTCCTCCGTCCCCTTCCAGCTTTGCGGCCGAGCCGAATGAGCTGCGGGCGGGTTCGACCGCACGCAGAACCTTCGGGAACTTTCCGGCTGGCATCCAGATCGCAGCGCTTCGATAAGGCCTCCGGCCGCGTTCCCGGTCCGCAGCCGCGGGGCCCGGAGCGAAGCGTTCAAAATGTCGAGGATGTTAATGTACGTCAAAACATTTCTGATCGTCTCACTCTCAGTTAATGTGAACGACTGTTCCCATCAGTAGTACCTTAAGGCCCTGTCCCACTTACGTGTCCTTGGCACGCAAATTACGCGACCTCGTCGTTGCGTTGAGGCGCACGGGCATCGTGTGGCCGCGCGGGGGCCGGTCCCACTGAGAAACGCGGAGGGGTACGGAGATTCAGATTCAGCCAGTGTTTGTCACCTCCACTTTGACTTGCGGCCACAGCTTTAACTTCTCAGGCTGTTGAATTACAGGCTAGTTCCAAGTGAAATATTGCACTGTGATAACAACACAATCTGATACAGTGGGAGGGAGAGGTTCAGTCGTAGTAGGTTCAATCATAGTCAGAGAATCATTGTCATACAGCATGGCAACAGGCCCTTCGGCCCAACGACCACACCAACCAAGATGCCCCATCTCCACTAGTCCCACCTGCCCGCATTTGTCATATCCCTCTCAACTTTTCCTATTCTTTTAATATCTTTTAAATACTGTTATAGTACCTACCTCATCTACCTCCAATGGCATTCCATATCATTCCAATATAATTCCCTATACCTGTGTGAAAAAGTTGCCCTTCTGGTTCCTATTAAATCCTGGTTCTTGATTTCCCTACTATGGGTAAAAGACTGTATTTACCATTTCCATTTCCCTCATTATTTTATACACCTCGCTAAGATCACTGCTCATCCTACTTCACTCCTTGGAATATAGACCTATCCTGCCCATATCTCCCTGCAACTCAGCCCCTCAAGTACTGGCAACATGCTTGTAAATCATCAATTCTCTCTTTGCAACTTAAATTGTTTTTCCTTGTGGCAGGGTGAGCTAAACAGAACACAATACTCCAAATGTGGCCTCTTGTACAACTGTAACATAACATCCCAATTTCTATACTCAAAGCCCTGACTGATGAAGGCCATTGTGTCGAAAACCTCCTTGACCACCCCATCAACCTGTGACGCCACTTTCAAGGAACTATGTACCTGCACTTCTACGTCCCTCTGCTCTACAACGCTCCCCAGAGCCCTGCCATTCACTGTGAAGGTCCTGCCCTGGTTTGACTTCCCAAAAATGCAACACCTCGCCCTTACCTGTATTAAACTCCTTCAACCATTTCTCAGCCCACTTGCCTGAGTGCAGTTAGATGGAGGCTCAGTTGGAGGGGGGAGGTTCAATCAGAGGGAGAGCATGATTTGACGGTTTAGCTTATTATTGTCAGAATTGTATAGAAAAGACTATACATAAATGAATTTTAGCCGCCCACAATGCATAGATAAAGGATAAAGGGTACAAAATGTATTAGTTATTATTAATTATTGGTTAGTTATCAGTTTAGTTTATTGTCATGTGTACCGAGGTACAGTGAAACACTTTTGTTGCGCGCTAACAAGTCAGCAGAAAGATTATTCATTATTATAATCGAGCCATCCACAGTGTACTGATACATAATAAAGGGAATAATGTTTAGTGCAGATAAAAGTCCAGTAAAGTCCAATTAAAAGTAGTCTGAGGGTCTTCTACGAGGTAGATAGTAGATCAGGACCAATCTCTAATTGTTGATGGAATGGTTCAGTTGCCTAATAACAGTTGGGAAGAAACTTGCTGAATTTGGAGTTATGGGTTTTCCAACTTCTGTACCTCTGGCCAGATGGGAGAGGGGAGAAGAGGGAGTGACTGGGGCGAGACAAGTCCTTGATTATCCTGGTTGCCTTGCTGAGGCAGTGTGAAGTATAGATAGAGTCAATATAAGGGAGGGTGGTTTGTGTGATGGTCTGTGCTACGTCCACAACTGCAATTTCTTGCGGTCTTGGATGTAGCTGTTCCCAGACCAGGCTGTGATGCATCCATGATCGAATACATTAAATGGCGTATCTGTAGAAGTTGGTGAGGATCGATGGGGACATGTCCAACTATCTTAGCCTTCTAAGAGGTCGAAACATAAAGAGTTCCACAGTTGCTGATGAAACTAAAGTAAGTGGACTGCTGGATTATATTCAAGAGAGAGTTAGATATAGCTCTTATGGCGAACGGAATCAAGGGATACGGGGAGAAAGCAGGAACGTGGTACTGATGTTTGATATTCAGCCATGATCATATTGAATGTCAGTGCTGGCTCGAAGGGCTGAATGGCCTACTCCTTCACCTAATGTCTATGTTTCTAGTGGTGATGAGGATGCAAAGAGACTTCAAGACCAACGATAGGATCAGTGGTATTAATAAGACGAGATCATTGGGCTTATGGTATCCACACCAGGATGCTTGCAAGCCACCCACTCACTCCCCAGTCCCATCTAGATGTTCCATCAAAGCCTTCATTACCACATATATATCTGAATGAAAATCTTCACAAAATCTGTTCTGCCACATACACATGCAAGTTCTTTTTGCTCCTGCAATCTCTTCAGAATTATATTCTTTATTCCCTTTTGCTTCATCTAATTTTTCCAGCCTCATCATCCGCAGTCCTTCAACTACCATTTTTCTACATTAAACCTCATCTGCCACATGTCTGCCCATTCCACCAGCATCTCTGTGTCCTGCTGCAATTTTTCATTGCCCTCAGCACAGTTGAATAACGATGTCGACTTTTATGTAATCTCCAAATGTGGAAGTTAAGTGAGTACAGTGAACAACATGCTGGAAGGAGCACCATGTCGGACAATATGAGGGAGAAAATAGCAGGGACTTGTGCTAAACTATGAGAGACTGAGAAATGTTGATGTTCACAGGGACCCAGGGAAACCTCATGCAGAAGCTTGGGTGCAGCAGCCAGTTCAGAAGGCAAATGACTACGTTGATCTTTGTTGCAAGAGAATGAGTGTGGATTGAAGATGCCTTCCTATAATTGTTGCCGAGTGTACCTGGAGTTAGACACAAAATGCTGGAGTAACTCAGTGGGACAGGCAGCATCTCTGGAGAGAAGGAATGGGTGATGATTCAGGTCGACACCCTTCTACAACTTGGAGTACTTGGAGTACAGTGGAGTAAGTGCAGCATAGGTTGACTAGACAGTTTCCTGGATACAGACAATGAGGAACGATTGAGTTCTGTATTTCCCAGAGTTTAGAACAACGTGAAGAGATCTCATTAACGTTCCACAACTCCGGCTGAAAGTGCGAAACCGGTGTTCACAGATTCAAAATGAGGCTTAGCTCGGTACCGACGGGTGAACTGTCTGCTTGCACAACAATACCAACAAAGAGGGCCATACCAGAGTAAGATCGACGCTGGCCATCCTGCTAGAGGTGAGCCTGAGGCATTGGCCTGTCCAGTCTACAAGAATCACAGAACAGTGGGAGGCTTGTAAGTCGCAAAAGATAAACTGGAGTAAGTATTGAAGAACTTTGTTATTGGATGTTGTTAACTGCTGTTTTTATTTGCCAGGAATATTCAATTGCCTTACAATTCAAATGGAATAAATATTCAGCCATTTGGGAACCTTGTCAGACTGTTGGCTAAACAGCAGGGGCTTGATATCATTGTTGTCTGGAACAATGAAGACTACCTGATGGTTGGTATCTTTCATCTTCCTATTTCAAAGCTTATTTTTGAAATTTGGATTACTATTTCAAATCTTCTTCTTTTACCACAATATAACCAGTGGCGAAAACGGTGTGAGCAGAATATTTCTTGAATCTCTCAGTACAGGGCATAACTGATTCAGGACATCATGGCATAGTGATGCCGCGGTAGAGTTTCTGCCTTTCAGCAATTACAGCGCCAGAGACCCGGGTTCGATCCTGACTACAAGTGCACTCTGTACGGAGTTTATATGGTCTCCCCGTGACCACGTGGGTTTTCTCCAAAATCTTCAGTTTCCTCCCACACACCAAAGACGTCCAGATTTGTAGGTTAATTGGCTTGATATAAATATAAAATTGGCCATAGTCGCTGGTCGGTGCGGACCCAGTGGGCCGAAGGGCCCGTTTCTGCGCTGTACCTCTAAACAAAACAAAAAAAACATCAGTATTCACCTCCCTGAACTCACTATCTTCCATGACCTTCTCCACAGTAAACACAAACAAAAAGTATTAACTTCGTACCCATTATAGATATCCACACTGATACTTCAGGAAACCCACTCTCTCCTTTGTTATCCTTCAGCTCTTAATATACCTGTAGAATATTTTAGGATCCTCATTTACCTTATCTGCCAAGAATGTTGCATGTTCCCCGTCTCCCTAATCCTGCCAGACTCACCCTTTACTCTGACAGTAACATATTGCCTCTGACCTCTCCCTATCTCACTTTGTAAAAGTCTCCTGCATGCCAGATGTCCCTTTACCTGCAAACAACCATTTCCAATCTTCTTCTCAATTACCTTTTGGATATCCAATAGCTTACTTCCACTCACTCTTTGCCTGTCCTACTGGTTACATTGTCACGGAAGTCTAGTGTTTTTGATCGGTACTTTTACTTCATAAACAATCTAGAAGATAGAACAGTACAGCACAAGAACAGGCCCTTCAGCCCATAATGTCTATGTCAAGCATAATGCCAAGACCATAATTTATCCACCTGCACATAACTCATATCCTGCCACTCCCCGCATATCCATGCACCTATCCAAAAGTCTTTTAAATACCACTAATGTATCTGTTTCAACCCAACCCCAGGCAACTCGTTCCAGGCGGTGTAAAGAAAGACTGGCCTTGCATAAGTGGTGACAGTATCTCCATTGGCAGAACATAAGATGTACTGTGTCTACCATTGAAGATAGACACAAAATGCTGGACTAACTCAGCAAGAGACCCTTCTTCGACCGGAAAAGTAATCTATTCCTTGTATCCAGAGATGCTGCCTGAGTTACTCCAGAATTTTGTGTCTATCTTCAATTAGGTAGATGGGAGGTCAGCTGATGATAGGATGGCTCAGTTGCCTCATTTTCCATCACACAAGGGTACATAATTTTGAAAATGCATACCTCCAAATTCAGGGCGAGATTCGTTCCAGCTATTACCAGAGAAGAAGGAGTGACTGGGGTGAGACTGGTCCTTGATTATGTTGGTAGCCTTGCTAAGGCATCGTGAAGTGTAGATGGAGTCAATGGAAGGGAAGTTGGTTTGTGTGATGGTCTGAGCTACAATCACAATCTGCAATTTATTGAGGTCT
This sequence comes from Amblyraja radiata, assembly GCF_010909765.2. Taxonomy (NCBI): domain Eukaryota; kingdom Metazoa; phylum Chordata; class Chondrichthyes; order Rajiformes; family Rajidae; genus Amblyraja; species Amblyraja radiata. The sequence goes on from NC_045975.1 coordinate 38,560,477, forward strand.
TGACTGGAGCTGTTCCCAAACTATCCTGTGATGCATCCTGATGAAATGCTTTCTACGGTGTATCTGTAGAGGTTGGTGAAGTTTGTTGGGGACACGACAAACTTCCCAAACCTTCAAAGGAAGTAGAGGCATTAGTGTGCTTTCATGGCCATTGCGTTGATGTGGCTGGCCCAGGACTAATTGCTGGTGATGTTTATTCTGATGAACTTGAAGCTTTTGACCATCTCTCCTATAGCGGCATCAATGCGACATTTCGTTTGGACCTCAAGGGGTCCAAATGACAATAAATTGAATTGTATTGTATACCAGGGTGTGTGTATCGTTTCAGTTCCTAAAGTCAATCCCGATCTCCTTTATTTTGCTGCATTGTGGAAGAGGTTTTAGTCTGGGCACCTGGTTATGGATGTAGGAAAGAAGCTGATCCTGAACCAGGTGGTGTGGGATTTCAGTGTACAATACCTCCAACCTGATGGGAGCAGTGAGACAAGGGCATGGTGAGGATCCTCAATGATAGATGCCTCCTTCTTGAGACAACACCTCATGGGAATGCTTTCAATCGTGGGGAGGGCTTTGCGTGTGATGGACCGAACCAAATCCACCACTCTCTGCAGCCTTTTACATTTTGCGTTCATTGGGATTGCTGTATCAGGCCATGATGCAACTAGTCAGAGCACCTTCTACAGTACATCTGTTTGGCATGGTAGCTTTCATTGTGAAAGGTTTGAGTATTAAAGGTGGGACATCATGCTAGTCGTACAAGTCATTGGTGAGGCCACATTTGGAGTTCTGTGTGCAGTTCTAGTCATCCAGCCATTGGAAGAATGTTATTGTTGAAAAGGGTGCAGAAGAGATTCACCAGGATGTTACCGAGACTTGCAGGCTTTAGATATAGGGAGAAAGTGATAGGACTTTATAATTTGGCACGTGGGAGACTGAGAGGTGAGCTTATTGAAGTATACAAAATCATGAGGGGTTAAATGAACACTCAATGTTTTTTGCAGGTAAGAAGACCGCAAAAATCGTGGGAGTAGACTAAAGATGAGAGGAGCGAGATTTAAAAGGGCCCTCGGGGGCAATTCTTTCACTCAGATGGTATTCACTTACCTGGAATGAGCTGCCAGAGCAACCTGCAGAAACAGATACAATTCCAACTTTCATAAGACACTTAGATAGATATTTGGATAGGCAGGATTTGGGGGGATAGGGGCCAAATGGAGGCCAATGGGACTTGCCCAGGACGCCAACCAAAATGGACACGTTGGGCCATAGGTCCTGTTTCCATTCGATATAGTTCTATGACTCAATGACTGTAAATACAGGCTTGTAAATAGGAAATACATTGAAATTGAAATAATTGAAATAATTTAATTGCCACACAACCAAGGTCGGTGGTATTTGGGTTGCCAGCAGCGGTACAGTAATAAAGAACACAACCACAATAAAAATTTTACACAAACATCCACCACAGCATTCATCACTGTGGTGGAAGGCACAGAGCTTGGCCAGTCCTCCTCCATTTTCCCCCGTGGTCGGGACCACCACCCTCCACAGCCGTTGCTGCGGGCGTCCAGATGGTAAGGGACAAAGTCAAAGTCAAGGTGAGTCCAGGATCGGCTCTTCCCAACCAGAGACCGCGGCTTCAGGCTGAAGCTCCGGGCGCGTCTCCGGGAAAGTCCGCGCCGATCCTTGCTGTTAGGCCACGGGGGAGGCGACCTGAAAAAATCGCCTCTCCATGGAAGAGGCGGCCAAAACGGTTTCCCCCTCACCCCCCCACACCACCCCCCACACATAACACACAAAGAAACAATAAAAACAGATTTTTAAACATACTTTTAAACATGAATATAAAGCAGTGTATCTACTTCATTGCACTATTTCCTGAATGATTGTTTTTCCTTTCAAGGTTGAGCTGGGAGACAAATACCTAAATAAAACTTGTGGTCTGTGCGGGGACTTTAACAAATCTCCGAAATACAAGGAGTTCCTATACGAAGGTAAGACATAACCGTCTTCTTGTGGGAGCAGAGTTACTTAGCATTTCAGCAGAAAAACAAATGGCTGGAGGAGCTCAGCAGGCCAGGCCGCATCTGTGGAGGGAAATGAACATCCATATTTTAACATTGGGACACTTGTTCAGACTGTCGCAGAACAGTGTCTGTCCATTTTCTTCCACAGATTCTGCCTGACCTGCTAAGTTCTTCCAGCAATTTGTTTTGTTGCTCAAAATTCCAGTATTGGTAGTTGTTAGTGTCTCCTTAAGGGGCTGTCCCACTGCGGCAATCTAATCTGCGAGTTTAGAAGAGTTTGCCCTCGACTCAAACTCGCAGCATGGTCGACACGTGGTCCTATGAGGTCACTGGAACTCTCCTTCATGGTCGAGGGAAGTTCCCGCATACTCGCGGCCTCAGCTAGGTCGAGGAAAAGTTTTCAGCACGTTGAAAAATTTTCCGCGAGTAAAAATTAGTTGCCATGGTTCTTTTGAACTCGTAGTGCAGTTGGGTGGGGTCGCTATGTAGTTACAGGCAGTCGAGGGCAGCTGTAGGCAATCTCCTTCGCTGACCGGTCATTTTTATTGGCTCATTGGAGTTTTCAGGACCAAGGAAATCGGACCGGTAATGCCCGGCAAACTTTATTAAACGTTGTCTGACTTCTTAAAAGTATCTCCATTCCTTCTACCCCCCTTCTACCCCCTTCTACCCCCTTCTCCCCCCTTCCCCCCTTCCCTCCCCTCCTCTCCCCTCCTCTCCCCTCCTCTCCCCTCCTCTCCCCTCCTCTCCCCTCCTCTCCCCTCCTCTCCCCTCCTCTCCCCTCCTCTCCCCTTCTCTCACCTTCTCCCACCTTCTCCCACCTTCTCCCCCCTTCTCCCACCTTCTCTCCCCTTCTCCCCCCCTTCTCCCCCCCTTCTCTCCCCTTCTCTTCCCTTCTCTCCCCCTCTCTTCCCTATTCTCTCTCCCCCCCCCACCCGCGCACTCTGAAGGACTTACCGTACACTGTGCAGCCGTCCTTTACCTTCCTCTTCATCGCAGGTGTGAATTTCAGACAACGCTCCCCTGCTTTCCCTGGCTCCCGCCTTTGCGATGTGTTTGTGTGTGTGTGTGCGGTTGGTCGATCAAGCTCGAGGTTTCATCGCTGACGATCGATCCAGCTCGAGGTTTTCCAGGCGAGTACCCTCGAGCTTGAAGGTCGAAGGCACTCGCTGTAAAGTCGCGTCAGTGGGACAGGCCCTTTAATCTTCCAGTTGGCTAAAATGCATCTAGTCATATTTGATCATGTAATGTTAACTAATTAACTGTTGGTTAGGACTTAATATGTTTAACACCCTATCTCTCAATAGAAGAATGCCACTTGCATCTTGGAAGCACCTACCCTCCCAAGACAGTGCTTATCTCAGTGATGTCTCCCTCGAGAGTCAGTGAGGAAACCACACTTGTGCACATCAGCTCAATGATGTGGAGGGAACGGATTTCCGCTGCACTATCTGATTGTTATACTGTATTTTAACTCTTGGATAGTGAAGTGCAAGGTTTAAGAGCTGAGTTTAGCACCTGAAAGGTTAACTCTGTTTCTCTCTTTTTATGGGTTATTATTCTTGACTTAATAGGTGTTTTTTCTTTGTATTTTGTATTGACGAGTCTTAAAGCCAAGATAAAAGAGGATAAAATAGAATTTCATACTTTGGGAGAAAGTGGTGATGCTATTAGTTTTTGAGAGGAAGGGAAGGGGCATCTGGAAATAGTTTGGCACCATAACATTAGGTTATAATGCTGAGTTCATAATAAATTTAGGGATGTAAATAGCAGGGCCTGAGCTATAGAGAGAGGTTGAGCAGGCTAGGACTCTATTCCTTGGAGCGCAGGGCGATGATCTTATAAAGGTGTACAAAATCTTGAGAGGAATAGATTGGTTGGACGCACAGAGTCTCTTGACCATTGTAGGGGAATCGAGAATCAGAGGACATAGGCTTAAGGTGAAGGGGGAAGGATTTAATATGAACCTGAGGGGTAACTTTTTCACGCAAAGGGCGGTAGGTGTATGGAACGTGCTGCCGGAGGAGGTAGTTGAGGCAGGCACTATTGCAACATTTAAGAAACATTTAGACAGGTTTAGAGGGATATGGGCCAAACACAGGCAGGTGGGACTAATGTAGATGGGACAAGTTGGATCAAAGTGCCTGTTTCTACGCTGTTAGACTCCATTACGCGATGACTCTATGACAGTGTGTTAACATTATTAAAGTCAGCTAAATTAGGCCTGAGACAATTTTGCTCTTTGATTAGGTCATGCGATTAGCCCAATATATTTCGCTTCATTCTATAAGTTGGATGATCCTTTGGAAAACTGCGTACAAGTGGACAATGAGAGTGAAGAGGGGCAACTTCCAAACTATGTGAGTATGACAGTTGCCGATCATCCTTCATTTTCTTGGATTCTACATGATTGCTTTCCCTTACTTCTCATTATGATGCTTGCTGAATTGTTAACTAACTTTCAATGGTTCAATAATTATTTTATTGTCACATGTACCAAAGGTACAGTGAAGTACATGTTTTGCATATAGATCAGTGTGATTATTGCCATAAATAAAGTACTAGGGGTGCCGGAGGAGGGAGATGGCGCCCTGCCGGCAGTCTGTTCGTATTTTGCATCCTTTTTGTTATTTTTAGCGTTTGTTTAAAGTTTGTTTTAATGTTCTTCTGTTTGTTTTATGTGGGGGTCGGAGGAAACTTTTTTTCTTCAGGTTCTTACCTTCCCGGAGAGGTGATCAAGTTTCGGATCACATTCTCCGGGCTCTGCAGCCTACCATCGCTGGAGCTGGAAGTCGCCTCGGACTGTCGTGAGCCCCACCGCGGGGCGTGGACTTACCATCGGAACGGATCCCTTGCCTGGGATCGCTCCCACCGCGGACTGCGGACTTACCATCAAGGGGTCACAGTCTCGGGAGAGGCAAGTCGGGAGCTCCAACGCTGCAGAAGGTTCGTCCAGCCCCGACGCGAGGTTCGATCATCCGGCGTGGGGGAGCTGACAACCCCCCGATGCGGGAGCTGAACGCCTCGACGCGGAGGGCCCGAACGCCGCCGGTTACGGGACTAAAGACCGTCGTGTCAACGGGGGGGCTCGAGGCCCCCGACCAAGGAAGAACAACAAGGGAAGGACTTGGAACTTTATTTTCGCCTTCCATCACAGTGAGGAATGTGTAGGAGTCACTGTGATGGATGTTTATGTTAAAATGTGTTTTTTGAGTGTTGCTTTTTTAAATTGTATGATGGACCTGGCCAGTGAATTTCACTACACCAATTGGTGCATGTGACAATAAATGAACTTATGGACATAAAACCAATCCCCGATTAAGTCCCCCCTGCATGGAAACAGCCCACTGAGCCCACATGCAATAGTAGCCAGATTTTTGTGCCAATTTTGAAACTAGGTAAATGTGTAGCTGCTTGCAGTGTAACAGCTGCTGCTTGCTGCTGTTGGCACTGACGATGGCTGCCACGGTGTACTGCTCCTTGCTGTTTTCTATATGTTTGTTCGTTTGTGTCGTCTGTGAAAACCATACAAAGATTACTTTCACGAGAGAGGTACTGATAAACATCGGACATACAGTACCTCCAAACATCGTTCCGGATTTCTCTCACTCACTGGATTATTTGGACATACTCGTCGGAGGAGCTGTCACGGTCTTGAGACGGAGGAGGTCCCGTGGGAAGTGCTCTGGAGCACTCACCCGACTCCGGCGAAGAGGATCACGCACACCACTCCTGAGCATATTCCTGGCTAACGTGCGTTCTCTCAATAACAAAGTGGACAAACTGCAACTCCTGCGCAGGATAAACAAGGACTTCTCTCGAGCCGCTGCCGTGGCTTCACCCGAGACCTGGCTGTGTGAGTTGACCCCAGACAGCGCACTGCAACTGGCTAGCTCACAACTTCACAGATCGCTCCGAATGTGGTGGCAGCGGGGAAATCAAGAGGCAGTAGTATGCTTCTATACCAACCAGGACTGGTGCAGCGACATCACAGTACTGTCAAATTTCTGCTCTCCCAACCTAGATTCCTTCTTTAAAAAATTGCAAACCCTTCTACTCTCTGCAGGTTGGACAAGCAGAAACGTAACCCTGGTAATCCCTCCCCCCCTTCCCAACTAACACAACCAGACCCCAGTCTACAAAGAATGGACCCTTCTGCACCCACTGCTCCCCATTCACCACTTCAAACCTACATAAAGCAAGACCCCAGTCTGAAAAGACTGGACCCTTTCCCACCTACCCCTCTCCAATCACCACTTCACACCCAATTACCCACACCCTCTGTGCTGCACAACATCACTTCTCCATCATCAACAATAAAAATAGAGGAGGTGGAGAGGCTTTTCAGAAGACAGAAAATCCGGAAATCTCCAGGACCGGGCAATGTTTCCCCCTCTACTCTCAAGCTCTGTGCCGAACAACTGACACCGGTCTACACAGATATTTCCAACCAGTCCCTGCAAACCTGTTCTGTCCCTGCCTGCTTCAAAGTCTCCACTATTGTCCCAGTACCCAAAAAGGCAAGGATTACTGGTCTTAACGACTACAGGCCTGTCGCACTGACCTCTGTAGTCATGAAGATCCTTGAAAGACTTGTGCTGGCCAAGCTGAAAAATATCACGAACCCCCTGCTGACCCTCTACAGTTTGCATATCGGGCCAATAGATGATGCAGTCAACCTGGGCCTGCACTTTATCCTCCAGCACCTAGACCGCCAGGGGACCTATGCAAGGATTTTGTTTGTTGATTTTAGCTCTGCATTCAACACCATTGTGCCAGAGCTACTACGCTCCAAACTTTCCGAGGTGACTGTGCCTGAACCCCTCTGTCGGTGGATCACCAGCTTCCTGACAGACAGGAAGCAGCATGTGAGGCTGGGAAAGCACATCTCGGACCCGCAAACACTCAGCATAGGAGCACCGCAAGGCTGTGTACCCTCACCTTTCCTCTACTCTCTACACCAACGACTGCACCTCCGCAGACACCTCTGTCAAGCTGCTCAAGTTTGCGGATGACACAACCCTGATTGGACCGATCCAGGATGGGGAGGAATCTGTTTACAGACAGGAAGTGTCATAGCTGGCGTCCTGGTGCCATCGCAACAACCTAGAGCTCAATGCTCTTAAGACAGTGGAATTGATTGTAGACTTTAGGAGAGCTCCTCCTCCCCTCACCCCACTCACCATCAACAACACCACAGTCACATCTATGGAGTTTTTTAAGTTCCTGGGAACCATCATCTCCAAGAACCTTAAGTGGGGGGCTACCATCGACTCCACAGTCAAAAAGGCACAACAGAGGATGTACTTCCTGCGGCAGCTGAGGAAGCACAATCTACCACAGGCAATGATGTTCCAATTCTATACGGCCATCATAGAATCTGTCCTCACCTTCTCCATCATGGTCTGGTTTGGCTCAGCCACCAAGCACGACACCTGGAGGCTGCAGCGAATTGTCCGATCAGCAGAGAAGGTTATTGGCTGCAACCTTCCCTCCCTTGACGAACTGTACACTGCAAGGGCCAGGAAGTGAGTGGATATGATCATCTCTCACCCCTATCACCCTGGCCACAAACTCTTTGAATCACTTCCCTCTGGAAGGCGACTCTGGACTGTCAAAGCTGTCACAGCCAGACATGAAAACAGCTTTTTTCCACGAGTAGTTGCTCTACTCAACAGCCAAAGTCTGTAGCCTCCCTTTGCTCTGGTATTTTATTTAATTCACATGTTTAATCAATAATGTTTTATTATTAATGTTTTATGTATCATTCTTAACTGTCACTGTATGTCATGTTGTCACTTGCGTGCGGAGCACCAGGGCAAATTCTTGCATGTGAATACTTGGCCAATAAACTCATTCATTCATTCATTCATTCACTCATTCATTCCACCTTCCAAGCTGAAGCTGGACATAAAGACCCATTGCAGCCATCACCTCATTTGGTTCACCAGTGAGCCCCGTCTTCTCCGGGCCTTCAGCCTTCATGCTCCTGGTGGGGGGGGGGGGGGGAAGCATGGAAGGTTAAACTCCCTGGTTCTCCCACTGGCCCTTTGTCCAGTGTCTGCTGGTGTTGCCGACTTTCTCTCCTCCTTCGGTTTCCCGGTCTTCGAGGGTGAGCGGGAGATGAGCCTTGTACCCATTCTAGGTGTGCTCCCCTGGTTCTGCGGCCAGCTGCCTTTCGGGGTTTGGCAACCGTCCACACTGCTCTCCGACAGCTTGTGTCCGTCGTTGCCTCAGTTCTTCAGGGTTGAGCAGGGCCGAGTTCGGTGACGGCTATCTTCGATAGGATGGTTTTATGGCATCCGGTGGTGCAGCCCACTGATCTTACCAGCTTTTACCTTAGTTTTCTTTCCCATAGCTTTCACCAGTTGGCGGGCTTGACCTTGATGAGGTGGGATGTAAAGTATTGAGGTCGTAATAATGGGCATGAATGACTGAAGATTGTTAAATATTTTGCAATATTTAACATAAACCAAAAAAATAAAGAGAATACTCAGCCAGTCAGGCAGATCGGTGAAAGTGAAATTCCAACATCAGTGGTGGTTTCTGAGGGGATTCAGAGCATTTGAAAGACAAGGAATGATTCGAGATAGTCAGCATGACTTTGTGCACGGGAAAGTGAGTCTCCTAAATTTATTGGTGTTGTTTTGCAGAGGTGACTGAGAAGATTGACAAGGGCAGGGTGGTAGACTTGTCTAAATGGACTTTAGTAAGATGTTTGACAAGGGCTGGGATGATAAACTGTTCTACATGGTTAGATGGTGAGATGCCATGGGATCAAATATGAGTGAGCTAATCAGATTACAAAATTGGTTTGCTGGTGGGAATCAGAGGTTGGGAACGAAGAATTGTTTCTCAGATAGGAGGCTGATGAGCAGCGGATCGTTGATGGCTTCACAGGTGTTTGTCATGTACATTAATGATTTGAACGAGAATGTAATTGGTAAGATTAGTAAGTGTTGCAGGTGATACTAATGTTGGTGCCACAGTGGACAGTGAAGAAGGTTATCTCGATTACACGTGGATTTAGATCATCTGGAAAAGTGGGCCAAGGAATGGCAGACATAACCAAATGCACACAAGTGCAAAGTGTTGTATTTTGGTTAGTTGAACATGGGCAGAACTTACACAGTGAACAGCAGGATACTGGAGAGCTGTGTAGAACAGAGACTTTGAAGTACATTATCTCCTGAGAGTGGCGACACAGGGTGGTGAAGAATATATTTGGCATGCTTGCCTACATTGCTCAGAGCATTATGTTAGCTTTAGCAATTTCTCCAGGTTATAGACAAAGCTCTGAGAGCTCACATGGACCACACTGCTTGGCTTTTTCTTGACTCATGGAAAGGTCATCAATCCACATGGATTCGGGACTCCAACTCTTTCTCTGATACATTGACAACAGTATTGGGGCCTTTCCTGTACCCACACAGAACTAAAAAATGTCACCACTTTTGTTGCCAATTTCCACCCGGCCCTTGTATTTACCAACTCCATCATTGACAATTCCCTTCCCCTGCCGGACACACACTGATCAGTGGGTGACCACCTGCCTCACAAACTCACATAGGCTTGTTGAGAGCACGCGAGCAGTTGCATCATTTAGGAAATAGTGAGAGGAGCTTTTGCATCGGCAAGAGATGGAAGTCTACAGACCAACTGCTGGTAAACGAGACTGGTAAAGATGGACTTGGTCAACTTAGGGGGGAGTGGGAGCTGTTTCTGTGCTGTGTGACACTTCCCCAGACACGGTAAATGCAAGGGTGATCCTGACCTGAGGTTTCTCACAGATCATACTATTGACATGTGCAGACTGGGAGTGAACAGAGTAAATGTGGGGGCATTGAGGCTTCAGTGAGGGTGATTTCAGGATAAGGTTTGGTCTGTCACTTTGTTTGTTTCAGAGTGCAACTTACCAGAAGTAAGGTGGGATGTAAGCTAGTGCAGTGGAGAGCTCGAACTGTGGGATGTGGGAACTCAGGAAGACACCCAGTGCCACTGTGGACGATATCTGCAGAATATATGGGATGTTGGATTTTAATATGGGCAGGGCCTACACAGTGAATGGTAGTGCTCCAGGAAGTGTTGTAGAACAGAGGGACCTAGAAGTGCAGGTTCCCTTGAACATGTGGTGTCACAGGTAGATGGGGTGGTCAAAAAGGCTTTAGGCACATTGGCCTTCATCAGTCAGTTTATTCGGTATAGAAGTTGGGAGGTCATGCTGCAGTTATGTAATATATTGGTGAGGTCACAGTTATAGTGTTGTGTTCAGTTCTGGGCACCGTTATAGGAAAGATGTCAAGTTGGAAAGGAGGCAGAGAAAATTTACAAGGATGTTTCCAGGACTTGAGGGCCTAAGCTATAGAGAGAGGTTGAACAAGCTGGAGTGCAAGAGGATGAAGGGTGATGTTATCGAGGTGTAAAAAATTATGAGGAGAATAGATCGGGAAGATGCACACAATCTGATGCGCAGAGTGGGGGAATCGATGACCAGAGGCCATAGGTTTAAGGTGAAGGGGGAAATATTTATAGCAATCTGAGGGGTAACTTTTTCACACAAGGGAACAATGATGGGTGTATTCAATGAGCTGCCAGAGGAGGTAGTTGAGGCAGGGACTATTGCAACATTTAAGAAGCAATTAGGTACATGGATAGGATGGGTTCAGAGGGGTATGGGGCAAATGCAGGCAAGTGGGACTAATGTAGATGGGACATGTAGGTCAGTGTGGGCAAGTTGGGTCAAAGGATCTGTTTCTATACTACATGACCCTATGCCTCAATGACATTAAGAACTTGGACAGGTTGAGAGAGTGGGCAAAGAAGTGCCAGATGGAATACTATGTAACAATGTGCATGATCAGGCACTTTGGCAGTAGGAATAAAAGTGTTGACTATTTTCCCTTTGGGGATAATGGAAGGCCTGGATAGAGCAGATGTGAAGAGGATGTTCCAGTAGTGGGTGAATCTATTACCAGAGGAAACTCTTTTATTACCAGAATAAAAATACATACCTTTAGAAAGGAAATGAGGAAGAATTTCTTTAGCCAAAGTGTGGTCAATCTGTGGAGATTATGGGTATAGGTGGCTGTGGAGGCCAAGTCTGGAGATTTTTTAAGTGGGGATTGACATGTTCTTGATTAGTTTAGTTTAGAGATACAGTGCAGAAACATGCCCTTCAGCCCACCAGGTCCGCGCCGACCAGCGATCCCCGCACATTAACACTATCCCACGAGGGACAATTTTTACATTTACCAAGCCAATTAACCTACAAACCTGTACATCTTTGGAGTGTGGGAGGAAACCGAAAATCTTGGAGAAAACCCACGCAGGTCACGGGGAGAACATACAAACTCCGTACAGACAGCACCCGTAGTCGGGATCAAACCCCTGTGCCACTGTGACTGCCCTTAGTAGGGGTGTCAATGGTAATGGGAGAAGGCAGGTGAATGAGGTTGAGAGGGAAAGATAGATCAGCCATGATTGAATGGTGGAGTAGACTTGATGGGCTGAATGGCCTAATTCTGCACCTTTGACTGATGAACACAAACTTGTCGGGTCATCTCAGAGTGGGCTAAATAAAGCGGCACAAACATTTCTTGTATCGTGTTTTTGCGCACTAAAATGCGCAACTTACATGAAGTTCGGTCACGTTGACTCAATCTCAGCTTCACAAAGTGCCATATCCTTACTCATGCTGAAGAGCATCATTTGTTATTTGAATTAATAAACCTCTTTCGTGCGGCCACCAAACCAGAACGTGCAAAACTACTTACTCATTTAGCTGCATCTACGTACCTGAGGGTGCAGATGTTACACCAGAAAACCAGGCACCTGCAACAAATATTTTCAATCTCCACCTGTGGAGTGTTAATAGAGGAGGGCCCAGATCTGTCAAAGGACAATACGTCTTGAAAATAAGAACATGAGAAATAATACATAGAGTCATATCATCATGCAGAATGTAGACTGGGCCTTTGGCCCAATTTGTCCATGCCGGTCACTATGCCCCAACTAACCCACTCCCATTTGCCTGCATTTGACCCATATTTCCTTATACCTTTGATTTCCAAATGCACTTGTCCAAATATCTATTAAATATTGTTATTGTACCTGCCACTTCCACTGGTAGCTCATTCTATATATGTACTGTCCTCTGTCTGAAAAGTTTGTCCCATGTGTTCCTGTTATATCATTCCCCTCTTACCTTAAACGTGTGACCATACTACTTCAATTCCAAACCCTAGAAAAATCATTGTATGATCTTACAGAGGTTTAATTTTTTTAGTTTAGAGATACAGCGCGGAAACAGGCCCTTCGGCCCACCGAGTCCGCACCGACCAGTGATCCCCACACATTAACACTGTCCCACACACACTAGGGACAATTTACATTTATACCAAGCCAATTAACCTGTAAACCTGTATGTCTTTGGAGTGTGTGAGGAAACTGAAGATCTCGGAGAAAACCCTCACGGTCATGGGGAGAACATATAAACTCGGTACAGGCAGATCCCGATTCTCTGGCGCTGTAAGTGCTGTAAGGCAGCAACTCTACTGCTGCGCCACCGTGCCAATGTATCAAATCATGAGGGGATTAGATAATGTGAATGCACAGATCCCTCTTCAACACAATCATATGATACAACACATCAAAACATAATCAGAAATTACACTATATCAAATAATCATTATAGTACAACAGTGCATTCATTATTTACAATACTCTCAACCCCACGCGGTGACCAGCGCCCACGGAAGGCCTCCAGAGTCCCCGTGGACACTGCGTGTTCCCTCTCCAGGGACACACATGCACGGACGTAGGCCCGAAAGAGGGGCAGGCAACCGACTCTAGCCTGACCATCGACCGCCCACTGCCTGGACCCGCGAATGGCCATCTTGGCCAGGCCCAGGAGCAAACCGACACGTAAGTCCCACCCCCCCACTCGGTTCTCCCCACTCCCTGCCTTATGTCCAAACACTAGAATCGTAGGACTAAAATGCAACCAGAACTTGAGGAACAACCCCTTCAGATATTGGTACAGGGGCAGTAGCCTCTCACACTCCATATAAGCATGGAACACGGTCTCTTCCTCGCCGCAGAAAATACAGGCGGCGGACGAGCCCGTGAACCGACCCTGTGGACACTCTCCACCTTTCTCTCTCTCCCTCTCTCTCTCTTTCTCTCGCTCTCTCCCTCTCTCTCCCTCGATGGCAGCTTCTTTGGCAATCTCTCCTTATGCTGTGGTTACCGTTGACAACGTCCCATTGTGATGTCATTGTGGCACTCGGCAGCTAGAGAGCTCATTGTGATTGGTGCCATGTGATTGGTGCCATGTGATTGGCATTGTGACATCATCACTGGAAGTTGCTGGAAAAAGGCTCTCTGTGAGAAGCTGCGGTTACCGTTGGCAATGTCCCATTGTGATGTCATTTGTAAATGAGATCCATTGTGATTGGACGTCTGTGAGATGGCATTGTGACATCATCACTGGAAGCTGCTGGAAAAAAGCTCTCAGAAGCGTATTTATTTATTTTTTTAACTTTAATCATGAATAACTTGTGAAATATTGGATGAAATTTTTAGTGATCCTGAGTACGGCATGGACGGGAAAAATGTGAGTTAGAATATGTAAGGATTTAAGCGCTAGTGCGTAGTGTTTTGTGGAAGATACAAAACATTCATCCACGCACACTTACATACATGCACGCACACACACAAGATGAGACTATTGTACAGAGAGTGGTGCGGTAATTTGGTATCTTTTGCCAGGCGTGATAGTGGAAGCAGATGCATTGTGGTGTTCAAGAGGTTTTTAAATAGAAATACAAACATGTAGGAAATCGAGGAATATTGTTCACAATTTTCTAACAGGATCCCATCACTAGCCACATCTCCCCATCTCCATCCCTTTCCACTTTCCGCAGAGACCGTTCCTTCCGACAACTCCCTGGTCAACTCGTCCCTTCCCACCCAAACCACCCCCTCCCCAGGTACTTTCCCCAGCAACTGCTGGAGATGCAACATCTGTCTTTATACCTCCCCCCTTGACTCCAAACAAGGACCCTGACTGTCTTTTCAGGTGAGGCAGAGGCTCACCATAAACTCCTCCAACCTCATCTGCTGTATCCGCTGTTCCAGGTATGGACACCTGTACATCTGCAAGACCCCTAGTTCTTGATTACTTACTCTTGGTAAAATAATTTGGTGCATCTACCCTATCTATTCCCCTCATGGTATAATACACATCTATAAGATCACCCCTCATCTTCCTGCACTCCACTGAATAAAGTCCAAGCCTGCTCAACCGTTCCCCATAGCTCAGGCCCCAAGTCCTGGCATCATCCCCATAAATCTTCTCTGCACTCTTTCCACCTTAATAACATCCTTCCTATAGCAGGCTGACCAAAACTGAACACAATACTCCAAATGCAGCCTCACCACATATCCTGTCTGGTGAAGACCAATGTACCAAAAACCTCCTTGACCACCCGATTTACCTCCGATATTACTTTCAAGGAACTGTGTACCTACAATATACGATCCCTCTGCTCTATGACACTCCCCAGGGTCCTGCCATTCACTGTGAAGGTCCTGCCCCAGTTTGACTCCAAATTGCAACACCATTGCACTAAGCTCCATCAACCATTCCTCAGCACACCTGCCCAACTGATCAAGATCCTTATGTAATTGTTGATAACTGTCTGCTGTCTACAACACTTTAGTGTCGTCTGCAACTTACTCATCATGCCTTGTACGTTCTCATCCAAATCATTCAAATAAACCACAATCAGAAATAAGCCCAGCACTGTCACAGGCCTCTAGTCTGAAAAATAACCTATCATCACCCTCTACTTTCTTTCTCTCCCTGGATCCCTTATGGTCTTACTTTCCAGAGCAGCCGACCATATGCAACCTGAACAATAGCCTTGCTGGTTCAAATATATAATGACTACGACTTTGCCCTCATTAACCTTTTGGCTATGTCTTCAAAATACTTAATCAGATTCATAAGACATGAATGCCCGTGCATAAAACCATGTGGAGTTTCCTTAATTAAAACCTGTCTCTCCAAATGCTTCTGGATCTAATCCCTCAGACTCCTCTCAAAGTCTTGTGTATTATTCAGGTCACTCTGCTGTAGGAAGGATGCAATTAAACTGGAGAGGCAGCAAAAGTCAAGCCTGGAGAGTTGAGCGATGAGAGACTGGATCAGATGGGACATTGTTTTCCTTGGAGGGTAGCAGGCTGAGAGGTGACTTTATAAAGGAAATAGATAAGGTGGATGGCCACACTCTTTTCCCCAGGGTTACGAAGTCTATAACTAGAGAACATAGGTTCAAGGTGAGAGCAGAATGATTTAAAAGGGTAGACACAAACGTCACCCATTCCTTCTATGCGAAGTAAAGTCACCCATTCGTTCTATCCAGAGATGCTGCTTGTCCCACTGCAGTATACGAGGAGCATCTGATGTTGGAAGAGATCTGGTGCTTGTACCCAAGTCACTGAAAGATACTCCACAGGTGAAGCAGGCTGTTAGGAAGACAACTATTACATTGGCCTGTAATGTAGGAGGATTTGAGTAGAAGAATAAAGATTTATAGTTTGTTTTAATTTAGTCTAGTTTGGAGATACAGCATGGAAAGAAGCTCATCGGCCCACCGAGTCCACACTGAACAGCAACTCCCGCACATTATACACACCAGGGACAATGCAGGAACAGCAACTCCCGTACATCATACACACCAGGGACAATTTACACTTATACCAAGCCAATTAACCTTCAAAACTACACGTCTTTGGAGTAAGGGAGGAAACGGAAGATCTCAGAGAAAACCCACGCTGTCACGGGGAGAACGTACAAACGCCGTACAGACAGCACCCATAGTCGGGATCGAACCTGGGTCTCCTGCGCTGCAAGCGCTGTAAAGCAGCAAGTCCACCGCTGCACCACCGTGCAGCCCAAACATGGTGAAACTCTCTCATCTGGCTTTCTATAGTCCAACAGCTTCCATGGTTTTGCATCTGGCACCAGTAGTTTGCAGAGCAGTCATTCGGGCAGCTACGTTAGCATTCTGTATTGACAATTGTTCCCTGTTTTGGCAAAATTAAGATAAGGAATAAATATCTGCTTTTACAGAATTTCTGATAGAAAATAAACCACAAAATGAAAACGGAGAACTGATCCGGTTTACCAAGGATAACTTCCTGTAGGCTGCCATGGGACGCCACAAAGGGATTTGCTTTGGAAACTGACAAGGCAATCTCTCCCGTTGATTCTTGAAGCTCCTGGTTGACAATAGGAGGTCAGTTAATTGTTGTGCAGAGTAATCTGGTATGCCTAAGGGTTAGGCATACGTTTACCTCAGGGTGGGGAGGGTTCACGGGGAAATTTCTGTCATCCTTCGATCAGTTCCCAAGTGTTCCAGACTACAGAATTTTATCCTCTGTAATAACTAAATTTGGTATTGAGGTGACAACGTTTTGTGTCTAAATTTGGTCCGACTACTTAAAAAACAGATATACTTTCTAAAGAAGGTGTGCAGTGTAGGTTTACCACACTGGTTTTTGGATATGAGGAGAGATTGAGTAGACGAGGAGTGTATTAGATTAATTGAACGAGTCTGAGTCTGTATTTTCTATGGCACAGGAAACTGGGAGATAACCTCAATGAAATGTTATAGGGCTTGACTGGGTAGATGCAGGGAGATAAAAGCAACTGCAAAATGAGAGATGCAGGAGAGATCTAGAAATAGGAATTTTACTTCGGAGTCACGTGAGTGACTACGTGAAGAAGACCCCGTCCCACATCATAACGTCAGACGCATAGCGCAGCGACCGGTTGAGAGGGGTAGAGCTCATCCAGCGGTAAGTTTAAAAAGCCTCAAGGTAAGTGTTTTCACTTCACTAGAGGTCGCTTTCTTGTGTGAATAGGTTTGTTGTTGCAGTGTACAAGTCTGTAATGGAGAAAGTGGTTAAAGGGAAGGTTAGGCGTGCCGCCAGTAAAACTCGTGAAGACTGCGGGAAGCGGGCGCCCGCCTAACGAGTCGGTGGCAGGGAGGCCATCGACTGCAGACTCGGTCACTGTAAGTACCGTTGCTGCGCCGTTGGGGCATAAGGCCAGTAAAAAGTCTGCTCGGCCCGTGGACTCTGGGGAGTCGGGCCCGGAGGGTTCCCCTCCTGAGTCAGATATTATGTCTGCTCGTATCTCAAACATAGAGCTCCTTATGCAAAAGATGATTTGTCAGGACCCACTCCAGGAGGAGGAGTGGAGTCCGCGCTGGCCTACAGAAGAGCCCGCGCCAGCGGCGCCTGAAATAGGGCTGCTTATGCGTGAGCCTACGGGAGAGCTCGCGCTGGCAGCGCCTGGAACAGGGCTGCCCCATCGCCCCCACTACGGGGGGGATTGTTTCACGGGTCAGCAAGATTCTGACGCCGAATCAGAGGGTGACCAGAGCCCAAGAGAAGAGCCTGCAATACCGTGCCTGGCACAAAGGTTTGCCGTTCCCAGAGAGTCTGGGGAACCATTGGGAGA
Source organism: Amblyraja radiata (assembly GCF_010909765.2). Classification (NCBI taxonomy): domain Eukaryota; kingdom Metazoa; phylum Chordata; class Chondrichthyes; order Rajiformes; family Rajidae; genus Amblyraja; species Amblyraja radiata. Next base: position 38,578,036 of record NC_045975.1, read on the forward strand.
TGAATTGCCGATGACTATAAATTATCTGCTCTCCCATCAGCTGCAAGAGCTGACGATGGACGAGACAGCCACAAAATACGAAACCCCGCAAAATTGTGCACTTTTGGGAGTCCCAGCAGTCAACAATGTCATATGGGGTATATGGGCATTGGGGTCCGTGCACAGGAGGTGAAGTTACAGCGGGTACTGAGGCTGCTCGCATCAGGCATAACGGCATTCGCCAGAGGGGTGGATGAGGGTCACCTGTCTGTATCCCAGCAGGATGCCCTAGCACTCATGTGTAGTGCGCACTTTGAGATAAACTGTCTACGTAAAAGTGCCATAAGGCCTACCATTCACCCCAAGTTTGCGGCGCTCTGTAAACCTACTAACATTCAATTGCCAAATCTGCTCTTTGGAGAGGACCTCGCCAAAAGAGTGAAAGATCTTAACGAAGAGGCGAAAACTGTGGGGATGATGAAACCATCGGTGGTCGGCAGAGCAGTTCGAAGGCAGTTTCCCAACCGACGTGCGGTGACTGGGGCCGGTGAAGTGACAAGTCGGTCTTCCCCGAATATTCGTCACTGGCGCACTGCTCCTGGGGCACGTGGAGGATTCAGTGTTTCCACTAGGAGCAGGGGAAAACATTTTCCACTGGTAACCTCGGAGGTAGGTGGGTCTGGTCCTGATAGAAACATATTAAGTGAAACACATTTACAAGTTGGAGGGAGGTTACACTTCTTCCTAAAAGAGTGGCATGAGATAACATCTGAGGCGTTTATACTGTGCAGTATAGTAGGGTTTAAAATTGAATTCTACCCCAATTTGTGTGCACCCACTCAGCATGTTCCAAGCCAGACACGTATTTTCTCACAAGAAGAGAATATGGAGATTCAGGCAGAACTTGAAAAATTGTGCAAAAAAGGGGTAATTGAGAAGTCAGTTCGCCAACTCCACCAATTTGTGTCAAGTATTTTTCCTAGAGCAAAAAAGGAATGAGGGTGTAGAATCATTCTCGACCTGACGAGCCTTAACCCCTTTGTACAGTATAAACATTTAAAAATTGAGAGTTTTGCTAATGATAAATAGCTGATTTCCAGTAAATGTTATATACTGTAGCTAGCATAGATCTTCAAGGTGCATATTACTCTGGCTGTGCATGGTGATGATCGGAGATATTTGCAATTTAGCTGGATGAGTCAATAATGGCAATTTAAAGCACTGCCTAATGGTTTAACCTCTGCTCCTAGATTGTTTACCAAATTGTTAAAACCAGTCCTCGCACTACTTAGAGCTCAGGGTCATATTGGTAATGGCCTATTTGGACGATATTTTGATTGTGATGGACACTCGGGCTACAGCTGAAGCATCAGTGTCAGTTGTTAAGCTCACTTTAGAGAGATTGGGGTTTATCATTCATCCAGATAAATCCAAATTAACACCAGACACAGTTATTGATTACTTGGGTTTTACTATTAACTCAGATCACATGTTAGTGACTCTGCCCAGGATAAAAGGCTGCAGTTAATTGAAGGTTGTATTAAGCTCCTTACACAGCAACAACCTTCAATTAGGCAGGTGGCCAGCTTGCTTGGCAAATTAATAGCTTCATTCCCGGCTGTACAGTTTGGACCTCTGCATTATCAGCAATTGCAGCGAGCAAAGGTACAGGCATTGAGGATACATTCAGGGCATTTTGACAGGCCCATGCAATTGCCAGTTGCAGCCATTACTGAAATACAATGGTGGATCATGAATGTCTCAAGAGCTTCCAGAAATATTTTGGTTGAACCACCTTCCATTGTCCTGCAAACTGATGTCAGTGCTCTAGGTTGGGGCGCTACTGATACTATTTCCAGCTGCGGAGGCAGATGGAATATGGAGGAGGAACCTTTGCTGCAAGCACGAGGGATAAATTATTTAGAGCTTTTGCGAACATTTTATGGGCTTTTGCGAACACTTAAAGCTTATTGCTCTACTATGAATAACTTGCATGTTCAGGTTCAGATTGACAACACTACGGCAGTAGCGTATGTTAATCATATGGGTGGAATCAAGTCGGAATCTTGTGATAGATTGACAAATCTGATTTGGAGCTGGTGTATTACCAGAAACATTTGGCTTTCGGCAATCTACCTACCAGGTAGATTCAACATAGTGGCAGACATAAGGTCACGCAAATTCAATGACAACACATAATGGATGTTGAATCATGAGATATTTAATTATGTTGTTGCTCGGTTCGGAATGCCAGATATCGATTTGTTTGCATCCAGACTAAACCACCAGTTACCTAAATATGTTTCATGGGAATCAGATCCTGGGGTGGTAGTGGTGGATGCTTTCTCGCTGCATTGGGGTGGAATGTTTTTGTATGCATTTCCTCCATTTTGCCTCATCAGTCGGTGTCTACAGAAAATCAAACAGGACTCCGCTTCAGGAGTATTGGTGGTACCCGACTGGCCTAAGCAGCCATGGTTTCCTCGCATTAGGTAGATTATCACACAGCCCCTTATGATTGTTCCCAAACAGAGAAATCTTCTGGTGCACCCTGTAACTGGTGATCAACATCCTTTACATGATCGTATTGATCTGTTGATTTGCAGATTCTAAGAAGGCCATATCTCGGAAGAGGACTATCCGATCGCACTGTGGATGTTATTGCGGCGGCCTGGAGGAATAGAAACCAAAAGCAGTACATTTCTTATATAGGAAAATGGGAGGTGTTCTCCTTAAGGCAGAATATTTCATACCACACGGCAGACATCCCAGACGTGTTAGAGTTTCTGTCAACTCTCTATTTCGATCTTAAGTTAAGCTATAGTGCGATCAATACCGACAGAAGTGCGCTCTCTTCATATTTATGGAGGGAATCAGAACAATATCCTGTAGGGTCACACCCTTTGGTCTCTAGGTTTATGAAGGGAATTTTCAATTCCAAGCCTCCTAGACCCAGGTATACAGTAATCTGGAATGTAAGGGATGTGCTTATGTTCCTTCGTCAGTGGACTCCTGTTTCAGCTCTGTCTTTGGCCAAAGTCACCATGAAGGTAGTCATGCTCATGGCACTGGTTTCAGCACAACGGGTGCAGACATTGCAGAAGCTGCGAATAGACAGGATGGAAGTATCTGCAGATGCCATTACGTTCTATGTCTATGATTTGCTCAAGCAGAGCAGACCTGGGGTGACGGGGTGTAAGTTGATTTTTTCAGCATATTCTACGGATCCACGCCTATGTGTGGTGTCACATTTGCGATGTTACATCGAAGCCACCAGAACCTTAAGAGGTGCAGAATCAGCATTGTTTATCAGCCATAAGAAACCGCATAAGAAGGTGTTGGTTCAGACTATTTCAAGGTGGCTGAAGCAGGTGCTGGTTTATGCAGGTAATGACACTGACAATTTTAAATCTCATTCCACCAGGGCGGCATCAACATCATTGGCCAGGGAAATGGACGTCCCCATAGACCATATCCTCGCGGCCGCAGGATGATCAAGTGAACGGATGTTTCACAAATACTATCATAAGTCGATTGCCGAACCAGGTGTATTTGGCCATTCTGTTTTGAATTAAGTTTTATAAGTTTCCCCCTGGGACAGAAGGGTTTGCTATTGTTTTTCTTTATAAATAAACCGTTAACTGTTTGCATCAATGTTATGGTTTATGCATTGTTGATTATTTTACTCATTCTGAGTCAATCAGTGCAGTGAGACGCCTGGATTTGAATCTACGGCATGAAATCACAGAGCTTTGAAATCTTCACGTAGTCACTCACGTGACTCCGAAGTAAAATAGTAAGATTAAATGAGAACTTACCAGTTTGAAGTTTGATCTTTATTTTATGAGGAGTTACGTTGGTGAGTACGTGCCCTCCACTCCCAACCCTCTCTCACAAAGGTCATCTGGTAGTTCTAGATTATTGGTCTTACTATTAGACTTCATTTGTTTCCTGTGATTTCACACCGCTGCTTTGAAGATTGATGCGTGTGCGGCTGGACGGGGTCTTCTTCACGTACTCACATACTCCTCATAAAATAAAGATCAAACTTCAAACTGGTAAGTTCTCGTTTAATCTTACTATTAAAACATCAGAAAAGGGGGAAAACAATTCATGACTGAAATGTCTTCCTTCAGAGGGTGGAGACTACCTGAGGGTTGTGGAGGCCGTGTCATTCAAATCAGTGATTGATGCATTTCTGGATTTGAGTCAAATAAAGGATGTGGGGATAGTGACAAGGAAATGGTGCAGAAGTCGAATATCGCTCATAAACTTGATGAATGGTGGAGCAAACTCAAAGAGGCAAATATTTAGTTCTGTACTGTCCCTATGTTCTCCTTTAAAGAGAAAGAAAGAATAATTTTCTACAATTGGTCCTAACTAACTGCTATTCAATGGCACTATAATTATCCGATCTTACACGTACAATAAAACTTAAAGATAAAAATTGTAAGTCAAGCCGAAACCAACTTGTCAAAGCAGCATCAAATTGTCTCTCTGTCTCTCTATCTCTTTCTCTCTCTCTCTCTCTCTCTCTCTCTCTCCCTACAAATATGAAGTGTAGGAGGAAACCGGAGCACTGGAGAAAACCCATGCAGGTCACGGGGAGAATGTACAAGCTCCATACAGACAGCCCCATGGTCCGGATCTCTGGTGCTGTAAGGCAGCAACTCTACTGCTGAGCTACCGAGCCTCCCCTTCTTCAGGCTTATTGCTTTACTTCTCAGTCTCACACGTGTTAATACATCTTATAGTAGTTAATAATCTTTGCAATACTGCCTTCCAGAAATTATATTAAAACACCGTGACACACCAGAAATACTTTAATATAGGCTTCTTTATTTAAAGACCTGCGTTATTTGTGTACGTTGCCTCTTACTGCGCAGTAATGGAGAGTAAGGTGAAATAAACACTCAGATGATTATTTGAATTGTTACAATTTCCTGACTTTAGTTTAGTTTTGAGATACAGCATGGAATCAGGCCCTTTGGCCCACCGAATCTGCACCTAGGCCACCGAGCCCAAACCGAGTCCGCACCGAGTCTGCATCGAGCCCACCGAGTCTGCACCAAGCCCACCGAGTCCGCACCGAATCTGCAGCAAAATTACCGAGTCTGCACCGAGCCCACCGAGTCCGCACCGAGACTACCGAGTCCGTACCGAGTCCGTACCTAGCCCACCGAATCCGCACCGTCATACCTGAACAATTTTGATACTATTGCAAGACGTAAAGCTCAGTGGTAGAAATATAAAGGAAGACTTACAGGAAATGAACTTAACGGGGGAAACTATTCTGACTATTGGCATATTCTTGTTTGTGAGGGTAAGTGGAACTTCAAGGTTTTGTGTTATTTACTGTGGCCATCATCGTGTGGGCCACAGAGTGGTATTATTAGCTAGATTTCTGATTTTGTGTCCTGGATAGTCTGAAGAACTAACTGTGAAAAGTGTAATGTAACCACAATTATTCTGGGCAAACCAGAGAACATCAGTAATACTTGATCCTGTTGCTTTCACTTTTTAGCTGGCTATCTGTACGTCTTTGATGGATAGTGTGGCACCAAACTGCACGGTACCAGAATCGAGTTACATTCAGAGATGCATCCAAGACCTGCCCCAGTGCTCCAGGGAGCAAGACGTAAGCTGTGCTTGTGACACATTCTCAGAGTACGCACGGGAGTGTTCAAGGCTACTGCAACCTGTCCACAATTGGAGAAATGAACAGCTGTGCCGTAAGTCCCATTGCAAGTATATTTGTTGTATTAATGGCAACCCAGCAATACCTTTGTTCTCTTTGCTCTTACATCTCATTAATCTACATCCATGCTGGGTCCTTCAGTCCCAATAACAAGGCTTGTTTCTCTGCCCACACATATCCACAAGATGAGTCAACATACATGGCGTACGGACATTGATTCACAATTCATCCTATCACATGCAAATGGAGACAGACTGACAAAGATTCTTATTGCTAGATGTTCACAAATATTTTTTTGATATTTCAGTGTGGAAACAGGCCCTTCCCTCTAAACCTATTCTATCCATGTACCTGTCTAAATATTTCTTAAACGTTGCAATAGTACCTGTCTCAACTACCTTCTCTGGCAGTTCGTTCCATACACCCACTATCCTGTGTGTAAAAAAGGTTGCCCCTCAGATTCTTGCTATTGAGGGAATGCAGCGTAGGTTCACCAGTTAATTCCCGGGATGGCGGTTCTGACATATGATGAAAGGATGGATCGACTGGACTTATATTCACTGGAATTTAGGATGAGAGGGGATCTTATAGAAACATATACAATTCTTAAGGGATTGAACAGGCTAGATGCATGAAAAATGTTCCCAATGTTGGGAGATGTCCATAACCAAGGTCATGGTTTAAGAATGAGGGCTAGGCCATTTAGGACTGAGATGAGGAAAATCTTTTTCACCCAGAGAGTTGTGAATCTGTATAATTCTCTGCCACAGAAGGCGGTGGATGCCAATTCGCTGGATATTTTCAAGAGAGAGTTAGATATAACTCTTCGGGCTAATGGAATCAAGGGATATGGGGATAAAGTAGGAATGGGATACTGATTTTGGATGATCAGTCATGATCATATTGAATGGCGGTGCTGGCTCGAAAGGCCGAATGGCCTACACCTGCACCTATTTTCTATGTTTCTATGTTCCTATTAAAACTTTCTCCCTCACATTAAACTATGTTCATAAGTTCATGTTCATAAGTTCTAGAAGCAGAATTAGGCCATTCGGCCCATCAAGTCTACTTTGCCATTCATGGCTGATCTATCTTTCCCTCTCAACCCCATTCTCCTGCTTTCTCACCAAACCCCTGACAACCTTACTAATCTAAAATCAGACAATCTGCGCCATAAAAATATCCATTGACTTGGCCTCCACAGCCATCTGTGGCAATGAATTCCACAAATTCACCACCCTCTGACTAAAGAAATTCCTTCTCATCTCCTTTCTAAAGGTACGTCCTTTTATTCTGAGGCTCTGGACTCTGGTCCTAGAATCTCCCACTTGTGGAAACATCCTCCCCAAATTCACTCTATCCAGGCCATTCACTCTTCGGTAAATTTCAAAGCGGTTCCCCCATTTTATAAGTCAAGTCAAATTTACTGTCATATGCACAAGTATGGTGAGATACTGGTACAGTACAATGAAAATCTTCCTTACAGCAGCTTCACTGGCATATAGACTCACACAAATTCATAAATTATACTTAAATTCTGCAAGACGGTGAAGAGAAAAAACTGCAAAAATATGAAAATATTCCAAATCGGGTTAGAAAATAAGTGCATGGTAATTTGAGAGGTGATCTGCAGTATTCTGTCACTGGTAGAACTAGGGTTGTGCCAGGTCCAACCCTCATTCATCATTGCAACTTGAAACGTTTTTTTTCTCATAACTTTTTCCATTACTGATGAAAACTCCTTCCAAATGTTAATCCTACTCTCCGCAGATTACGCCTTACCCGCTGAACATCATCTTTTTCATTTTATTATTTTTTGTGTTATTATTGTAAAATGCAAAAAGAACACCAATGACATTACATCTGCAGCCCATGAAGCACAACAGCTTTGATATCAATGTCTGTTACAATGTAGTCTGTTGTTTTCAGGAGCTGTTGTTTGTTTTCATGTTCTTTTTAAGAAATTTCTAAACTAATATACCGACACAGAACATCATTAAGCAAAGTAATAAAATGCGTTAGCCCGTTATATAAAAGTGACCTGATAGAAAGAGCACGATGGGGTCACCAGTTCAAGCTCCACTAACTTTGAACAATTTCTATCGTTGATGAATTAGCTCCAAGTCTATCTGGAAAATATTAATTGTTTGGAAGCAAATATAATGTCACCATAACCCTGTAAACTACTGCCAGCAGAAGGTTTGTTGTAAATCATATTTTTATGAGCTACTGGACAAGTGACGGGACAATCTTGAACCTGATAGATTTACTGCCAAAACGTAAATGTTGGAAGTCTCTCTGGCTAAATGTTGCTTGCACAAAAAAACATAAATGCAAGGGTTTCCTGGGCTCTTCAAATTCCTTTATTATCTCCCAGTATATCATAAGTCTGTTGCCCATCCAGAGAAATATATTTTATCTCTGCTCTTCTCATTGTCTATGGCACCTCTGATTCTACAGTTGTCCACCAGTACTAAAGGTTCTCTCTCCTACAGTTTTGCCTTCTCTGTCAAAACTCAATTGAAGACTTACCCGTTAGCTGCTCCCACTGACCCCATTATTTTCCTTTAGCTCAGTTTCTTTATTAAGCACTTGAGGTTGCTTTGAAAATGTGAGAGCCACAATGCTGTATCATTACCTTTCTGTTGCTGCTGCAATACTGTTGTGGTTGTCAATATGATGAATGATGTTGGTGTCATTAGCACTGTTGCTGGGTTGGTGCTGCTGGTACTTTACATAACATATAGAACATCATAGGCGGCACGGTGGCGTAGTGGTAGAGCTACTGCCTTACAGCGCCAGAGACCCAGGTTTGATCCTGACTACGGGTGCATGGCTGTACGGAGTTGTGCATTCTCCCTGTGACCTGCATGGATTTTCGCTGAGATCTTCGGTTTCTTTCCACACTCCAAAGACATACAGGTTTGTAGGTTAATGGCTTGGTATAAATGTAAAATTGTCCCTAGTGTGTGTAGGATATTGTTAGTGTGCAGGGATGGATGGTTAGCATGGACTCGGTGGGCCGAAGGGCCTGTTTCCTTGCTGCATCTCTGAACTATGGAACAGTACAGCATAATAACAAGCTCTTCATCCCATAATATCCGTGCTGAACACGATGCTAAGATAAACTAATCTCATCTGTCTGCGCATCCCATTTGCTGACACAGGATCCATATCTGTCTATTCCTTGCATGATCATGTGTCTGTCAACATGTCATTCACATGTCTCTATCATAGCTGTTTAACCATTTCCCCAGGCAGCAAGTTTCAGGCACCTACCTTTCTCTGTGTAAAATAAACAACGTAAATCCTTTAAACTTTCCCCCTCTCACCTTAAACCTATGTCCTCTTGCATTTGCATTTTTACCCCAGGAAAAAGAGACTGACTGTCTGCCCTATCTATGCCTGTTATAACTTTATATTCAATTATCATGTCACCACTCAGCCTCTGATGTTTCAGAGAAAATAACCTAACTTTCTCCAACCTCTCCTTACATGTAGTACTCTCTGATTCAGGCAACATCTTAGGTTAGAGAGTACTAGGCAACATCCAGGCAGTGTTCTGCACCCTGTCCAATGGCTCCATATCCTTCCTGCAGTTGGGCAACCAGAACTGCATATAATACTCCAAATGTGCCCTTATTTTATATGGCTGTAACATGACTTGTTGATTTTTATATGCAATGCCAATGAAGGCAAGCATGCCATACACATTTGTTACCACTCTATCTACTGGTTTGGCCACTTTTGGGGAGCTGTGGACTTGCAACCATAATCCCTACACATTAATGCTCCCAAGAACCCTGCCATTTACTGTATACTTCCCTCTTACATTTGGCCCGCCAAGGTGTCATACTTCACACTTGTTCAAATTAAACCATCTGCCATTAACTGCTGAATCATTTGACAAGAATGAGTGAAGAGTTAAAAAAGCGAGTCAGGTACAAGACATGTCAAAGACTAGAGGGAAGATAGACACAAAATGCTGGAGTAGCTCAGCGAGGCAGGCAGCATCTCTGGAGAGAAGGAATGGGTGACGTTTCGGGTCGAGACCCTTTGACAATATTTTTTGCCTTCACTGTTGAAAATAAATTTCAAAATGTTTGGGGGATTGCATTTTCTAGGACAGGAAGTGAATAGTTGGATTTGTGCAATGGCAGTGAAATGATTCTTTAAAAAAAACTGTCTGTAAATGAATGGGAAGGGACTTCATCAAATCTTTATGGCGATAGGAATGTTGTGATTTACATTAAATCTCTCATAACATGGGAAATCATCTTTGGTATTGTATTGTATTGTATTGTATTCAAATTTATTGTCATTGTCTCAGTTAGAGACAACGAAATGAATTTCCCTTACAGGCAGTATCATAAAATTAAAAATAAATAAATAATAATAAATAATAAAACATATTAAAAATAAAATAGAATTTAAAAAAAAGCACAAACACTGAAAGTCCACGACACAACATAACACAGTGGCACCAAGGTGAGGAAGGCACCATAGTCCAGCCAGCCTCCCCTCCGTTCTTCCCAGATGTTCACTCGTGGTCGAGGCCTTCCTAGCACCCGCAGTCGCCGCCCCGGGTGGCCCGATTTCAGTGGAGGTCAACGTTATCGCAGTCTGAGAGAGAATCTAAGAACCTTGGCACTAACAGGCACACAGTGAGGTGTTTTGCCAAGCATACTGCGGATGAAGAGACTGCCTACCACATAACTACATCATTGTACATTAGTACAATGAGCAATTTCCATGAAATCACATGGTCAGTAAAATATGCTTCATGGCTCATTTGGTATCATTTGCATAAGGGCCAGACACAGGCTCAGCCTTTAACTTGGAAGAGCAACACACAATGTGGTCAAGTAGTGGTTATTGCCATATGCAACAATGTACAAGTACAATGCAAATCTGGCTTCACAGACACACAGACTCAAACATCAAAGGGTGGTGGGCGTATGGAACAAGCTGTCAGAGGAGGTACACAAAATTGCTGGGGAAACTCAGCGGGTGCAGCAGCATCTATGGAGCGAAGGAAATAGGCGACGCTTCGGGCCGAAACCCTTCTTCAGAGGAGGTAGTTGCGGCTGGGACTATCCAATCGTTTAAGAGACAGACAGGTACATGGATAGGACAAGTTTGGCGGGATATGGACCAAGCTCTGGGAGGTGGGACTAGTGTAGCTGGGACATTGTTGACCGGTGTGGGCAAGTTGGACTGAAGGACCTGTTTCCACGCTGTTTACCTTCTGGGCAAAAGCAGCCATAGCTATGACTATGACTCTAACACAAAAATATTAATTATACATAAGTTATATGGAGATTACACATTGATTTTACAAGACAATGAAAATAAAAAATGCACAAAAAAAATCCAATACACAATTGGAAAACAAATCCATGGTAGTGTAAGTAGTATCTGTACCTTGCTGAGGTCTGATTAGGGTTGTGCAGGCCAATTCAAGAACTGGATGATTGTAGGAATGTAGCTGTTCCTGAGTGGTGTGGGACCTGCACCTTCTGCCTGACATTGACAGCGAGAAGAGGGCATTACCCAGATGTTGGGGTCATTGGCTTCCAGTCTGTGAACTTGCTGTGAACAGTACTGTGAACTTGCTGCTTTATTCTTGATCTGTTGAGGTCACTGATGAAATAAGAGCCTTTTGAAGGAGGACCCATGACCCCTCCTGGAGCCATACCTTAGTTCCCTTCCTTGCAATACCACATCTTGACTTCAACCACCGGAATCATCAAAACAGGCCACTTCAGGGCCTGTCCCACTTACGCGATTTTTTCAGCGACTGCCGGCACCCGTCATAGTCGCAGCAGGTCGCCGAAAATTTTCAACTTGTTGAAAATCCAGTGGCGACCAGAAAAAGGTACGACTCTTTGGGCGACTACTGACGACCATACAGGCGTCACCCCGCGAACACCCCACCACCATCCCAGGTGTTCCAAGCACCCACAACTCTGCATAGGGCTGCACGGTGGCACAGCAGTGGAGTTGCTGCCTTACAGCAAATGCAGTGCCGGAGACCCGGGTTCGATCCCGACTATGGGTGCTGTCTGTACGGAGTTTTTGTACATTCTCCCCGTGACCTGTGTGGGTTTTCTCTGAGATCTTCGGTTTCCTCCCACACTCCAAAGACGTACAGGTTTGTAGGTTAATTGCCTTGGCATAAATGTAAATTATCCCTAGAGGGATCCACGATAGCGGGGATCGCTGGTCAGTGCGGACCCGGTGGGCCGAAGGGCCTTTTTCCGCGCTGTATCTCTAAACTAAACTAAAACTAAACTAAAATATAGAACATGCCCTGCACATCTTCTTTAAACTTTGTTCCTCTCACCTAAGAGCTATATCCTCAAGTCTTTGATATTTTCAACCTGGGGAAAAAGGTTCTGATTGTCTACCCTATCAATACCTCACCTAATTTTATATACTTTATCAGGGCTGCCCTCAGCCTCCAATGCTCCAGAGATGCCAACCCAAGTTTGCCCAACCTTATCACTAATGCGAAGATAGACGCAAAATACTGGAGTAAATCAGCGGGACAGACAGCATCTTTGGAGAAAAGGAATGGTGACGTTTCGGGCCGAGACCCTTCAGACTCCTGGAGAAAAGGAACAGGTGACGTTTCGGCTCAAGACCCTTCTGCAGACTGGAGAAATGGAATAGGTGACGTTTCGCTGGAGAACAGGAATAGGTGACGTTTTGTGTCTATCTTCGGTTTAACCAACAAACTGCAGTTCCTTCCAACACTTATCACTAATGCCCTTTATTCCTGCATTATTCTGATAACCCTTTTCTGCACTCTGTTGTTGCATAAACTAAGAGCTCATGATATTTCAAGAAATGTGTTAAAATGGATTGAAACTGGTTGTCTCATTAAAAAACACCTTTTTGAATAAATGGACCATTTTCAGGCTGGAGGGATGTAACTAGTAGAGTACCCGAAGACCAGTTCTTGGCTATCAATTGTTTACTATTTACATCAATGATCTGGAGGAGGGAACAAAATGGATGATACGAAAATAATTGGAAAGGCAGGTTGTGACGAGGACATTGTGATTCTGCAAAAGGATATAGATAGACTGAGTAAATGGGTGAAAATTAAATTTAATGTGGGGAAGCGTGAGAGAATTAAGATGTGAGTTATTATTTAATTTGAGAGAGACTACTAATAACTGAAGTTCAGAGAGATCTAGATGTTCTAGTGCATGAATCTCAAAATATTATCAGGCAGGTCCAACCAATAAGTACGAAAGCAAACAACATTTTGAGCTTTGCTTCTAATGGGTTGGAGTTTAAGTATAGGGAGGTTTTGTTCCAGTTGTACAAGGTGTTGGTGAGGCTGCACCTGGAATACTGTGAGCACCTTCCCTGAAAAGGATATTGCAGTTTGGGGGGAGCAGAATAAAGAAGATTCACCAGGCTAATTCCAGGGATAGAATATAAAATGACTTGGGTTTTTATTCCCTGGGGTTCAGAGGAATGAGGGTTGACCTTATTCACACCTAAAAGACCCTAAGGCGACTTGACAGGGAAGTGTTGAGATGTTTTCACTCATGGTAAAGTCACAAACAAGGGGACAGTTACAAAACATAAGGCAGTCATTTACAACTAAGGAGCATTATAATTTCTTCTCCAAGACATTGGTGAATCTCTGGAAATCTCTGTGCGTGGTGGAGGCCAGTTCATTGGATATATTTAAGGTGGAAATAAATAAATATTTGAAAGATCAAGGAATTAAGCCCGATGTGTAACTGGCACAGAAGAGGATGTGATCGCATTGAGTTGGCAGGGCTGGTTCGAAGAGTGTGTGACCTACTATTGCTAAGGTTCTGGTGCATTCTTAATTCAGGGGCAGAATTACTACCTGCAAATGTATTCACCATTCATCTCTCCTTCGTTTAGCCCCACGTCAGTGCCCGACGAACCAGGTCTACGTGGAGAGCGGGTCACCGTGCTTCCCTACATGTTCCAACCTACGCTCCACCTGCGACAGTCATGGCACCTATGGCTGCTTTTGCCCAGAAGGTAAACCCGTGTGCTCGATGAGTCCCATTGTCTCATTCAGGCCGAAGATAAGATGAGGTTCAGTCCTTCAATTTTCCATGATGGAGGGTTAACGTTTATTCAGCACAAGGGGTGGAGTTTTACAAATAATGCACTGAAGATGACTTTTTCTGATGAGTCCCTATCAATCTACTTGACATGGAGAAAACTTGTGGGGATGATGGATTCTCTTCACTGAGGAATTTGTAATTAGAGGCGATGGATCAGCAGAGTGGGATAGCTGGTAGAGCTGCTGCCTTGTAGCTCCAGAGAACTGGTTTGAATCTTAACATATGTCTAAATTTTGCATGTTCTTTCAATGAAAGCGTGAGTTTCCCATCATCATTTGGGTTCCCTTCCACATCCTAAGAGGTGTTTATTTGGTAGGTTAATTGGCCTTTGTAAGCCGCTGCTAGTGTGCTGGTGAGTGGTAAAATCTGCAGGGAGTAAGGAGAATAAAATGGAGTGAGTGTAAGTGTTTAATACTGAAGATAGACAGAGAATGCTGGAGTAACTCAGCGTGACAGGCAGCATCTCTGGAGAGAAGGAATAGGTGACTTTTCGGAGTCAAGATCCTTCTTCAGTGCTTAATGGTCGGCATGGACCCATGGGCCGGAGAACTTGTTTGTGCCTCTTTCATCGTTGTTCTATTGTGCAGAGCGGATGAATCCATGATGGGCGTGGGTCTCCAGAAATCGGTAGCTGTTCTCCAGAATAAATCATGTCTGCTCCACCACCCACAGGTACTGTTTTTGATGATGTTTCCGAGAAGAATCGGTGCGTACACCTGGATAAGTGTCCTTGCACCTGGAATGGGGTCATCTATGGTCCTGGAGAAAAGATCTCATCACTCTGCAGGAACTGGTAAAACCACTCTCAGCAACGACTTTTTCACACAAACCTTGAGATATGCAACATCACGTGGAAGTGCATAGTGTGCCATTAGTAATGTCTTTAGGTGTATAACAGAAAACCACGAGCTATGTTAAAGTCAACTATGCGTGGCAGTGCCTGATAATCTTTCACCCAAACTGATGTCCAGTGGGAGGTGCCCATGGTCAATGGCCGACTTACAAGTGAAAAAATAAATGCCAATTGATCCGTTACCTGTGGTCAGTGAACTTCTAACCAAGTTATTACTACTATTTGGCAAACTATCTGGCCCCAAAAAGCTGTTACTAAGTAATGTGCATTGTAATCTCCTCAACTATTTAAAATATGTGGGGCTGGAAAAGAAGTAAATTTAATTCTGCTATTTTAAATTCTTCTTTAAACATGTGTGCATGTTCCTAATATTATTAGGTATTTTTAGAATAGTTAAAAAGTTAATTCAGATCCAGACCAAAGGAAACATTGTCTGCCCATTTCCCCCTACAAATGATGCCTGACACATTGAGCTCCTCCAGCATTTGTTTATTTTGCTTCAGATTTCAGCATCTGCAGTCACTTACATCTCTAAATCAAATGAGTGCCACTTGTTTCCTGGTGTACTGCGACAAGGATGGCTTATTGCTTGAACAGATTGGTTAATACAACAGCTTCTAGGTTGCTGGAGGTCTAGAGAATGTTATGTGCCTGTCCCACTTGGCGATTTTTTTAGGCAACTGCCAGCGACTGTCATAGTCGTAGCAGGTCGCCGAAAAACTGGCGACAACCTACATCATCCTGGTGACAACCTATGACAGCACCTATGTCAGGAGAAGTCAAGCTATGCTCATTGGCGTCAAACCCACTATCGCCGAAAAATGTTCAACATGTTGAAAATTAAGCGGCGACTAGAAAGACGCTACGACTTTTTGCGCGACTGAGGAGACTACTCCCGGCAACCACCGGCGAACATGTGGCGACCAACTAGTCGCCTGTAGTTGCCTAAAAAATCACCTAAGTGGGACAGGCCCATTACTTGAAAACAGATCACCAGATTTGCAGCAAGGTATTTATTTGAAGTCAATGGCAAGGGCCATACTGCACAGCTGACATCCCGTTCTGGGTTATTCATGTCAAATCGGATGAATGTGGGATTATTCCTGAAGGAAGATAGTGCTGACTGTTTGCTTCTGTGCAGTGTATGTTCTCTGGGGCAGTGGACCTGTACGACGCTACCTTGTCCAGGACGGTGCTCCATTGAAGGCGGCTCGTTTGTGACTACGTTCGATTCAAGACAGTATCGATTCCACTCAATCTGCACTTTTGTTCTTGTGAAAGTAAGTTAGAACGTCAATTGATTCATACTTGACAGATTTTAGTACTGGTGCATGATTGGGCTATTTTAAGTAGATAAAAAATAAGTTTAATTTAGTTTAGAAATACAGTGCGGAAACAGGCCCTTTGGTCCACTGAGTTCGTGCCAACCAGCGATCCCCGCATACTAGCACCATCCTACACACACTAGGGACAATTAACAATTTTAAGTCAAGTCAATTAACCTACAAACCTGTGTGTAGGAGGAAACCGGTGCTCCCGGAGAAAACCCATGCAGGTCATGGGGAGACGGTACAAACTCCGTACAGTTAGCACCCGTGGTCAGGATCGAACCCGGGTCTCTGGCTCTGTAAGGCAGCAGCTCTACCGCTGCGCCATAAACTAGATCAAGACTATAAACAGAAAGGGAAGCCTTTATCTGGTGGGCGGAACGATGGCGCAGCGGTAGAGTTGCTGCCTCACAGCCGCAGAGACCTGGGTTCGATCCTGGCTATGGGTGTTTGCCTGTACGGAGTTAGTACGTTCTCCCCGCGACCTGTATGGGCTTTCTCCATGATCTCCGGCTTCCTCCCACACTCCACAGATATATAGGTTTCTAGGTTAATTGGCTTTTGGTATAATTGTAAATTTGCCCCAAGTGTGTGTAGGAGAGTGTAAGTGTGTTGGGATCGTTGGTCAGCATGGATTCGTTGGGCCGAAGGGCCTGTTTCCACACTGTATCTCTAAAACGAAAAAATTATAACCTAATACTAGTTCACATTGTGGGGGATCTTGAACTGGATCCATCGGCTCAGACTGTTGTGTGGGTCAGGAATTCTCCGCCTTTCCGAGGTGTGGAGGGGAAATTGTGGGTACATTGAAAACCAAAAGAGACAGATGCTTGATCTGTAGGGGAGTCAAGGTGTTCTGGAGAATGGGCAGGAAAGTGCAGAGGCCATGTTCAGAATAGCCGTGATCTCACTGAATGATTAAGAAAACTGTAAATGGCTGAATAGTCGCCTTCGGGATCAGTTCTCCTACCAAGTCATGTGACATGGAAGCCCACCATGTCCATACTGGCCATCACTATACTAATCCCATTTTCTAGCATTTAACCTTCAAGGTGTTTCAAATGCTCCATTGAGTACTGAAATATTGTAAGAGCCTCTTCGTCACCACCCCATCAGTTCCATGTTCCCACCAGCCTCTGATGGAAAATATTCTTCCTCAGATCTCCTCCAAATGTTCGGACCTTTACCTGAACATCGTGATCTTGGACAATTCTGCTCAATAAAAAATAATCTCATCATCCACCCCCTCCACCCTCGCTCTTCAGCTACTTTCCCCACCCTCTCAGCCTTCTCTGCTCCATCCCCAGCCTGCCCAGTGTAGGGGTTTTGCGTTTCCCTTTACTCCACAAAAGGATTCCCCTAGGTTCTAGACCTCGGAATTATGGTGGGATATGATAAAAGGTTGAATTGACCAGAGTGTGCCGATGAGAGAAAACAGAAACCAAGATGGACTCAAAGCAAGTCTAAAATTTACAGGCTTTATTAAACAATGAGAAATCGAATCTCACCAACACTACACAATGCGTGGCTAAACTTATGCTTTAAACTAAAACTATGGACGAAAACTATCGGGCACGTCGTAAAACTTACTTTAACACAAGTTACTTGCAAGCATACTCCCCCTTGACCTTTCTCCCCTCAACCTCCTATTTCGGGAAATTCACCAGGTCACCAGGATACTCACAGCGAAGTCGATGCAGGCCCACGAGCTGTCCAGCAGAGCAGGAAGAGCAGGAAGAGAGAGAGAGTTCTGGCTTGACTTCGGCTTTTATACCTGAGCTTCCTTTGAAACCCCCAGGTGGTCCTCTGGATAGAAGGGGTTCTTTTGATGTTTCCCAGTTTCGATCTGGCATGAACAATAGGCTTCCGATGATAAGGGGTTTGCTGATGTCATGATCCCTCAGCCTGATCGTTATCATCCCCGATGGTGATTGTGCTTGTGCTGGCCTGTTTACCACCGTCTGCTGAGGCTTGGTTCCTCCCTTTGTGTATCCAAGAGAATCTCGTTATCTCCGTCTCAGCCTTCCCTGTTCACACCGTTGTGTGATGTCCAAGTCCACAGGCCAGACGGGTTTGATTCTTGATGTGTATTGGGGGGGGGTTTTTCCGTTGCAGCCAGCAAATTTGTCTTTTAAGATATCCATGTGCTTATTCAATTTCTTCCATAATTTTGGAGGATTTGCCCAAATAACTTACATGCCCCTACGACACGTCCAGGCTCGCACGGACCGTGTCGATTGACAAAGTTAGTGGGCAATCCTCCAGCCTCAAGAGCTGTAAACACTCCTGGTGAGAAGGTGAAATTATGTACCCCGAAAGCCCCCTTAATCGCTAAACTAGGCCCTCGAAGCACATTAACTTACACTATACACATTTTACTTTACATCAATCCCACAAACCATACAGTACCCTCACGACCATTCCCTGAAAATGCAGGGATTACAACTTATGTACAAAAACTATTGCACTAGAGTACAGACATTTTACAGTGATGGGGTGTCGTTATGGTGACGTCGGGCGGCTCGATTTACCAGCCGTTGTAATTTGGCCATCCTCCTCCGCCTTTTAAATTTGCAATTAATGCATAGCAAATACACCACAATTATCATCTGGCAGATGATCAGAACATGGGACACGATGCGGACCCATGCTGGTACTATGATCCAGGACTCCAGGTCCCACCAACTTGGAGACTTGATCTCTTCGATCTCCCTGGCGATATCCAGAGTCTTTTGTTCCAGGGAGAAGAAGTGTTTGTGCGACAACTCGACCGCCACCAGCAACTCTTTTAATTTTTCGTTCACTGGGGGAATATCATACCCAAAATGGGCAACATAGTCAAATAAGTCAGTTACATTTTCTCGTACCGAGAGGTGAACCGAAGAAGGTTCCGGGATGGGTAATATTCGCTGCTGTGCCACATGGACTTCTGCCCTGGGTTTAAAGCAGAAGCTGCTGTGCGGTATCGGGCACCACAGCTGTGATCCGTGCTGATACCGCTGGGCACTTGTGGTGACACAGTACGTCCCACTGCCTATATACGCCACCTGTGGAGGGACATGGTCTGCCGCCATCGCCTCCATGGTGCAGTTTATAGGCTGTGCCCCAACAGTCCTGAACCCACACTGAGGCCTAGCCTCAGCGCCCATGTGCTGGGGACACAGGATTACCTGTGCTCCCCGGCTCCGACAACCCAAAAGGTCAATGCCTGTCACAGCTTGCTCCCTCACTATGACATAGGGCGGGACCTTCCCGTAGCGAATATGCACCCCCCCACGAACAACTCCCACGTTCTCCACTCGGTACAGAGGAGCTGGTCGTGCCGAGGTTCCCATTACCGGGATTCGTACGACCACTCCCATTATGGTGTGATTGGATTTTCCGCAATCCACCGGTACCGGGTAGGCCTCGGAGGCCACACGAAGCTGACAAGGACTCAAAGTGCTGTTATAAGGGTATAGCGCTGCTAGGTGCTGGTTGCTTATCCAGGAGGGGACCCGACCTTGCCTCAGGTCTTCCAGGTTGCTCCTCCCCTCCCCCAACAACCACGCACCATACAGCCCACACACCTCATTCTGTGCAGCCTGATCGGACGCATTCCGGTCCTCTTTAATCAAAGCGTTTATCGTTTTTGCATGTGTCTCCAATTGTGCTATGATTTCTTTTAGATGTAGAGTCATTGCCACCTCTTCGTGCAGTCCCGATCCTACCACCGCATTTTCCTCCCCCAGAACCTTTCTTAACTGGCCCTTCAACTGATTGATCTGCAAGGCCAGTTCTACGTTGTCCATGCTATTAATAATAGATGTCCCCGTGTTAAATGCTGTAAACCCGTCATTAACCACCCCTCGTCTTTGCCTACCGGACCCCAAAGTGAAATCCCCTCCCCCGCGGTACATCTCTTCTATGTCTATGTCCCCAAAATCCAGGTTGTGGAATTTCTGGAACATGTCTTTTAATTCCGTCTCGCGGGGGCACCATGCGGGTAACCGCACTTCAGTCAAATCCGATGGACTCCTCCGTGACCCCGCGACGCGCCGCGCACATCCGGAGGCACATCGTTGCCATCATCCATACGGCGGGGCTACTTATCTGGAAAACAAAGCAAAACGCCTCCTTGCCTCCACAAAGCTATCCGCCTAAAATGGCATTTGGGGTTTTGTTTTGTCTGTTGTGGTCTACTTTTCCACAGCACATCCCTTTGATCCCGTACTGTCTGTCCCTGTACTCCCCTGTACAATTTACAAAACCTTATATCTAATTACGCTAACTACATCTACTTACACGCAAACCAATGCTATATACAACGCCACCCGTCTCCGGGTGGCCAACTCATAACTGGTCCCCGTCACGCTGGGGCCACCCCTCTGGTGGGCCCTCCCGTGCAGGCCAGAACTCCTCCTGTCGAGGGGCCTGACTGCCCCTCACCTCCCTTTGCACTACGGGGTTTTGAGTTACCCCTACGTTCCCTGTGGAGACTGGGCTCCCTCCAGCCGCACTCCGTAGTGCCCTGTTTCGGCCACTCTCCTTCCCGGCCCTCCTGTGGCCGGCCCTAGCCCTAGGTTTAATTAGGGATGGGGACCACCTTACTGGGGGTTTAGTGACCCTGTCACTCCTACGTCTGACCGAGGGTTCCCACACCAGAGGTGATACCTCCCTCTCCTCTGCTTCTGCTAGTTCTGCCTCTCTTAGGCAGTCTACGGTACCTGCCTGCGGAGGGCTGGAGTCAGCCTCCTTCTCCGCTGCTTCCAGTCCTTGCCCTGGAACACAGCCGGCTACTTCAGACTGACTACCTGTGGACTCGCCTGGCTCCCCTACGGTTTCCACATCAACCCGGGTCTGTTCCTGATCTTTACCCCCATACGGTCCCTCTGTCTTCTCCTGCCTGCAAATGGCTGCTGAGGCAGCCTTTAAAATGGGGTCTTGTGCCTGGACCATGGTCAGGTCCGGGGCCAAAACCACTCCCGCACTCTCCTTTTCGCGAGGCTGCTCCCTGGCTGCAGCTACCTGTCCTTCCTCATGGGGATCCCATGCTTTCCCACTCCTGGCTCCTTCCCTGGCCAAGCAATCCGCCCTCTGATTTCCCTCGCATCGTGGACTATAGGGTGCCCTACTAGATGGAGGGGATGTACGGGGGTTGTTCATGTGGACAATGCTACTGGAAGCACCAATGTCCAGCAGATAACTCCCGACCACATCCTGGACCTCCATCTTGACCCAGGGTCTCCCACATGGGCCACACTCTAACGGGCATAGGAATGTGGGCTGTTTCGCTGGCAGTCATAAAGGTGCCGGGGGTGCGGATATGGGCGTGCCCTGGCCTGTTGCCATGGCTACCTGTCCGGATCCTCCCGCCTTTGACTGCAAATAGGTAATTAGATCTCTTACATCTATTGTTACCTCCGGGGCTGGGTTGGCCGTTACCGGGGTCCTATCCCCCACTGCTCTACTTGGGTTTCTGCACTCCCTCTTGTAATGCCCGGGCTTCCCACACCCATAGCACACCAGCCTCATCTCGGAAGAGGTCTGGCTGCCTTCCTGTTTCCACTGCCTCCTTTTGGGGGGTGCCGGTACTATTTCGTGCACCTTGCCCTTGAAGGGCTTCTCCTCACTTCTCACCCCATTGCGATACGCAAGGGTGAGCTTCCTGATCACCTCCGCCTCGTTAAGGTTTGGGTCAGCTGGGTCGAACCAGTGCTCGGCCCTTGCCCTAACTCGCGGGAGGCAATTCGCCACCAGAGTCTTCAGCCAGTGAGCTGTTCTCCCATCTAAATTCTGCCTATCTAAAGGCATCCCACACGCTCCCTCATACACTGCCCACAGCCTGTCTGCGAACATGTCCGGGGACTCAGCTACCTGCTGCTCCGTCTCCCCCACCCTGGTGAAAGGACTACCCTGATTCAACCCCATGGCCTCCAGAACCGCTGTCTGTGCCGCTACCCATGTTTCAGGTCTTCCCCCTTCCCTGGAGGTCACTGCCTTGCATAGGTATGAATCTAGGGTCATCAGTAGCAGCTTTACCCGTTCTACCTCATCGCAATCGTTTATGTCGGCTGCCTGCTGCACCTCCATAAAATGCAATGACGGGTCTCCTGCCCTGGTTAACTTGGGAACCTGAGCCACCATCCCCCTCAGCACATGTGCCCCATGGGGAATGATGATATCACTCTCTATGGGCCCCCTATCTGCCTGCCCTACCGGGGGACCATATTTCCTTTGCCGTGCCGGGCACATCTGCCCTACTCTGGGCTGTTGCCCCTTTACCCCCAGCTCTCCCACCATGATCGGTAACCCCACCACCTCGTGGTGTGCTACACATGGCGCGGAAGCCGCTAACTGAGGGTGCTCTCCCGCCCCTCCTTGGGCCTGTCCCTCCCCGGACAACCCGAACCCCACCTGCCGACCCGGACCTATCCCCGGCGCCTCAGGAGGCGGTCTATTCCCCTTTGCCACTGGGGAATCATCTGCTGAGGGAAGCCCTCTGCCCCCGGGGGACCCCCCTGGTCCTACCAGGTGAACCCGTCCCCTAGTCTTGGACAGAGTCTCCTCCAGCTGCGCTATCCTCGCCTGGCAAGGCCCGTGATCACTATTGCCTAGCTCGCTACGGGCCACCCTGTATGCTGCTTGTATATCCTGGAACTTTCCCTCCAGCTCCCTGCACTTCTGTGTACTCTGAGCCAGGAGTTCCTGGGCGTTCCTTTCCCTCTCCTTTGCCTCTACCACCTGGCATTGGAGGAATTCCTGGGCATTTCTGTGGGACTCCCTCGCCTGCAAGATACACTGCCTGGCTTTACTGCATTCCTCAGATAGCCCTTCCCCTTCTCTAGCGCTTTCTTCAGCGCTGGCCCTAGCTTCTCTCTGTTGCTCTTCCAGTCTATCTATCTGTCTCTGCATATTGGCTACCTGCTGTGATAGGCACGCTAGCCAAACTGCCTTTTCCTGCCCTTTACTATACGCTTTGCTTTCCGTCCATTGAGCTGCAGCTTCTGCGGGCTGCTCAGCTCTCAACAGTGCTATCACCCATTGTTTGGTGAGATTGATCTTTTTAAACAGATAAGAGGAGATTCTCTCCTCCATCTTGCTACGTTCTCTCACCCCCTCTGACAAATCACATATCCCAAACCACCGAGGTCCTGCCATGGTCGCCATTCTGTAGGGGTTTTGCGTTTCCCTTTACTCCACAAAAGGATTCCCCTAGGTTCTAGACCTCGGAATTATGGTGGGATATGATAAAAGGTTGAATTGACCAGAGTGTGCCGATGAGAGAAAACAGAAACCAAGATGGACTCAAAGCAAGTCTAAAATTTACAGGCTTTATTAAACAATGAGAAATCGAATCTCACCAACACTACACAATGCGTGGCTAAACTTATGCTTTAAACTAAAACTATGGACGAAAACTATCGGGCACGTCGTAAAACTTACTTTAACACAAGTTACTTGCAAGCATACTCCCCCTTGACCTTTCTCCCCTCAACCTCCTATTTCGGGAAATTCACCAGGTCACCAGGATACTCACAGCGAAGTCGATGCAGGCCCACGAGCTGTCCAGCAGAGCAGGAAGAGCAGGAAGAGAGAGAGAGTTCTGGCTTGACTTCGGCTTTTATACCTGAGCTTCCTTTGAAACCCCCAGGTGGTCCTCTGGATAGAAGGGGTTCTTTTGATGTTTCCCAGTTTCGATCTGGCATGAACAATAGGCTTCCGATGATAAGGGGTTTGCTGATGTCATGATCCCTCAGCCTGATCGTCATCATCCCCGATGGTGATTGTGCTTGTGCTGGCCTGTTTACCACCGTCTGCTGAGGCTTGGTTCCTCCCTTTGTGTATCCAAGAGAATCTCGTTATCTCCGTCTCAGCCTTTCCTGTTCACACCGTTGTGTGATGTCCAAGTCCACAGGCCAGACGGGTTTGATTCTTGATGTGTATTGGGGGGGGGTTTTTCCGTTGCAGCCAGCAAATTTGTCTTTTAAGATATCCATGTGCTTATTCAATTTCTTCCATAATTTTGGAGGATTTGCCCAAATAACTTACACCAGACACTCCTTATAATTGAGACACTCCATCCTAGGCAACATCATGCTGAATTTCCTCTGCTATGATATTTGGAATTTATTTTTGTTGCTCATTGAACGTTACAGAGTCCAGTCATACCTGGCGATGGACACATCGAGGCACTATTTGAATCATCTGGAGTGAAGCCGACTGAAACTTCCTTAAGTGCCATCATTTTTACGAGTAGTAAGGTGAGCAAATTTGTGTTGAGTGATTCATAAAAACTAAAACATCTGAAATGATGAAATGTGTGAGGCATCGTAGAATATTATAGAGAGGAGAAGCAGCAGCTCATGTACTTGATGACTTAGACAATAGACAATAGGTGCAGGAGTAGGCCATTCGGCCCTTCAAGCCATTCAATGTGATCATGGCTGATCATCCCAGATCAGTACCCCGTTCCTGCCTTCTCCCCATATCGCCTGACTCCGCTATCTTTAAGAGCCCTATCTAGCTCTCTCTTGAAAGTATCCAGAGAACCGGCCTCCACTGCCCTCTGATGCACAGAATTCCACAGTCTCACAACACTCTGTGTAAAAAAGTGTTTCCTCGTCTCTGTTCTAAATGGCTTACCCCTTATTCTTAAACTGTGGCCCTTGGTTCTGTACTCCCCCAACATCGGGAACATGTTTCGTGCTTCTAGCGTGTCCAAACCCTTAATAATCTTATATGTTTCAATAAGACCCCCTCTCACCCTTCTAAACTCCAGAGTATACAAACCCAGCCGCTCCATTCTCTCAGTATATGACAGTCCCGCCATCCCGGGAATTAACCTTGTAAACCTACGCTGCACTCCCTCACTAGCAAGAATGTCCTTACTCAAATTAGGGGACCAAAACTGCACACAATACTCCAATTGTGGTTTCACTAGGGCCCTATACAACTGCAGAAGGACCTCTTTGCTCCTATACTCAACTCCTCTTATTATGAAGGCCAACATGCCACGTGCTTTCTTCACTGCCTGCTGTACCTGCATGCTTACTTTCATTGACTGATGAACAAGGATTAGGTCAGTGAATGTTGTATACATGGATTTTCATAAAGCATTCAACAAGGTCCTTCACGTTAGACTTATCAGAAGATTGAGTCACATGGGATTCACAGTGATTTGATATATTGAATTCAAAATTGGATTGGCCAGAGAAGAGTAGTGGAGGGGTGCTGCATCATGTCATGCTCTGTGGCGAGTGATGTTCTTCAGGAAATAGTGGTGGACCTATAATGAGGGTGGGCTGGTTAATAAATTTGCAGATGTTACAAGAATTGATACAGCTGTGAATAGTGAGGAAAGTTGTCAAAGGACTCAACAGGGGGTAGATCAGTTGGAAATAGTGATGCTGAATGGCAGGTATGGTTCAGTGCAAACAAATGCAAAGTGTTTCCATTTGGGATGTCAAATGTAATAAAAAATTATACCGTAAATGTCAGGACTCTCCTGAGCATTGAAGTGCAAATGGACCTTGAGGTGCAAGTCCCTTTAAGTGGCAACACATGTAGATAGAGTTGTTATGAAGGCCAACATGCCATTCAATTTCTTCACTGCCTGCTGTATCTGCAATCTTACTTTCATTGACTGATGAGCAAGGACCCTCAGATCCCGTGGTACTTCCCCTTTTCCCAACTCCACATTCACCACTGTGATGGAAGGCAATCAAGTCTTATATTATGTCCTCCTTTTTCTGCCGCTGTCGGGGGAGTCGAACCATCCGTAGTTGGGGCGATCGAAGCTCCCGCGATCGGGGCGGTCAAAGCACCTGCGGTTGGAGCTCCCGAAGTCGTTCGCTAACCATGGGACTGCAAGTTCCACGATGTTAAGTCCGCAGGCTCACACGGTTGGAGCTCCGAGGTCGATCCCCGACAGGGACCGCCAGCTCCACGATGTTAAGTCTGCAGGCTCACGTGGTTGGAGCTCCCAAAGTCGGTCCCCAGCAAGTCGGTCCCCAGCAAGAGCCCACGATGTTAGGCCGCAGTGCAGACGGAGATACGACACGGAAAAAGTTGCATCTCCGTTGAGGAAAGAGATTAAAATAGTTTTCCCCACCCCCCACATAATACAAAACTAAAAGTGCACTAAAGCGTACATTTTACAACAAACGAAAAAAATAAAGAAGCAAAAAGACGAGACAGACCGTTAGCGAGACAGCTATCGTCAGCGCCACCTGGTGCAGCTCTATATAACTTTGGTTGGGCTGCATCTGAAGTAATACATGTGGTTTTGCTCACCTCATTACAGGAAGGATGTGTTGGCTTTGGAGAAGATGTAGATTTACCAGAATGATACCTGGATTAGAGGACATTAGCTACTTGGAGAGGTTGAACAGGCTTGGATTGTTTTCTCTGGAAGGCTGGAGGTTGAGGGGGGTTATGGAGGCACAGATACGTATGGTTCAGTCTGAACCTTTTTCCCAGGATGGAAATGCCAAAGAGTAGAGAGCGTAGCTCTAAGATGAGAAGGATACAGCTTAAAACAGATGTGTGCGGCAAGTTTTTGCACAGAGTAATTGGTCCGTGGAACACACTGCAAGGGGAGGTGATGGAGGAAGATACGATAGTAGCATTTAAGAGGCTTTTGAGTAGGAACTTGGATATGCAGAATATGGAAGGATATGGATTATGTGCAGGCAGATGAGATTAGTTTATCTTGGCATCGTGTTCGGTACAGACATTGCGGACAGGAGCCAGTTCCTGTAGTATAGTCTTTATGTTCTATGTAAAACCTGTTTATAGGAGGTGTCTGCTGTGAGATATCATTTTAAAAGGGGTCATGGGCCTCTACGTAGGAAAGGCCTGCATCTTCTTCAAAGCCTACACGTCTTTCCTGTAATGAGGTGAGCAGAATTGCAAGCATTACTCCAAATGTGGCCTAACCAAAGTTATATAGAGCTGCATCATGACTTCCTATCTCTTGCACTCAATGCCCTAATCAATGAAGTCAAGCATACCATACACCAGAGTGTGAAGC
Organism: Amblyraja radiata; assembly: GCF_010909765.2. NCBI lineage: Eukaryota > Metazoa > Chordata > Chondrichthyes > Rajiformes > Rajidae > Amblyraja > Amblyraja radiata. The sequence goes on from NC_045975.1 coordinate 38,605,034, forward strand.
CTATCAAGTTGATGTGGCCTTGTCTATAAAGGAGGCTATGGTAAGGTGAGGTTAAATATGTTTGCCTATAAATATTTCAGGTTTCCATCTAAAAGATGGGCTGCTTCATTATTTGTGTTGTTTCACAGATAAAAATTACCTTCTTGAAGCTGGGCATGGTGTACGTGAATAATCAGATCCAAGGTCTGCCCTTCATAAAAGGTAAAGCTAAACACCAAGCTGGTAATCTTAGAGAGGTATACAAAATCATGAGAGGAATAGATCGGGTAGATGCACCGTCTCTTGTCCAGAGTAGGTGAATCGAGGACCAGAGCACATTAGGTTGAGGGGAAAGATTTAATAGGAATCTGAGGGGTATCTTTTTCACACAAATGTGGTGGGTGTATGGAACGAGCTGCCAGAGGAGGTAGTTGAGGCTGGGACTATACCAACGTTTAAGAAACAGTTAGGTAGGTACATGTATAGGACAGGTTTGGAGGGATATGGGCCAAATGCAGGCAGGTTAGACTGGTGTAGTTGGGACATGTTGGCTGGTGTGGGCAAGTTGGGCCAAAGGGCCTGTTTCCATGCTGTATCACTCTATGACTCTATGACCAAGCTGATTTGAAGGGATGGAGAGGGTGCCACAGTAGACAGTCTTGAAGGGGATAGAAAGGCCTTTAATTATTGTAGGATGCTGGATGTTTCAGGACCATTGCACATCCAGAACATGGTGGTTACTGCTGGGCTGAGTTCAGGGGCTCGGTGCGGGAGCCGTGCCCAATATTGACTCTTCATTGCAGTTTCAAAGGCAGTTAGTTTATCAGTTACTAACTTGGCTGTAGTTTCATAGATTCATAAGTTCATAAGTGAAGCAGAATTAGACCATCAAGTCTACACTGCCATTCAATCATGGCTAATCTATATTTCCCTCTTAACCCCATTCTCTTGCCTTCTACCCATATCCCCTGATGCAGGGGTTACTCCTGAGAGGCTGTGGTGTCTGAGGAGGGAGAAACATGGGACAGGTTAAACATCGTAAAATGCCCACTCCTCGTTTTGACAGGTGGATGAATCAGCAACTTCCACATGACGTAGAGTCACGGGCACGGTGGGGCAGTGGGTTAATGCCGTGCATTAATATTCTCCATGAATCAATGGGAAAAGGGATTCAATGTTCTCATTAAATACAATGGTGCAACTAATCGAGCTGTTAGGGATTATTAAGCACAGGATAAGGTGATAAGTGAAACAGCAGGCGGCTGATTCATCCACCTGTCAAAACGAGGAGTGGGCATTTTAAGATGTTTAACCTGTCCCACAGCCTTTCCCCCAAGTAGAGGAATCTAAAACTTGAGGGCATAGGTTGAGATCATAAGATCATAAGGTCATAAATGATAGGAGCAGAAATAGGCCATTTGGCCCATCGAATCTACTCTGCCATTCAATCATGGCTGATCTATCTCTCCCTGCTAACCCCATTCTCCTCCCTTTTCCCATTAAACCCCTGACACCCGTACTAATCAAGAAACTATCGATCTCTGTCTTAAAAAATATCCATTGACTTGGCCTCCACAGTCTTCTGTGGCAAAGAATTCCACAGATTCACCACCCTCTGACTAAAGAAAATCCTTTAAGGTTTGGAGGAGGAGATTTAAAAGGGCCAAGAGAATGGTAAGTATATGGAATGAGCTGCCAGAGGATGGGGTGGGAGAGATGTGCACAGTTCCGATATTTAAAATACATGGATAGGAAATGTTTGGTGGGATTTGGGCCAGCAATTGGCAAGTGCAGCCTTGGTTAGGCAATGATCGGTGTGGACGGGTTGTAGCATTCTATGATTCTATAATTGCTCTCTGTTAGCCGCCTGCTGTTTCACATCACAGCTCTGTTAGATGGAGAGATGATCCACTTCATTGCATCCTAAGGCAGCTTATAATATTAACAAGGCATGTCAACTGCAGTTTGTAGGAGCAACAGAGAGCTTGTACCACCTTACAAAGAACTCATCACCTTCGTAGCATGTATATTTATCATTAGCACTGTTCAAGTACAGTTAAAATTAGGAGTGCTATTATAATTTTGTAACATTGATTTTTGCGATTATTCAATACGGCTTGTGAGGAGGGATATGCAGAACTTAGAAGGAAGTGGTGCTAATCATGTTATGGTTGAGTGACGGTAGAAGGAATGCTATGATACAAGGGAAGGGCAAACCAACTTCAGAGCCTCGAGCAAGATGCTGCAGCTGAATGAAAATGGAAATATAAGAGGCTGATGAGGCTGAAATTCTGCGTCCAAAGTAAACTGCTGAGGAACTCAATGGGTTAAGCAACATCTGTGGAGGGAAATGGACAATCAACGTTTTGGGCTGGGACCTTTCTTCATACTGATGGTGCAGAGGGGGGGGGTCTAATGAATAGAAATTCTCGGAAACACTCAGTAGGCCAGGCAGCATCTGTAGAGAGAGAAATAGAGTTGCAATTTCAAGGTGGTAATCTTTCTTCGGAAGTTCTTCTGGAATGTTGTTGACCTGAAGCATTAACTAAGTTTCTTCACAAATGTTGATTAACATGTTGAATGTTTTCAACATCTTTTAACTTCACACCTTACCAGGCACATAGTTACAGTGCATACAGAACAATCACAGATTACACGGAATCAGTTCTACAAACACACCCAATGGCTTTATGTAAGAGCGATCAAACTGGTTCCACTGTCTGACCTCTTCCCCACGGCTTGGTAAATTCATCCCTTTCATTCACTTATCCACTTATTCATCACACACTTATGTGAGTATGTGTATATATATATATATATATATATATATATATATTAAAAAATAGTTCAGTGTATATACATATATATATATATATATATATATATATATATACATATATACATTGTATCTCTGTTTGCTTTGTTGTCACCTTCTCTGAGCTAACAATGGTCCATTCTACATTTTCCTTGATCTCTACATCTCTTTTGATCTCCTACACTTCCTTATCCCTGTAACTCCCTCGCCCCTGACGTTCAGTCTGAAGAAGAGTTTCAACCCGAAACGTCACACATTCGCTCTATCCAGAGATGCTGCCTGTCCCGCTGAGTTACACTAGTATTTTTTGTCTCTTTGGTGTAAACCAGCATCTGCTTCCTAAACAATGGTTCCATCTGAGGTGGGCCAGATAATTTCTCATCCAACGTAAGCTAACGATCCTCACTTGACTTCACTAAACTTGGAATGGCCCATATCCTTTCTCAATACCATATTATGTTGTAATTGCTATTTCCCAAATATTCCCTTCACATAGAATCAGTCCTACATCATTGAAACTGGGTCTGCGACACACCATCCACATCAACTCCCACAAATTCTACCACTCACCTACACTGGGGACAATTTACAGCGACTGATTAACTTTCCAACTTACACAAATTGTAATCCAAGCTTGGATCGAGTGGATGTGGAGAGGATGTTTCCATTCGTGGGAGAGTCTAGGACCAGAGGTTATAGCCTCAGAATAAAGGACATTCCTTTCAGAAGGAGATGAGGAGGAATTTCTTCCGTCAGTGGGTGGTGAATCGGTACAATTCTTTGCCACACAAAGCTGTGGAGGCCAAGTCAATGGATATTCTTAAGTCAGAGATAGATAGATTCTTGATTAGTATGGATGTCAAGGGTTATAGGGAGAAGGTAGGAGAATGGGGTTAGGAGGGAGATATAGATCAGCCATGATTGAATCGCGTAGTAGACTTGATGGTCTGAATGGCTTAAATCTACACCTATCACATGACCTCATTACCTTATGAATTTGGTATATGGGAAGAAAAAAGGGAGCACCCAGGCGAGACCTGTGCAGTCAGTCAGAGAGAACATGCAAACTCCACAGATGTAGCACCAGATTTCAGGAGTGAATCCAGGTCACTGGAGTTGTGAGGCAATGATTCTAACAGCTGTGTCAGTCCTGAACCTATAGAAACAATCAAGTTATTGAGGAAAAGGATACCCTTTCGCCTGTTTCATTCATAACATTTAATGATGGCCTGTTTTGTTGCTTTTAGCTGGGTTTAAGGTTGAGAGAAAATCCATCATCTGCGTTCAGATGACCACCAGATTTGGCCTGAAGATGCAAATCTACTTCAGCCCAGTTTTCCAAGTGTACATAATGGTACAAATGAAATTTTTTGACGGCACACATGGTAAGAGGCATTCGTATTAATTTACAGTATCAATGTTTGGGAAGCCAGACCCGCAAGGCGATAAGCGATGAAAGAACACTTCATGTCTTGCTTTCCTTCTTACCTTTCGGAGTTTATATCCTGATCCCTTGAAAATATTTGCGTTAAGGGATGGTGTAGGGGAAGGTGGGAAGGTTTGAGTTATGGATCAGCAAAAGAATTTCTGGAATTAAACAAGTTTATTTCGAGAGGTATGAAGGATGTAATTACGTAATCAAAATGAACAAGACCCAGGCGCAAACTGAAATTATGCACTATAACCATATAACCATATAACAATTACAGCACGGAAACAGGCCATCTCGGCCCTACAAGTCCGTGCCGAACAATTATTTTCCCTTAGTCCCACCTGCCTGCACTCATACCATAACCCTCCATTCCCTTCCATCCATATGCCTATCCAATTTATTTTTAAATGATACCAACGAGCCTGCCTCCACCACTTCCACTGGAAGCTCATTCCATATCGCTACCACTCTCTGAGTAAAGAAGTTCCCCCTCATGTTACCCCTAAACTTTTGTCCCTTAATTCTGAAGTCATGTCCTCTTGTTTGAATCTTCCCTATTCTCAAAGGGAAAAGCTTGTCCACATCAACTCTGTCTATCCCTACTACAAACCAATTTCTTCAAAAAAACGTGACAATGTTGTTCTATGAACCTCATAACTGATGCCCTCCATCCTGAGATGAGTTATGCAGGGTTTTTTGTTAATTGAATTGAATTGATTGAAAGATACAGCATGAAAACAGGCCCTTCAGCCTGCCTATGTCCATGCTGACCATCGATCCCCCGTTCACAGTAGTTCTATAATATCTCACTTTCACATCCACTCTCTACACTCGAAGCAATTTACAGAGGGCAATTAACCTACAAACTCGGACATCTTTGCAATGTGGAAACATAGAAACATAGAAATTAGGTGCAGGAGTAGGCCATTCGGCCCTTCAAGCCTGCACCGCCATTCAATATGATCATGGCTGATCATCCAACTCAGTATCCCGTACCTGCCTTCTCTCCATACCCTCTGATCCCCTTAGCCACAAGGGCCACATCTAACTCCCTCTTAAATATAGCCAATGAACTGGCCTCGACTACTCTCTGTGGCAGGGAGTTCCAGAGATTCACCACTCTCTGTGTGAAAAAAGTTCTTCTCATCTCGGTTTTAAAGGATTTCCCCCTTATCCTTAAGCTGTGACCCCTTGTCCTGGACTTCCCCAACATCGGGAGCAATCTTCCTGCATCTAGCCTGTCCAACCCCTTAAGAATTTTGTAAGTTTCTATAAGATCCCCTCTCAATCTCCTAAATTCTAGAGAGTATAAACCAAGTCTATCCAGTCTTTCTTCATAAGACAGTCCTGACATCCCAGGAATCAGTCTGGTGAACCTTCTCTGCACTCCCTCTATGGCAATAATGTCCTTCCTCAGATTTGGAAAGAAACCCACATGGTCACAGGGAGAACATGCAAACTCCACGCAAAGCACCGAGGGCAAAATCGAAGCTGTGTCTCTGGCACTGTGAGGCAGAAGCTCCACCAGCTGTACCACTGTCGATCCACAGTCCTCCTTTACATCCTTGAAGAGGTTGCATCTATCTTTCTGTCCTGAGGAGTTGTTTCCAAAGCTTCTGCAGTGATCAAAACTCGGAGGGCATTGAGGGGCCTGCACTCTCGTCTGAAGTTGGAACAAGAATTTTCCTGACCTGCTTGTTCTTGAAAGGGAAAGGCTGTGAATCAAAATAAAGCTCAAAGAATATTTTGGATGTTGAATTCAAAGCAGGAATGCTTGAAGCTCACCAAAGTATCAGTGGAGAGCAGAAGTTATCACTGATTTTTAAGATGAAATAGTGAGCAGTTTGAACATTTTACAATTCAGAGTTTGGAAATGTGTGATCCTCCAATCCTCCATCAGGACAAATGAACAAGCACCATGTAGTGACAGGTTTTACACCGTCTGAAGGATTTAGTCCTCGATAGTCACCCTGCACCTGCACGGTTTGTCCTCTATTCCCCAATATCGAAGGAATCTACAGGAAGTTCTGCCCCACGAAGGCAGCTAATATCTTCAAAGTCCCATACCTCACGCTCTCATTTCACTGTTACCATCGGGAAAAAGGCACTTGAGCCTTTGAACTATTGCCTCCAGGTTCAAGAACAGCTTTTTCCCTTGCTCCACCATGGATCGTTTAGAATAATTGATAATTTATTGTATATTTATTGTTATTGTTGTTGCATTTAATCTGTATCTGTAATGTTGCAGTATGTGAGAATGTAATTGTGCTGGTTCTGGTGCATATGTCAAAGATGTAGCCCAGTCCATCACACAGATCAGACTTCCCACCATTGACCACACACACTTCATGCTGCCTCAGAAAAGCAGCCAACATAATCAAAAACCTAGTCATTCCTCTTCTCCTTGCTTCCATAGGGCAGAATATAGAAAAGCATGAAAGTGTGCAGCACCAGAATCTGGAACAGGAACAGCTACTTCCCCATTGTTATCAGACTTCTGAATGGTCCTTCGATAAGCTCGTGCACTGTCTAAACACGTCTACTCTATTGTGGACGTTGGACTTTGTCTCTGGACTGTTGCGTGATAATGCTGAACACTGTATTCTGTACTCTGTGCTTTTTCTCTGCTCTACCTATTGTTCTTGAGTTTGGCTTAATTCTATTTATGTACTATCTGATTTCACTGGATAGTATGCAAAGCAAAGCTTTTAACTGCACCTTGGTACATGTGACTATAATAGTCTAAACCTAAAGCAATGATGTTAGTTTGTGTTGCTGCTGCTTGGAGATGGAGGAGTTTGTCAACTTTCTTTCCAGTCACCACTCTGTGTTGTCTTCCAATGATACCCCTTCTGGCACAGCCTTTGTGGAACCCCATTTCTGGGAGTGTGCTTTGAGGCAATGCCCTCAGTCCATTGCGCCACTCACAGCATTGCCCGCTCTTACTTAATGCTCAATCTGACTCTTGCTTTCTATTAGGATTGTGTGGAAATTTTAATGGCGACTCCAAGGACGACTTCAAGAGCAGCATGGAAATCTCGGAAGGGATTGCTGCGTTATTTGTGAACACTTGGCGCCTTGGTAGATGCTACAAAAATGCAATCGACAAGCATCCAGACCCCTGCTCCCTCAGTCAGTTCAAGTGTAAGTGACAAAAACAAAGCCTCCCTTCGTGATGAACTTTGATTTGAGTAGATCGGTGAGTGGGACGAATTTCTTGTGGCAAGGGTTTGTTCGCAGATCAAAATAACACCCTGGCTTTTCATTCTGAGGAAAAGATACAGTTATCAGGACACTTCAGATTCAGATTCAGGTTACAGATTAGTTTATTGTCATAAAGAATTTCCCTGTTGGCATAAAGATCACAGTGTGCACAGTATTCATACAATATTGATAAATGCAGCAATAACTACAACAATGTGTGCAAAGCAGCAGAATGGTACAAAGACTGTTGTGCAATTCTAGGGCGTGTAAAAAAATTATATTATGGAATAACTGAATGAGGTTGTTAAGATTTAGAGTTTGTGACAGCATGTCGGGGAAGGGTTGTGAAAGAAGTTTGGTTTAGTTTAGAGATACAGCATGGATATAAGGACACCATCGATCACTTGTTTAACTAGTTCTATATTATCCCACATTCTCATCCATTCCCTACACACTAGGTACACACCAATTTACGGAGGCCAATTAACTTACAAGTCCGCACATCTTTTGTATGTTGGAGGAAACTGGAGCACCAGGCGTGAACCCACGCTGTCACAGGAAGAACGTGCAGATTCCACAAAGACAGCACCCAAAGTCAGGATTGAAACCGGGTCTCTGGTGCTGTAAGGTAGCAGCTCTACCAACTGCGCCACTGCACTGCCCTACTGTTTGATGCAGGAGTCTGATGGCAATGTGGAAGAAGGTGTTCTGAAGCATGGGCTCCCTGAATCTTCTCCCAAAAAGTAGAAGAGAGAAAAGGGCAAGACCTGGGTGATAGGCTGGAAGTCAGCATGGGATCAGCGGCCTGGGACAGTCTGTACTCATTCTTCCTACTTTTTCTTTCACAATGTGAAATTTAATCTTTTGTGAATTTATTATTGGTAAATTGGGATGTCACTTTTGCCTGGAAATGACAGTTATTAAAGTGAAGGCTCAAACATAAACAAACCTTTGAAAATTCCATTGATTTACAATTATGACATTTCACACATTACGCTTTTACAGCCACTAGTTAATGGAATCTACTCAGTTATACCTCATAAAGTTGTAAAGCACAGAACCAGGTCCAAGCCCCACCATGTTCATGCCAATCTTTATACCATAACCGCACTATTCCCATTTTTCCTCAATTGGTCTCAGCCTTCAATGCCTTACCAATTCAAATGTTCGGCCAGACATTTCACAATTGTTGTGAGAGTACCTGCCACCACCACCATTTAGTTTAGTTTAGAGATACAGCATGGAAACAGGCCCTTCAGCCCAACGAGTCCGCACTGACCTGCGATACCCGCACATTAACACTATCCTACACACACTGGGGACAATTCTTACATTTACCAAGCCATTTTACCTCCATACCTGTGCGTCTTTGGAGTGTGGGAGGAAAGCGAAGATCTCGGAGAAAACCCACGCAGTCACGGAGAGAATGTACAAACAACACCCGTAGTCAGGATCGAACCCTGATCTGCGATGCTGTAAGCACTGTAAGGCAGCAAATTTACCGCTGCGCCACTTGCCACCCGCTTCAAGCAGCGTGTTTCAGTTTCTAACCACACTCTGAGTGAAAAAATCCCCCCCACACAGTACTCAGAGCTACCATTCATCTTACAAATATATCTTTAATTAGATACTCCTAGCAGGGTAGAAGATTTAAACTATCTATCATCATAATTTTATATACCTCCATCAAGTCACCCCTCAGCCTCCTCCACTCTGCGGAAAACAAACCTAGCCTATTCAACCTCTCCTAATATCTGAAATGCTCCCATCCAAGAAACGTCCTGGTGAATCTCCTCTGCACTCACTGCAGCAATATCACAGCCTTCCATTGGCGTAGTGACCAGAACTGCACACAGGACTCCATCAGTGACCTGTCCAATGTTGAAACCTGACGTTCCTGCTCATAAATTCTCTCCATAGCTATTGAACGTAGGAATTCCATGTAGCTAACCCCTGCTGCACTGCTCTCATCAATCTGCAAGACAATTAGCACATTAGTGAGACAAGATCTCCCATGATCAAAGCCATGCTGGTAATCCCTAATTAATCCCTGTTTTTCCAAGTGACTTTAAATCCTGTCCCTTTGATTTTTCTCCAAATCATGATTTGTTACCCTTCAGTCATCTGATACCTCGCCTGTGGCTGAGGATGATGCGGAATTTAGCATCTAGACCCCAGCAATCACTTCCCTTACCTCCCACTGCAGTTTGGGATGGACCTCTTTGTGCCCTGTGGACTTCTTCATCTTTACAGTGGCTTGCAAAGGTTTTCATACCCCTTGAAATTTTCCACATTTTGTCACGTTACAACCACAAACATAAATGTATTTTATTTGGATTTTATATGATAGACCAACACAAAGTGGTGCATAATTGTGAAGTGGAAGGAAAATGATACATGGTTTTCAAAATTTTTTACAAATAAAAAACTGAAAAGTGTGGCGTGCAAAAGTATTCAGCCCCCCTGAGTCAATACTTTGTAGAACCACCTTTCGCTGCAATTACAGCTGCAAGTCTTTTGGGGTATGTCTCTACCAACTTTGCACATCTAGGGACTGAAATTTTTGCCCATTCTTCTTTGCAAAATAGCTCAAGCTCAGTCAGATTGGATGGAGAGCGTCTGTGAACAGCAATTTTCAAGTCTTGCCAGAGATTCTCAATTGGATTTAGGTCTGGACTTTGACTGGGCCATTCTAACACATTAATATGCTTTGATCTAATCCATTCCATTGTAGCTCTGGCTGTATGTTTAGGGTCGTTGTCCTGCTGGAAGGTGAATCTCCGCCCCAGTCTCAAGTCTTTTGCAGACTCTAACAGGTTTTCTTCCAAGATTGCCCTGTATTTGGCTCCATCTATCTTCCCATCAACTCTGACCAGCTTCCCTGTCCCTGCGGAAGAAAAGCATCCCCACAGCATGATGCTGCCACCACCATGTTTCACAGTAGGGATGGTGTGTTCAGGGTGATGTGCAGTGTTAGTTTTCCGCCACTCATAGCGTTTTGCATTTAGGCCAAAAACTTCAATTTTGGTCTCATCTGACCAGAACACCTTCCTCCACATGTTTGCTGTGTCCCCCACATGGCTTGTGGCAAACTGCAAACGGGACTTCTTATGGCTTTTTTTTCAACAATGGCTTTCTTCTTGCCACTCTTCCATAAAGGCCCAATTTGTGGAGTGCACGACTAATAGTTGTCCTGTGGACAGATTCTCCCACCTGAGCTGTGGATCTCTGCAGCTCCTCCAGAGTTACCATGGCTGTTTCTCTGATCAATGCTCTCCTTGCCCAGCCTGTCAGTTTAGGTGGACGGCCATGTCTTGGTAGGTTTGCAGTTGTGCCATACTCTTTCCATTTTCGGATGATGGATTGAACAGTGCTCCGTGAGATGTTCAAAGCTTGGGATATTTTTTTATAACCTAACCCTGCTTTAAACTTCTCCACAACTTTATCCCTGACCTGTCTGGTGTGTTCCTTGGGCTTCATGATGCTGTTTGTTCACTAATGTTCTCTAACAAACCTCTGAGGCCTTCACAGAACAGCTGTATTTATACTGAGATTAGATTACACACAAGTGGACTCTATTTACTAATTAGGTGACTTCTGAAGGCAATTGGTTGCACTGGATTTTATTTAGGGGTATCAGAGTAAAGGGGGCTGAATACTTTTGCAGGCCACACTTTTCAGTTTTTTATTTGTAAAAAAAATTTGAAAACCATGTATAATTTTCCTTCCACTTCACAATTATGCGCTACTTTGTGTTGGTCTATCACATTAAATTTGTGGTTGTAGCGTGACAAAATGTGGAAAAGTTCAAGGGGTATGAATACTTTTGCAAGCCACTGTATATGCACCAAGCAATCTCATACTCCTCCTCCTTAATTCTAGCATGAACTAGAATTTCACCATCCCTCCCTTTGTACTCTCATTCTACCTCGCCTCACTCCTTCGTGAATACAGATGAGAAGTATTCACCCACATCTTCGGGCTCCACACATGGCTTGCCCTTTACTTCTCTGCTTACCTCCTTGCACCAATATAAAATCCCTTGGGATTCTCCTTAATATTGTCTGTCAATGATATTTCATGTCTCTTCTTTGCCCTCCTACAATTTATAAGCACTTTCCAGACTATATTTCTCAATGGTCTCTCCCAATTCAGTTTGCCTTTTTTTCCTTTATACCTTTATATAGTGTATACATTTTTTCCCATCATCAACACTTCAAATCGTGGAGGACTTGCTCATCCTTACCTTTCACCCTTACAGGAACATGTTGGCCTTGAACTCTAGCTGCCTCCCAGCTAAAAGATCAATGGTCCCAGACCTGATCCCGAGGTACACCACTTTTAACCGCAATCAGCTACTCGCAACCTAATTTCACCAGGTCTTGCTTTATATTATTGAAATCCACCTCCACCCAATTTAGGACCTTAGCGAGGCACAAAATGCTGGAGTAACTGCTGGAGAGAAGGAAAGGGTTCCTTCCTTTCTATCCAGCGATGTTGCCTGTCCCGCTGAGGTACTCCAGTATTTTGTGTCTATCTTCGGTGTAAAACTTCAATAGTAAAATGGCGGAGCCTCGCGGCAGCGGCCTCTGCAGTCCGTCTGTCTTTTTTATTTTTGGCCTGTTGTCCTGTTGAGTGTATAGTTTGGTTGTAGTTTATATATTATTTTTAGCTGTGTATATGTGGGGGGCGTTGAGGGGGGGGGGGGGACTTTAAAAATCTCTTACCCGACCTTTTCCCTGTCGGGTCTCCGTTGTCTTTGGGGCCTAGCACCGTGTAGCGGCCTCCGACCAGAACGACCTGGGGGCTTTAGTCGCGGAGCCTGCAGACCCACCATCGTGGAGCTGGCCGGCTTCAGAGCATGGAGAGCTATGGTGGCGCGCGGCTGCGACCCGACTTCGGAGCTTTGGAGGCTCCGGCTGCAGGCCCGGTGGACAGTGACATTGGGAGCTCGCGTGTCCCTGATGGGAGATCGCTTTTCGGAGCTCCCACAACGGCAGCTTCTCCCGCCCGAACTGCGAGGTTGAAAACGACGGAGCGGGACCTTACATCGCCCGGCGCGGCTTTAACGCTGGCGGGACTTGCCATCGCCCACCGGGGGCTTTAAAATCGGGAGAAGAATGGAAAACGGGAGAGACAATGACTTTGCCTTCTATCACAGTGAGGAGGAGATTCACTGTGACGGATGTTTGTGTAAATTGTGTTAATTGTGTGTCTTGTTAATTGTTTCTTCTTGTTGTATGACTGCAGAAACCAAATTTCATTTGAACTTCATTTGAGGTTCAAATGACAAAAAAAGGTATTGTATTGTAAACCAGTTTCTGCAGTTCCTTCCGATATATTAGGACCTTAGCTTGCAGACCATCTCCACAACTGCCCTGATTCTATCAGAACTATGAACACTATACTCAAATTACTCCCCTTCACACATGTGTCAGGCCTCATTTCCCAAGATTAAACCTGGTACAGGTGTGTCTCTAGTTGTACCTACGTATAACTACACCTACCACTACCTACGTATTGGCTCTAAATGCTTTCCTGAGTGTACATTACAAATTGCACCCCATCTAAGGCCGTCGCTCTAAGGCAATTGCAGTCAAGACTGGTAAGTTATTGCAGAACTTGAAGGTCACTGCGCTGGGTGTAATGCTTCCTGGGAATGGGCTGTTCTGCTGCAATAAAGTGACTAATGACACAGAATTGCCATCTCTGTTTCTAGTGGATTACGCACAGTGCCATTGTTTCAAGTTGATGAGGAAAAGCAGCATATTTGGAAGATGCCATGCATTTGTCGACCCGATGGACTATGTTGAGGTAAAAATGAAATAAATATTCCAATGTCATAATGAGCTTTAAATGTCATGAATTTGTGGACAGTGGATGATTGTATTTGTGTTACTTGATGTGGGCCTACAGTGAGACCACATATAGTTGGGAAATAATGATTTACGCAATCATAATGTTTTGCAGCTGAGGTTTTACTTGACCACAGCTGAGTAAATTATTTTCTTCACAAGTTCATTAGTTCATAAGTGATAGGAGCAGAATTCGGCCATTCGGCCCATCAAGTCTACTCCGCCATTCAATCAAGGCTGATCTATCTTCCCTTCTCAACCCCATTCTCCTGCCTTCTCCCCATATCCCCTATCCATTGACTTGGCCTCCACAGCGTTCTCTGTAACATTTGACCTATTTCAGAAGCATTCTACAACTCCCGGAAAGGTGATTAAGTGTTATACGTCAATGGGATTCCTGGCAGTGCATTCAAATGTGTAAGTAATGAAAAGGAGTGCCGACCATATTATTGTGCATTATATTATGTATTCTTTTCAGTATCTTTCAATTCAGTGGAGGTACCAGATGCTGCAGACATCTTGATGAGGGTAGAATAGTTAACTTAGTTGGCCTGGACTTTAAAAATGCTTGGTGAGGTCCCACATGAAAAACTGGTTTCTAAGGTTAGGGCTCATGAGATCTCAGGGAAGTTGGACATTGGATCCAAATCTGTCTCGGCAGTAGGAGCCAGGGTAACATTAGAAGATTATTGTTGATACTATGAGCAGTGGTGTACCTCGGGATCAGGGCCGGGACCCTTGATATCCATCACATAGATTTACAATCACTATATGAATGTAGAGGTATTAGCAGTAAGTTTGCAGATGATGTGAAAGTTCTGTGGGACTACCTGCTAAACAGCATGGTCAGCAGGGATGAATTGGTCCAAAGGCCTAGTTTTTATGCTGTATTATTACAATGGACATCAGTAATGTTGTTGATAATGAGGAGGATAGTCTTTTACCACCCAATGATACTGATCATTGGGTAAGATGAGAAGAACAATGGCAGATGTGTGAGGTGATGCGCTTCAGTCATATAGTTAAAGAGTGAAACCTTTATTAGTGTGGAGACAGGCCCTTCGACCAAACTTTCCAACACCGGCCAAGATGTCACAGCTACACTAGAAACATAGAAACATAGAAAATAGGTGCAGGAGTAGGCCATTCGGCCCTTCGAGCCTGCACCGCCATTCAATATGATCATGGCTGATCATCCAACTCAGTATCCTGTACCTGCCTTCTCTCCATACCCCCTGATCCCTTTAGCCACAAGGGCCACATCGAACTCCCTCTTAAATATAGCCAATGAACTGGCCTCAACTACCTTCTGTGGCAGAGAATTCCAGAGATTCACCACTCTCTGTGTGAAAAATGTTTTTCTCATCTCGGTCCTAAAAGATTTCCCCCTTATCCTTAAGCTGACCCCTTGTTCTTGACTTTCCCAACATCGGGAACAATCTTCCTGCATCTAGCCTGTCCAACCCCTTAAGAATTTTGTAAGTTTCTATAAGATCCCCCCTCAATCTTCTAAATTCTAGCGAGTACAAGCCGAGTCTATCCAGTCTTTCTTCATATGAAAGTTCTGACATCCCAGGAATCAGTCTGGTGAACCTTATCTGTACTCCCTCTATGGCAAGAATGTATTTCCTCAGATTAGGAGACCAAAACTGTACCCAATACTCCAGGTGTGGTCTCACCAAGACCCTGTACAACTGCAGTAGAACCTCCCTGCTCCTATACTCAAATCCTCTTGCTATGAATGCCATCATACCATTCGCTTTCTTCACTGCCTGCTGCACCTGCATGCCTACTTTCAATGACAGGTGTACCATGACACCCAGGTCTTGTTGCATCTCACCTTTTCCTAATCGGCCACCATTCAGATAATAATTGGCCACCATTCAGTTCACTAGTCCCACCTTCCTGTGTTTGGCCCATATCCCTCCAAACCTGTCCTATCCATGTACCTGCCTAACTTTTTTTAAACATTGGGATAGTCCCTGCCTCAACAACTCCTCTGCCAACCTTTGGGAAGTTGGATGAGGGTAGGGTAGATAAAATGAATGGTAGGGCCCTAGGGAGTCTTGAGGAATAGAGGTCCCATGTGGTACACGTCTGAGAATGCCTGAATGCAGTAGCATGGGTAGATAATGTGGAGAAGACGGGTGAGACAATTCCCTTCATTAGCTGGGGCATGGAATACAGCAGCATGGAAGTTATGATATAACTTTATAAAAATTGATTAGGCCACAGCTGGAGTACTCCATATAGTTCTGGTCGCTCCATCATGGGAAGAGTGCAATTGCCCTGGAGAGGGTGCAGGGGAGATTCTCCAGGATGGTAACCGGGATGTAGGGATTCAGCTGTGATAAGAGACTGAAAAGAGCAGGGTTGACATATTTGGTATGTGAAGGCAGAGAAGAGACCTGATAGAGGCTACCAAAATTACAAGGGGCACAGATCGGGTGGACAGTGAGAAGCTTTTTAATGTGGCACAGTTGTTTTTAACCAGAGGATAGTTTAAGGTGAGGAGTTTATCACCACTTGGAATGAGAGGGGTTCTATGGTAAATTATTTTCCCCCAGCGGCTGGTTGGAATGTGGAACGCACTGTTTGAGAACATGATTGAGGAAAAGACTCTTACATTTAAGAAGCATTTAGTATTGTACCTCAAACACCAACACATAGTACGCTACGGTCCAAGTGGTGGTAAATAGGATTAATATACAGGTAATTGGGGTCAGCATGGGTAAAATGTGGGCAGAAGCGCTTGACTATTATATGACTCTATGGTACCTGATCTTGTGGGTAATTGAGCTGTGGGAAAGGTTTGTTTTGATTTATCTTATAATATATGGGATGATGCACAATCAGACGTCTTCCCCAGTTCCTCTGAGAGTAACCGTGCTGGCACCACTCACGCCTTCTTTCTCTTTCAGCGCTGCCAGTACGAGACCTGCAACTACGAGAACATCCGGGGCTACATGTGCTCGGCCCTGCACTCCTACGTGCTGGCCTGCAAGGCTCGGGGCATCCGGCTGGTCAACTGGCAGAACGACGTGACGGACTGCAGTATGTATTGGGCCGAAGATGGGCAGGAGGCTCAGACTGGATGGGCGAGATGAGAGGTTGTCTATTCCCTGGGGGGGAAGTGCTGTTCCGGGCACAGTGGCTGCGTTGCAGCTGACCAAGGACACTGAGGCCAGCTGTCCTGGATTGCAAAGAAGAAGTTGTGTCTTTGACGTTTAATTTGAGTTTATTTTAGAAATACAGCGCGGAAACAGGCTCTTTGGCCCACCAAGCCCACACCGACCAGCGATCCCCACACATTAATACTACCCTGCATACACCAGGGACAACTTTTTACATTTACACCAAGCCAATTAACCTGTAAGCATGTACGTCTTTGGATTGTGAGAGTAAACTGAAGATCTCATAGAAACCCCCCGCATGTCACGGGGAGAACATACAAACTCCGTACAGACAAGCACATGTAGTCGGGATCGAACCTGGGTCTCTGGTGCTGTAAGGCAATAGCTCCACCGCTGCCCTAAGGTGGGATTAGGACACTTAGGGTTTCTGCCTCAGAAGTGCTGCAATGTAATTCAGAAACTGTGGTGACCCTTATGTTCTTGGAGTCCACATTCTCCTCATGTTTGAGACCTTCAATCCAGGCAATATATTAGCAAACTGCTTCTGCACCCACTCTAAAGCTTCCACTTCTCTCCTGCCACGGGGTGTCCGCTCCACACAGTTCTCCAAATGTGGCCAAACCAAAGTCCTCTAAAGCTGCATCATGACTTTCTGACTCTTATACCTAATGCTCCGACCAATGAAGGCATACCTACCGTATGCCTGAAAAGGATAGGAGAAGTAGTTTGATGAAAGATTCCAACCTAAAATGTCACCTATCCTTGTTCTCCAGGGATGCTGCTTGACCCGCTAAGTTACTCCAGCACTTTGTTTAAGAAGGAACTGCAGATGCTGGAAAATCGAAGGTAGACAAAAATGCTGGAGAAATTCAGCGGGTGAGGCAGCATCTATGGAGCAAAGGAAATAGGCGACGTTTCGGGTCGAGACCCTTCTTCAGACTGTTTCATCTTTTGCCAACCAGCATCTGCAGTTCCTTGTTTTCTATACCATATACCTTCTTTACCATTCTAACTACGTGTTGTCACTGAGGGAGTCATGGACTTCGAATCCAAGATCCCTCTGTACATCAATGCTGTTAAGGATAGACAAAAGGAACTGCAGGTGCTGGAATCTTATATAGAACACAAAGTGCTGGAGTAACTCGGCGGGTCAGGCAGCATCTCTAGAGAATGTGGTTAGGTGATGTTTCTGGTAAGGACCCATTTTCAGACTGAAGAAGGATCCAGACCTGAAACATTGCTCATATATGTCCTCCAGAGTTGCTGCCTAACCTGTTGACTTACTCCAGCACTTGTGATCAATGCTGTTAAGGCTCTTGACATTAACTGTATTCTTTCTTCTTACTTTGGACCACTCAAAGTACAACACCTCACATTTGCTTGAATTAAACTTCATCTGTCATTTCTCCGTCCATATCTGTAACGGGGAGACACTGAGGTAAAATATCCAGGATGGAGAAGGGGAAGTTGTGCCTTTGAGGTGGCATTAGGATGCACTGGCTTTCAGCATCAACGGTGCTATGGTGTGAGAAGCCCTGGTGATCATTTAGTCATCTGGGTCCACATGCTCCTTGTATTTGAGGCAGAACCAGAGGATGCTCCCAGGGAGTTCATCTCATTACACTGCCCAGCAAATAAATCACATCAGCTGAGGTGAGGGCTGATAACACATCGATCCCACACGAGGATAAGAGCAATTTCTTCTCTTGGAGTTCCCCCATCCAAGGGAGCTTGAGTCACTAAATGCATTCAAGGCAGTTAAGGGTCAAGTAATATCAAGTCATGTTTATGGTCATATACATTAGTACAGTGAGGTGCAGGTGCACTGAGGAGGAGGTGGGTACGGAGAGAGTGGGAATGTGGTGCCGAGGGCAAGATGAGATCGACAGTTACCTTATTGACTGGCAGAGCAGGTCCCTGTTTCATATATGCTTAGCGTTCAGCAGTTTTGTGATGACTGACAACTGTTCTCATTTACCACAGAGACTGATTATTCCAAACCCTTCCTTGGCTATTCCTGCATGAAGCTGAAGCAGTGTCCATGTGTGCTGAATGGGAAAATTCATCCGTCTGGAGAGAAAGTGGATGCTCTGTGCAAATCCTGGTAATATGAGCACACAACCTTTCAAATCATGGCTGGGGAGAGGATCCTGAAAGAATTGATACGTTATTGCCACATGTGACATGTCACAGTGAGATTTGTTACTTTGCAAAGAGTCGCCACATAGAGGCTGCCGACAGTTACAAAGTATTGAGTTTGACCCCCTTTGTTCTCTCGGCAGTCCCCCCCCCCCCCCCTTTGTCCTCCTGCCTGTGTTTGTTATTGCTCTCCTGCACCAGTTTGCTAACTCGTATGATCAGTCTGAAGAAGGGTCTCGACCCGAAATGTCACCCATTCCTTCTCTCCAGAGATGCTGCCTGTCCTGCTGAGTTACTCCAGCATTTCGTGTCCATCTTGTTAACTGATAGGCTTTTCTGTCCGCATGGGGAAGGGACGATAAGGTAGAGAAGCAAAGATGGCAGGGGGCCTTGAGTAAGATGGATGCAGAGGTGATGGGCTTGTGTGAAGATTAATTTGTGGAGAAGTATTTTCGGTGAGAGGGGAAGGAGAACAAGATGTGAGTGGAAGTGAAGAGCGAGCATCAGCCAGAAGTCATTCATTTTCTATGTCAGCAGTCTACAATTGCTACAGTGTGTACCCTCCAAGGCAGTTACTCAGCCAGGCCACTCTGACAACATTTCCCAAACCCACCAGCATTTCCCAAATATCACCCATTCCTTCTCTCCAGAGATGCTGCCTGTCCCGCTGAGTATCTCCAGCATTTTGTTTCTACCTCTACCACCAAGAAGCACAAAGGTGGCAGGTGCATGGGAACACCACTGACCACAGGTTCCACAATAGGTTGAGATGGATCTATAAACTGGTTGGTAGGTTCATTGGCCTCTGCAACTCACCACTTGTGTGCAGGGTGACTGAAGAATCTGGGACCAATTGACAACATGGAGAGGATAACATTGGATTTGATTAATTTAGGATAAATATTAATGGGTGGTTAATGGTCAGCACAAACTCGTTGGGCCAAACGGTCAATTTCCATGCTGTCTCTCCTTATCCATCCTTTTGTGTACCATCCATCTGTCTCACTGGCTCTTTCCCAACAATAATTTGTGAGTACCTTCACCAGGGGGACTGCAGTGGTTTAGAATATTGAGTTTGTGACTGAGTTTTTTGAAGGAGTAACGACAAAGGGCTTTAAGAGCTTTAGCAAAGCCTTTGATAAGGTTCCGCATGTAAGGTTGCTCTGGAAGATGATATTGCATTGGATCCAGGAAGAGCTACCTAACTGGCTATGTCTAACTGGATACAGAATTGGCTTCACGGTAAGAAGCAGAGGCTAGTGATGGAAGGTTGCTTTTTGGACTGGAGGCCTGTGAACGTGGTGTGCCTCGAATCAGTGCTGGGCCTATTGCTGTTTGTTATCTACATCGACAAATTGGATGAGAATATATGAGGCATGATTTTGCAGATGACACAAATAACTGGTATCATAGACAGTGAAGATGGTTATCAAGAATTCTAATGGCATCTTGATTAGCTGAGCAAATGTGCTGAGGAATGGTGAATGTGTGAGGTTGTGTTTCGAGGTCAAACCAGGGCAGGACCTTCACTGTGAAAGCTAAGGCCTTGGGGACAAGGTGTTGCTGAGGCTGTATTTGAGTATTGTGTTCAGTTTTAGTCATCTTGCTACAAGAAAGATGCCTTTAAGCTGGAAAGAAGGCAAAGGAGTTTCGCAAGGATGTGGCCAGGGCTCGGGGCCGGAGCTTTAGGGAGAGATTGGGGCAAGCTAAGGCTTTATTCCTTGGAGTTCAGGAGGCTGAGCGGAGACCTGATAGAGGCGTATAAAATCATGAGGGGAATAGATAATGTGAATGCACAAAGTCTTTCCCGCAGCGTAGCGGAATCAACAACGAGAGAGCATAGTTTCAAGTGAGGGGAAAGATTAAATAGGAACCTGAGGGATAGCTTTTTCACACAGAGGTTGGTATATTGGCCGAGCTGCCAGAGGAAATAGTTGAGTCAGGACAATAACAACATTTAAACAACATTTGGACAGGTGCATGGAAGGGCGATATCAGCCAGATGCAGGCAAATGGAACTAGCTTCGATAAGGTACAGCATCTAGGTCAGCATGGTTGGGCCAAAGGGCAGTTTCAAATGTTGTTTCACTCTATGATGGTTCACCACCTTTTTCTCAAGGGCCCAGATCATGTAAATAAATAAAAAAGATGAGGGAGGAGATTGGAGAGGGATGTGAGATTTTATGAAGACATTTTTTGCAGACTCTGCTAGTCATATGCTGTTCCACAGCAGTGCAAACTAGGCAAGAGTGTCATTGCCAATAGGATGTGGAAGGGGTGCAGTGCGGTTGTTTGGCTCACTCTCTTCCTTCTGTCCTCAGCTTGTGCTCAGTCGGCCGCTGGAATTGCACCAGTGAGCCATGTACGGGGACCTGCTCGGTCAGCGGAGGATCGTTCATCACTTCCTTCGATCTGAAGAGATACAGGTTCCATGGCGTCTGCAAGTATCTGCTGGTCCAAGTAAGAGCACCGTCACCCAAAGTTCCTACTCAGTGACAATTACATTCTTGTACAAACAATGAACTGCAGAGGCTGATTTATACCAAAGATAGGCACAAAGTGCTGGAGTAACTCAGCAGTCAGGCAGCATCTCTGGAGAAAAAGGATGGGCGACGTTTACGGCTGGGACCCCTCTTCAGACTGAAAGTAGAGGGTGGTGAAGAGGTGGAGGCAAGAAAAGACCAGGGCCAATCAGGGCCGGCCACAAATGATCTCAGGTAGGCCAGAAGTCTGAAGAAGGGTCTTGACCCGAAACGTCACCAATTCCTCTCTCCAGAAATACTACCTGACCCGCTGATTTATTCCAGCTTTTTGTTTCTATCTTCAGGTGGGCAGTGTCTGGCAAGCCCATTGTGAGTGAGGGAAGGTGTGATCTCAAGAGGAAAACAATGCAGGGAACTGTGGAATAAGGGAGCGAGGGCACTTCCTTCCCCCCTATAATCAGTCTGAGGAATGGTTCCGACCTGAAACATCACCTATCCACGTTCTCCAGAGATGCTACCTGACCCACTATGTTACTCCAGCATTTTGTGTCTATCTTTGGTATAATCTAGCAACTTCATAAATTCATAAGTTGTAGAGCAGAATTAGGCCATTTGGCCCATCAAGTCTACTCCATCATGCAGTCATCGCAACCCCAATCTCCTGCCTTCTACCCATAACCCATAACGTCCTTGCTAATCAAGAACCTATCAATCTCCACCTTAAAAATATCCATTGATGGCTTCCACATCCTTGCATTGGCAATGAATTCCACAGATTCACCACCATCCGCCTAAAGAAATTCCTCCTCATCTTTCTACGTCTTTCTACTCTAAGGCTATGGCCTCTGGTCACATCCACTCTCTCCAGGCCTTTCACGATTTGGTAAGTTTCAATGAGGGCACCCCCTCATCCTTATAAACTCTAGCGAATATAGGCCCAGTGCCGTCAAACGCTCATCATATGTTAACCCAATCAATCTCGTAAAACCTCCTCTGGACTCTCTCCAATGCCAGCACATCCATCATCAAATATGGAGCCCAAAACTGCTCACAATACTCCAAATGCCATCTGACCAGTGCTTTATAAAGCCTCAGCATTACATCCCTGTTTTTGTATTGTAGCCCTCTTACAATAAATGCTAGCATTGTGTTTGCCTTCTTTACTACCGATTCAACTTTCAAATTAACTTTTTGAGAATCCTAAACAAGCCCTCCCATATCCTTTTGCACATCTGATTTCTGAATTCTCTCCCCATTTCGAAAATAGTCTACGCCTTTATTCCTACTACCAAAATGCATGATTCCGCACTGTGCTACGCTGTATTCCATGTGCCACTACTCAGCCCACTCTCACAACCTGTCCAAGTCCTTTTGCAGAATCCCTGCTTTCTCTACACTACCTGCCCCTCATCTATACATTGATATACAACGTGAGGAGGAGTGGCCACAGCACTGACCCCCTACGGAACACCACTGGTCACTGGCAGCCACCCAGAAAAAGCCCCCTTTATTCCCACTATTTGTGTTTGCCAGCCAGCCAACCTGCTAACCAAGTTACTATCTCCCCTCTGATCCCATGGGCTCTCTTCTTCTTTAGCAGCCTCTCATGCGGCACCATATCAAAGGCTTGAACATTCAAGTAAACACCATCCACTGACTCTCCTTTGTCTGTCCTGCTATTAACGTCCTCAAAGAATCCCACCAAGTTTGTCAGGCAAGATCTCCCTTTCACAAAACCATGCTGACTTCAGCCTAATTAATCACGCCCTTCTAAGTACTCAGAAACCTCATCCTTTATAATGGACTCTAAAATCTTACCTACCATTGAACTCTGACTAACCGGCCTATCGTCGCCACTATTCTGCTTTGCTCCCTTTTTGAACAACGGAGTAATATTTGTAATTTTTCCGTCATCTAGAACCTCTTCCTGACTCTCATGATTCTTGAAAGATCCCAACTAATGCCTCCACAATCTCTGAAGTTACCTCTTTCAGAACCCTAGGGTGCAGTCCATCTGGTCCAGGTGACTTATTCACCAACAGACCTTTCAGACCTTTCAGCCTCTCTAACCTTAGTAATAGCCACTCCACTAACTTCCACCCCACGGACTCTCTTGAATTTCAGGCACATTGCTCGTGTTTTTTGCTGTGAAAAACAGTTCTTCAATTCCTCTGCCATTTCTTTATTCTCCACTATCACTTCTCCAGCATTCTTTTCCAGTGGTCCAATCTTGCCTCTTTCTTACTCTTTATATATCTGAAGACGTTTTTGACACTCTCTTTTATATTATTGGCTAGCTTACTTTCACATTTCATCTTTTCTTCCCTTATTGCCTTTTTAGTTACCTTCTGTTGGGTTTTTTTTAAAGCTTCTCAACCTTTTAGAATAGATGGCTTGGGTATGTTGGGTCGAAGGCCAATTTCCAGCCCGTGAATGTAACTCGTAGACCATACAGCATGAAAATAAACTCTTTAATCCTCCAGTATGTGCCATTTCTATTCTAGAAAAAAGCTTGTGAATCGCTACCCTATCTATACCTCTCATAAATGTACATACTTCTATCAGACCACTGTTCAGCCTCTTTGATGCTCCAAGGAAAACAATCCAAACTCATCCATCCTCTCTTGAAAGCTAAAATACTCAAATCCACCTGTATCCTGCTGAAAAAAAACACATCAATTATCCATTCAGTGGATATTGTTAAGGCAGAGATAGACAGATTCTTAATTAGTACAGGGGAGAAGGCAGGAGGATGGGATTAGGAGGGAGAGATAGATCAGCCATAATTTAATGGCAGAGTAGATTTGATGGGCTGAATGGCCTAATTCTACTCCTATTCCTTATGACCTTATGACAAAGTGCTGAAGTAACTCAACGGATCAGGCAGCATCCCTGGCGAACATGGATAAGGGATGTTTTGGGTCGGGATCCTTCTTCGGACCTGCTAAACATCTTCTGTGTTCTCTCAAAATCCTCCACATCTTGCCTGTGGTGGGGTGCTTAGAACTGCACACAATATTCCAAATGCAGCCTTACTAAAATTTTATAAAGCTGCAACGTTACCTGTTGACTCCAATATTCAGTGGTTCAACCAATGATGCCAAGCAAACTATATACCTTCTTTACCACTCTATCTACTTGTACTGCTACTTTCAGAGAGCTGTGGACCTGGACCTGGATCTTAAAATTCCTCTAGGCATTAATGCTGTTAAGTATCCTGCCATTAACCAGGTGGCACCGTCAGCGATGGCAGCCTCGCCAACGGTCTGTCTGTTTTTTCTTCTTGATTGTTATTTTTAGTGTCTTTTAAAAAGTATGTGTTAATGTTCTCTGTTTTTTTTTTGTGGGGGGTGGGTGGGGGGGTCGGGGGAAACTTTTATCACAATCTCTTACCTTGCCGGAGATGCGATTGTTTTCTGGATTGTATCTCGATCTGCGGCCCAACATCATGGAGCTGGAGGCCTTGCTCGAGACTGACTTTGAGCCCCACCGCGGGTCCGTGAACTTACCATTGGAGCCTGCAATCCCTTGCCTGGGATTGACGCTCCAACTGCGGCCTGCGGATTTCAACATCGAGGAGCTCGCAGTCTTGGGTAGAGACTGATGTCGGGGAGCTCCAAAGTTGCAAGAGGTTCGACTAGCCCTGACCCAGGGTCCGATTGCCCGGCGCGGGGAACCGATGCAGGAACTTGATCGCCCCAATGCAGAGGGCCCGACCGCAAGCTACGGGAGCCAAGATCGTCCCGTCAGCTGAAGGCACGAGGCCCCCGAATGGGGGAGAACAAAGAGGGGAAGAAATTAAACTTTTTTTCGCCTTCCATCACAGTGAGGAATGTGGAGCAGTCACTGTGGTGGATGTTTATGTTAAAATGTATTTTGTGTGTTTTGTTGCTTTTTATTGGTATGACTGTATGGCAAATCAAATTCCTCGTATGTTGCAAAATGTACTTGGCTGATAAAGTATGATTATGAGTATGATTATACTTATGATGATTAACAGCATACTTCCCCCTTACATATCACCTTGATATTTGTTTTTTGAAATTCCCAGCATTCAACCTTACCAGCTTCTACAACTTGATTTTCACACTTTTCATTCCAATAAAACATATGTTGTGTTATTGGCTTATCAATATCTATATTACAGAGTCCAAAGATTCCAGAAAATGGATATATAACAGCAACCTTCCAACAGTGCGGTAAAAAACAATCAGAAACTTGCTTGACGGCCATAACCTACACCAATGACAAGGTAAGGTGATTCCTTCAGAGGGCAAATGTATATCTATGCAGTGACCCACTTATTGTCTCACCTAGGGAAGGCATGTTGGCGCAGTGGTAGAGTTGCTGCCTTACAGCGCCAGAGACCTAGGTTCGATCCTGACTACGGGTGCTGTCTGTACGGAGTTTGTACGTTCTCCCTCTGTGGGTTTTCTCTGAGATCTTCGGTTTCTCCCCCACACTCAAAAGAGGTACAGGTTTGTAGGTTAATTGGCTTGGATAAATGTAAATTGTCCCTTGTGTGTGTAAGGTAGTCTTAGTGTGCAGGGGTTGCTAGTCAGTGTGGACTCGGTGGGCCAAAGGGCCTGTTTCTGCGCTGTATCTCTAAACTAAACTAAACTAACCTGGTCTAATTGATAGAGTTTGCACAGCACAGAAACAGGCCCTTCAGTCATAACAGGCCATTCAGCCCATGCTGACCTGTTCGCCCACCTGATCTATTCCCAATTGCCTGCTTGAGGTCTATGTTCGATGTGATTATATCTGACTCCAAAAGTAAGTTGCAGATATTAGACCTTCTCTATGTGAAAAACATATTCCTGAAATCGTCTTTGAAGCTTCCTCCACGTACCTTAAACCTATTATTTGTTGTTGATACCCATATCGTATGAAAATGATTTTCACTCTAAGCTCTCTATGCTTCTCATAATTTGGTGCATCTCAACCCTCAGCCTTCTTTGCTCCAGGGAAAACAAGCCCTGCCTATCCATGAGAAAGAATTCTGTCTGTGTTTTTTCAGAGATCCTCTGTCTTTAGACAGCAGTATCAATCATCTCTGTAACAAACTCATCAGGAAGGCTGGCTCCATCATGGGGGCAGAGTTGGATTCATGGGGGGTTGTCTTGGAGGGGAGGATGCTACTCAAACATTGGAGCATCCCGGACAATACAGCTCAACCCCTCCATGACACTCTGGTCAACCTGAGGGATATCTTCAGCAACAGACTGGTTCCACCAACTGTCGTGGGGCAGACTGAGACTGACTCCCCCCCTCCACAGTCTTTGTACATTCCCCTTGTCTTTCCACTCGTCACTTTAATTCACATTTCATGTATTTTCTGTTTTGTGTATTTTCTGTTTTTATGACTGTTGACAGATCAATTTCCCTCCTGGGATAAATAAAGTTCTATTGTATCGTATCATATCAACTAGCTTTATCAATGGAGCAACTTCAGCCAATCTGATATCCTTCTGCTGAATTGACAAAGCATGTGCCTTGAATTTTCTCCTCCAATGTACATTCAAATTTAAACAAGATCTTACTTGATTAAGTTGACGTTACCTTCAATGGAGTTATTGTATTTTTCGTTTCTTTTCAGTTAATTATCGAAATTTCAAAGCAGGATATGATTACAGTCAATAATGAGATCAAGAAGTTACCCTTCAAAACAGGTAATGAAGGAATAACACTGACCATTCACTCCAACACAGCACTGGCCATTGTTACCCAATGATCCAATGTGTCGAAGGCCAATTCATTGCTCGGTAACAAGAGATACACAAAGAAAAACTTGACCAATGTCACTGAGTTGGAAGTTATGCGACCAGTTATTCTGTGCGATGGCAGCTGCTTAAGGATTAACTGCAGTTGAAGTGTTGCTGGCAATCAGGGTTCAATCCTGGCTTTGGGTTCTGTGCATGGTTTACTTTTACTCTCTGTGGCCACTTGAGCTTCTTCTGGTTGCTCTGTTTTGCCTTCTGTAACTTGCCCATAGAGTAGGTGGGTATTGGGGGAATGGGGGGAGTTGCTGGGCATGTGAAACAACAGGTTACCGGAAAGTAAGAACAGGACTTTTATAAGAGCTGGCATTGACTCGATGGGCCAAATGGCCTACTACGTTGTAAGGAAATGTGAGAAAGTTGATGGGAACAAGTTCCCTGTTCATTGTCACCTAGGTGTACAATCCACAGACAATTTCTCAGTATCAGTCTAGCTTTACTGAGACATGGTACTGGTGCAGGCTGAGAGGTACTGTGGGTGCCTTCTCTGTGTTAGGCCACATAGAGTATGTGAACCTGATTGGTTGTGGTAAATAAAATTTTATTTAATAATTAAATATTTATCACTTGGTCAAGCTAAGTGTGATGGTACCAGGGGCGGAAATCGCTATCAACACATGGGGGGGGACACAATTTCTTGGTGGCCGCACACGCACACACACACACACGCGACGCTTCGGCCGTGGGCCCTGTGGACGGTAACATCGGGAGCTGACCTGGTTGGTGACCTACTCCGAACTCCAGCAACAGCAGCTTCATCCGCCCCGAATCGTGGGGCTTCAATCAGCCCGTTCGCGGGGGCTTTCATCGCCCGGCCTCGATCGCCTTGATGCAGCAATTTGACCTCAGGGCGGCGGAAGATCCCACGGCCGATTTTAAGCCGCGCCGGACGATGAAAGGCCCCGCGAACGGGCCGATTCAAGCTCCGCTCTATGATCTTTGCTACACCAGGACATCTCCCTCCTCCAATCACCGCGCTCTATCCTCAGTCCCACCCCCTACTTCCGCCTCTGACCGACCCCTCCCTCATCCAATAATTACGCTGAATCATCATGTATCAATATATCAAATCACTGTGAATCATGTCAAGTCAAGTCAAGTTTATTAGTCACATACACATACGAGATGTGCAGTGAATTGAAAAGTGGCAATCCCATGTGACTCAATCTTCTGATAAGCCTAACGTGAAGGACCTTGTCGAATACTTTATGAAAATCCATGTATACAACATTCACTGACCTAATCCTTGTTCATCAGTCAATGAAAGTAAGCGTGCAGGTACAGCAGGCATTGAAGAAAGCGCGTGGCATGTTGGCCTTCATAATAAGAGGAGTTGAGTATAGGAGCAAAGAGGTCCTTCTGCAGTTGTCTAGGGCCCTAGTGAGACCACACCTGGAGTATTGTGTGCAGTTTTGGTCCCCTAATTTGAGGGAGTGCAGCATGGGTTCACAAGGTTACTTCCCGGGATGGCGGGACTGTCATATGCTGAGAGAATGGAGCGGCTGGACTTGTATACTCTGAAATTTAGAAGGATAAAAGGGGATCTTATTAAAACATATAAGATTATTAAGGGTTTGGAAATGCCAGAGGCAGGAAACATGTTCCCGATGTTGGGGGAGTACAGAACCAGGGGCCACAGTTTAAGAATAAGGGGTAAGCCATTTAGAATGGAATTCTCTGCCTCAGAGGGCGGTGGAGGACGGTTCTCTGGATACTTTCAAGAGAGAGCTAGATAGGGCTCTTAAAGAGAGTCAGGGGATATGGAGAGAAGGCGTGAACAGGGTACTGATTGTGGATGATCAGCCATGATCACACTGAATGGCGGTGCTGGCTCAAGGGGCAGAATGGCCTACTCCTGCACCTATTGTCTATAGTCCATTGTCTATTGTATAATCTCATCCATCACCTTCGTCACCTCCGCCAAAAACGCCATCAACTTTGTAAAATGAGACTTCCCTTGCACAAAGCTATGGTGATGTTCCTAATGTCCTTTGTTTCTAGATATGAATGTTCTTTCCCCAAGAATCTTCTGCAATAATCTCTAGACCACTGATGCAAGGCTTACTGGCTCATAATTTCATGGATTACCCCTATTGCCTATCCTGAACAAAGGAACAATATCGGCTACTCTCCAGGGCTCCGAGACCCCATCTGTCGAGAGACTGGATGCAAAGATCTTCGTCAAGGCCTCAGCAATGTCCTTCCTGCCTCTTTCAATAACTTGACATAGATCCCATCAGGCCCTGAGGACATCGATCTTAATATTTGGAAGACCCATCACCTCCTCTTTCTTGGTATCAACATACCCAAGAATATCAACATTCCTCCACCTGATCTCACGATCTTCCACTCCCTTTTCCTTGATGAATACCTATGCAAAGTAATCATTTAGTACCTCGCTCACTTCCACTGACTCCAGGCATAAATTCCCTCCAGTGTTCTTAATTGGTCTTATCTTCTCACCTTGGCTTTAATGCCTTGGGATTCTCCTTAATCCTACTCAGTGAGGACATTTCAGTGGCCCCTTTTGACAATCTTTATTCCTTGTTTAAGTACTTTCCTGCTTCCTTTATATTCCTCAACATTCTAGATAGGCACAACATGCTGGAGTAACTCAGCGGGGCAGGCAGCATCTCTGGAGAGAAGGAATGGGTGACATTTCGGGTTGAGACCCTTCTTCAATCTGACATGTTAAATGCGGACTTGCCCATTAACATCCACTCCCAATCTACTCTTCCCAGCTCTTGTCCAGAGCCAGAGAGTTATATAACATGGAAATACACAGTTTGGTCTAACTTGCTCACGTCAATCAAGTTACCTACATAAGCTAGACCCATGTTCCTGTGTTTGGCCTATGTCCCTTTGAACTTTTTCTATCTAAGTAGCAGCCCAATGTCTTATAAACTTTGTAAGTGTATCTGCCTTTATCACTTCCTCTGGCAGCTGGTTCCATATACCCATCTATTCAAGTCTCAAGTCAACCGATGCACTCCAGTTTTAGACTCAATTACCCTGTGACCATTTGCCTTATCTATGCCCTTCATGATTTTATAAACCTCTATAATATCATCCCTCAGCCTCCTATGCTCCAGGGAAAATAGTCCCACCCTATCCAGACTCGACTTATACCTCAAGCACTACAGTCTTGAGTCTGAAGAAGACCCGAAACGTGGCCTACTTCCTTCGCTCCATAAATGCTGCCTCACCCGCTGAGTTTCTCCAGCATTTTTGTCTGCCTTCGATTTTCCAGGATCTGCAGTTCCTTCTTAAACGTCTAGTGACATCCGGTGAGTCTGAAGATGGGTTTCTACCCGAAACGTCGCCCATGCCTTCTCTCCAGAGATGCTGCCTGTCCCACTGAGTTACTCCAGCATGTTGTGTCTACCAGTCTGGTGACATCCTTAGTCATTGAGTCCTACAGCATTACAATTGGCCCTTGGTGTAACGTGCCCATGTGGACCAACATGCCCCATCTACACTAGTCCCACCTGCCTGCATTTGGCCCCATATCACTCTACACCTATCCTATCCATGTAACTGTCTAAATGGTTCTTAAATGTTGTGATAGTCCCTTCCTCAACTTCCTACTGCAGCAGCTCATTCCATACACCCACCACCATTTGTGTGAAAGAGTTACTCCTCAGGTTCCTATCCAATCTTCCCCCTCTCACCTTAAACCTATGACCTCAAGTTCTTGATTTCCTAACTCTGAGTAAAAGACTCTGTGCATTAACCCGACCTGTTCCTCTCATGATCTTATACACCTCTATAAGATTACCCCTGATCCTCCTCGACTCCAAGGAATAAAGTCTTCCCCTGCTCAAACTCTCTTTATAGCTCACACCTTCTAGTTCTGTCAACATCCTCGTAAATCTCTGCACCCTGTCCAGCTTAACAACATCTTTCTAATTAGATTCCTCACCAATAACTTACCCACTACTGATGTTAGTCTCATCGGTCTATAGTTAGCAACGTAGAAAATAGGTGCAGGAAGCAGCCATTTGGCCCTTCGAGCCAGCACTGTCATTCATTGTGATCACGGTTGATCATCCACAATCAGTAATCATGCCTGCATTCTCCGCATATCCCTTGATTCTGCCAGCCCCTAGAGCTCTATATACCTCTCTTTTAAATTCATCCAGTGAATTGGCCTCTACTGCCTTCTGTGGCAGAGAATTCCACAAATTCACAACTCTCTGGGTGAAAAGGTTTTTTCTCATCTCAGTTTTAAATGGCCTCCACATTATTCTTAGACTGTGGCCCCTGGTTCTGGACTCCCCCAACATTAGGAACAATTTTCCTGCATCTAACTTGTCCAGTCCTTTTATCTATATTACTAAAACTCTGATCTTGACCGCTTTTGGCCCACTGTGCTGCGATTTCCGACAGAACTCCGCCACCGACGGCCGTCATTTTTGGCCACCTCGCTCAGAGCCCCCTCCGCCTTACAGGTGCAGAGGATTTTTCCCATCTATGACAAATCAGAGAGATATTAATGTTTTTTAAAAATTCAAC
Source organism: Amblyraja radiata (assembly GCF_010909765.2). Lineage (NCBI taxonomy): Eukaryota > Metazoa > Chordata > Chondrichthyes > Rajiformes > Rajidae > Amblyraja > Amblyraja radiata. The sequence continues at coordinate 38,636,370 of NC_045975.1, forward strand.
ATTCTCTCTGCTGCCCCTGCTGGAGGGAGGGGGAGGGACTATAAAACCAGGAAGTGGTGTGCCTCACTCAGTCTCTGCAAGATGGATGAAGCCAAGGGTCACGTCTCTCTGAGCTCTGAATAACACTGAACAAATGTCTACACAACTGAGTCCCCTTAATGTGGTTTGAAAATCAAAATATGGTTTGTTTGAAGTAAAAAGGCACTGCCTGTAAATGGTGGCTTGGGTGCTTTGGCTTGAAGTTGAAAGGCACTACTTACTGCAAATGGTGGCTTGGGTGCTTTGGCTTGAAGTTGATAGGCACTACTTACTGCAAATGGTGGCTTGGGAGCTTTGGCTTGAAGTTGAAAGGCACTACTTACTGCAAATGGTGGCTTGGGAGTTTTGGCTTGAAGTTGAAAGGCTACTTACTGCAAATGGTGGCTTGGGTGCTTTGTCTTGAAGTTGAAAGGCACTAACTGCAAATGGTGGCTTGGGTGCTTTGGCTTGAAGTTGATAGGCATTACTTACTGCAAATGGTGGCTTAGGTGCTTTGGCTTGAAGTTGAAAGGCACTACTTACTGCAAATGGTGGCTTGGGTGCTTTGGTTTGAAGTTGAAAGACTACTTACTGCAAATGGTGGTTTGGGTGCTTTGGCTTGAAGTTGAAAGACGTTACTTACTGCAAATGGTGGCATGGGTGCTTTGGCTTTAAGTTGAAAGGCACTACTTACTCCAAATGGTGGCGGGTGCTTTGGCTTGAAGAACCCATACCAGCACTCCAGAAAGCCCCCCCACTGGCCACCAATATTGGAATTGGTGGAGAGGTGGAACATTGCGTTGGGGGATCAGCCCTCCCGTGTGAACATGGGACCCAATGGGTCCCACTTAGTCTAGTAATTTTATACATTTCTATAAGATACCCTCTCATCCTTCTAAATTCCAATGAATACAAGCCCAGTCTTTCCAATCTTTCCTCATATGACAGTCCTGCCATCCTGGTGATTAACCCAATAGCAAGGATGTCCTTCCTCAAATTAGGAGATTAAAACTGCACACAATACTCCAGATGTGGTCTCACCAGGGACCTGTACAACTGCAGAAGGACCTCTTTACTCAAATCCTCTCATTATGAAGGCCAACATGCCATTAGCTTTCTTCACTGCCTGCTGTACCTGCATGTTTACTTTCAGTGAGTGGTGTACAAGGACACCCAGGTCTCGTTGCACTTCCCTTTTTCTTAATCTGACATCATTGAGATAATAATCTGCCTCCTTGTACTTGCCGCCAAAGTGGATAACCTCACATTTATCTCAAGTATACTGCATCTGCCATGCATCTGCCCACTCACTCAACCTGTCCAAGTCACCCTGCAACCTCCTAGCATCCTCTTCGCAGTTCACACTGCCACCCAGCTTTGTGTCATCTGCAAATTTGCTAGTGTTACTTTTAATCCCATCATCTAAATCATTAATATATGTTGTAAATAGTTGCGGTCCCAGCAGCGAACCTTGCGGCACTCCATTCGCCACTGCCTGCAATTCTAACAGGGACCCGTTTATTCCTACTCTTTGTTTCCTGTCTGCCAATCAATTCTGTACCCAACCCCCAATACTATGTGCTCTAATTTTGCCCACTAATCTCCTGTATGGGACCTTGTCAAAGGCTTTCTGAAAGCCCAGATACACGACACCCACTGGCTCTCCTTCATCCATTTTACTTGTCACATCCTCAAAAAATTCAGAAGTTTGGTCAAGCAGGATTTCCCCTTTGTAAATCCACGCTGACTTGGACCAATTCCTAGGCTTTTCCTTACAGCTTTTCTTAAATAGAGGCACAGCATTAGCCACCCTCCAGTACCTCAGCTGCAGGTATCGATGATAAAGATATTTCTGCCAGTAGCCTGCAATTTCTTCCCTAGCTTCCCACGATATCCTAGGATACACCTTATCAGGTCTCCAGGATTTATCTATCTTAATACATTTTAAGACCTACAACACCTCCTCTTCTGTAACGTGAATTATCCCCAAGACTGTACTGTTAACTTCGCTGATTTTCCAAGTGAATCTAAGAAATAAGACCTATCAGGATTTGGAAAGGCAAGGACTGATTAGGGAGAGTCAGGTGATTTTGTGCATGGGAAGTTGTGTCTAATCAATCTGATTGAGTTTTTTGAAGAGGTAACCAAGAAGACTGAAAGATACAGTGCTGTAAAGGTGATCTTCAAGGACTTTAGCAAGGTGTTTGACAAGGTACCATTTGGTAGTCTGGTCTGGAAGGTTAGATCAAATGGGATCTAGGACAAACTGACCAATTTGATACACAATTGGTTTAAAAGTCGGAAACAGAAGATTGTGTAAGAAGGTGGTTTTTGAAACTAGAGGCCTGTAACAAATGGTGTACTACAGGAATCAGCAGTGTTTATTGCGATTGGTTGCCGATAGGTGGCATTGTTAGTAAGTTTGCAGATGACACTAAAATCGATGGTATAGTAGACAGTGAAGATGGTTATCTAAGATTACAACAGGATCTTCATCAACCGAGTCAATTAATGGCAGATTTTAGATATAAATGTAGATATAGAATGGCAGATATAGAATGGCAGATATAGATTAATACAGATAATGGGAATTGTTGCAATTTGGTAAGACGGACCAGGGTAGGGTGTATACAGCAAGTGTTAGAGCCTGGGAAATGTCGAACAGAGACCCAGGGGTGCAATGATATATTCTCATGAAGACGGTGACACAAGTGCACAAGGTGTTGGAGAAGGCATCTAGAACTCTTGCCAGCATCGGTCAGGGTACTAATTGCAGAAGTTAGCTCATCATTTTATCCTGAAAATGGCGGCGCACCTGAATGCAGCGGCTTTGCTCTCCCCGTGTGGATGTTTTTGTTTTTGTCTGTTTTGTCCGTTTGTCTGTGGACCTGCGACTCGAAGTACAACCGGCAGGACCTTCTAGGGATTGGGACGCTGTGCAGCGAACTAGAGTTCGCAAGAAGCTCCCACAACGATGATATCCCGCCAGAAATCACCCGCCCAGCGGAGTCCGAGTGGATCACCTTACCGAAAGGACGGTGCGGGAGGCGGCGCAGACGGAGGCGGCAGAAGCCGGGTTGTTGAGCCGGCATTCACGCTAGGCTAAAGGAAGCTCCTTACAGACCAGCGCTACCCAGCATCTTTTTGACGAACGCCCGATCGCTCAGCAACAAGATGGACGAGCTGGAGCTGATCACTGAAGAAAACACAACTGTACAAACCTGCTCGATCATGGTGGTAACTGTGACCTGGCTTCACGCTGGGATCCCGGACGAGGCCATCAGTCTGGTAGGTCGCACAGCACACTGGGCCGACAGGAGCAGTGACTCCGGTAAGAGCAGAGGAGGAGGGCTATGTATTTACTCCTATGACAAATGGTGTACAAATGTAAACGTTGTCGAGAGACATTGTTCACCAGACATGGAGTTTATTACATTGAAATGTCGACCCTTCTACCTGCCGCGGGAGTTCACAGCTGTTGTTATTCTGGCTGTTTATATTCCATCAAGTGCCAACGTCAAGCTAGCACTGAACACCCTGCTAGCATCAATCAACAAATTACAGACTGCGCATCCTGATGGGATTTTCATCGTGGCTGGAGATTTCAACCAGGCTAATCTAAAAACTGTCCTCCCTAAATTCCACCAGCATGTCACGTGTCCGACGAGAGGTCAAAATACATTGGATCACGTGTACAGCAACATTAGGGATGGATACAAAGCCTCCTCTCTCCCTCACCTCGGCCAGTCTGACCATCTATCACTCTTTCTCACCCCGGCATACAGACCTCTCATTATGAGAACCAAGCCCAGGGTGAGAAACATAAAGACTTGGCCCGAGGGCGCTGCCGCCCAACTTCAGGACTGTTTTGAGCGCACCGAGTGGGACTTGTTTGCAAACCAGGACATACAAGAATATACATCTACAGTCATGTTCTATATACAGAACTGTATCAACAACGTCACTGTCGACAGGGAGGTCAGGTGCTACCCAAACAACAAACCATGGATGACCAGGGATGTCAGGAAACTGCTTAGGGAACGCAACTCAGCCTTTAGATCTGGCAGTGATGAATTGTACAGCACTGCCAGATCTAAACTAAAGAGAGCCATTAAAGAGGCAAAGACAGCCTATGGAAGAAGGTTAGAGGGGTATTTTAACGAGAGGGACCCTCGGCGTGTCTGGCAGGGCATTCAGCAACTCACAAACTACAAGGGCAAGGAGGGGCCGATCATCTGCAGCAGTAACAATTCGCTAGCTGAGGAGCTCAACCATTTTTTCGCCCGTTTTGAGCTGAATGAGGCGGAGCCTGCACCTGCAGCCGCGCCCAGCACTGACGACCTAACACTCACTGTGCCACTCACTGTGAGTACGGAGGACGTCTCTCTGTCAACGTGCACTGTCCCTAAATGCTTTAAGACTGCTACCATCGTGCCTGTACCCAAAAAAACAGCCATTACCAGCTTGAATGACTATAGACCTGTTGCTCTCACTTCAACGGTGATGAAGTGTTTTGAACGGCTGGTCCTGGCCCACATTAAGTCCTCACTCCCATCCATCCTGGATCAGCATCAGTTTGCATATAGAGCTAATAGGTCAACGGAGGATGCCATCAACATTCTGCACTGACACATCTGGAGCGTCCTGGCTCATATGTGAGGATGTTATTTGTAGATTTAATTCTGCATTTAATACAATCATCCCCAGCAGAATGGTGGACAAACTGTCTGATCTGAGTGTTAATGCAAACACATGCGGATGGATTAAGGACTTTTTAACAGATCGCCCACAGACTGTCAGGATGGGGTCCAATTACTCCCCAGTCCTGACGCTCAGCACAGGAGCGCCACAAGGTTGTGTGCTGAGTCCCATCTTGTATACAATATACATTTATGACTGTATACCAACACACTGTACAAACAGGATCATTAAGTTTGCGGATGACACGACTGTGGTGGGACTGATAAACAACAACGACGAGTCTGCCTACAGGGATGAAGTCCAAAAACTGACTGTCTGGTGTACCAAAAACAACCTGGTACTCAACCCATCAAAGACAAAAGAGCTGGTCGTTGACTTCAGGAGGAAGAGGAGAGAGGAACCTGCTCCCTTATACATCAAAGGAGACATGGTGGAGAGAGTCACTGGCTTTAAGTTCCTGGGAATAAACATCTCCCAGGACCTCAAATGGCAAATGAACACCGTCACTCTCGTGAAGAAGTCACATCAGCGGCTGTATTTCCTGAGGTCTCTGCGGAGAGCAAACGTCTCACAGCCGCTGCTGTTGTCCTTCTACCGATGCGCTGTGTAAAGTATCCTCTCCTATGGAATCCTGGTGTGGTTTCCTAGCTGTACTGTGGCTGAGAGGAGGGCGCTGCAGGGAATTATAAAAACTGCGCAGAGCATTACAAACGCCCAACTGCCCTCCTTGGATGACATATATAGGGCCCGATGCTTGCGCCGGGCCACAAATATCAAGCAGGACACATCCCACCCTGCCAACCACCTTTTTACTCTGCTACCCTCTGGGAAGCGATTCAGGATTCTGAAGGCTCGCACCGGTAGACTAAAAAATAGTTTCTACCCATGTGCGATAAAAGAGCTAAATTCCAACAGAGAATGCTGGGGAAGCAAAATGTAATTCCAAGAAATGCCGCCAAATTCTTTAAAATTCTTTTAAAATACCTATTTATTATTTACTAATAAGTGTACATATGTGTTAATGGTTGTCGTGTTTGTATTTTTTTTAACCGGAGGAGATGTAATGGAATTTCGTTGCACAGTATTGTGCAATGACAATAAACATATTCATTCATTCATTCATTCATCATGTTGCAGCAGTACAAGTAATTGGCAAGGCCACATTTAGAGCACTGTTTGCAGTTCTGGTTGCCCTGCTATACGAGGCAGGTTAGTGGTGGGAGGGTATTTTTTTGGACTAGAAGTCTATGATCAGTGGTATTCTATTGGTGATCAGTGCTGGGATCTTTTAGGTTTGTAATATTTATAAATGATGTGGATGAATATGTAGAGGGTATCATTAATACGTATGCAGATGTACTAAATTGGTGGAGTCATTGATAGCACAGAAGTCTTCTAAGGTTGCATCGGGACATGGGCCTGCTGGAAAGTTGAGTAGTGGTAGTTGATGGAATTTAATCTAGATATGTGAGAGGTAATGCTATTTGGAAAGTCAAATTGTGGTAGGACAATGGAGTAAATGGCATGGCTCTTAGCAGTATTGATGTACAGAAGGACTTTGGTGTGTCAAGGTGATGTATTTCTCATCTGCACACCAAATATTTCTCACCCACACACCATATTTTTAATGCATTCCATTCCTCTCTTTCTCTAATAAGCTAAAACCCAACTGCCAGCAGCCCACCCCGCATTCAAACTCCCCATTCATTGGTCCCTGACTTTGAACATATCCATTCCTACGAAGTCTGAAGGAGGATCTCAACCCGAAATGTCACCCATTCCTTCTCTCCAGAAATACTGCCAGTTCCGCTGAGTTACTCCAGCATTTTGTGTCCACCTTCCATTCTTACAGGTCCGCTATTGATGACACCTTTGGGTTTTCTGTGTCCCTACTCTTACATTCGCTCCCTAAGGCCTTCTGACCCTTCAGAGGGTGCACGCCCCACCCAGTGGGCATACATGTTGCCCATGGGCCGTAAGCCTCACTCAAGAGGTGAATGGTCTTAACCGGAGTGTGTAGGTCATCCCAGACGCTTCACTCCTCGCTGGTTTAGGACCCTTCCCAGTGCTGCTTCAGCCCATGGCTCCTGTTATTACAACAGGCACTGTTGGCCCAGAATGTACTGCCTTTTGCATAAGGAATCGGAGTAGAATTAGGCCTTTCGGCCCTCCAAGTCTACTCTGCCATTCAATCATGGCTGATCTATATCTCCCTCCTAACCCATTCTCCTGCCTTCTCCCCATAACCTCTGACACGTATTTTGTGTCCACCACCAACACCAAATGGCAGTTGTTGATGGCAAAAATTACATCGCCATTCAGCACAGGAAGTAATCCTGACTCTGGCATGGGCTGTCAACCTCCATGCTTCGGTTGTAGAACTTCATCATGTCCTCGCTCGGGGAACAGACTGACAGAGTATGAAAATGACCAATGTCTCGACAGAACCTCATGCAACAGATCAAAATGTATGTATGTATGCTCACCTTGCATACATACAGACACACCTTTCATTGAATAATTTTCACAATTAACCCTCATACACTGTTTAATCTGCCTTTTGATACAGTACATTGTGTTACTACAAGGTTTTCATTGTATCTGTATCTCATTGTGCTTATGCATGTGACAGTAAACGCAACTTGACCTGATTTACCCTCAAGTTGTTGAGGCGTGGAGTAGATGAAAGTAAATCATAATCTATGCATTACTCTTTTTCTCTCTCTGCATCTTTCTTTGGCTCTCCACACCCTCTCACTTCCCTCATTCTCTTTCATTCTCTCTCATTCCCTCTCCCTCTCCCTCTCCCTCTCCCTCTCCCTCTCCCCCTCTCTCCCCCCCTCTCCCGTTGTCTTTCTTTCTTTCTCCCTTTCTCTCTCTTTCTAATTTTCTCTCTCTCTCACTCTCTCTCCCCCCATTTGTCTCTCTCTCTCTCTCTCCCTCTCTCCCTCTCTCCCTCTCTCCCTCTCTCCCCCTCTCCCTCTCTCCCTCTCTCCCTCTCTCCCTCTCTCCCTCTCTCCCTCTCTCCCTCTCCCCCTCTCCCCCTCTCTCTCTTCCAAGCACAAGGCCCAACACTATAGACTAGAAGCCGTAAAATCTCCTGAAATAATCCTGCTGTTTCCCTGGTTAAATGCTCTGTGTCTTGTCCCTGCTATGGTAAGTGACCATCGCAACTAACTGAATGACCCTTTTTGCTTCCAGCGAATATTACAATTTACAGACAGTCGTCCACCTACATACAGATGAGCACTATGTTTGGCCTGGAGATACAGATTCAGGTCTGCCCGGTGTTTCAGATGCACATTACTCTTGGGAATGATTTTTATGACACCAGCCGAGGTAAGGGTTTACTCACTATTTTCACATAGCTCAGTCACACCCACACTGAGCTTGCATTTTCTGTCACTAAATTTAGGGGGAGTTTTGGAATAAGAGACGTGGAGTCGCCCAGCATAGAAACAGACCTTCAATGCACCATCCCCAATAGGTTGCAAAGTTGCCTTGAACGAATGCGGTCAATCTCCAACGATATCACCCATCTCAGTGCAGGAAGGAACTGCAGATGCTGTTTTAAACCGAAGATAGACACAGAGCTGGAGTAACTCAGCAGGTTACTCTTGAGAAAAGGAATAGGTGACGTTTCGGATCGAGGCTGAAGAAGGGTCTCGACCCAAAACGTCATATTTTCCTTTTCTCCAGAGATGCTGCCTGATTCGCTGACTTACTCCAGCTTTTTGTGTCTACACCCATGTTAGTAATGAATACTGATCAGAATATTCAGTGAAGACCACCACGTCCTCTGGCTACACACATATATTGTCTCTTTGGTCCTTTATCAGCTTCACTCCTTCCGCAGTCACTCTCTACTTCCCAACAAGCTTTTAAAATGCTATTCCTTTTCTCCAGAGATGTTGCATGACCCACTGAGTTACTCCAGCTCTTAGTGTCTATCGTTGGTTAAACCAGCATCTGCACTTCCTTCCTGCACTTCTTAACAAGAGGAGTTGAGTATGGGAGCAAAGAGGTCCTTCTGCAGTTGTACAGGGCCCCAGTGAGACCACACCTGGAGTATTGCGTGCAGTTTCGGTCTCCAAATTTGAGGAAGGACATTCTTGCTATTGAGGTTCACGAGGTTAATTCCCGGGATGGCAGGACTGTCATATGTTGATAGAATGGAGCGGCTGGGCTTGTATACTCTGGAATTTAGGGTGAGAGGGGATCTTATTGAAACATATAAGATTATTAAGGGTTTGGACATGCTAGAGGCAGGAAACATGTTCCCGATGTTGGGAGAGTCCGGAACCAGGGGCCACAGTTTAAGAATAAGGGGTAAGTCATTCAGAACGGAGACGAGGAAAAACTTTTTCACACAGAGTTGTGAATCTGTGGAATTCTCTGCCTCAGAATGCAGTGGAGGCCAATTCTCTGGAGGCTTTCAAGAGAGAGTTAGATAGATCTCTTAAAGATAGAGGAGTGAAGGGATATGGGGAGAAGGCAGGAACGGGGTCCTCATTGTGGATGATCAGCCATGATCACAGTGAATGGCGGTGCTGGCTCGAAGGGCTGAATGGCCTACTCCATTGTCTATTGTCTATTGAAATGGGTGATATCGTTGGACATTTCAGGGAGTAGGGTGTTGAAATTCTTGAACAGGTTAACATTAAAAATGAAGAATTAAATGTTTCTGCAGGTTTAAATGTGGTGAATGAGATGTATCCCGAGCAGGGAGGTTCAGGTTGGAGATTTTTAAATACGATTTTCATACCTTTTATTAAGAAGATCAGCAGGGATAATTTGGGGGTGACAAGATTGTGAAGCTAAAGTCATTGGAAGGAACGCTATTGGACAAAATTCCAAGGCACAGGATTAATCCAGATTTACAAAGATAGGAATTAATTGAAGATAGTCAGCTGGATTTGTTGAAGGTGGAATGTCTTCTTCAACAGATTTGACCACAGGTGATAAAATTATGTTCATGAGAGCAGTGTGGTTGATGTGGTGGTATACATGGACTTCAATGAGATCTTTCACCAGTTCCCACATAGTAGAGTATTTGCCCAAGCGATCCAAGGCAAATTGGCAAGTTAAATCCGAAAATGGCTTAAATAATAGGATTTGTAGACAAAAGGAACTACAGATGCTGGTTTACAATAAAAGTCAAAGAGTGCTGGAGTAACTCACCATGCTGCTTCTCCTAAACCCGCCCCCCTCATTCCCCCACTGTACCTCCACCAAGCCTCCCCCCACCCCTCTGCCTTCCTTCCCTCTGCCCTCCTTGGTCTGACTCCAGCCCGTAACCCTGTTAGTTTTTTACTATCCCCACCGACCTCCGCATTTCCGATGCAGAATGTTCAACAGATCTTTACGTTTGTATCCCTATGCCCCACCTCAATTAGTTTCAAGCCCGTCATGATGTTGAGCTCTTCTTCCATCGCCTCTGCCTCTAGGCCTTTTGCTCTGGTAAGGAATCTTCACCTCCTGGTGAGACCTCTTCTCCTGTCTCCAACATTCCTCCTCCTCATGAATTCTCTCTGTAGCCCTTCTATCCTCTCTGGACTTTTTTGTATCTAACTGCTGGTACAACCGTTTTGACATCTCCACTCCCCTAACCCACTACAATCTCACCCGCTCTAAACGTACAGCCCTCCCTCCACTCACTTCGCAACAGTCCCAACATTGTTATCAAACCTGCCCAAAAGGGAGGTGTTGTTGTAGTCTGGCAGGCTGACTTCTACTAAGGCACCAGCTCTCGGTCAGCACCTCATACCTACCCCTTGATCATGTCCCCACAGACGAACACCAAGCCATTTTGTCGTAGACTGGTGTCTACTACAAATGCACAGTTATCTGGACTACATTTCTCACAAAACCTAACCAGGGCCGACTGGATCTCCCGGTTGCTAACCATTTTAACTCCCCTTCCTGTTCCCATACTGACCTTTCTGTCCTGGGTCTTCTCTATAGCCAGAGTCAGGTCACACACAAATTGGAGGAACAGCACCTCATATTCTGCTTGGGCAGCTTACAACCAAACAGCATGTACATTGAATTCTCCAATTTTAGGTGACTAACCTACAAGCACCTCCCCTCCTATTTTTCTCTTTCCTTCTCCTTCTCCCTCCCCTTCTTCCCTGCATCCCACCTAGATATACCTATATCTCCCCATCCCCCTCCCGTTCCACCTCTATCCCTACCTCTGGCTTCATAATTAGCAACTGTTCTAACCCTATCTCACGCCTTTTATCGTTTCATATCTGGCCTTTGTCCAGCCATCTGCTTATCAATCACCCACCCCCCACTCATCTGTATTCACCTATCACTCACTAACTTTGCCCTGCCTCTCCTCTCTTCCGACTTTTCCCTCCTACGACCCCCACACTACAATAACTCAAGAGAGGTCACAACCCGAAACGTCACCCAGTCATGTGATCCAGAGATGCTGCCTGACCCGCCGTTACCCCAGCACTTTGTGTCTTTTTCGCATTAATTGCCATTAATCGCATGGCATTAATTGCCATTGTGGCCTTGCTTGGATAATGAGGGTGGACACTGTCACGACTACTCAGCAAAGTGGAGAGAGGTTGTTCTGGGTTACACAGAGTCAACGATGTATGTGATAATATGCAGTGTTTGTTCTGTGCCAGGTCTGTGTGGTAATTTTAATGGTGATCCCAAGGACGATTTCTGGAGCAACATGGGAGTGCTGGAACGGACAGCCGCACCATTTGTGAATTTGTGGCAGGTTGATTACCCCTGCAAGCCTGCTGTTGATTGTGCACCATGTACAACCCTTTCCACAAACTGTAAGTGGATTTCTCACATCTGTAGCTTCTGTTTTAATTATTCCTTGAATTAGCAGTAACAATTTACAGTTTACAGTTTAGTTTATTGTCACGTGCACAGTGAAAAGATTTTGTTGCGTGCTGTCCAGTCAGCGGAAAGACAATGAATAATTACAATCGAGCCATTTACGGCGTATAGATACATGATAAGGGAATAACGTTTAGTGCGAGGTAAAGCCAGCAAAGTCTGATCAAAGATTCATCCATGTTGTCTTTAATTTCTTGGTCTGAAGCTTGCTTAAAGTAAGTTAAAGTAAGAAATATAAGTAAGTAAGTAAGTTTATTGGCCAAGTATTCACATACAAGGAATTTGCCGTGGTGTTCTGACCACAAGTAACAACATGACATACAGTGACAGTTACGAATGACTCAGAAAACACTAAACATTAATAATAATAAAACATTAATGATAAAACACCCATTGATCAAGCATGTGAACCAACAAAATACCAGATCAAAAGGAGGCTACAGATTTTTGGCTGTTGAGTAGAGCAACTACTCATGGATAAAAACTGTTTTTATGTGTGGTTGTGGCAGCTTTGACAGTCTGGAGTCGCCTTCCTGAGGGAAGTGATTCAAAGAGTTTGTGGCCAGGGTGAGAGGGGTCAGAGATGATCTTACCCGCTCGCTTCCTGGCCCTTGCAATGTACAGTTCATCAATGGAGGGAAGGTTGCAGCCAATAACATTCTCTGCGGATCGGATGATTCGCTGCAGCCTCCAGGTGTCGGGCTGTGCTGTAGCAATAGAAATTTGAGAATGTGGAGCAATTGCAGCATGTGATTGTAGATCTACTACTGTGGCTAGCAGGCAAATAGTCACCTGGGTTTGGCGCCATCTTGGAAGATCCCTGCGGCCAAAGGAAGAACATTTCCCTTGAAGATTTATAGAGTCATAGAGTCTAAGAGTGTTACAGTGTGGAAACAGGCCCTTTCGCCCACACCGGCCAACATGCCCCCCCCTGTTTGGTCCATTTATCTTCAAGCCTATCCATGCACCTGTCTAACTGTTTCTTAAACAATGGGATAGTCCCAGGATCAACTACCTCCTCTGGCAGCTTGTTTCATATACCCACCACCCTTTGTGTGAAAATGTTACACCTCAGATTCCTATTAAATATTTTTCCCTTCACCTTAAACCTATGTCCTCTGGTCCTTGATTCCCCTACTCTGGGCAAGAGACTCTGTGTCCTTGGGAGGCAGATTGGACTAGGCTGAGGGATTTATTTCCCAGTCCACTGGGGGAACATTTTCTGAGGTTGGAGGTGGCCCCAATACCTGGGCAATGCCATAAACTGCAAGTTCACAGGCGAGGATATCTCTACTCTAAGCACACCTTCTCCCGTGTTCCTCCACTTTCCCCAGAGAAAGAACACCAACTGGACGAAGTCACTTCTCAACACTGGATTAACATAGAGGGAGCAGTATGCTCTAACCGACTGCCCTGAGAGTGAACGATGGGACATTGTTGGGAGACCTTTGCTCTCTATCTAACTCATTATGTCAGCTCTTGGGGTGTTGTTGGTATATTTTTAAGAGGACCTTACACTAACTGTCTTGGGTTTTGATGTTAATGCAGTGCATATTTTTTCTAATATGACAGAAGATGTAAATATTGAACAAAGAAAATGCAGCTCAGAAACAGTCTGTTTGGCAAACTATGTTTCTGCCAAGCTGATGCCAAATTATACTAATCCATCTGCATGCAATCTTACATATGCTTCCTTTTCCTTTTTGATCGAAATTACAACATCTCTCATCATCCTTGTCTTTCTTACTGGAACATGTTTGTCCAGATTGCTGATTAGTATGTCATTAGATGTCCCACATATCAGATGTTGACCTGCCCAATAACAGTTGCTCCAAATCCGCTCTCCCAGTTCCTGTCTAATCATGTTGTCGTTTGCCCTTCCCCAATTTAGTGCTTCCCACTGATGGCATTAAAGAGTTTATGATGTGTTGCTCACTGGATATGTTTAATGTTTGTTTATCAGGGGGTTACCCACCAAACAAGTGCTATCTGATCATGGATGTAACAAGCATTTTTGGAAGATGCCATCATTTAGTGGATCCAGTGCCATTTGAAGAGGTAACATCTTTCTTATTTTCATTGAGACACAGTTTTATGATCCAAGACTCTTGCTCATAACCTATGATATTCTTCAATAATGCTTTAAATTTGTGACGCATGATTTAACAGATAGTTCCACAGATTCACTGAAACTACCAATGGCATTTATCACAGGTGCCTGGTGCAGAATAACATTTGATATGATGAAATAAAATCTAACGCTGCATTTCATGCAACCCATTCCTTCCAGCCAGGACTCCATGTTTAACCGTCATGGAGTCATTTCTCTCAACTTAAAAACTCTCATTCCTGTGATTATACTTAAGGGCCTGTCCCACTTGGGCGTCATTTGCGTGTCATTTATGCAACATCCTAAAAATTGGTTGGCGCGTCGTGAGGCGCGCATGGCGAGGCGTGCTGGCGTATGCAGTGACGCGCGGTGCTTCCCTATCGGTCCAGGATTTTGGAATGTTCAAAAACCTCGCGCGCCACCTGCGTGACGTTTCCCTTGACGTACTGATGCCGTACGCTGACGTACTGATGGCATACGTGTAGCTCATGGTGATGCATGGTTACGCATGGTGATGCACGAACATTGCCTATGCTAATTTATTATGCGTCACCGTGCGTCAACGTCCGTAACCATGCGTCGCTGCCCGTATGCTGTCGACATGCATTTGCGCTTCATTTGAGCGCCGCACCACATGATCACCTGGGTATAAAGCGCGCCGAGTTTTGAAAATTTTTCACTGGGAAAATCCTTGTCATGGAGATTGGCGCTACTTGGCGCGCGACTGTCGTACTTCTAGATGACTGTCGCGCGTCAGTCCCTGTCGGCCTGTCGCGTAAATTACGCGCAAATGCTGCTCAAGTAGGACAGGCCCATACCTCTTCTTTTTTCTTTTTTCCTTTCTCATCCTTTCTAAATTCTACATTCCTTCTTCCTCCTTTTTCCTTCCTTCATCTTTCTTCCTTCCGCCTTCCTTCTTTTGCCTTTCTTCTTCTCACTTCCTCTTTTTTCTTCTTGCTTCCTGCCCCCTTCCTTCTTCCTCCATCTTCCTTTCTATCTTCATCATTTTCCACCTTCTCCTTTCTTCCCCTTTTCCTTTCTTCCCCTTTTCCTTCCTCCCTTCCTCCCTTCTCCCCTCCCTCACTCCCTCCCTCTCTCCCTCTCTCCCTCCCTCTCTCTCTCCCTCCCTCCCTCCCTCTCTCTCTCTCTCTCTCTTTCTTATTTCCTCTTTATCCTTCCATCTTCCATCTTTATCGTTCTATTTGGCTTCAGGATCGAGGGTGAGGTGGTTGGTAACTGCAGACACTGCAGAAGGGATGGCCAGCGAGTAGTTTGGGGCCTCAGTGTGCTGCTAATGTATGCCTCAAGGTTTCCAATACAAGCCCAAATGTTCCTCCCTCACTGAGAACGATCATGGACCAGACATTACCAGGACTCAATGGTGCTATTGCATTTCTTCAAGGAGGCTCCGAGCACGACCTGAAATATTTTCCTCTGTTCACTTAGGAATCTCTTCCCATCAAGATAGAGAAGTTGTCTTTTATAGTTATCCAACAGTTTCCTTAGAACTGATCCTGTCAGAAATAATTGGCACAGCTGGTAAAGATGCTGCGTCACACATCACCAGAGACCCAGGACTGATCCTGACTTTGGGTACTGTCTGTTTGGAGTTTGCATGCTCTCTTTGTGACTGTGTGGATTTCCTCTGGGTGCTCTAGCTTCCTCCCACATCCCATTATGTTCCTATCACTTATGACCTTATGAGTAGCATGCGGAAGGATACAGTGATCCTCAAGTACACATGCCGGATGTGTACAGAAACTAACCCCTCCACCTCACAGACCATCCACTCACTCCAGTGGCAATGCGTGCAATTCTCAAAGGCCTCAGTAGCCATCCCAGAACCACAGAAGTAGAAGCAAGTCATCCCCAGGGATTGCCCGGGTAGAAGAGGAGGGGTTAACCCTGTCACGTGTTGATGACCCTGTTGGGGAGAGCAAGTGTGTTCCCATCGCCGGTGGGTTAGTGGCTCTCCAATAACCTGTTATTGGTAAAGGCAAGCCATGCAATATTTGCCAAATCACCGGCTCACAACTTCAGCCACTGGCTGTGATGTGTGGGGAGGATGATCAATGCAAAGCAGCAACAATGTTGGAAATCATCACTATGTCAGGCAGCATGTGGAGAGAGAGAGAGACAGAGACTGATTTAAGGGCCTGTCCCACTGTACAAGGTAATTCAAGAGTTCTCCCGAGTTTCCCCCTGATTCGAACTCGGAGAATGTCCGTAGCGGGTCCGTAGGAGTTGGTGGATGTCTCGTAGCGGCTCGTACGAGTAAAAAGTAGCATTTTCTTTCATCATGAGTATTTTTGAAGATGGCATGTTCTGGTCCATGATTGTGTCTGCTGAGTGAGAGGGAGCTCACTTACAGAGAAAGGGCTGAGGCTGTGTCCTTAACTCTCCTGCAACAAGGGTCAGACACATCCATCAGACCAAGCAGCCTGAAAAGGTCTTCAAAGTCAAACATCGAAAGCTTGCAGCACATTTCATGACATTTGCCTGTACCTGACCCAAATATCTCTTTCCAACATTTTGCTGACACGGTGATCTTTCATTCTCTTTTTATATATATATATATTTTTTTTTTTTAAATTGAATCAATTTCCTTATTAAAATGCATTCCACCGATCTGTTACAGTGTTCATAGAACAGTAGAACATAGTCCAGCAAAGGAACAGGTTCTTCAACTCATGTTGGCGCTGAACATGCCACGTTAAACTGATCCCCTCTGCCTGTACATGATCCACATCCCTCCACTCCCAACTTAATTCATGCACCTATCTAGAAGCCTTTTATACACCACTATCATATCTGCTTCCACCACCACCTCTGGCAGAGTGTTTGGGACATCCAACACTTTGTGAAAATCTCTGTTTAAAGTTAAAATCTGCAGACAGTAGTTCCGAGGTTATAAAATGATCTGCGTTTTGTGGAATTGCCATTTTGAACCATTGCTCCTTATTCCATTCTTCAGAAATGCATGTTTGAGATATGCAACTATGTGAAGAAGCAGGACTTCCTCTGTGCGGCCCTGGGACTGTACGCTCGTGCGTGTGCAGCAAAGGGACTGATCCTGAGTGACTGGAGGAGCACGGTGCAAGGCTGCAGTAAGTAGTCCACAGAGACGCAGTGCTGAGGAGCGACTGAAGGCCCAGGAGTCGGGAGCAAGTTGGTATTCCCAAAGATCCCAACTGTACGTCAGAAATTCCCTGAGTAGATCCTTTATAGAGTTAATAATATAATGAAACGTAGAACAGTACAGCTCCAGAGAGTCTGTCGTGACTCAGAGGGGAGTCGCAAGGGCCTTCGGGAAGATGTCAATACACACTGGACTCCTGGGTTTGGGTGATATCCCAGAGAGGGATTGGCACACACATTGTACAGAATATAGACATAAAAAGCTGGAGTAACTCAGCACGTCAGACAGCATCTCTGGAGAAAAAGAATAGGTAATACTTTGGGTCGCTGGCTTTCATCATTTCTTTTTTGCATATCTCTAAGTCATTTGTTCTATATCTCTCGACATCATCGTCTATATCTCTCGTTTCCCTTTCCCCTGACTCTATGTCTAAAGAACAGTCTCGACTCGAAACATCACCTATTCCTTTTTTCCAGAGATGCTGCCTGACCCGCTGAGTTAATCCAGCTTTTTGCGTCTATCTTCGGTTTAAACCAGCATCTGCAGTTCTTTCCTACACATTGCACAGAATACCCTTGGATAAAATCTCAAAGCAGCAAAGACTGGGCTATGACAAGGCTGGTGTTACTGAGGAAGCAGCGGCTGTGATGGCAAGGAGGTGTGAACTGATGCCCACCAAAATGTGACAGGGGCTCGTAATGGGCTTTGTGAGGGAGCTGAAAATGGCTTTGTTGGTGTGGAAGGGAAGCTGTGGATGCCGGGCAGGCCACCTGATGATGGGGAGGCAATAGAGAGGTGATGGCCAAGGTCAGGGCTGCCAAAGTTGTACTTGATTAACTGCCCACCATTCCTGAACAAATTCCCACAAAAAAGAAACAGAAGGAAGCAAGAGTTGTAGGGTGTTGGGTGCAGTTAAAGCCCTGTCCCACTGTACGAGTTCATTCAAGAACTCTCCCGAGATTTAAAAAAAAATCAAACTCGTGGAAGCACGTAGAATGTACGTAGCGGGTACGTCGGAGCTCGGGGATGTCTCTTAGCGGCTCGTAACGCTAACGGCAGGTACTCTGGAAACGCGGTAAGCTCGGGAAGACTCGTGAAGATTTTTCAACATGTTGAAAAATGTCCACGAGAGCCCCGAGTACCGACGAGCGGCCATTACTGTAAATCTCCGAGTTTGAATCGGGGCAAACTCGGGAGAACTCTTGAATGAACTCGTACAGTGGGACAGGGCTTTTAGAGTTGTAATTTCACTCTTGCCTCGAATCAGAAGGTTGTGGGTCCAAATCACAATCAGTCTCTTCGAATGAAAAGGCCAGACTGACATCAGTGTCGAACTGTGGGGAGCTGCAAGAGTGGAGCTGTCACCTTTCAGGTGAAATGTTAAACCAGCCATGTCTTCTTCCAATCAATATTCTACTCTAAAACTCTATGACGATTGTATGACTCTGTGACCATTAAATGGGCCATGTTGGTTGGTATAGATAGGTTGGGCTGAAGGGCCTGTTTCTGTGCTGTATCTCTGTAACTCCACCAGAACCCAGGGCAATGAGACACATCAGGTTGCAGATATTGGGGGAGCATCGGATCAGGTAGCAACTGTGATGAGAAATGGACAGATGATATTTCGGCTTCGTGAGCCAAAGAACTGGAGGGGATAAAGCTGGTAAAGAGAAGTGTGGGGCAAGAGCTGGCAAGTAATCAGTGGGTTCAAGTGAGGAAGGGAGATTGTTACAAAGGTTAAAGATGAATTGCAGATAAAAGCAAGCCGATGTGGAAGCAGATAAGAAGTCGAGTGAAATGGGGAATGTTTTTGCTCAAGATCCCAGGGTTAGAAGAAGAACAGGGTTGTTTATAAGTGTGTAGGGATGAACTGCAGATGCTGGTTTACACCAAAGTTAGACACAAAATGCTGGAGTAACTCAACGGGCCAGGCAACATCTCTGGAGAGAAGGAATGGGTGACATTTTGGATCGAGACTGTTCTTCATACTGAGAGTAAGGGGAGAGTTTAATTTAGAGACACAGCATGGAAATAGATCCCCGCACATTAACAGTATCTGACGCACTAGGGAAAAGTTTACATTTTTACCAAGCTAATTAACCTACAATCCTGTACATCTTTGGAGTGTGGGGGGAAACCGGGGATCCCGGAGCAAATCCATGCAGGTCATGGGGAGAACGTACGGGGGAGTCTAGAGGTATGGAAGGGTAAGGTGTGAAAACACAGATCAAAGGGAATCGATGATAGGAAATGTAGAATGGCTCATTGTTAGAAGTATGTCTGCTTTTCAACCGTCTTCAGTGCATTTGGACTAGGGAACTACTAATAGGCAATGGAAGAGGCAGGAACAAAGGCTTCAGCGATTTTGTGACCATGGTATTTTTATTTCAGAAATCGCATGTGCTGATCGTCAGGTGTTCAGTTACAACGCCCGAGCCTGTGATCGGACCTGTGTGTCACTGTCCGATCGAGACTTCGAGTGCACGGCAATCGATGTGCCGGTGGATGGCTGCGTCTGCCCACCACAAACATACCTGGATGTTCACGGTTTTTGTGTGGAAGCAGCAGACTGCCAGTGCATGCTGGCCGATGGCAACTTTGTGGCCCCAAATAAATCGATCACCATCAACCATATGATCTAGTGAGTGTACATGTGCACTGATCAGGAGGCACTTCACTAATCATTCCCCTTTCACCTGCAGCTCAGATCAACATTTGACGATTCATGGGTCACCAAGGTTTTTAAAAGTTTTTTTTCGTTTTTAGAGATACACCGATTCAGCACCGACCAGCGATCCCTGCACATTAACACTATCCTACACACACTAGGGACATTTTTTACATTTACCAAGCCAATTTACCTACATACCTGTACGTCTTTGGTGTGTGGGAGGAAACCGAAGATCTCGGAGAAAACCCCATGTGGTCACAGGGAGAACGTACAAACTCCGTACAGACAGCGTCCATAGTCGGGATCAAACCCGGGTCTGCGGTGCAAGTTGCTGTAAGGCAGCAACTCTACCGCTGCGCCACTGTGCTGCCCAAGGAGTATATGGTTGTATGGCAGTGCTGTGGTCTACTTTGACGGTGTCAGTTGCCGACAACATTTAAATCAATGACAGCGAAATGCCACAGGTGAAGGAGTCAGCTGATCACCAGATAATGATAACGGTTCAAAAATGTCTGAGTTGAAGACAGTGAAAAAGAGAGCCAGGAACAAGAATTTTCAAAAACTAGAGGGAAGATAGACACCAAATGCTGGAGTAATTCAACGGGAATGGCAGCATCTCTGGAGAGAAGGGATGGGTGACGTTTCGGGTCGAGACCTTCCTTCAGACTGAAGAAGAATCTCGACCTGAAACGTCATCCATTCCTTCTCACCAGTGATGCTGCCTGTCCCGCTGAGTTACTCCAACATTTTGTGTCTATCTTCAGTGTAAACCAGCATCTGCAGTTCCTCCCCACAAAAGACTAGGGGGTATAATTTTACAGTGAGAGGGGTAAAGTTTAAAGGAGATGTGTGGGGGGGGGTTTACACAGAGGATGGTGTGTTTGTTTTAGAAATACAGCATGGAAACAGGCCCTTCAGCCCACCGAGTCCACGCTGACCAGCAATCCCGCACATTAACACTACCCTACACACACTAGGGACAATTTTACATTTTTATACCAAGCCAATTAACCTACAAACCTATACATCTCTGGAGTGTGAGAGGAAATTGAAATCTCGGAGAAAACCCACATAGGTCACGGGCGAACATACAAAATCTGTACAGAATGTACAGACTCCGTAGTTGGGATTGAAACTAGGTCTCTGGCGCTGTTGGGCAGTAGCTCTACCATTGTGCCACCGTGCTGCCATAATGTGCTGCCAGGGGTGGTAGTGAAGGCAGATATAGTAGTGATATTTAAGTGGCTTTTAGATAGATGGATATGTGGGAAATGGAGGGATATTGTTCACATGGAGGCGATTAGTTTAACTTGGCATCATGTTCAGCAAAGACATTGAGGACCACGGGGCCTCTGTGCTATGCTGTTCTATGCTCTATGTTCTAACCTATACTCACCTTGTGAGGTGGGGCAGTCTGAGTGCTTCACTCTGAGGAGAGCTACTTGGCAGGGAGTGTGGGCACACATGGAGCACTGGTATCACAATCCAAAGGGCACGCAGGAAAGAAACCTCAGCCTTGCAATGCTGACGAGGCCAAAAGACAAGTAAATGGTCCACCAATCCAAGTTTTACTGTGTGAACTGCAGGTCATGTTATTAATGCCTGAACATACTCTCGGTCTCCTCTTGTGTTTCCACAGTTACTGCCAGAATGGAAAACTGGACAGCACGGGCCATCCTCTGGTCCACAAAGGTCGTATAAAATTCCCTGACGTTTCAAACTTAAATGTTAAAATTATATTTCATAGAACCATAGAATTGTACAGCACATAAACTGTTCCTTGACCCACCTTGCCCATGCCAACCGTGATGCCTATCCACATGAATCCTAGTTACATATAAGATTTGAAACATATTAGATTGTTAAGGGTTTGGATTGAAACATATAAGATTGTTAAGATTGTTAAGGGTTTGGACACGCTAGATGCAGAAAACATGTTCCTGATGTTGGGGGAGTCCAGAACCAGGGCCACAGTTTAAGAATAAGGAGTAAGCCATTTAGAACGGAGATGAGGAAACACTTTTTCTCACAGAGAGTGGTGAGTCTGTGTAATTCTCTGCCTCAGAGGGCGGTGGAGGCAGGTTCTCTGGATGCTTTCAAGAGAGAGCTAGATAGGGCTCTTAAAAATAGGGGAGTCAGGGGATATGGGGAGAAGGCAGGAACGGGGTACTGATTGGTGATGATCAGCCATGATCACATTGAATGGCGGTGCTGGCTGGAAGGGCTGAATGGCCTATTCCTGCACCTATTGTCTTTTGTCTAGTAGCCTGCATTAGACCCGTACCCCTTAATGTCATTGTTATTCAAGAAACTATGCAAACACCTTTTAAACATAATTGCCTCGTTTGGCAGCTTTATCCCGATATCCGCCGCCTTTTACGTGAAATATATACCCCTCAGATCTCCTTTAAATTTCTTCCCTCTCACCTTAACCCTGTGACCTTCAGTTCTGCATCCTCCTACCCTTTGCTCCAATGCAAATAACCTGATCCTATCCAAACTCTCCTCATACCTGAGACATTCAATCACAAGCAGCATCCTGGTAAATCCCCCTGCAACCTGCAACCACATCCCCTCTACACAATGGTGACCAGAACTACATACAATATTCCAGCTGTAGGCTAATAGCCCTGTTCCATGGTGCAAGTTCATTCCAAGAGTTCTCCCTAGTTTAAAAAAAATCAAACTCGTGGTAAGCATGGAGAATGAACGTAGCAGGTACGTCGGAGCTCGGGGACGTCTCTTAGCGCTAACGGCAGGTACTCGGGAAGACTCGCTAATGGCAGGTAAGCACTGGATGATTCGTGAAGATTTTTCAACATGATGAAAAATGTCCACGAGAGCCCCGAGTACCGACGAGCGGCCATTACCGTAAATCTCCGAGTTCGAATCAGGGCAAACTCGGGAGAACTCTTGGAATGAACTCGTACCGTGGGACAGGGGTTTAAGGAATATAAGATATCAGACTGAGGCCTAATGCACATTGAGAGAACATCACCTCATATTTTGCTTGGGCAGCTTACAACCCAACAGTTGAATATTGATTTCTCTAACTTCAGGTAACTCCTGCATCCCCTCTCTCGCCATCCCTCCCCCACCCAAGTTGTTGCACTAACTTCAAAGCCGTCCTGTTGAGTCTCATTGTCTGTAACTCGTTTTCGCCTGGGCCACTGCTAACAATGGCGTGGGTAGACAAAAATGCTGGAGGAACTCAGCAGGTGAGGCAGCATCTATGGAGCGAAGGAAATAGGCAACGTTTCGATCCGAAATGTTGCCTATTTCCTTCGCTCCATAGATGCTGCCTCAACTGCTGAGTTTCTCCAGCATTTTTGTCTACCTTCAATTTTCCAGCATCTGCAGTTTCTTCTTAAATATTTTGTCTACTCCACTGCTAACAATGGCGTGTTTCCTTTATCATCATTTCTTTTTTGCATATCTTTCATTCATTTCTTCTATATCTCTCTACATCACTGTCTATATATCTCGTTTCCATTTCTCCTGACTCTCAGTCTGAAGACCTGAAACATCACCTATTCCATTTCTCCAGACTTGCTGTCTGACCTGCTGAGTTACTCCAATTTTTTGTGTCTATTTTCAACATAAGATAAAGTTGTACCATGTCCTCCTGAGTCAGCCAGTGAAGACAAGCATCCTGTATGTCTTCATCATCACCATAACAATCTTTGGGCATTGTCCAATGTGCCTTTCTTGCTGGGTATATCCTAGAACACAACCATTCATGGTGGATATTCTACCCTTAGGAGAACCGCAGAATGCGTCAACTCACACTGATCAGGATTTCTTTCGTTCCAGGAGCATGTCAGCCTCCCAAGCTTTACTTCAGCTGTGCACATGGGTCACGGGGCCAGTACGGGACAACCTGCGCCCCAACCTGCCAAATGATCGCCACACAAATCTCCTGTGTGAGTAGGGAACGCTGCGACGTCTCCATTCTCTCAATTGCCGAGCCAATGCTTTTTGGCAATTAAGTGACAAATCTTTTATCTGCGTCCACAGGCACCCTCAACCTGTGTCTCTGGCTGCATATGTCCAGAGGGAATGGTCTTGGATTACAATGAAAGCTGCATCTTACCGGAAGAGTGTCCATGCAAATTCAGTGACCAGATCTATCTAACAGGAGAGAAGATGATGAGAGACTGTGAGGAATGGTAAGAAGCCAGACATTCAACTGGTGAACCGTGGTGTAGATTCTGCAAATGGGAAATCTATTTTTAAGCTAAAATGACAATTTTTGTGATGTCCAGAGTCTGCTCTAAGTTCACATGGAAGGTTATTGCTCAGGTAGCCTGACCTGCTGAGTATCTCCAGTGTCACCTGCATAGCATAGAGCTACCAGTTAGATTCATTGTTTGACCCAATGCCATTTTGCCTCCCTGGTTTGCCAGGAACAATGATAGTCATAGAACTATGCGACCAAAGAAAATACTGAACATTAATTTAATACTTTTTCTCCAGTCATCCTCGGGATTAAAGTGTTGCCAGAAATTGGAAGGTTGTAAACGCAATATTCCTGTTAGACCAATGGGCAGTAGAATGCAAGAAGTTAAACGGGACAAAATCAAAAATTTGTTTTTGGAAATTTGTGGACTAATTAATGAAAACGAGACACATCTGTTATAGGCAAGTCTAAGAACCAATTGTATTTTGTTTTTGTTGAAATAATGAAGAGATTTGATGAGCATGCTCTTCTGAATGTGGTCTTTCCAAGGCTATTTGATAGAAATAAGACATTTACATAGAACAATTAACATAGAACAGAACAGCACAGGAACAGGCCCTTCAGCCCACAATGTCTGTGCCGAACATGGTGCCAAGTTAAACTAATCTCCTCAGCCTGCAAGTAATCCACATCCCTCTATTCCCTGCATATCAATGTACCCATCAAAAAGCCACTTAAATGCCACTATTTTATCTGCATCCACCACCACCTCTGGGGTGCATTCAAGGCACCAACACCTTTTGTGTAAAAAAATGGTCCTGCACATCTCCTTTAAACCTCCTCTCTCACCTAAAAGCTATGCCCTTCAGTCTCTGACATTTCCACCTCAGAAAAATAGATTCTGACTGTCTTCCCGATCCAAGCCTCATATAACTTTATATACCTCGATCAGGTTTCCCATCAATCGCCATGCTCCAGAGAGGCTGAAGGAAGATTTTTACAGAGGTTGATAGCAGGGTGAAAGCTGCTGGGATTGAAAGGCAATGATTGTATGGCTGTATGGTGACCACAAGTTACAGAGAAAGGTTGAACAAGTTAGGGCTTTATTCTTTGGAGCGCAGAAGGTTAAGGGGGGACTTGATAGAGGTTTTTAAAATGATGAGAGGGATAGACAGAGTTGACGTGGAAAAGCTTTTCCCACTGAGAGTAGGGAAGCTTCAAACAAGGGGACATGACTTGAGAATTAAGGGACTGAAGTTTAGGGGTAACATGAGGGGGAACTTCTTTACTCAGAGAGTGGTAGCGGTGTGGAATGAGCTTCCAGTGAAGGTGGTGGAGGCAGGTTCGTTTTTATCATTTAAAAATAAATTGGATAGTTATATGGATGGGAAAGGAATGGAGGGTTATGGTCTGAGCGCAGGTATATGGGACTAGGGGAGATTATGTGTTCGGCACGGACTAGAAGGGTCGAGATGGCCTGTTTCCGTGCTGTAATTGTTATATGGTTATATGGTTATTGTACCAATTGGTACATGTGACAAATAAATGTATCTTGTATCAGTGGGGGTATCTGGTGCAGGACAGAAAGAAGGTGGTGAGGAATGGTTAGCTTTCTGACTGGAGACAAATGTAGGATGAAATTGTACTGATGGTGAAATGGGAGCAGGGATTTGTAATGTTCTCCTGATGTCAGACATGCACCAAATGTGGCACAAAACAACTGTCCCTGGGGAAGGTGATGATCAGCACTCTCTCTCCCTCGGGCCCCTCGGCTGACATTGGAAGACTTTACACTGAATTTCTTTGCTCGCGCCCTCAAAACCACGGACTTTTGTTCAAACACACATCTTATACTTCTCATGCCAGTGGGAGTCGAGATTGCATTCTTTGGTGGAAGTTAGGTAGGTGGAGAAGCACTGGCTGAAGATGTAGATGCCGCATTGGAGCAGAGGTCAATGGCAGGACTGGGGGAGCGACTAATCGGCAAGGCCAGCAGCATAATCAAGGATGAGTCGCACCCTGGCCCCTCCCTCTTCTCCCCTCTACCATCAGGCAAAAGGTATCGAAGTGTGAAAACGCACACCTCCAGATTCAGGGACGATTTCTTCCCAGCTGTTATCAGGCAACTTAACCATCCTACCACAACCAGAGAGTAGTCCTAAACTGCTATCACCCTCATTGGTGACCCTCGGACTATCCTTGATCGGACTTTGCTGGAGTTACCTTGCACTCGATTGTAATCGTGTATTGTCTTTCCGGATACTGACTGGATAGTACGCAACAAAAGCTTGTCACTGTACCTCCTTTTCATCCCTAGCTTTGTCACTTACTCCACCCTTCTATCAATTGCCCTACCCCTTAACTGTATCCACCTATCACTTGGCTGGCTTTATCCCACCCCCATCTCACTTTTCCATCTTTAATCCTTCGTGCCACCACCCCAAGACATCATCTATCAATTTCCCCCGCAATGCTGCCTGCCCTGCCGCTGAGTTCCTCCAGCACTTTGTTTTTTGCTCAGGATTCCAGCAATCTGCAGTTACACGCATCTCCAAAAAAGTGATGTTTCTTTCTCAAGCTTGTTTGGATCAATAAACTCAACGGCATCTTGGAAAAATGAACCCACTTGATCTGCAGTCCACCCACCAGCCTAAACACTCTCTCCCTCCTCCACAGAGTCACTACAGAGAGTTCCATCAATGAGATGCACTGCAGTTGCTCACCCACACTCACATGCCATGGGCTCTATTGTGAAGGACAAGGGGAATGACAAAGAAATCTCACCAAAACCTCCATGTCATTCGAGGTTTGAAGAGAATCATGAGTCAAGAGTGTTTTATTGTCATATGTCCCAGATAGAACAATGGCATTCTTACTTGCAGCAGCACAACAGAATATATAAACATAGTACACTGGAAACAATATAATAAATCAGAAAAGAGGGCTCAGTTTGTGTGTGTATATATACACACACTCATACATTCTCACACACACACACACACATATATATATACACACACACATGTACACATATGTACACATAAAAAAACAATAAGTGCAATAATAACAATGAAAATCTATGAGGTTATTGGAGGTTGTAGTGTTTAATGGCCTGATGGCTGTTGGGAAGAAGCTGTTCCTGAACCTGGATGCTACAGTTTTCAGGCTCCTGGACCTTATTTCTGATGGAAGGGGTGAGATTAGTGTGTGGCCAGGATGGTGTCGGTCTCTGATGATGCTGAGTGCCTTTTGAGCATTTTGCCGCATATTCTATCAGACATCCACAAGTGTATGGTGGGGTGCAAGCTGACTCGTCAAATCACGGCCAGGTTTGATAATTCAGGCTCAAGATGGATGACGGCTGCAGAGTGTGGCGGACATTATGTGGTACATTGTGGGTCCAGACCATCCTTGTTTCTGTCTCACAAAGCTGGCTAAAAACACCAAAGACCAACACACTCCTGGCAACCCTTTCATCTCACTGCCACAATCAGGAAGAAGATGCAGGAGCCTGAGAGCCATTACTGCCAAGTTCATAACAGCATCTCTCCATCAAACATCAAGACCTGAACCACCCTTGCCAACCCTAACCACAACCCTAACTCAGCATCAGACCATTATGGACTTTGCATTACTAAGAGTGCACCGCGTAATTTGATTTTTGAACTATCATGATCCAGTTTACGTAGAATAACCAACAATTTATTGTATATTTACTGTATTGGGGCAGTTTACATAAGCTAGTTAACCTACAATCCTGCATGTCTATGGAATGCGTGAGGAAAGCGGGGCACCCAGAGAAAATCCACGCGGTCTCAGGGAGAACATACAAACTCTGAACAGACAGCACCCATAGTCTGGATTGAACCCGGGTCTCTGGTGCTATGAGGTGGCAGGTCTGCTGCTGCACCATGGTGCCAGAACCCAGATGCACTGGGCCAGAATCTTAGACAGCTTATGGAGATCCTCCAAACCTGATTTCATCCTCAACATATTTCGGGAAACTTTATTCGTGGTCATTGTTGCAGATTTCTCATCCACTTGTTTCCGCTGGCCACCAAACAATAGAAAGAGGCGCTGAAAGTGAACAACAAGTAAAAAGTAAAATACTATGCTCTGTATATGAACACAGGAGAAACCTCTGGATGAATGTCCTCTGCAAGGGCTATCTGGCCCCTTTCCATGCAGCTTTGCTATGCATCATGATCATGGCTGATCTTCCAATGCGGGCCCACACGATCGCTTCATGATTGCTCTTCTTCCTCCTCAATAGCATCTGCCTTGTTGGAAAATGGAAGTGTACCGAAAACGTGCACTGCCCCGCCACTTGCGTCATTCACGGAGAGGGCCACGTGACCACCTTTGACGGCAAGAAATTTATCTTCAACGGCAACTGCGAATATACTTTAGTTCAGGTAACAGGTCCAGCCACCCCTGGGTCATCGGTGAACCTTCATTTCAGATTTACTCATTGCCGCCTGCAACGGTTTAACTGACTTCTGTTATTTGGGCTTTCAGGACTCGTGCTGCGCAAACGAAACCCATCCAAACTTTAAGATTGTTTCAGAAAACGTTATTTGCGGCCAGTCGGGTGTGACCTGCTCCAGAGCAATAAAGATCTACATTGAGGTAAAGGTGTGATGTTGTAACATAATATTCCTCATGGGGCAGCAGTGTTACACCGCCAAGAGCTGGAGAAACACACCCACAGTAGGCGAGACATCACATCCATTCGATGTAAAGGAAGTCCTTTATCCAGGGGTGGTGAGTCTTTGAAATTCTCACATTGAGAGCTGGGGAGTTGAGTCAGTAATATATTCAAAGATGGGCAGTTCAGTCAACAACATGTTGAAAGATGGATCAAATTTTGGATATTGGGAAATTAAATGCTGGATCAAAGGGTTAGTACAGTAAAGTACAGCCGAGGTAAAATATCAGCCGTGCTCTCATTGAAACCTAAAACAGTAGCAAGGGGCGAATGGCCTACTCCTGCCCTTTGCGTTGTTTGTACTATATCAGAGTCCCCCACACCCCACAAACCCCCTATCGCTGGCAATCTCAGTGATGGATCTGTTCCTCTGGATGCTCACATTCTGTGCTACATTGCCTGGATGTGACTGCTGAAGGGACAGGGCCTTGGCTCAGGCCTCGTCATTGACCAAAATTTGCTTTGGGTTCCTTAATGGCAACCTACTCTCGGTACATAATGGCAACAGGTGATGGGTGGCAGGTATGCAGGATTGTCAGAATGTCCACCTTATCCACGCTTCCCAGAACTCCATATACCTCTACCCGGTCATCCTCGGCCTCCAATGACACCAATCTGAGCTTTTCCAACCTCTCCTTTTGACAATGACACTTTACTTAGCTAATGCTGACCAATCCAGGCAACATTGGTTGAACTTCTTCTGATCCCTTTCCAAACCTTCACCTTGTTTCTGCAATGGGGCAACCAGACCTGCACGCAATACACCAAACCAATGAGTTATACACCGACAACATGACCTTTGTACTCAACACCCCGACTGATGAAGGCACGCATGCAATATGCATTCTTTACCACCATACCTACTTGTGTTACCACTTTCGGTGAACAAAGGCCTTGAACTCCAAGGTTCACCACTACGTCAATGCTTCTAAGAATCCTGCCATTTAAGGTATATTTTCCTCTTACATTTTTTGTCCCAAAGTGCAACACCTCACGCTTGTGCAGAGAAACTCCATCAGTTGTTTCTCTTCCTATATTTCTAACTGCTATCTATCCTGCTGAACCCTTTGGCAACTTTCCTCACTCTCCACAATGCTTCCATTTCCCATATCATGGAACATGGAACATAGAAAGGTGCAGCAGGGGAATAAGACTCTTAAGCCTAGAACAAGCTATGCTGAACATGATACCAAACTAAACTAATCTCATCTGTCTGCACATGACCTATACGCCTCCATACCTTGAACATCCATATGCCCCTAAATGCCACTCTTGTATCTGCCTTCACCACCAACCCTGACAGCGTGTTCCAGGCGCCCACCACTCTATGTAAAAAAACCTGCCCCACACATCCCTTTTAAACGTTACCTCTTTCACCTTAAACCTATCCCCTCTTGTCTTAGACATTCCTACCCTGGGAAACTGATTTTATATGCCATATCTATGCCTCATAATTATATATACTTTTATAAACTTTTTAATTCATCCACCTATATTTTTGTCCAAATCTTTCGTAAACACATCACAGCAACATAGGTCCTAGCACTGATCCTGCAGAACACCATAACTCAGTCAGAAAAGTGCCCTTACACTATGACCAATGTAATTTTGGATCAGATCCCATTTTGGAGATCCCATGCGATTGTTTGGATCAGTCTACCATGAGGGACCTTGTCAAATGCTTTATGAAAGTTCATGTAGACCACATCCACTGCCTTACCCTCATCAATCTTTATTATCCCCTCAAAAAACTAAATCAAATCAAATTACTGTGGGGGTGGTACAGACCTTATGAGGGAGGCGGAGTCACTGTGGGGGAGGTGCAGTAACTGCAGGGGAGGTGCAGTCACTGCAGGAGAGCTGCCAACATTGCGAGGGTGTGCAGTTGCTGCAGGAGTTGCAGAGGTGCCATTAGTACAGGAGGTGGGGATCGGGTCATTGGCAGTTCTCTGTGCTGGGTCAGGCCACCTCCCTCCTTCAGTCTCTCTGCTGGGTTCCAGCTTCCCCTCCCTGGTCACCATCACTCACTGGGTCATGGAGCGTCCCCTTCTCCCTCACCGTCTCACTGGGATAGTTGGCTCTTCACCCTCTCACAGCCGCTCCGACCCACGCGCTCCCTGCACACTTTTCTAGCTCCCCTGTGCTGGTCAGTGACCACTTCACACTCACCTGAGTAACTCCTGCATCCAGCTCTCCCTTGATGGTGAGCCTGTCTCTTTTACTCTCTCCAGCTCAATCTCTCTCTCTCTCCCTCATAAGAAAAAACAAGTTGTGGAAATTTAACCAGGTGAAAAGCAAACAACCAGAGTTAACATTTCTTCCTGCCTTGAAGCTGCAGTAACCTCCTGAGTATCTCACGGAGTCATAGAATCATTCAGCACAGTAACGGCCCTTTGGCCCAACTCGTCCATGCAGACCAAGATGCCCCATCTAAGCTTGCCCTATTTGCCCACATTTGGCCAATGTCCATTCAACATTTTCCATGATCACCATTGCCTTTGTTCTCTCGCACCTCTTTTCACACCTTACCCTTCCATATCTCTGTGTCTCCCTCTCTCCTCCCCTCAGTCTGAAGGTGTCGACCCGAAACATCACTCATTCCTCCTCTCCAGAGCCTTACCGGTTGTTGTAAATCTTCTTTACAATCTTTCCAGTCTAGTCACATTACTACAGAATTCTCAATGTTATTTTAGATTTTATTATCTGCAATGATTTGGGGATGGGCGCGCGGAAGCTACGAGGAGCGAGAGAGAGAGAGAGAGAGAGAGAGAGAGCAGAGAGAGAGAGACAGAGAGAGAGACGAGAGAGAGAGCGAGAGAGAGCGAACGAGAGAGGGAGAGGGAGAGAGAGAGAGAGATGAGAGAGCGAGAGATAGAGAGAGAGAAGAGAGAGAGAGAGAGAGAGAGAGAGAGAGAGAGAGAGAGAGAGAGAGAGAGTAGAGAGAGAGAGAGAGAGAGAGAAGAGAAGAGAGCGAGGAGGAGAGAGCGAGATCGAGAGAGAGGAGAGAGAGAGAGAGAGAGAGAGAGAAGAGAGATCGCGATATCGAGAGTAGGAGAGAGCGCGTATAAATCAGAAATCTCTCGCTAGCTCTCTCTTCGATATGCTCTATCTCTCTCTCTCTAGCTCTTCTATCCTCATCTCTCCGCTCTCTCTCTCTCTCTCTCTCTCTCTCTCTCTCTCTCTCTCTCTCTCTCTCTCTCTTTTTTCCTGTCTTTCTTGCAACCTCTGACTTTGTTTTTAAGCAAAGTGGATTAAAGAGGACAGAGAGATTTGCATATGACAGATTAGGCTGCCATGAAACTTCTAATAGTAATTAATAATAATGCTAAATGTGTTATAGTACACAGTATGTACACAGAGATTGACATCATGCATGTACCACCTGATTCATGAACAACCTCTTCCCCGCTGTTATCAGACTCTTGAACAGTCCTCTCATAATCTCTCTACATCGGTGAGACCAAGCGCAGGCTCGGCGATCGCTCCGCACAACACCTCCGCTCACTTCGCACTAACCAACCTGTTCTCCCGGTGGCTCAGCACTTCAACTCCCCCTCCCATTCCGAATCCGACATTTCCGAATCCGACATTTTCACACAGAGAGTGGTGAATCTGTGGAATTCTCTGCCACAGAAAGTAGTTGAGGCCAGTTCATTGGCTATATTTAAGAGGGAGTTAGATGTGGCCGTTGTGGCTAAAGGGATCAGGGGGTATGGAGAGAAGGCAGGTACAGGATACTGAGTTGAATGATCAGCCATGATCATATTCAATGGTGGTGCAGGCTCGAAGGGCCAAATGGCCTACTCCTGCACCTATTTTCTATGTTTCTATGTCCTAGGCCGCCTCCATTGCCAGAGTGAGGCCCAGCGCAAATTGGAGGAACAACACCTCATATTTTGCTTGGGTAGTTTACACCCCAGCGGTCTGAACATTGACTTCTCTAATTTTAGATAGTCCTTGCCCTCCTTCCCCTCTCCCTTCCCAGCTCTCCCACAAGCCTACTGTCTCCGCCTCTTCCTTTCTTTTTCCCGCCCCCCCGACAACTGTCAGAAGAAGGGTCACGACCCGAAACGTCGCCTATTCCTTCTCTCCAAAGATGCTGCCTCACCCGGTGAGTTCCTCCAACATTTTTGTCTACCTTCTCATTAACTCAGGATGTCTCTGATGTCAGGATGTTTCTGATCTCCCAACAAACTTGTTGCAGCCCTTGAACGGGGGGGGCCCAGAGCGGAGGTCTGTAGAAAACAAAAGGGGGGGACCCGGTGTGGCGGGGCCGTTGAGTACGACAAGGGGCTAGGTGCGGGGGGTTGGCGATGAGAACTTAAGGGGGAGGGCGGATCATTGGGGTAAAAAAAAAAGGGGTACTTGTAACTGTCAGCGCCCTTTACATGATGACTCAGAGCATCTCACTTGTCACACGTGACAATAAGAGTATATAATCTAATCTAATCTAACATTTTGTTAGCCTGCACCTTCTCTGTAGCTTTAACACTAAATTCTACACACTTTCCATTTTTTTCTTCCACTACCTGTTGTACTCATGCATGGTGTGATCTGCCTGGATAGCAGCCCACACAAAGTTTTTTTACTGTACCTCGGTGCATGTGACGATACTAAACCCATACCAATACCACCTGCTTTGTTCCAGGATGTTCTGATAGAAATGGCAGATGGAACCTACACGGTAACGCCGGAAGCAGCAGCTGATAGGTTTCGCATCCACATCAACCCACTGTACCTGTCCTTTGAGTGTGTGCTCCCTGGTGGTCACCTTCTGCAACTATTGTGGAACAAGAACACAAATACGTTCATCCGTTTCACCAGGATGCAGCAGGTAAACTAGGGATGCCTCCTGGTCATTTCTTCGGTTGTTCATCTGGCTATGAGTCTGAATCAGTGTTCGAACACAACAGCTGTGGTTGGTGGAATATATTGCCTTAAGGGCCTGTCCCACTTTCCCGAGTTATTCACGAATTCTCCCAAGTTTTCAAACTCGCAGAATGTTCGTAACGAGTCCGTAGGTGTCCGTGGATATATCGTAGCGGCTCGTTATGCCAGCCGTAGGTAGTCGGGGCATCAGGTAAGTCGGGACGTTTTTTACCAGCCTGATGAAAAATGTCCACAAGTAAAAAAATAGCCCCAAGTATCCTACGGCTGGCATAACGAGCCGCTACGATATATCCACGGACTCCTACGGACTTGTTACGAACATTCTGCAAGTTTGAAAACTCGGGAGAATTCGTGAATAACTCGGTAAAGTGGGACAAGCCATTTACAATGCATGGTACGAACAGGTTGTGAATAGTGCCTGAAACGTTGACTGTTTCAATGTACTGAGGACGTTCTGATTATTGATATTTTATATTTTAGTTGCAGGACAGGAGGAGTCCACAGCACTGAACTAAGAAAATACTTGTTCTTCTGCTCTGACCCCAGCTTCTGCACGTTTATATCATTTATAGCTGGAAGTGAATACTGTCAACACAGGCAAAGAATGAGGGGCAGACGGAAGTACTAACAACTGGAGAGCAGTCCTGAGCTACTATCTACCTCATTGGAGACCGTCGGTCTATCTTTGATCGGACTTTACTGGACTTTATCTTGCACTAAACGTTATTCACGTTATTGCCTTAATCATGTATCTGTACACTGTGGATGACTCAATTGTAATCATGTATTTCAGTTTTAGTTTATTGCCATGTGTAAAGTGAAAGCTTTTGTTGCATGCTAAATAGTCAGTGGAAAGACAATACATGATTACAATCAAGCCATTCACAGTGTACAGATACATGATAAAAGAATAACCTTTAGTGCAAGGTAATGCCTGTAAAGTCCGATCAAAGATAGTCCAATGGTCCTTGATGAGGTAGATAGTAGTTCAGGACTGCTCTCTGGTTGTGGTAGGATGGTTCAGTTGCTTGATAACAGCTGGGAAGAAACTGTCCCTGAATCTGGAGGTGTGCGTTTCCACACTTCTATACCTGATGGGAGAGGGGAGAAGAGGGAATGGCCAGGGTGCGACTTGTCCTTGATTATGCTGCTGGCCTAGCCAAGGCAGTGTGTGGTATAAATGGAGTCAATGGAAGGGAGGTTGGTCTGGGCTGCGTCCACAATTTGTTGCAATTTCTTGTGGTCCTGGAAGGAGCTGTCCCCAAACCAGGCTGTGATGCATCCCGATAAAATGCTTTCTTCAGCGCATCTGTAGAAGTTGGTGAGGGTTGTTGGGGACCCGCCAATCTTCCTAAGCCTTCTCAGGAAGTAGAGGCTTTGGTGCTCTTTCTAAGATCCAACTGTCTGCACTTTTATGTCTAGTGCTCCCAAAACATCTAGAACACACATCTATCCACAGGTGGAGCAACATCCAGTTTTGCCCCAGCTTGACCAATCTCTCTCCAGCCGCCCACCGTCTGTCTGACAGTCAGTACGTGACCAGAAATGTCCTCTAATTACGTTTCACGTCAGGACCCTTCTTCAGACTGTTTGCTTGTGAGACTCCATTAGATAATGTTTAATTAGATAGTAGTCTTTTAGTTAGTTAACCGCAATTTACCTTAAACCAGAATGGGTTTCATTTATGTACCGAAATGTTTCCAAATGATCTGAACAGCCTGATGTGTCCATTATCTTGATATGTGCCCTGACATTGTAAACTGCCCATGCTCACCTAAGTGGTAATTCTCTTGCACTTCTCAGCTTTCGCTGTGCGGACTCTGCGGTAACTTCAACGGGGACATAGGTGATGATTTTATAACGCGGAGCCAATATTTAGCCTCCAATGCACTTGAGTTTGCAAACACTTGGAAGGAAGAGCCACTATGTCAAGACGTGACTGAAGTTCTACATCCATGTGATTTGAACCCGTATCGTCTGTCCTGGGCAGAACAGCAGTGCCAAATAATTCACAGTGACATCTTCAAGACATGCCACAATCTGGTGAGTGCCTCTCAGTGCTGATGCTAAGCAGATAAACGGTTGAAAATATGCTCAAAATGTATATTATGCCAGTCAATGGGATACGACGGTCTCTCTGCAGAGGTTTCACATGGTGAAGTAGAAAATAAATAATGTCCCTGGCAGAGTAAGCATTGAGCGAATGTATTAAAATGTATGTTCATGCTCTGAAAATATGGAGTGGGATTTGAAAAGATTGCATCATAAGGTCATAAATGATAGGAGCAGAATTAGGCCTTTCCGCCTATCAAGTCTACACCACCATTCAATCATGGCTGATCTATCTCTCCTAACCCCATTCTACTGCCTTCTCCCCATAACCCCTAATGCCCATACTATTCAAAAATCTATCTATCTCTGCCTTAAAAATATCCATTGCATCAAACCCATTAGAAGTGGGGATGAAGGTTTTGAACTGTCCGCTTGAAGTGAAAGCCATTACATCGCTATCGGTGCTTAGTGTTAGTTTAGGCATACAGCACGGAAACAGGCCTTTCGCCCACTGAGTCCGTGCTGACCAGCAATCACCCCGTACAGTCACACTATCCTACACACAAGGGACAATTTACCATTTTTACCGAAGCAGATTAACCTAAAATTTGTACGTCTTTGGAGTGTAAGAGGAAACCAGAGCTCCTGGGAGAAAACCCACGCGGTCACAGGGAGAGTGTACAAACTCCACACAGACAGTACCCACAGTCAGGATCGTACCCGGGTCTCTGGTGCTGTTAGGCAGCAACTCTACCGTTGCACCACCGTGTTGCAGATGCTGTTGTATCACAGCCTGCATCACCTAAGTTGTAATGGCCATGGTGCAGAAAAGGTTAAGGATTGCATCTGACTGGTTCTAAAACAGTTGGCTACTTTTGTCAGCATTGGCTCTGTGCAGCATTCACCTGGATTAGGATGAAGGGAATTGAGGAAGAGAGCGGACAATGTTATTCTCCCATTTGCTCAAATTTGGATATCATTGGATCTGCAATATCTTTTCCTCAGGGAGATCTCCTGAGCTTTCTGAGCTCTAGGTTGGGTCCAAGGACAGAAATACTGGGTCCACACACATTTTTCACCCTCACAAAATTTACACACCAATTGTGGCCAGCACATGCAAATATGGTGATGACAAACAGAGACATCTCGGTGTTTATATTTAGGGCAATGTTGGGGGCTGTGCAGTTCATCCAGGGGGCAAATAATTCCAATGGGTCTCAGATTGATAACTGGAAGATCTGATCTTTAAGGTGCAGATATTGATTAGATTTAGTATTCAGCTAATCAATTTGTTCTGGGACATTTCCAGGAGTCAGTTTGTGAAAGGGAACAGCACTCTGCCTTTTTATCCATTGCTTTGGACCGTAACATCCCCAGCAGTGCTGCATTCCCTCTGCACTACAGTGTCAGCCAGACTATCCCTCGGTGGGTCTGTGGACATGCCCACAAGTGTCAAAGTGCACTCCAATGAGCAAAGCTTGCCCAAAACCCTCCGATTCCACAGAATGAGAGGGAAGGAGATGACAGGCAAATCCTTTCTGGTGTAGACATCAACTCTTGGGTAAAGGCACCATCCAGGATGGGGCAGAGGCACACCATTCTTCTGCAGACTGATCCTGTCCATTTTATTGCAACTTATCCCTTTTGTCCTCATCAGACTCCTAATCAGTAGTTGGTGCCTGCATTTAACTAACTGCAACCCTCAACGTGCTGCTTCTAGATATTGATATTCCACATCAATGCAGCAGACATTTCACCTCAACTCATGGAATGGATGTAACTAATGTGTTCCCAATAGATTGTAACAAGCTCACTTACTGGGCTTTTTGGCCTAATTCTGAATTTCATTGTGAGACCGGTCTTTTATCGTTTCCCATTGCAGTGATTTCAAGGTTTTGTAGTCAAAATCGTAAAATAACACCGTGTGCCACCAGAGCAGCTTGTGATAGTTGAAGGTGAAATCTGATTGAATGGTAAAAAACTGGACACCACATTCAGGGTTCTTCACGGACTACAGTTGTAGCTTTCTCCTCTCTTTCTTCCGTTAGGTTTATCGAGTTCCCTATTATGAAAGCTGTGTACAGACGACATGCGGGTGTGATATTTTCGGAGACTGCGAATGCCTTTGTGGAGCCATTGCAGTCTACGCTAAAGCCTGTTTGGATGCTGGTGTCTGTATCAACTGGAGAACCCCTGACTTATGTTGTGAGTTATTCTTGAATTAGTTAAATAATTTAAAAATTTGCTCTTAACTTAGTAATTAAAAAAATAATGCTGGGATTTACTCAAGTTATCGCCATTGACTGTGTTGTTGCCCTATTCTCTCAGCATGTCCAGTCATGAATGTGGAAGAAAACCTGACCTTCCCTCCTTTCTTTGCTAAATCAATCCAATTTCCCTCCGCCCAGATCTCTAAATATCTTCCCCTTCAAGTACAATGATTATTTCAAACCTTTCAACAACTCTGCAAAATTTGGTTCTTCTCTGCACTTGTTTATATGTAGACCAGGAGTGCAGCTCCATAGTTCTCTGAAAGTGACGACACAGCTAGATAGGTTGGTCAAGAGAGCGGTCAGTGCATTGGCCTTCAGCAGTTAGGATATTGAGTAGAGAAGTTGGGACTATTATAGAGTCACAGCGTCATAAAGTAATACAATGTGGAAACAGGCCCTTCGGCCCAACTTGCCAACACGTCCTAGCTACACTAGACCCACCTGCCCACATTTAGCCCACATTCCTCCAAACCTGTCCTATCCTGTACGTGTAAACGTTGGGATAGTCCATGCCACAACTACCTCCTCTGGCAGCTTGTTCCATACCCCACCACCGTTTATATGAAAACGTTACCCCATAGAACTCCTATTAAATCTTTTCCCCTTCACAAACCTATATCCTATGGTTCTCGATTCACCTACTCTGGGCAAGAGACTCTGCATCTACCTGATCTATTTCTCTCATGATTTTATACACCTCTATAAGATCACCCCTCATCCTCCTGTGCTCCAAGGAATAGAGTCTCTATGTTTTCAAGAGAGGGTTCAATTTCTATTCAATGTTTTCAAGAGAGATTTAGCTCTTTGGGCTAAAGGAATCTAGGGATATGAGGAAAAAGCTGGAACAGGGTCCTGACTTTAGATGATCAGACATGATCACATTGAATGGTGGTGCTGGCTCGAAGGGCCAAATGGCCTACTCCTGCACCTATTTTTCTATGTTTCAACTCTCCTATATAACTCAGACCTTCTAGTCCTGGAAACATCCTCGTAATCTTCTCGTAAATCTTCTCTGTACGCTTTCCAGCTAGAAAATATCTTTCCTATAACATGGTGCCCAGAACTGAACACAATACTCTAAATGTGGCCTCACTAATGTCTTATACAACTGCAACATGACCTCCCAACTTCTATACTCAATACTCTGTCTGATGAAGGCAAATGTGGCTAAAACCTTTTTGACCACCCAATCTACCTGCGGCTCCACCTTCAAGGAACCATGCATTTGCTTTACTAGATCCCTCTGCTCTACAACACTTCCCAGAGCCCTACCGTTCACTGTGTAGGTCCTGCCCATGTTAGACTTCCCAAAATGCAACACATCACATTTCTCTGTTCAACACATTGGAGTATTATGTTTAGTTTTGGTTACCCTGCTATGGGAAGGATGCCATTAAGCTGAAAAAAGTGCAGAGAAGATTTACAAGGATTTTGCCATGACTTGGGGCCCGGAATGGTAGGAAGAGGTTGGGCAGGCAAGGACTTTATTTCTTGGAGCTCAGGAGGCTGAGTGGAATAGATAGGGTGAAGGCACAAAAACATTTACCCAGAGTAGTGAAACAAGAACCAGAGAACCAGGCTTAAGGTGAGTGGGGAAAAATGTAGCAGGAAACTGAGGAGCAACTTTTTCCATACAGAGGGTGGTGTGTTTATGGAACGAGCTGCCATTCGAGGTAGTTGAGACAAGTACCATAACAACATTTAAAAGACATTTGGACAGGTAGATGGGGCATCTTTTTCAGTATGAACAATTTGGGCCAAGGGACTGTATCTGGACTATCTGAAACCGAAGGAAATTCTCTCATTGCTCTGTCTAAATTAATCATTACATTCCCTGTCAGCATTTGCTTCAGCTGTGGGAAAAGTTGTCACTCCAAAGGTTTCTCCAGTGTTATCAATCGATGGTTTTAGACAGTAATTCCTCTAGACTTTTTAGCTTGTCTTCTTTCACCCAAATGTGCCTTGAGTCATGGACCTATGTCATCACCAAGACTACCCATACCTCCCTGAAGCATGGCCACACTCTATTCTGCCTCAATTCCAGTGCCACATGACCTATCATCCATAATTTAGTTGGCTGTAGGCTTGGTTAGGCCAGGGTAATCCCAGGTCACCTCTCACCTGTAAACATTAGATCATCAGAATTCATCTAGCCCTGCCTTAAGCATTATTTAAGCATCAGCCCTGTGCTTGTTCTCCTGCATTCACACTCCAGTAAAATACTCAACCTTGTTTGTTAAGTCTCTGCAGTCTCATTGCACTTTGTATCCTTCAGTTATAACCTGTAGAGTTCACGCTTCCATTTCTGCCTTTGAGTAGCTCTTATTCTAGTCATTCCTCTGTGTGGCCAAATCTAAAACTCTTGAATTCCCTAACATTTCCAACTATATCTTTATTTCCTCATTTAAAATATTCCGTAGAAACTCTTCATTTGACTAAGGTGTAAAGCATCTGCCCTGATACATGGCTCATTGTCAATTATGAGAATTGTGATAGGAACCATTTTGGGACATTTCATTTTAAAGATACTATGAGTTGGATTGGACTATATGGGACAGAGAGAGAGAGAGACTCTGAGAAAGTGAGAGAGATTGAGAGAGAGACTGTCAGACAGACAGATAGAGACAGAGAGAGATTGATATAGAGAGAGAAAAAAAAAGATAGAGAGATAGAGAGAGAGAGAGAATATGAATGAGGGAAAGGAGAGGGGGTGGAGCTGTTCTTTACATCTCTGCATCACCATCTATATCTCTCATTCCTCTTCCCCTTGACTCTCAGTCTGAAGAAGGGTCTCGGCCCGAAACATCACCTATTCCTTTTCTCCAGAGATGCCTGTCTGACCTGCTGACTTACTCCAGGCTTTTGTGTTTATCTTCGGTTTAAACCAGCATCTGCAGTTCCTTCCTACACCTGTAGTCAGGATCGAAGCCAGGTCTCTGACACTGTAATAATAATAATAATAATAATTTTATTTATAGAGCACTTTAAAAACAATCATAGTTGCAACAAAGTGCTGTACATCACTAATCATTGACAAAAAAGTTAATACACACCAATAATAACAATTAAAAGATGGAGTAAGTAAAGATATTCAAAATAAAGAAATATTAAAAACACTAAAAACAGGAGCAAAGTCTCATGCATGGTCAAAAGCCAGGGAGTATAAATGTGTTTTAACACTGGCTTTGAAGATGGACAGTGAGGGAGCAACTGTACCACCATGCCACCCCTGTGCCGTTCTAACAGCAATGCTGTTGGGCAGAGTTCAATAAATAATCAGGCTTGTGAGAAAGATAAATGAATAATCATGTGGGCCTTTGGATAGCACAAACAAAATTGGAGAAAAGTCCTCAAGGGTACGTTCATAGGATATATTCAGAGAGATTCTTAGATCAAAACGTTGTGGAGGCAACCAGGGAGGGGAGTGATTTAGGCCTGGCCTAGAATAACAAAGCAGGACTGATTTATGGACTTGTGATGGATGTTACAGCAAGAGTGACCATAACATAATGGAACTTCACACACAGTTTGCAAGTGAGAAGTGTGGGCCTGAACTGAACTTGGACAAATGCAGTCACAGAAGTGTGAAGGCAGATTTGGCTAAAATGGACTGGAAGGTAGATTATAGTAGCCAACATTTCAAGATTTATTTCACAATTTACAGGAAATTCATATTTCGTGGAGAAATAAAGAATAAGGGTCAAGATAGTGTCAAATTGCAAGAAAAGGCAAATCAAGGTAAACAGAATTAGTTCCAGAAGTCACCTCGTTTGTCATGATCGAGTTGAACTAAAGGGCCTGTTACTGTATAACTCCAAGGCTCTATGACCGTGAAGTGCTGAAACCATATATTTAATATGCCTTTATGGCAGAAACAAACCCATATTAGGGCAAAAAGGAGAGAGCTTAAAGCCATCACTAACATCAGAAAAAAGGTACCAGTCGAAACTGAAACAAAACCAGTGCTTGAAACTCTCATCAGGACAGGCAGCATCTGGTAAGAGAAAAACAGTCAACAGTTCAGGTTGATGACCTTCCATCAGCAGTTGGAACTGCAAGAAAACAAATGGATTTGTCTGAAGAGGGTCTCGACCCGAAACGTCACCCATTCTTTCCTCCAGAGATGTTGCTTGTCCCGCGGAGTTACTCCAGCATTTTGTGTCTAACTAAATGGATTTGAAGTTTTGGAGGTTTGGAGAGAACAGTCTATGATAGATGGAGATCGCAGTTGTCCCGGACATGTAATGGAATTTGTTTCTTACAATTAGAGCAGTAATAGAAACAAAAGTTTGGGAATCTGAAATAAAAGAGAGTACGGAAAATACACAACAGGTCAAGCAGCATCTGTGGAGAATAGAGCAGAGTTTTGTGTTACAGGTGTTATGAGCCGACAATACAACTAACCAGTTCTGGCAAATACAGGAAAAGTCATGGCTCTCTGAAATCACTGAATGTATCCACAACGTATCTCACTCAGTCTGAACGGAAACATCACCTGTCCATTCCTTCCACACTTGCTGCCCTTCGACCCAACTCAATCATGCCAGCCAAGGTGCCTCTGGAGCTAGTCTTGTTTACCTGCATTTGGCCTATTTTTGGCCAATCGTCTGGCCTTCCACTAATCCTTGCCTTTCTTGCAATTTTATTCCATCTTGAACAACCTTCATTTGTACCAGCTAGATCATCCTTGTTGGTAATCTTTATTTCTCAATAAAGTATGAATTTGCTGAAGATTGTGAAATATATCTTTAAATGTCTGGTACTGTAGTCTACCTTCCAGTCCACTTTAGCTGCTTTGCGTTTTACCTAACCAAGCTGGTCACACTTGTCTGTGTTTGGCTCATATCCTTCCAAAGCTCTCCTATCTATATACGTGTCCAAGTGTCTTTGAAGCAGTTACTGTACCCGATTCTATCACTTCATCCGTCAGCTTGTTTCATGAATCCACCATCCTCAGTGTGAAAAAGTTTCCCCTCAGGTCCCCTTTAAATCTCTCCTCTCCCACCTGAAACGTATGCCCTTTACTTTTAGATTCCCCTATCCTGATGAAAGACTGCGGCAATATAATTTAAAATTGCTCCCCATGATTTTAGAAACCTCTATAAGGTCTCTCCTCAGTCTCCAGCGCTCCAGGGGAAAAAGTCCAAGCCTATCCATTCTCTACTGATAACTCAAGCCCTCTAGATCCAGTAACATCCTTTGCAGTTT
The DNA here is from genome assembly GCF_010909765.2 of Amblyraja radiata. Lineage (NCBI taxonomy): Eukaryota > Metazoa > Chordata > Chondrichthyes > Rajiformes > Rajidae > Amblyraja > Amblyraja radiata. Next base: position 38,679,190 of record NC_045975.1, read on the forward strand.
AATGAAATCCCCTTTAAAGCAGTACAACCACAATCGTCAACTCTACTCCAAATATGATCTTACCGGCATCTTGTAACATCACATCCCAACTACAGTACTCAACATATGGATTATTGAAGGCAAGCATGCCCATTGCCTTCTTCAGCCTGTCTACCTTCTTATTTCTCAAGTCCACACGCAATATTAGTTGTTCAGCCAGTGGGGGAAATATTGTTGGAAACAGGGCGTGAACCCTCTTTCTTTGACCCCGCCTGTCAACCTGTGTCCCCACTTTTATGGAAATATATCCCCATTGTTCCCTCCTATGCACTTGCAGCCCCAGGGTCTCTCTGCTCCACACATTCCCCATTTAAGAAAGTAAGAAAATGGTGGGAAATTACTGGAGAGATATTTGTCAAATTCTGCCACCTTCGCTGCCTCGAGAGATGCTGTTTTTTTAGCACATCAGTCACCCAGAGCCTTCCTCAGCATTACCAGGTACCCGTGGCCAGGGACAGAGCTGAGAGCTACACAGTCAGTGGTCTTGGGTCGGTGGGATTCTGCAGTTGAGTGTGTGATACCTGTCAATTTCTTTCAGCTGCCTACTGCGAATACTATAACACCCATTCACTAAAAAATAACAACTCGGAGTTGACGGAGAATGGTGGCCATCCAAGCCGTTACCAGGCTTGTATGTGTCCTAACAGTCTGTGGGACTTCCCAAAAAACAACATGGAAGGTAAGAGGTTTAACTGGATAACTAGTTCTGATCTGGGGTCCATAGTTGATTCACTCTGCTGTTTAATCAGAAGCATTGATCCAGTTCCTGCAGTACTCATTCTGATCGTAGGACCTGGGCTATGGCAAGGGACAGATTGCAGAGCAGGGTCGTCTGAATGGCCTAATTCTACTCCTATCACTTATGAACTTATCAACATCTTATCTTCCGACTGGTCACTGCAACCTGCTGGAATGAGCATTGAATTCTCCAACTTCAGGTACACTCCTCTTCCATCGTCATCCTTAACTCGCTTTGTTTCTGTGAAAGATTGCATGAAAAGCCAGTCCTCATGATCCTTATCAACTGCTCTGCCTTAACCCATCTCTATCTGTCTCATCTTTTGTCGCTCCTCCACTAGCTTTGCTTTGGAAACTATAAGCTCCTCCACTAATTCCCCAGTTCTGGGGAAGGGTCCCGGACCCAAAACGTTTCTCTTTCCACAGATGTTGCTCAGCAGACTGAGTTCTTCCAGCATTTCTTGTGTCAGTTATTCAGGATTCAGCTGAGACTGGATACTGTACGCCACTGAATGGTGTTGGGATGATAAAGAGTTGGTTCCCATCTGCATTCTCCACCTGTATTGTCAGGTGGCTGTCTATTACAGTCTACTATTAAGTGCTTGGAATTGCACTGAATCCTTGTCTCGACAGGTTGCTACACGTGTCCTGTGAATGAATACTACGACAGCAAAGTACAGTCGTGTGTTTTGTGTGGTAAGTGACAGATTTCTGTACAAACATAACCTGGGATACCTCAGAGCAGATTCAAACTGGCAGAAGAATGGGAACCCCCCTCCCCAATTTGATTATTTCTCTTGTGACTTTGACTAGTTTGTGTTTTCCAGTTGACCTACTGTACGTGTTCCTGGTTTAACACAAGATTGCTCGGAGGATTGTAACTTCTGATCACTCTCAGCATCTCTCAAAGAAACAACCTAGAAAACGAGAGGGATAGACAGAGTTGACGTGGAAAAGCTTTTCGCACTGAGAGTAGGGAAGATTCAAACAAGGGGACATGACTTGAGAATTAAGGGACTGAAGTTTAGGGGTAACATGAGGGGGAACTTCTTTACTCAGAGAGTGGTAGCTGTGTGGAATGAGCTTCCAGTGAAGGTGGTGGAGGCAGGTTTGTTTTTATCATTTAAAAATAAATTGGATAGTTATATGGATGGGAAAGGAATGGAGGGTTATGGTCTGAGCGCAGGTATATGGGACTAGGGGAGATTATGTGTTCGGCACGGACTAGAAGGGTCGAGATGGCCTGTTTCCGTGCTGTAATTGTTATATGGTTATTATATGGTTAATTGGACCATCCCATTTAAAGCAGCATATGAGGAGAAATTTTGGTCCCCTAATTTGAGGGAGGACGTTCTTGCTATTGATGGAGTACAGCGTAGGTTTACAAGGTTAATTCCCGGGATGGCGGGCCCGTCATATGCTGAGAGAATTGAGCAGCTGGGCTTGTACACTCTGGAGTTTAGAAGGATGAGAGGGTGGTTCACTGGATGCTTTCAAGAGAGAGTTAGATAGGGCTCTTAAAGATAGCAGAGTCAGGGGATATGGGGAGAAGGCAGGAACGGGGTACTGATTGGGGATGATCAGCCATGATCACATTGAATGGTGGTGCTGGCTCAATGGACCGAATGGCCTACTCCTGCACCTATTGTTTTTTGTCTGTTGTCTATAATCTCCCAGAGAATGTGGATTTCTCTACCAAAATGATGCAGTTGAATCTAAATATTTAATAGTATCCACAACAAAGTTAAATTATTCTTTGGGCTGGAAGGATGAAGGGGTAATGAGAAAACAGGAACAGGATCCTAAATGTGGCTGTGTAGGAAGGAGCTGCAGATGCTGGTTTAAACCGAAGATAGGCACAAAAAGCTGGAGTAACTCAGCGGGTCAGACAGCATCTCTGGAGAAAAGGAATAGGTGATGCTTCAGGCCGAGACTGTTCTTCGACCCGAAACGTCACCTATTCCGTTTCTCCAGAAATGCTGTCTGACCCGCTGAGTTACTCCAACTTTTTGTGCCAATCCTGAATGTGGATGATGGGCCATGATCAGATGGAATGGATAGAGAGGCACAAAAGGCCGAATGGCCGCTGTTGCTCCTAGTTTCCATGTTACTGTGTATGTTCCTAAAGGAAATGGTAATGTCATGTAAATGCAAATCTTACCAAACAGTACATTTCTCAAAATATAAAAATATTCAGCTGTTATGTTCCTGTTGTCCTGTGATTCACCATTAGGAACATATTACTCAATCTTCCAATATTTCTTGCAGATGCCGATTATCGTTGAACATGTTTGATCAGGAGTAGTAGGTATGTAAATGTTTAAATTCTTGCTGCTTCCAATGCTTCAGATGTCCTTCAATATGATTTTGTATCTAAGTAGCAAAGCCTGGCTGTCCAGTGACACCCATCGTCCACGTGTTTCCTTCATGTTTTATTTATTTGGGTTTAAGCAGCAGACAATTGGGGATTTAAAGCTTGTTTTACACAAGTGTTGTGCAGTGGGGGCTTGGGAGGAGGTGGCATCAGAGTCAGAACACAGCTTGCAAGGTATGCCCACCACTAGAGAGCACAGCTATAAGGTGTGAGGGGAAAGTGTAATGGAGATGTGCTGGGGACGTTTTTTTACACAAAGAGTGGTGAGGGGCTGGAACACATTGCCAGGGGTGGTGGAGGCAGACGTGAAAGTGGGCGTTTACGAGGCTTTTAGATAGGCACATGGAAGTGCGTGGAATATGGTACATGGATCATCTACAGGCAGATTAGATTAGTTTAACTAAGCATCATGTTCAGCACAAACATTGTGGATCAAAGGGCCCATTCCTGCGCTGTGTTCTATGTTCTATCTTCTATATGGGGGGCTAAGGCTTGGCCTCTAAACTCCCCAGGTTCCCTGATGTCACTAGTAAGGGGCTAGATAGGTGGATGGGGTACAATTTTAAAGAAGCAATGGTCCTTCCTCCACTGAACTTGCTTTATGCCAGGTGGCTTTGGGGTCAGGTCAGCTAGCACTGATGGTGCCGTGTACAAGCAACAGGACAGACACACCATCCCAGCTCTGTCTTAGGGCCTGGTGTTGTCAGGAACCAACGTGGTCAGTTAATAGAAACATAGAAAATAGGTGCAGGAGTAGGCCATTCGGCCCTTCGAGCCTGCACCACCATTCAATATGATCATGGCTGATCATCCAACTCAGCATCACACAGATATTATAGCACAGTTTGGAGATGGAGGGGTGTTGAGTCCATATTCACAGGATTGTGAAGACCGCCAGCAGGATTATTGGTGCTCCACTCCCTTTCCTGCTGGACATATACAGGAAGAGATGTATCAGCAGACCCATCTCCATCATCAAAGACCCCTACCACCCATCGCATCACATATTCTCCATCTTGCCATCTGGGAAGAGGTACAGGAGCATTAGCTGCAAAACCAACAGGATGCTCCTCAGCTTCTTCCCGCAGGCTATAAGACTGATAAACTGATTTGCCCCCTGCCAAAGTATCGCGCATCAACCACCAACCTGGACACACTGCAGCAGAGCCACTGTCGTGCCGCTGCCGATCGGAACGCCTGTTGATGTTTAGTAGAGAGTAGAGTGTTTAATTTGTTCATGATATATGTATTTTTATTTCTATTTATTTTTTACTGCACACTGAATGGACACTGGTTGAGCAATGTTTTTTTGTTTCCTCTGGGTATGTGAATACTCAGGAAAATGACAATAAAGATATACTATACTATATTGCCTCTCTGCAAGAGCAATCTGGACAGACCCACTCCACTACATGAGTAGCCCAGTGGCACATCTAGTCGAGCAGTTGCCTCACAACGCCTGCGACCCTGTCCACTCCCGACCTTGAGAGACGTCTGGGTGGAGCTTGCATGTTCCACCAGTGACCATGCGGGCCTCCTTCATGTGCTTTGACGTTTCAAAGACGTGCAGGTTCCTAGATTAATTGGTCACTCTGTGCGTAGGTGAGGGACAGGGCACTTAGTGGGAGTTATAGCGCTTGTGAGAAAGAATAGGTTACATGGAAAGAAGCGGAGTTTGATACTGGCCTCCGATGTTGTTTGAGTGGAGTTTGTTCATTCTCTCTGTGACCCTAGTGTGCATGGGTAGCAGTGAATCAGAGAGAAGTTGATGAGAGTATGTCATGTATTATTCTCTTGTGTTATTTCCACGATAGAGTGAGAAACATTATTTTGCATGTAATCCAGGCGGATCATACCATCCCTAAAAAGGGAAAATAAGTAGAGTGCAGAATGTAGTGTTATTTCTACAGAGAAAGTGCAGATAGAAACAAGTGCAAGGACCAGAATGAGGTAGATTGGGAGATCAATCATTCATTATTAGTTAATGGGAGGTCCATTCATGAGTGATAACAGCAGGGAAGAAGACGATGTTCTTGAATTTAATGGTATATGCTCTCAAGCTTTTGTATATTTTGCCCAATGAGAGAGGGGAAAAGAGGGTATGGCCAGGGTGTGAACATTCTTGAATTATGTAGGCTACTCTCCTGAGGCAGCAGGAAGTGTTGATGGAATCGATTGGAAGGAGGCTGGTGTGTGTGTGTGTGATGAACTGGACTACATCCACAGCTTTCTGCAAGTTCCTGCAGTTTTGCCATCAACCCCTCCTCACCTGTATCCACCTATCACTGGCAGCTCTTGCCCCACCCTTCCCCTCACCTCTTTTATACTGGCCACTTCCCCTCCACTTCTTCAGTTCAGATGAAGGGTCCTGACCCGAAACATTGACTGTCCATTTCCCTAGTTCAAGAAAACGTTAAACACATGATTTGGCAAGACAATCAAGACTTTATTGTGGCGGCTCCCAAGGGTCGTGCCACCATAGTGTCGAACCCCTCGGCACAGGAGTGGTTCAGTCCGGAGGTGGCCCTTAGCCGGAGGCTTTAAAGGCAGGGGTTTGGGTGCCATCTTCCTCTCGTTTGGTCTTCCCTACAACCGGGAGGAACTGAATAAAAAGTGTCTTTCAAAACACGACTTCGTGCTTAATTCCGAGACCCACGCACTACATTATTGTCAAATACAGTGATCACTGGGAGCAATCTAGGAGATTACTCAACGAACAAAGACTCATCTACTTATATACATAATAGTAAGATTAAACGAGAACTTACCAGTTTGAAGTTTGATCTGTATTTTATGAGGAGGAACGTTGAGGGAATACGTGAAGAACCCGCTTCCAACGCATGCGTGTCATTCTTCAAAGCAGCGGTGTGAGGTCACAGAAACTATAATGACCTAACATAGTAAGATTATCAAAGAGATACCAGTTTTGATATGATCATAGGAGGGTGGGAGCGGAGGGCACGTATTCCCTCAACGTTCCTCCTCATAAAATACAGATCAAACTTCAAACTGGTAAGTTCTCGTTTAATCTTACTATTTTACTTCGGAGTCACGTGAGTGACTACGTGAAGATTTCAAAGCTCTGTGACCTCATGCCGTGGAACGAGTCCATGCTTCACAACTGCCTTGGGTATTGGGAGAAGGTATCATTAGTAATTTTTTAAACACACTTATACAAAGACTTGTGTGGTATAACGAAAAATAAATTTATTAAATTGAAATCATAGCCCTGTAACCTTTCGGGCAAGTTATATTATTGAGCGTAAAACGCTTTCAGAAAAACGATGATGGCTCCAAAAACTGGTTTGTTATAAAACCTTTGGAAAGTCCTCCACATTTTTTGCTGCGGATGTTGCTGCAGCCCTGGTGGAATGAGATTTGAAAACATTAGTGTCTATTCCTGCCATCTTTAGGACACATTTGAGCCACCTTGAGATAGTTTGTTTTATTAAATCATGTATGACAAACACCAGTTTCTCGGGTGAGATGATCAAGCAGTCCAGGCTCAGTTTGTTTAATGACTGGACTCGTTGTGCGGTAACTAACGCCATGAGCATAACCATCTTCATGGTCAGTTTCCGAAGTGATAATGCTGTTATGGGCGACCAGCTCCTCAGCATGTTCAAAACGACACCCACATCCCAGATTCTGGAGTACCTGGTTTTAGGGGGTTTTGCATTGAATATGCCCCTCATAAGTTTTGTTACCAGGGGGTGCGTTCCCACCGTGTGCCGCTCCGTTCCTTGCGATAGGTAATTGGAGAGTGCACTTCTGGCACTATTGATGGCACTGTAGCCCTTGATGTGTCCGAGGTACTGCTTCCGTGTTGACAGTCTTTGTGCGGATGTGATTAGATTCATAGTCCTGTCTGACAGCTCCATGCCGTGTAGTGGGTCTTTCAGATTCTACAAATCAACAAATCCATTGTCTTATGGTATGGGTGACTGCCCCCAATCACTGGATGAATTAATACATTTGGGCTATGTCCAATAAGGGCACATGGTTCTAACACCATCCCCTGTATGACCGAATACCACGGTTGAGTAGGCCAATCGGGTACTATGAGAATCCCAGATGCCGAATCTTGTTGAATGTTCCTTAGTACCCGATTGATGAGGCAGAACGGGGGAAATGCATAAAAAAGCCATTTCCCCCAATGCAGTGAGAAAGCATCTGTAGCTTCTGCCCCAGGGTCTGGTTCCCAGGACACATACGTTGGTAATTGGTGATTCAACCTGGATGCAAAAAGATCAATATCTGGTCTACCATATTTTGCTGTAATTTCAGCAAATACATTTTTATTTAGCATCCATTCCGTGTTTTCGTTAAATTTGCGTGATCTGGTGTCTGCCACTGAATTTAGCTTACCTGGTAGGTATGTTGCCGATATCCAAATGTTTCTTTGGATACACCATTGCCAAATTAAATTTGCCAATTGATCACAAGATGTTGATATATTTCCACCCAAGGGAGTTATATATGCCACCGCGGTGGTATTATCAATTTGTAATCGTACATGCTGGTGGTTAATTGCTGAGCAATATGACTTTAGGCCATAAAATGCCCCTAACATCTCTAGGCAGTTAATACCACGTGTGTTAAGTAATACTGCCTCCTCTGTCTTCCACCTCCCTCCACAACTAGAAACACAATTAGTGGCTCCCCAACCAATGGCGCTGGCATCTGTTTGTAATACCATAGACGGGTTGTCAATAATGATTGGGTTGGAGCAATACCTAATGTTATGTTCCCACCACTGTAGTTCAAGTATAGCTTCCGTAGGCAGCTCCATAGGTCTATCAAAATGACCCTTGTTAAATTTGAGTGCTCTAATTTTTGTTCTTTCCAAATTTTGATAATGTAATGGCCCAAATTGTGTGGCCGGGAATGTAGCCACAATCTTCCCAATCATCCGGGCTACCCGTCTAATGGAGGGTCTGTTGGTGTTAAGAAGCTCGCTGCAATCCTCCTGTAGGGCTACAGCTTTATCTATTGGTAAAGTTACTAACATATTGACCGTGTTAATGGTGAAACCTAAATAATCCATATTAGTTGCTGGTATCAATTTACACTTGACTGGATGGATGATAAACCCTAGTTGTTCAAACAATTGTTTTGTGGCAAGTACTGTTTGATGTGCCAATTCGTAAGTTTTGCCAACAATAAAAATGTCGTCTAAATATGCCATCACCCTATGGCTTTGTTTACGTAACAATGCCAAAGCTGGTTTCAGAATTTTTGTAAATAATCTGGGGGCTGATGTTAGCCCATTTGGTAAGGCTCTATATTGCCAAAGTTCCCCCATCCAGTTAAATTTCAAATACCGTCTGTGTTCCCTTCTGATGGGTACTGTATAGTATGCATCTTTTAAGTCAATGCTTGCCATATGGAACCCAGCTGACACAAATTCTTTAGCAGTGATAAAGGTATCCATCTTAAAATGAACATATTGAATGAATGTGTTTAGGGTTGAAAGGTCAATGATAATCCGGCAACCCCCATCTTTTTTATTTTTAATAAATATGTTTGATACAAATTCTAATTGTTCATGAATAGTATGTTCAATTACACCTTTTGTATACAATCGTTGTAGCTCCGTGTGGGCTTTAGATTGTTCGGTTTTTGTAAGGACGAAATGCCTTTCTGGTGTATGTTGTACTGGGTGGTTATTGGGATGAGTAAATTCTATCAGATAACCCTGAATACTGCTTAGAACATACGAGTCTGTAGTGATTTTACACCATTCGTCACTGTAGTATTGCAACCTCCCTCCCACCGTCGTGGGTCCCTTTTTTACAAAAGAACCACACCCACCTACCTCCATGGTTACTGGTGGTTGTATTATTTTCTTTGTTTTTTAAAAAAAGGGGGTTTTGTTCGTGGTTGTACTGGAGGTTGAGGCTTCCGCATCTTCCAGGGTGGCCGTCCCTGGCCATACCCTAAAAGAAGGCTGCTGCGGGTTATATTGGGTTCTGGCACTGCCACTGATATAAGCCACACTTTTCGGTCTTCCATGTGGCTGGTACCGTGATCCAAAATAAGCCTTTGCGCTGGTTTTGATGAGCCCCAGTGTCTTGGCTTCCCCAAACAAAAGGGTTGGGGTTTTAACGGCTCTTTGTTTGCAAATTGTTGCATATTTAGGATCCAGTGCTGGCTGAATAGCAGCCCTCCGCATGCTATTCAGCTCATATTGTACATTACAGAACAGGGCTAGTGCGTCTTGGTGGCCTTTAGTTTGCTCTGTTTTGTCCAGGGTGCAGATGTAAGCTGTGATCCCTGCCGTAAGCCCCTTTAAGGCTTTCTGGATTTTGAGATCATGGTTCCTGATGTCCCTCCCCATATGCTTCCAAATGCATTGGTTGACACTGGGGATTTGTAATGCATCACAGTTACCAGGTGGCAGATGTCTGGCCAGTGTCTCTGTGAATATTTGTTGTTGGAGTTGATGGCCAGACATGTAATTAATACTGGCTGCCATCCTGGAATCCAAGTCTGCCCCTGTTTGACTTGGTTTGAAGTAATCAGCCACCATGTCCAGCAGTGTATGTTTTTCTGCAGATTCAGGATCATGGGAAGCTGTGTGATCAGGGTCTGGCCCATCAGGGTCCTGCCCACTCTCCTCCAAAGAGGTCGAGATTTCAGGGGGTCCCTCACGGGGTACCCATATGGGGCTTGCCTGCCCACTGTGGCTAGTCTCCACATTCATGGGACTGCCACTGTGAAGGAGCTCCTCCAGCAGTTCCTTTAGACGGTCTCTATGTTGAGCTGCATTTGCTATTTTTGGCTGCTCCCATTCCTGCAGCCTTTCAGCAGTGTGCTGCTCTTCTCTGTAGCCCCGCTGTTCCCGTCCCCGGTACTCACGGGTGCTGGTTTGCGGGCTTTCCTCGTCCCGCCGCTGGCCACACCGGTCCTGACTGTCGGTCCACGTCTGTTCCCGGTCAGCTGTTTCTCCTGGCTGCTCCGTTTGCAGCCACACATAGCGGGTTTGTTCCTTCTCCCGCACCCGTTCCGATATTGATACGGGCTGGTCGCCCGCTGCTGCTCCAAGTCGGGCTCTGCTAGATGGTGCGTTTTCGTTTGAACTTTGCCTCCCGGCCAGGAAGTAAGTTTCGTCGGTGCCAGAATGATTTCTGGCACAGCTGATTCCTCTACCGAGGCATCTAGAGCCGACGGCTGCTGTCTCTGCCGTTCATCCACGTTTACAACGCGTTTCTCGGGCCGCTTTTTAGCAGACCGCTGTCTTTTTACTCTGTCCATTTTGCTGTGAATAAAAATGCAGAGTCCTTACCTGCCTTTTGCTGGCCCTTTTGTCTTCTCCCGTTACTGGGGGACGTCCTCCCCCCTTCTGTTGACTCGTGCAATGCGTGTAGCGATATGACACGCATGCGTTGGAAGCGGGTTCTTCACGTAGTCACTCACGTGACTCCGAAGTAAAATCTTCCTTTGTTGTGTTGTTTACTGTAGCAGACACTAACCATTTTTCCTTCCTCTCGAATGGTCTTATACACCCCCATAGATGTCGCCTGAAATGCTCGCACATTATGTTCCATTTCCTCACTCCATCTCCACCATTGTAATCATCTTCTTAACCATCACCCTGGCTCCCGCTGTTCTTCCCTTGATTTCTTACATCTGGATTTATCTATAATCCATCCCTGCTCTTTTTTCCAGCCATTTCTTCATTATTGCCACTGCAGTGTCATTTGCCACTGGCTCATTGCACTGACAGCTCCGACGACCTTGTCCAACGTGCAAATGTAAACCCATCCTAGCATTCTGTGAGATAGTTGTTCTAGTCTTATTGACCTCGCCCAATCCTCTTCAGTGCCACTTTCCCATGCCAACCCTTTGCCAACTTAATTTTCACCCACAGGAATAACAAAGCTCCCTGCTGAAGTAACATAGAACTTAAAACTGTACAGTGTAGGAAGGAACTGCAGATGCTGGTTTAAACTGAAAATAAACACAAAAAAGCTGGAGTTACTCAGTGAGTCAGACAGCAACTCTGGAGACAAGGAATAGGTGACGTTTCGGGTCCAGACCCTTCTTCAGTCTGAAGAACGGTCTCGTCCCGAAACCTCACCTATTCCTTTTCTCCCAATAAAACTGTGCAGCAGAGGAACAAACCCTTCGACTCACAATGTCTGTGGCGCACATGATGACAAGCTAAACTACTCTCCTTTGGCTGCACGTGATCCGTATCCCACCATTCCCTCCATGTACATATGCCTTTCTAAAAGCCCGTTATCTGCTACAATCATATTTGCTTCCATCTCTACCCCTGGTAGTGGGTTCCAGGCACCTATCAAACTCTTGTGTAATAAAGCTTGCCCCACATACCTGCCTTAAACTTTCTCCCACTGACCCTAAAGCTATGGCCTCTTGCTTTGATATTGCCGCTCTGGGGAAAAGGTCTTCTGACAGTCTACCCAATCACTACCTCTCACTACTTCTAACAGGTCTCCCCTCAACCTCCGATGCTCCAAAGAAAATAATCCATGTTTGTCCAATCTCTCTTTATATTTAGTACCCTCTAATCCATGCAACATTCTAGTACACCTCTTCTGCACCCTTTCCAAAGCCTCCACATCCTTCCTGTAATGGGGCAACCAGAAATGTACAATATACTCCAAATGCTGCCTAACTAAACCAATCAATCAGTTTTATTCGTCACTTGCACTTTATGTGTATGAATTTGCCAGCAGCGGTACAATGGAAAAGAATACACAAAAACCACAATAAAAATTTAACACAAACATCCACCACTGTGGTGGAAGGCACAAAATTTGGCCAGTCCTCCTCTATTTTCCCCCGTGGTCCGGACCTCAACCCTCCGCACCCGTTGCTGTGGATGTCCAGATGAGTAGACAAGGTAAAAGTCCAGCATCTGCAGTTCCTTCCTACACAAAGTTTTATAAAGTTGCAACATGACTTGATGGCCCAATTCTGCTCCTATCCATTATGACCTTTTGACTCACTAACCTCCTGCATTTTATGTTGTGGTGAACATTTCCAGTAAAATCTGCTGAATCGCAATGGCACCATATATGTTCTCATGATAACATCCACGTTAGAGGCTGTTGATGTGTTTTCTGTTTTCCTTTCAGAAACCTCCAGGAATACTCTTGAGACTCTTCCAAAAGCGAACACGAACTGAATGCAGTCTCTTTATGATGTGTTAGCAGTAACTAGTTTTCTTATCAACATAAGAAGTAAACAAAGTAGCCAGTGCTGAGTTGTCAGCAGACTGATTTCCCAACGGATCATATTATTTCTTGGGTGTTTTCTGTATTTAGGATCACGGGGAATTGAACCAATAACCTTTTGTTCAATTTAAATTAACGTAAGCTTTGCAAACATACTAAAAATTACATTCAATGCCTTAAACTTCAGAAATAATGCATCTTAATGACTTTCGGTAATATATATATATCAATCTATGTTTTCTCTTGTAACTGAATATTTAAAATAAACAATGAAAATAGCCATTTGTATAATTTATTTAATGAGCTAGGCCGATTGGATTCTGCAAGTTAAAATCCAAACCAATGCACGATAATACAAAGCCCGAAAGAGGGACCCGACCCGAAACATTGCCTGTCCATTCCCTCTCCAGATGCTGCAGGAAGGAACTGCAGAAGCTTGTTTGAACTGAAGATCAACCTGAAATGCCACCCGTTCCTTCTCTCCAGGGATGCTGCTGTCCCGCTGAGTTACTCCAGCTTTTTGTGTCCCTCTCCAGATGCTGCCAGACCCGCTGAGTACCTCCAGCACTTGTGTAGGAAGGAACTGTAGATGCTGGTTTACACCGAAGTTAGACACGAAAAGCTGAAGTAACCCAGCGGGATGGGCAGCATCTCTGGAGAGAAGGAATGGGTGACATCTCGGATCAAGACCCTTTTTCAGACTGAGACTTTGATGAAGTCATTGACAAGATGAACTCTGAAGAACAGTCTCACTGAGGAAGGGTCTCAACCCGAAATGTCACCCATTCCTTCTATCCAGAGATGCTGCCTGTCCCGCTGAGTTACTCCACAATTTGGGTCCGCCTCCAGCACTTTTTGTTTTGCTCAAGATTCCAGCATCTGCAGTTCCTCGTGTTTGCAGAATAATCTTGTTTTGGTTTCTGCCGAGCTGCACGCGGCACACAATGTGGTTAAGGTGCAGGCTGCTGAACAAGACACTCTGTCTGATGCCAATGTGTCGAGCATGTATGGCTCTGTTTACCTGGCTGCACATTTATGCTTTGTATCGTTATTTGAGCATTAAGTTAATTTGGTACTGAGACAGAGATTTAATCTTCTATATATCAAGATACCAAGCACAGGCTTGGTGATCATTTTGCTGAACACCTCCGCTCAGTCTGCCTAAACCTATATGATCTCCTGGTTGCCAAACACTTTAACTCCCCCTCCCATTACCATACTGACCTTTCTGTCCTGGGCCTCCTCCATTGTCAGAGTAAGGCCCAATGCAAATTGGAGGAACAGCACCTCATATTTTGCTTGGACAGCTTACAACCCAGCAGTATGAACCTTCAACTCAACTTCAACTTGCTTTCCTACTCTCGATCCCACTGATTAAATGTTATCTTTGTATGCTTTGTTATCACCTTCCCCTAATTGCTGGAAAGACTTTTGATGGAGATTGCTTGAGAAAAAGGATTCTCTCCTGCCTCCTGTGGGAGCTGGGAGATTGCCACTGGCAACTATAGAAATGGAAGTTTCAGTCCACTGGAGTGAAGTGGAGACATCGTGCCACCTTCCCCCTGCTGTCCGGCCGATCTTGAGGTAAACCAGTGCTTAGAGGACACGGTATTGGTCTGATCGCATGCAAATTGAACATTTTGATTTACAAGGAGCTGGAGGTCCAACACTGTGACTCTGTACTTTATGCGGGTTTACAGAGGCACGGTGGCGCAGCGGAAGAGTTGCTGCCTTACAGTATGGGTGGAACCCGTCTGAAGAAGGGTCTCGACCCGAAACGTCACCTATCCCTTCGCTCCATAGATGCTGCCTCACCTGCTGAGTTTCTCCAGCATTTTTGACTCCCTTCGATTTTTTCCAGCATCTGCAGTTCTTTCTTAAACATGGGTGCTGTCTGTACAGAGTTTGTATGTTCTTCCCGTGACTGCGTTGGTTTTCTCAGAGATCTTCGGTTTCCTCCCACACTCCAAAGACATACAGCTTTGTCGATTAATTAGCTGGGTATATGTGTAAATTGTCCCTAGTGTGTGTAGGATGTTGTTACTGTGTGGAGATCGCTGGTCGGTCCGGAATTGGTGGGCCGAAGGGCCTGTTTCTGCGCTGTATCTCTAAGCTAAACAACAAGACTCACGTCTGATTTACAATAGCTGTGCTTAAACTAACTCCCAAGCAATCACCTCCAAACCATCAAGGCAACTGGTTTCACCATGGTAGGTGAAACTTCACATGAGGTGATGCATTTTAATAGAAGTCTGTGGAGAGGCCATGTTAACAGGAGCAGTTATAATTGCAGCTAAAGTTGATTTAAAGATTCTGGACTTCATAAGCAGTGATTGTAATCGAAAAACCAAACCTCTGCCAAAGTGATTGCGATCTCTGCTTGGACCTCATCTGAAGTATTGCGTTCAGTTCTGGCTACCGTGTTTGAGAAGGGTCAGTCATGTGGAGAGGCTGAATTGTCCTCAGAGCAGGAGAGCTGAAGAGATTTAATCAAAGGCTTTCAACATTATCCAAAGGTTTTAGATGAAGCAACCAGGAAAGACTGTGTCAGGTTATGGAGGTTATGGGAGGAAGACTAACATGAGGACTGGTTTAAAATCAGGAAGGAGGTGAGGAGGATTTTATTTAATAAACTACGGATTATTGTGACCTTGTCTGCATTTTCTAGGAGCGTTAAAGGTGACTAAAAAGGGAGCAAAACACAAACTGCTGGAGGAACTCAGCAGGTCAGGCAGCATCTGTGGAGGGGAATGAACTGGCATTGTGTAGAAAGTAACTGCAGATACTGCTATATACCAAAGATAGAAAGTGCTGGAGTAACTCAGCAGGTCAGGCAGCATCTATGGAGAAAAAGGATGGATGACGTTTCGGGTCAGGACCCTTCTTCATTGTTTTAGGTAGCGATTCTTCTGTCCATTTCCCTCCACAGACACTGCCTGACCCATTGAATGACTCCAGCAGTTTGTAATGTGCTCAAGTTTACAGCATCTGCTTCCTGTGATTCAAAAAATAATTGGATATATATTCGTCTTTATCACAGAACTGATAAAGCCAGAAAAGCAGGAGTCAGGGATTTCAAGTTCGATGGAAATTATGGCACATCAATCCAGTTCTGGCTCCTAGTAAAACAAACCCTTTGGTCGAAATGCCCCACTCTTTCACTATGACTGTACAAATCATTTCTTCTTCAGTATCCAATTGATTTTCCAATGTTCTATAGATTCAGGATCAGTTCCTGTGGATTGGTGGGTAGCTAATGTTATCCCATTTTTTAAGAAAGGCAGGAGAGAGAAAACGGGGAATTATAGACCAGTTAGCCTGACATCGGTGGTGGGGAAGATGCTGGAGTCGATCATAAAATATAAAATAGCAGCACATTTGGATAGCAGTAATAGGATCGGTCCGAGTCAGCATGGATTTATGAAGGGGAAATCATGCTTGACTAATCTTTTGGAATTTTTTGAGGATGTAACTCGTAAAATGGACAAGGGAGAGCCAGTGGATGTAGTGTACCTGGACTTTCAGAAAGCATTTGATAAGGTCCCACATAGGAGATTAGTGGGCAAAATTAGGGCACATGGTATTGGGGTAGAGTGCTGAGATGGATAGAAAATTGGTTGGCAGACAGGAAGCAAAGAATAGGGATTAACGGGTACCTTTAAGAATGGCAGTCAGTGACTCGTGGGAGGCTCAGCAATGCTCGGTGCTGGGACCGCAGCTATTTACAATATACATCAATGATTTAGATGAAGGAATTAAAAGTAACATTAGAAAATTTGCAGATGACACAAAGCTGGATGGCAGTGTGAACTGTGAAGAGGATGCTATGAGAATGCAGGGTGACTTGGACAGGTTGGGTGAGATAATGTGAGGTTATCTACTTTGGTAGCAAAAACAGGAAGGCAGATTATTATCTAAATGGTGTCAAGTTTGGAAAAGGGGAAGCACAACGGGATCTGGGGGTCCTTGTTCATCAGTCAATGAAAGTAAGCATGCAGATACAGCAGGCAGTGAAGAAAGAGAATGGCATGTTGGCCTTCATAACCAGAGGAGTTGAGAATAGGAGCAAAGAGGTCCTTCTGCAGTAGTATAGGGCCCTAGTGAGACCACACCTTGAGTATTGTGTACAGTTTTGATCTCCTAATTAGAGGAAGGACATTATTGCTATTGAGTGCAGAGTAGGTTCACAAGATTAATTCACGGGATGGTGGGACTGTCATACGCTGAGAGAATGGAGCGGCTGGGCTTGTATACTCTGGAATTTAAAAGGTAGAGAGGATATCTTATTGAAACATAAGATTATTAAGGGTTTGGACACGCTGGAGGCAGGAAACATGCACCAATGTTGGGGGAGTCCAGTACCAGGGGCTACAGTTTAAGAATAAGGGGTAATCCATTTAGAACGGAGATGAGGAAACACTTTTTCACACAGAGAGATGTGAGTCTGTGGAATTCTCTGCCTCAGAAGGCGGTGGAGGCCGGTTCTCTGGATACTTTAAAGAGAGAGCTAGGTAGCGGAGTCAGGGGATATGGGGAGAAGGCAGAAATGGGGTACTGATTGTGGATGATCAGCCATGATCACATTGAATGGCGGTGCTGGCTCGATGGGCCAAATGGCCTACTCCTGCACCTATTGTCTATTGTCTATCTATTCTCTTGGAAAAGCCCTGACTGCTTCTTTCTCCAGCTTCCTAAAGACAGCAAGCTCAGAGATTTTTCAAACCATACAAAATAAAGTAAATAAATGTCTTCATAAACATTAAACTAAATATTAAACCTGTTTTAGATGAAAGAGAGACCTAAAATGCTGGAGTAACTCAGCGGGTCAAGCAGCATCTCTGGAGAAGAGGAATAGGTGACGTTTCGGGTAGAGACCCTTCATGAGACGTTAGATGAAAGGACTGAATGCGTAGTTGATTATTCGAGGTGGTAGTTGGGAATTGACAGATGTTTCCAGACACAGGCAATGAATCTAAATTTAAAAGGTGACTACTTTAACAGTCTGGAGAAGGGTCTCGACCTGAAACGTCACCCATTCCTTCTATCCAGAGAAGTTGCCTGACCCACTGAGTTACTCCAGAATTCTGTGTCTATCTTTAGCATACAGGGCTGCAGTTCTGATCTCCAGCTTGCGTTTAATTTCTGAGGTCGACTGCAATTACCTGATAGCCTCTTTTAATACATTTCTGGAGACACCAGGGGAACTGTAGATTCTGGAATCTTGACCAAAACACAGCGCTGGAGGAACTGAACGGGTCAGGTATTACCTGTGGGGGGAATGAGCAGTCGACATTTCAGTTCAGAACCATTCTTCAGATTGGAGAAGGATCCTGATCCGAAACATTGCCTGTTCATTCCCTCCACAGACGCTGATAGAGCCATACGGCACAGAAATAGGTCCCTCGGCCCAACTCTCCATGCCAACCAAGGTGCCCCAACAAAGCTAGTCCCATATGTCCGCATTTGGCCCATATCCCACTAAACCTTTCCTATCCATCTACCTATCCACATTTCATATTTTGATGCCGTTATAGTACCTGCTTCAACTACCTTGTCTGGCAGTGCACTTCCCAATATCCAACACCTTGAGAGAGTGATAAAGTTACCCCTCAGTTTCCTATTAAATCCTTCTCCTCTCAGCTTAACCGTACATTCTCTGGTTCTTGATTCCCTTAACCTGGTTAAAGACGATGCATTTAACCTATCAATTCCGCTCATTATTTTATAACCTCTAGAAGATCACCCCTTAGCTTGCCTTGCCTCTACCCAGAGCTCGGTCCTCTAGTCCTAGCAACATAGTCGTAAATATTCTCTATGCTCTTTCCAGCCTAACAACATCCTTCCTATAGCCTCACCAATGTCTTGTACAACCTTAACACAATGTCCCATCCTCTATACTCAGTACCATGATGTATGAAATCCAATATACTAAAACAGATTCTTTAACATCCTATCTACTCCTAGATCCCTCAGCTATACAATATTTTCAAGGAATCTGCCATTCCCAGTGTAGCTCCTGCCCTAGTTTGACTGTCCAAAATGTAACATCTCGTACTTATCTGCATCAAAGTCCATGAGCCATTCAGGCCACTCGCCCAGCTTTAGACTTTGACTTTAGAGATACAGACCCTTCGGCCCACCGAGTTCGCGCCGACCAGCGATCACCCTGTACATTAGCACTATCCCACACACACCAGGGACAATTTACAATTTTTACCAAAGCCAATTAACCTACAAACCTGTGCATCTTTGGAGTGTGGGAGGAAACCGGGGCACCTGGAGAAAACGCATGCAGGTTACGGGGAGAACGTACAAACTCCGTCCAAGCATCACCCGAAGTCATGATGGAACCTGGGTCGCTGGCGCCATAAGGCAGTATCTTTACCACTCTCCATCACCGCCCAGCTGATCAAGATCCCGCTGAAATATTCGATAGCCTCCAGCACTTTGTGTTTTGCTGTTTAATTAATGTTCGTTGGTCCTATTTGACCACTGTAATATCTTTTTTTTTAAACAAATAATACAATGTTGATTAAAGAAATTAATGTTTGAAAAATACTTAAGAAAACAAATTTATTCCATGAGGTGTATTAAATAGAAGTGTTAATACTTTCTCGACAAATGCTGTCTAACCTCTTAATAGAGTCAGAGTGATACAGTGTGGAAACAGGCCCTTCAGCCCAACTTGCACATACCGGCCAACAATGTCCCAGCTACACTAGTCCCACTTGCCTGCGCTTGGTCCATATCGCTCCAAACCTGTCCTATCCATGTACCTGTCTAACTGTTTCTTAAATAATGAGATAGTCCCAGCCTCAACTACCTCCTCTGGCAGCTCGTTCCATACACCCACCACCCTTTGTGTGATAAAGTTACCCCTCGGATTCCTATTAAAGCTTTTCCCCTTCACCTTGAACCGATGTCCTCTGGTCCTCAATTCCCCAATTCTGGGCATCTACCCAATGTTTTCCTCTCATGATTTTGTATACATCTGTAAGATCTCCCTTCATCCTGCGCTCCATGGAATAGACCTCCCTATAGCTCACACCCGCTAGTCCTGGCAACATCCTTGTAAATATTTCCGGAACCCTTTCAAGCTTGAAATATTGTAGATCTACTCGAATTCCGCTTGGAGTGCATACTGTCGTTGTGTCCTTGGGCAAGACACTTCACCCACCTTTGCCTGTGTGTGAATGTGTGTGAGTGATTGGTGGTGGTCGGAGGGGCCGTAGGCGCAGATTGGCAGCCACGCTTCCGTCAGTCTGCCCCAGGGCAGCTGTGGCTACAGAAGTAGCTTACCACCACCGAGTGTGACTGAGGAGTGAATGAATAATGCGATGTAAAGCGCCTTGAGTATTAGAAAGGCGCTATATAAATCCCATCCATTATTATTATTACCCGATACTAACACACATATGCTACACACCACTCAGATCCATAATCCAGTCCGGGTTTTACTAGTCACCATTTATTACTAACACCTCCAGACACCCAGGTTCCATCGTGACCTCGAGTGCTGCCTGTACGGAGTTAGTACGTTCTCCCCGTAACCATTTATTACAGTCACCATTTATTACTAACACCTCAAGACACTAGCGGTTAGTCGGAATATGTAATCACAAAGGTGACAACATGGAGTGTAACTTTATTATATGCTAATAAACTTGTTGGATCGTTACTTGGAGTGTGTCAACAGCTCCACAAATATCTTTCCTATAAAACGGTGCCAAGAACTGAACACAATATTCTAGATGCGGTCTCACCAACGCCTTATACAACTGCAACATGACCTCCCAACTTCTGTACTCAATACTCTGACAGATGAAGGCCAAAGTGCCAAAAGCCTTTTTGACCACCTTATCTACCTGCGACTCAAACTTTGAGGAACCATGCACCTGTACATCTAGATCCCTCTGTTCTACAACACTACCAAGGGGCCTACCATTAACTCTGTAGGTCCTGCCCTTGTTTCACGTCCCAAAATGCAACACTTCACACTTCTCTGTATTAAATTCCTTCAACTATTCCTCCTCCCACCTGGCCAATCGATCCAGATCCTACAGCAATCGTTCACAACCATCTTCTCTATCTGCAAAACCACTCACTTTTGTATCACCAGCAAACTAGTTAATCTTGCCCTGTATGTTCTCATCCAAATCATTGATATAGATGACAAACAGTAACGGGCCCAGCACCGAACCTTGAGGCACACCACTAGTCACAGGCATCCTGTCTGAGAAGCAACCTTCCACCATTACCCTCTGCTTCCTTCCATGGAGCCAATGTGCTATCCATTCAGCTATCTCTCCTTGGATCCCATGTGATTTACCATTCCAGAGCAGCCTATCATGCGGAACATTGTCGAACAATAGACAATAGGTGCAGGAGTAGGCCATTCGACCCATTCGAGCCAGCACCGCCATTCAATGTGATCATGGCTGATCATCCACAATCAGTACCCCGTTCCTACCTTCTCCCCATATCCCCTGACTCCGCTATCTTTAAGTGCCCTATCAAGCTCTCTCTTGAAAGTATCCGGACTACCGCCCTCTGAGGCAGAGAATTCAACAGACGCACAACTCAGTGTGAAAAAGTGTTTCCCCATCTCTGTTCTAAATGGCTTACCCCTTATTCTTAAACTGTGGCCCCTGGTGCTGGACTCCCCCAACATGGGGAACATGTGTCCTGCCTCTAGCGTGTCCAAACCCTTAATAATCTTATATGTTTCAATAAGATACCCTCTCATCCTTCTAAATTCAAGAGTATACAAGCCCAGCCGCTCCGTTCTCTCAGCATATGACAGTCCCACCATTCCGGGAATTAACCTTGTGGCACAATGTACGCTGCAAGAATGTCCTTCCTCAAATTAGGGGACCAAAGCTGCACAAAATACTCCTTAAGCCTTACTGAAGTCCATGTACAGAACATCTACAGCTCTAACCTCATCAACCTTTTTGGTCACGTCTTCAAAATAACTAATCCGATTTGTGGGACACGACCTCCCATGTACAAAACCTTGCGGACTATCCCTAATCAGCCCTTTCCCATCCAAATGCCTGTATATCCTATCCCTCAGAATAATCTCCAGTATTTTACCAACTACAGATGTAAGCCCACCAGCCTATAGTTCCCAGCATTTTCCCTGCAGCCCTTCTTGAAAAGGGGTACAACATTTGCCACCCTCCAGTCTTCCGACACCACTCCTGTATTTAGTTCCAAAAGTAAAAAACACATTGCAGGAAGTACTCAGCACATCAGGCAGCAATGTTTTGTGTTGAGACCCTTCTTTAGGGGTGGCATGGTGGCGTAGTGGTAGAGCTGCTGCCTTACAGCGTCAGAGGTGACAACATGCAGTGTAACTTTATTATATAATAACTATTATAATAAATTATATTTATCATATAAACTTGTTGAATCGTTACTTGGAGTATGTGTCAAAAGTTCTACATGGTGTCAGAATTTTGGCTCCCATTCTTCTCCTAGTTTATCGGTTTTCTATTTCCTTTTTATCCCAGTTTTTATTTTCTCCTTCCCACTTTATTATGGTTCAATTGTTTAAGAAGACCGACCCCCTAGTTTTCAATGCCGACCTCAGTGTGCGTTGGCGGATTTTTGAAAGGGATTTCAACGTCTACATTCTGGCTGCCCAATAGCGGAGCGCCTCCCGAGCAGATAGCTGCTGTACTTCTCAATGTCACAGGATCGGAAGCTATTCAATGAGGTGAGCGGTTCCACTATGCCCTGGCTGTGATGAGTGATAACAATGAGGTGATCACCCCTCAGGAGTCTATAAACGACCCAGTCTGTTTAATGAACAAACTCAGACACCTGTATGAACTTCTGACTAACATGGTTATGGAACGCAACAAATTCTATCAAAGAAACCAGCTCCCTGGTGAGTCTGTCAAGGCTTACATAATTACCATAAAGCACATCGCAAGCCGGTGTTGTTTTGGACACCTGTGCGACGATCTTGCCCAAGATAGATTAGTGAGTGCCAACCTAAATGATAAAGTGAAAAGTGAACCATTACGGGATGCTGATCTAACTCTCATCGGGGCAGAGAATGTCTGCCACATTGTCGAAGTTACCGACCCTCATACCCGCCTCGCAGGGCCGGATCCGCACTCATCGTACCAAGTGAGTGTTGCCAACCCGTTCTACCGTGCCCAACGCCTGCCACCAGAAGAGAGACAGCCCAACGGGGTTCTTGTTCAATGTAATAACTGTGGCGGTTCACACTCCGCTATCCGCGAGCAATGCCCAGCCTCCGGGGCAAGTTTGCCACTACTGTAAACGAAGAAACCACTTTATTTGGTGCTGTCGTGCCCGCAGAAATCGTACAAAACCCAGACAGCAGGTAAATCTGCTGCAACAAGATGGTTCCCAGGGCTGGACCAACCCAGCTCAAGCTGTGCCGTTTCCTTGTGGGAATTTGTCAGAACCTGACATTTCCAGCCTAAACATACATTCTCTATCCAAGATTTCATGTAAACTACGTGATCCTGAAGTCACATTTCGAATCAATAACACTACTGCTGTGGCAAAGATCAACACTGGGGCTTGCTGTAATGTTATGTCTCTGGCTGAGTTCTCCAGGGTCAAGAATGCAGAAACTGTTGTAAACACAAAAGCCTCGTCAATTCCCTTCGGAGGGGGAGAGGTTCACCCAGTGGGCAGGGTTGACCTGCAGTGCCACCTAGCGACACATGTGCATGAGTGGAACTTTTTCATAGTCCCAGGAAAGGTAACAACCCTACTCGGTATTAATGCCTGTCAGGATCTGGGATTGGTAAGCTTTGAGAAGTACACCAACTTTCCCCTGCCTAAGATACTACCGAACAGATTCTCACTCAGTACAAGGAACTCTTTGATAACAAACTTCGCAAACTACACCCCCCCCCAAGTACTTTATTGTAACTGACCCTGAAATAATGCCCGTTGTCCGAGCCCCTCATAGAATTACGCATGCCATGTGGGACCGAGTACAAAAAGAATGGAATCCCTAGGCGTCATCGCTGCAGTTAACGACCCATCAGACTGGGTGTCAACCATTGTAGTGGCCACCAAGAAAAACAAAGAAGAAATACGAATCTGTATCAACCCCAGAGATCTGAATACTGAGATCAAGCGCCCGCATTATCCAATGCACACTGTAGCGGCAGGTTTTTATATCGTTCAAGAGATTACTTCCTCTAGCCGCTAAGTGGACTACATGGTTAAGGGGAATGTCGTTATATGCATGCAAGCTCGCCGTCGGGGACCTTCAGAGCTTCGTCACAGATAAATCTTCATAACACAGTCTTTTGATCAATAAATTCTTTATTGTTGATGAAAAACAATAAGGTACACACAAACTTCCTCCGACTCGTACACAAAAATCTTCATCGAACTCCAGCTTATTACATTAAACATTAGAAAACTCCTCGTGCCTCCGTTACACTTCGCATGGTCAAAAGGCTGGCCCAAAACTAAACTAAAAATGAAGCTTCTGCGCAAGAAACTTAGCTCCAAACACGCCCTGAAATACGTCATAAATCCCACCCACAATATAACGGGCAGTCTAAAATTTAAAGACACATGCCATAATCAATGACACAGAAAACAAGCCAAATGGCCACTTCATACCGGCCCCTAATTGCTCCGAGTATATAACGAGGCAATTATTAATAAACATCAAAAAGGTAGCCATGAAGGCTTAACATATCAAAAACAAAATGTAAGGGAACTGAACCCCGTAGCTCTTCGTCGGGGAATTGACCGGCACTATATATCTGCAATCAGAATTCTTCATCGACTCTTCCATCTTCACTTTTGCCTTCTTGAAGCAAGCATAACTAGGTTATTAATTTTATTAAAACACTGGTTAAAGTTTAAATTCGTACCGTGTGCACCAAACCCTTAAAATCAGGCATGATACCCAATATATAGTCCAAAACATAACAGTCCAAAGCTTTGATAGCATGAAACGTCTTCCTCCATGTCCGATCAACTCATGGATGTGTTGTAACAATAATGTTGAAGTGTGAAAATCCTTCACAAGAATTACAGGATTTTTAGCAATAAAGCTCACCGTTAGGTTTGATTTAATTTACGGATCATTAGCAGAGATTTCAAATCCCAGCTCAAGCTTTGGCCAATCTCTGTCAGGCTTACAGAGAGACTCTAGTTCATTGATCCATTTCTTATCGCTTAAGAAGCGGTTCGCCATCAGTTCTCTGGAAACTTCATCCGCAGGATTTTCTTCTGTGTTAACATATTTCAGCTGTACAACATTAGTAACTCCCAATGCTCATTCCATTGGCAGATTGTCTCTGTCCAAATCCAACTCTCTGGTTTCTTTGGCTCTATCATCTAGTGGAATGCTTTCACAATTGTCACTGATCCACTTGGAAAGTGTGAATCCTCCCCTATTGCAAAGAGGTCAGATGTTCGACTGGTTGAATCGCTTTCTGCTCAGTAGACATAGATTTTACTTCGGAGTCACGTGAGTGACTACGTGAAGAAGGCTGTCAAGGCGCATGCGCGTCATTACGTCTGACGTTTGCGCAACGACTGGCTGGTGGGCGCGTCGCTCCTTCCAGCGGTAAGATTAAAACGCTGGAAGGAGCGACGCGCCCACCAATCAGTCATTGCGCAAACGTCAGACGTAATGGCGTGCATGCGTCTTGACGGCCTTCTTCACGTAGTCACTGAAGATTCCACCAGTAGAACATCTGACTTCTCTTTGCAATAAGGGGGGATTCACACTTTCCAAGTGGATCAGCGACAATTGTGAAAGCATTCCACTAGATGATAGAGCCAAAGAAACCAGAGAGAGTTGATCAAGATGTAGAATGGTTCATTGTTAGCTGAGGGGAAGACAACTACAAGGTATACAATCAGTAAAATTAATCAGGTGGATTGTGAAACTCGTCGGAGAACTAGGGTGGGGGCGGGACTGAGAGAGAGGGAAAGTAAGGGTTACTTGAATTTAGATAAATCAATATTCATACCGCTAGGTTGTAAGCTGCCCAAGTGAAATATGAGGTGCAGTTCCTCCAATTTGCATTGGGCCTCACTCTGAGAGTGGAGGAGGCTCAGGACAGAAAGGTCATTGTGGGAATGGGAGGGGGAGTTAAAGTGTTCAGCAACCGGGATTATCAAATTACCATTTTTCAGTGCAATTGATGAAATCCTTGCCTCTACTTGGTTTGTTAAAACGCTAATCAAGAGAAACATCTCACACACATTACCTACAGTAGATTCATCCTCCACCTGATGTCTGCAAATGTGACTTGTCCAGTTCCTATGTAAATTTAAACATGACCATTTCCCCAAAGTTCCTGTATAAGATGTGCAAAACACATTAGGAAAGCAAGTGCTCGAGGTGATCAGTAGGGTTCCATAGCTTAGCTAGGATGAGTTGCAGGAAAGGAGGTGTTCCTGAACCTGGTGGTGTGGGTCTTCAGGTATTTGTACCACATGCCCGACTATAACAGCAACAAGACATGGCCCAGATGGTAGGGATCCTTGATGATAGTTACTAAAAGCTGGAGTAACTCAGCTGGTCAGGCAGTATCGCTGGAGAAAAGGAATAGGTGCCTTTTCGGGTCGAGACCCTCCATCAGAGTGATAGTCAGGAGAAAAGGAAATGTGAACTAAAGACGGTGATATAAAGAGATTGCCATGCCTCCAGACAATTGAGACTCCACATTCCTCCCCTGATCTAATCATGAGTTTCACCTGCATTTACTCTGCTCCCCTCATCAGTCAAGGGTTATATACCTGCTATCTATGTTCATGCCCTGCTGATGAATCAGTTCTGCAGTCTGTCGTTTATGTTTGGATTTTGTTTTTCTCCTGGATCACCTTGTCTGGGTCACCAGTCACCTATCCCTTCACACTTCTCTCGTCATAGTGAGCCTATT
Organism: Amblyraja radiata; assembly: GCF_010909765.2. Lineage (NCBI taxonomy): Eukaryota > Metazoa > Chordata > Chondrichthyes > Rajiformes > Rajidae > Amblyraja > Amblyraja radiata. The sequence continues at coordinate 38,705,457 of NC_045975.1, forward strand.
GTTCCACTTCCCTCTGAAGCAAGAAGCCTCACACATCCCGGCCCTGATCCAGTGCAGGGGGAGCCTATACAGATTGGCTGCACAACACTGAGCGAGGCCGATCGCCTGAGATGCAAATGTGGGAGGAGTTGTCTCTACTGTGGACGTCCTGGACATTTCATCGCTGCCTGCCCAGTAAAGGCCAGACGCTCCCCAGTTAGAGAGGGATTATGGGTGAGCAAAGTTTATTTCCCATCTCTTGCCTCTAGACTCACTCCTGTCACTTTACTCATTGGAAACAAGTTGTTGAAACTCAATGGTCTCATTGACTCGGGGGCAGATGATAGCTTCATTCATATCACTCTAGCTCGGAAATTCCAGATTCCCTCTGTAAGGGGAGAAGAGCCCCGCCAAGCCAGTGCACTTGATGGTGGAACCGTTGGTCTGACTTCACTCACTACTCTCCCCCTAGAACTTTGTGTTAATGATAACCAGTGGGTGAGGATTCAGTTGCTGTTACTTAACATGTCTCTGTTGTTCTGGGTTGACCTTGGCTGACCACTCACAGCCCCACCGTAAACTGGTCCACTGGCAAGATCTCCACTTGGGGGCAACATTGTCATGTTAATTGTCTTCACACCGCTTGTCTTCCCCTAGCATCTGTGTCTGTTGCTCCTTGTCCCATGCAAGTTTCCTGACCTGAAAGAGGTCTTCTGCAAGTTCCGAGCCACCTCTTCACCTCCTCACCGCCCTTATGATTGTGCCATTGACTTATTATCCAGTACTTCTCCACCCCGTGGCCGTCTGTACTCGCTCTCTGCTCCGGAGAACAACGCCATGGAGAGATACATTTCGGAGTCTCTGGCAGCTGGTTTAATTCATGCATGCTCCTTGTCATGCACCCCTGTGCCACCTTCTCTCGCCGCCTCTCCCCGGCTGAGAGGAATGATGACATTGGCAACAGAGAGCTGCTGGCGGTGAAACTGGCTTTGAAGAAGTGGAGGCATTGGTTGGAGGGCCCAGAGCAGCCATTCCAAGTCTGGACGGACCACAAGAACCTGGAGTACCTGCGTTCGCCGAAGCAGCTCAACCCCCGTCGACCCCGGTGGGCCCTGTTTTTCACTTGGTTTAACATCACTTTGTCATACCGTCCTGGGTCCAAGAATGTCAAGCTTGACTCCCCCACCCGCCAGTTCAGTTCTGACCAGGACAACCATTCCCACAAACCCATCTTGCCTCCCACCTGCCTGGTGGGCTCCATCACCTGGGAGATCAAGACCACAGTTCGCAATGCCCAGCGTCATCGCCCCGATCCTGGTTTTGGACCCCTCCAAATAAGTTATTTGTCCTGGACTCGGCTCGCTCTGAAGTACTCCAGTGGGCCCATTGTCCACTGGGATTGTCAAACGGGCCCATCAGCGATTGCACTACCTGAGGAAACTCAAACCGGCCTCACTCCCCACCAACAACCTCAGGACCTTTTACAGGGGCACGGTGGAGTCTGTACTCACGTACTGCATGAACACGTGGTACTCCACCTGTAATTGCTCAGACAGGAAGTCTCTGCAGAGAGTAGTGAGGGGAGCAGAGAGGATCATTGGCGTCTCCCTACCCTCGATACAAGAACTGTTCTAGAGCCGCTGTCTGAAAAAAGCTCTGAGAATAGCTAAGGACAAACTGCACCCCCTCCACACACATCTGGATCTCCTGCCATCAGGCAAGAGATACCGTAACATCAAAGCCCGTACTACAAGACTGCTAAACAGCTTCCTGCCACAGGCTGTGAGGCTGCTAAACAGTCACTCCACCTGATTCTGCTGCTTTGTACTGACAATTTAATAACTCTGGCACTGTCCACTCAAATCAGCTGCCCTGGACATTTTAATGACTGTTTTTACTGTATTTTAATGTTGCTGTTTTACCTGCTTTTAACTATTTATACTGTTTCATCAGGGACTAGATTGTTTTTACTGTTATTATGAGTGACATTTTTAAGATTTATGTGCGATGCTCCGGTATTCCCTGGGAAACGTCTTCTCATTTTGCACTGTACAACTGTTGCTTTGCAGGATGACAAAGGTTGATTGATTCCTCTTATCTCATCTGTCATCCTGATGCAGGTGCACCCTCTACCTGCTGCACCAGCGGTTCTGGTGGCTCACCGTGGAGGCCGACACCCGGTCTGTTGTCTCCGCTTGCTCTGACTATGCACAGAGCAAGACGTCCCATCAGCCTCCCTCAGGTCTCCTTCATCCACTGCCTGATCCCTGCCATCCCTGGTCGCACATCGCCCTGGGTTTCATCACCGGCTCGCCTCTGTCCAAGGGGTTTACTGTTATTTTAACAGTTGTTGACCGTTTCTCAAAGGCTGCTCATTTCATTTCTCTCCCAAGCTCCCATCTGCTCTAGAACTCGTTCACCTCATCGTGAGCCAGGTCATCAGTCTCCATGGTTTCCTTCTAGACATCACCTCAGACAGGGGTCCACAGTTCACCTCAGTTCTGGACGTCTTTCTGCTCCCTGGTTGGCACTGGTTCCAGGTACAGACAGTAGGCAGATCATTACCGGACCCTTGCCCCTTGCTATCGCCCTGGTCAGAGGGTATGGCTGTCCACCTGAGATCTCCCCGTGCGTGGAATCTGGTAAGTTAGCGCCCCGGCTTATTGACCCTCAAAGTCATAGATAGATAGAATTTATTTGCCACACAACCAGGGTCGGTGGAATTTGGGTTGTCAGCAGCAGTACAATAATAAAGAACACACAGCCACAATAAAAATGTAACACAAACATCCACCACAGCATTCATCACTGTGGTGGAAGGCACAACATTTCGCCAGTCCTCCTCCATTCCCCCCCCCCCCCCCCCCCCGTGGACAGGACCAGAGTCCAGAGTCAGTCCAGGATCGGCTCTTCCTCACCGGAGACCGCGGCTTTAAGTTGGTGTAGGCCGCAGGCCGGCGGTCGAGATTTAAAGTCTCCGCCGCAGCCAGAAGCACCGTAGACTGCAGGGCCAGCGGTCGAAGCTCCCCTCCAGGGGTGATGGTAAGTCCATGCCGGCCCCGCGGTAGAAGTTGGCCACGAGCCGGCGGTGGAAGCTTCTTCTCCCCCCCCCCCCCCCAGGTCCCCCACGAGGGATCCCGGGCTGTAGACGCCGCGCCAGCTGGAACTCTGCAGACCGCGGCTTCAGGCTGCCGGCTGCCGCGGGCCAGCGAAACGGAGCGCTCCCCTCCAGCGAGGGCTCACCCGCTCCACGCCGAGAGTCCACGCTGCGCCCGCCGCTGAAGTCCCGGGCGCGTCTCCATGGTAAGGCCGCGCCAATCCTTGCTGTTAGGCCACGGGGGAGGCGACCTGGAAAAAGTCGCCTCTCCATGGAGGAGGCGACCGAAGCGGTTCCACATATCCTGGGTTAAGCCCGTGTCCTCCAGCTCCCTGTCTCCCACTCCTGTTACCTCTGCCACCCTGCATCATTGACGGTGGTCAGGTGTACACGGTGAAGCAACTGCTTAAGTCCTGGCGGCGTGGCAGATGGATCCAGTGCCTGGTTGACTAGGAGGGCTACGGACCAGAGGGACCAGCTGGATCCCTGCCCTTGATATCCTGGACCCCTCCCTGATCGTGGTTTTCATCATCAGCCTAGGAGGGGAGCTCCTGTAACACCTGCCACATCTCCAGACACTTGAGACTCTCTCCACATCCCTCTCCTGATCTAATCAAATCATGAGTTACACCTGCATTCACTCTGCTCCTCTCATCAGTCAAGAGTCACACCTGCTATCTATGTTCACTCGCTGCCGACTAATCAGTTCGCGTTTGGATTTTGGTTTTCTCCGGGACTTGTCTGGGTGAGCCTGCGTTCGTCCTCCTTTCCTGAGACTTCTGACAGAGATGTAAATCAAATGAATGAAAGATATGCATAAAGTAACGATGATTGAGGAAACGGTCCATTATTGGCTGTGGGCAGGGTGTTAATGAGTTATACAGACAATGGAACTCACCAGGATGACAGTGACATTTGTACAATGACCAGGGCGGGGGAGAGAGAGGAGATGCCGGGCAGTGATGGATATATTGTGGGTGGGGGGGGGGGGGGGTACGCCGGGGGACGGCGGGTTCCCCTAGTTTTCCCCCTCATAAAAGAGTTTCCATCCTGTGCGTGAATTCGCAGCTTAACCCTGCGCTACTTAGTCCAAGGGCTAGTGACCGAGCGGACATACGGACGAAAGCAACGATCATAGTGTGGAATATATGACATTTCGGGTCGAGACCCTTCTTCAGACTGAGTCAGGGGAAAGAGGAACAAGAGATATAGACGGTACTAAGGACAAATGAAGTGAAGATATGCCTATATCTCCCGTTTCCCTTGAATGTCAGTCTGAAGAAGTGTCTCGACCAGAAATGTCACCTATTCCGCTCTATGATCTTTGCTTTCGTCCGTCTGTCGGCGCGTTCGCTCGCTCTTGATGCCGGCGCTTCTCCTCTCGGAGCGAGAGAGAGGCGCACGCGCGCCGGCATTAAGCCTAAGGGGGCCCCGCGCTAGAGTAATCTACTCTCGGCTCGGGTAGATCTACTCCGGGGGAGATAGAGTAGAGGGGTGGAGAGGGAGAAAGGAGTAGACGGGGAGGAGGTGTGAGGGGGAATGGAGAAGGGGGACGTGGCTCGTTACCTCTTGGTCCCGGGGCAGCGCTCCCGCCCCTCCAGTCGCCGTGCTTCACGCACACAGCCCCGGCTCCACGCCTCACTCTCCCCGGGGAGACGTGGTGAACAACACAGGGTGGGCCGGGCCGGGAGTAACATTTACAAACCTCGGTCTCAGCTCACACCCGTCCGCCCGGACCACGGCATCCGCTCCCGCCGCCGGCCCTCTCCCTCCCTTCTCTCCTCCCCTTCTATCCCTCCCTTCCCTTCTTCCCTCCTTTTTTTTTTAGTGCCTAGACTGTTTTTTCGCCAATAGTTATTGGTTTTCCAGGATCTAGTTAATTATTTTTTTCATTTCAGCCACTAAAACAAGTGGTATTGTAGCTATACTTTTCAGAGGTGATCTACACATTTTGTTTGCTACTTGTAGGCTTACATTATATTAAAATGTAGCTTGGATCTGTTTGGTCCATTAACTCGCAGGCACTTTTTAAGCGCACATTTTGATTACTTTCCATTCTACCATAGAGATATAAAGTCTATAATATACTTTATTTGTATTTCCATTATTCTACCTTGGATGGGAACCTGGAGCTCACCGAAATTGTTCCCAATTGGGCCCCGCGCCTCCTAAGGCTGGCCCTGTGGAGGGGAGGGAGGGGAGAGGGGGGAGGAGGATGGCTTGAGTCGGTACAGGATTTTTTGGAGCTGCTTCCAAATGGCAATATTTTGTATGTTCAAAGTTAAAAAGGAGGACTAGGCAGGAATATCAAAATGATCACCTGCAGCTGAGAAAAAACAGATGATTTGTGCTTGAAGAAGCCATGACCAAAGCAAAGATACTAGAGCGGAGACGGAAGCCGGTTACGGAAATGGTGCTGAAGCTTACCCATGCTTTTTTGTCGAGTGGACTATCTTGCTCCACTATAGGATCTTTGGTTTCCAGTCTCCATTAGATGGAGAGTGTGGAGGAAAGTGGTGCTGTAAGGGCAGTCCACGTCTTTCGCCAGCTCATTGGAACTTTTCTCAATTCCATAATGACTGTCTAAGAACGTGGCCCTCATCACACCAGGCGTCTTTTCGCCGTAAACGGAGTTCACCTCCTGGACGATCAACTCGTAGACCACCCGCTCCTTCCTGAAGCGGATATCAAACAGCTGTAAACCGCTGGCGGGACTGTCGCGGAACACAAACTCCCAGTCAAATTAGCGAACGTGGTTGTTTACAACATGGTATCTCCACATGGTGGTCCACCCACTCCACAGGGCGGCGGCTCTGGGGAGTGGGTGGCGTTTCGGGTCCAGACCCTTCTGCAGACAATCCCAACTACTCTCACCGACAAGAATTCAGTTCAGTCTGAAGAAGGGTCTTCTCTCCAGAGTCGCTGCCTGTCCTGCTGAGTTACTCCAGTTTTATGTCTAACTTCAATTTCAAGAGTTAAATAAAAAACAGAGTGCTAGGGGAACTAAGCGGGCTAGGCAGGATCTGTGGAGGGAATGGATTAGGAGTTGTTTCGGGCCAGGGTTCTTCTTCTATAGGGTGATTTCACGAAAGGTCACTGGAGCGTAGTTCCGCACCCACGTGACCGCAAAATTTAACTGGGGACAAGCGTCACTTCCGGTACATGTTAGTGAATGGGAAAACACGCACTTTCACACCCGTTAAAAACATCGAAAACGGACAGTTTTTGAGCTGCAATTTACTGTACCAGTCGGGGTGACCGTGAGGCATCCGTCAGTAAAATTGCAAAATCGCCCATGGTTCTCAGGTGGGTTTTAACATGCAAAATGAAAACGCTTCTGAAGCTCCATTTGCCATTTAAATAATCGTTCAAAGTTCAGCATCAACTTGCAGAGCTATAGATGCTTGAGCTGCGACCAAATCTGCTTTAATACTCTCTTCTTGTTGCACGTGCATGGCGTTCTTGTGCACATTGTCTATCCTGCTCACAGTGGGTGCCCAATCAGGATTGTTGACATCATTCCATGCTGCAGGCTTGTCTGTTATTAGATGATAAATAAATAAATAGTTTGGGTGATTGTGCAGGCTTTAAACAAGAAACATTGAGAAATATATTTTGGCAAATAATAAAATCTCCTGATTTTGTCCAACAAACAGCTGCCAATTATCCCATTCCTTAGCTTCCATCTGAGTAAAATTTATTTCCAAACGCATTGAGAGTTTACGATTATTTAAATGGTAAATGGAGCTTCAGAAGCGTTTTCATTTTGCATGTTAAAACCCACCTGAGAACCATAGGCGATTTTGCAATTTTACGGACGGATTTTTCACTTTTAAAACTTTTCATCTAACAAATGAATAAAGATAACAAAGCCAATAATGCCTTACTTTTGATGAAATGCAGCGAGCAAACGCGGTAAATCCCGATATTTTGGATCTTTAAATCTCCATGGCAAATGTCCGCTAACAACATCCGCTGTTTTTGCACCTTCAGCTCCCTCTTGAATTTACCTTAGTTTCTATCTTTTTTTTGGACTGTAAATTTAGGTAGCTGTGCCTCACGGTCATCCCGACTGGCACAGTAAATTGCAGCTCATAAACTGGCCGTTTTCGATGTTTTTAACGGGTGTGAAAGTGCGTGTTTTCCCATTCACTAACATGTACCGGAAGTGACGCTTGCCCCCCAGTTAAATTTTGCGGTCACGTGGGTGCGGATCTACGCTCCAGTGACCTTTCGTGAAATCACCCTATAGGAAGGAACAGCAGATCAAAGATACTAGAGCGGATCCTAGTACAGATACTTTGCTGCAGATCAGGCATGATATTGTTCTGATTTAAATTGTAATTCCGATTTTATTGTTTTCCTATTTTCAATTTTTTGTGCCCAATTATTTGGCGGCCAATCAACCGCTGCCCCTAAAGGGGTTGCGTCCAATCACCGACCAGGTTCCCTTAAAATTCCCATCCAATCAACAAATCGGTCCCCTCCCGTCCAATCAGCCGCCGTCTCCAATGGCATTGTGTCCAATCACATAATGCGCTGGTCACTCGGCGGCCAATCAGACAGTCTCCTAGGGGCCTTTTGACCAACCTGCTTCCCTCGCCAAAGCAGACGATGGCTGCAGCCAAGAGAGAGAGAGAGAGAGAGAGAGAGAGAGAGATATGCAAGAAAGCAGCTATGTCATATAATACGCAATAAACTATATTATCAATACACAATAAACAAGTTATGCATTCTTGTACTCTTACATGGGTATGACCGCACATAAAAACAATGTATCCCCCTTCCTTCCCAACCTCAGCCTCATGGACCTTAGAATACCCCTAGTTCCTAAAACCCATTTCCATCACTGATGCCAGGGTTACTTGAAGTTAGGGAAATCAATATTTATACTGCTGGGTTGTAAGCGAAATATGAGGTTCAGTTCCTCCATTCTGCAATTGGTCTCACTCTGACAGTGGAGGAGGCCCAGAACTGAAAGTTCAGAATGGACAGAGTAAGTAAAGTGTTTGGCAACCGTGAGATCACGTTTGCCCAGGCGAACAAACGAATCTGTGCAGCAAAACGATCGCCCATTCTATGTTTGGTCTCGCCGATGTATAAAGGTCCATACCTGGAACAACGGATAGTAGATGAGGTTGGAGAAGGTGCAAGTGCCCCCTGCCTAACCTAAAAGATAGTTGCCACCTCCTTGAGGTTACACATCATGTAGACGCTTTCGATGGTGGGAAGGTTGGTGCCCATTATGGTCCAGGCTGAGTCCACCACTCTGCAGCCTCTTGCGTCCCTTTGTGTTGGAATTACTGTACCAGGCCACGATGCAACCAGTCAGGGATCCTTCCTGCAGTACATCTGTAGAAGTTTGTTGTTCAGCGACCTGCTGAATCTCTTTAAGCTCACAATAAAGTAATGGTGCTGGTGGGCATTCTTCTTGATTACATCTATGAAAACTCTATGTCCATTGTTTGCAATGCAGCATTGTTATTTTATTTCTCTCCATTTACTATTTATAGACTTAAAAATGAGGTGAATGAATAACTCAGGAATAGTTAACAGACGATGAAGAATGAAGATCCGACCGACCAGCATGGGCTGAAGCACAAATTCAGTAAGTGCTTTGAATCTGCAACCATAAATGTTTATGAATGTTCCACAACAACACACATAGTGACAAATCAATCTTTATTCCATAAGCAAACAGGAACATTTAAACTGCCAGCCATTCTTATCCAGCTCGGCGTGGCTTGTGTGAGAGCTGGTTGACCTTGCTAGTGTAAAGCTGTGTAGTACCGTAATACCATGTAAAGGGTGGCATGCACATATGTGTAGTGGATATTATAAATGGCATGGATTAATAAGGGTTAATCTCCATCCTTCCTCTTAAAGAAGCAAAACATATATAGAGTGGTTAGTGGACCATATTGTAAAACACCAGTATAAGGTGTGAGCATTTATTATTTTACGTGTACATGGGCAGTGGGCAGGTGCTATAGACCTGCACGGGAGTGTAGACACTCCTGCCCCCACGAGTCGTGGGCAGATGGGGCTCATCAGCCTGGGAAGGCATCTAGGAGAGGGAAAACTCTGATTTAAAACCTCCACTGCTTTGTGGCCATATCCAGACATGGAAAAGGCTCCTGGATTAAACCTCAAGAAAATCCAGAGTCGAAGTCCCTAAGGCAGTTCGTCGTTGTCCACAACCTCACTCTGGCAGCTCCTGTGATGGCGCTGATGCCAAACTGTACCGGCCCTGCTGTTCCTTTGGATCGATCAGTGACGTGGAGAGGGGGGAAACATGCTGCATGGGCAACAGCCTGTCCTCCATATGACATTGCCCAGGCTTGCATTTGATCCCAGATCACCTGCAAATTAGGATGCATCACCCATGGTCAGTCATGACCGAGGGGGGCCTACAAAGCTTGTGCATATGTGAGCACATAAAATGAGACGGGTCATGCACAGTTCAAGTATAGCCAGTGAATTTTCCAATCAGCGGGTTTGGCTTGCAGACACGACCTGCACGTGTAAGGTAGTACCCCTCATGCGCCTCATCCTTCTCTGATGGAGCAAGTCCCTTATCGGGTGAACGCGGAGGAGAAGACACCGGTGGAGACGGGTGCACTGGAATCGCTGTAGTGGCATTCGTGGAGCGTGAGCGAAGACCGGCGGGCTGGTCCGGGTAAGGACGTGGAGGTGCCGGTTCATTAACCGGGAGGAGGTGTTGGCAGGCTCGCCGATAGATGCAGTTATCAATACTGACCAGGTACGAGCGTGACTCTGCGGTTGACCCCCGAATGACTCCGAGGCGGTCGTAACCTCGGAGTGACTGTAAGCAGACAACCTGTCCCTTGTTGAGCGGTTGAAGCAGAGAATTGGTTTTATCGTCGTATTTTCTTTGTACATCGCGGCAGCGTTGGAGCTGGGATTGGATCACTGATGGTGCACGAACTTGTGGTTCTAGTAGTTGCTTGGCCATAGGCAGGGTGGAACAGCTTCACCGTGACATGAGCCGTTCGACCAAAGATCCCAGGAGATGTTCCGTAGGTTCAGTAAGACGAGATAAACATCAGAGGCAGCCCTGTGTGAGCGTTCCATTAGTTCTTTTGCACTTCTTACCAGGCGCTCAGCCAGGCCGTTGGACTGCGGGTACTTGGGGCAGTTGGTGGTGTGGTGAAAGTCCCAGCGTTTCGCTAAATCCCTGAAGAGCTGACTGGAAAATTGAGTTCCATTGTCTGAGAGTAGCTTAAAGTCCCTGTCCCATGATGCGAGTTTACCCAAGAGTCCCAAGTTTTAAAAAAAAATCAAACTCGTGGTACTTCACGAGTTTTTTTTACTCTTGGAAATGTTTCACACTGTTGAAAAAACGTAATGAGTTTCCGCGTTTCCCGAGTACCTGCCGTTAGCATTACGAGCTGTTACGAGACATCCATGAGCTCCGACGTACCCGCTACGTACATTTTATGTACTTACCACGAGTTTGATTTTTTTTTTTAACTCGGGAGAGCTCTTGGGTAAACTCGCATCGTGGGACAGGGCTTTTAGGGGTGCTCCGTGGACAGAGAAGTGTGACTTTTTGAATGACCATAGCTGAGGTCGGGCTACTGAGCAGGTCGAATTCAAGCCATCCTGAGTAGGAATCGACTAGAACCAGGTATTGTTTGCCGTGCCTCTCAAAGATGTCGGCCGCCGCTGTGGACCAGGGTAAGTCTGGTGTGGGGTGTGGGAGAATTGGTTGTTTCTGTTGGTGCAGGGTCAGGCTGTTGCAAATTGGGCAGGCAGCAACTTTCTCGAGAATGTAGTCAGCCATGTCAGGCCAGAAAAGCAAACTTTTACGTGTTGGAGGGTTATTTCTGCAGCAGGATGGCCCCTATGGACAATATTGAAGTACTTGCTGTGAAGAGATGTCGGGATGACTGCCTCATGTCCTTTCATTATAATGCAGTCTTGAAAGACCAGTTCGTCGCTGACAGGGTAGAATGGGCGGACAGCCTGCGGCAGGTGGTGCTGTTTGTCTGGCCAGCGGCGGATGATAGTGGCCAGTGATTGTAGCGATTCGTCTGCAGCTGTTTGTGCCACTAGGATGTCTAAGTCCGCGGATGGAAGGCGGGAGACCATCATACCATGTGCCCCTCGTGCTCACCATCAGACAGGTGTTCTTCGCAGGTTGGGCGAGGTGCCCTAGGGATGGTGTCAGCTAAGTGCATGTCCTTCCCGCATTTGTAGGTTAGTTTGATGTCATATCTCTGTAGTTCCATCATCATGCGTTGTAAACGCGCTGGTGCCGTATGGATCAGTTTACTGAGGATACTGGACCAGGGGCTGGTGATCAGTTTCAATCGTGATCGGGTTTCCAAAGATTAAGTCTTTAAATTTCTTGCAGGCAATGGTTACTGTGAGTAGCTCCTTCACAATTTGAGCGTAGCGCTGTTCAGTGTCGGTCATGGTGCGGGAGGCATAGACAACTGGTCTGGAACCCTTTCCGTCATCTTGTGGGCAAGCAGCGCCCAGTCCATATTGGGAGGCATCGCAGGTCAGGGTGACGGGTAACTTGGCATCAAAGTATGTGAGGGTTGGAGCGTAAGACATTAGTTGTTTGATGGTTTCAAATGCCCTCTGCTGGTGTTGGTGCCAGGACCAGTGCGTATCCTTGTGGGTCAGTTGTCGCAGTGGGGCTGACAGCTCGCTGAAGTTTGGGATGAATTTTCCCAGGTAGTTTACCATACGTAGAAATCGTTATAGAGCTGTCACGTCCCTAGTTGCTGGCATTTGATTGATGACAATGGTTTTAGACCGGTCTGGCCCGAGTCTGTTGTTGGTGAACACATGGCCCACATAAGTCACTTCGTCAGCCTGAAACCTGCACTTGAGTTTGAGATTTTCCTCTCTGGCACAATCCAGGACCCGCTTCAGGTTTGAGTCATGTTCTTGTGCTTTGCGCCCGGCAATCAGGATGTCGTCCACGATTATGTCGCATGGGTAGCCAGTAAAGAGTTGTTCCATAATACGTCGGAAAACTTCGCTGGCTGAATTGATGCCAAGTGGCATTCGTAAGAATCGGTAGCGTCCGAAGGGCGTCACGAATATGGTTAACATGGAGAATGCATGGTCTAGCGGTATTTGCCAAAACAAGTTCTTTGCATTTAGGACAGAGAAGACTGTGGCTTTACCCAGGTTGGCTGCGATGTCTTCCACTGTCCGCATCGGGTGGTGTGGTCGTTTGATGGCAGTGTTTAAATCTTTAGGGTTGATGCAAACCCTTATTTCGTCTTTGTTCTTCTTGACTGCTGCGACCATGGTGGAGACCCAGGAGGGGGGGGTCTTTGAAAGGGGCTATCATGCCCAGTGTTTCCATTCTGTCAAGTTCAGCTTTGACCCGGTCCTTCATTGCGTGCGGGATTCGGTGAGGAGAACGAACGACAGGTATTACTTCCTTGTCAGTTACAATGCTGTATTCTGTGGGAAGCTTGCCCAGCTGGTTATCAAAGGTCGTTGTATTGTTCGGCCAGTTGTTGGGTGGGACTTTGAGAGGTAGACAGCTGGTACACAGTTTTGCCGAAGGAGACTAGGTTTATATCACGGCATGCATCAATGCCCAGAAGGAGGGGGAATTCCCCTCTGACTATGAAAAAATCCAGATTGTAAACTTGAGATGCTAGATGGCATTGTAATGTGACTTTACCCCCCCCCCCCCTCCCCCCACCCCACCAAATGGCTGTAATTTGGAGTTTGTTTTCATGACAGTTTCATTGTTGTGAATTCTTTGGAAGTCTGATAAAGACAGGACATTGCATCTTGCCCCGGTATCTATATTTGCAGCAACTTTGGTATTGTTGATACTGAGCATTGTCATGGGATCACTGTTTGTAGATGGTGAGTCGGGTACGCAGGAATGTATGTTTTGACTGTCTTCTTGCTGGTGCTGCGGTCGTGGTTCTGCTGGAACTGCTGTTTCAGTCAGTGCCTCGTGGGAAAGTGTGGGCTCGAGCACATAGAGAGGTTGTTGTGGCTGGGCCCTGTGGCCACGAGCGTGGCAGCACTGGATAAAGTGGCCTTTCTTTTTACAGTAGTAGCAAGTTTAGCCATAAGCAAGGCATTGCTCACGGAATTTTGGGTGTGAGCCACTACAATTACCACAGGTATGGACCAGAGGGTCAGTTACCCTCCCTGGGGCTGTAATGTTTGTCCCGGGGAACTATAGAAGGCATGGACATCGTAGGCAGAGTGTGGTCCCGGTCCCAGGGCTTTGGTATGGGTGTCGGTGTACTCTGCAACTCGGCAGGCACGTTCAACCTTATCTAGTGTAAGCTCCACATCCTGGAGCAGTTCATTTCTCACCTTGTCATTCAGGATGCCATTTACGAGTCTGCTGCGGATAAGTATGTCGCGGTCTTGGAAGTGGCATCTTGCAACAATGCTCTTTAGGGCACCAATGTAGGATTTGACCATCTTGCCCTCTTGTTGGCTACGGGGGAAAAATTTGTGATGCTCCACGATAACGTTAATGCGAAGTTGGCACCGGTCTCGGAACTTTCGGAGAAGGCAGGTGGGGTCTCTGATGAACTCTGCCAGGGTCACAACATGTGTTATGGCATCATATGTTCTGGGGCGTAGTAGAAATTCTGTGCCTGCTACGTTGAGGAGAATTTATGCAACGGTGTGCGGAGCAGCTCCTGGGTGGGCAGCATCTATGAAAATTCCGAACTTCAAAGAATCGCCAACGTTCGGCAAGTTCGCTGTCGAACACCAAAGGATCTGGTTTACAAAAAGATCCTGCCAAGATAACAGCAATGGTTCGTTGTTAAAAAATAAACTAAAATAAATTCAGGCAAAAGAGTTGGCGATGTGTCTCAAGATTCTGACACCATGTTTATGAATGTTCCACAAAGTCACACATAGCGAAAGATTAGTCTTTGTTCCATAAGCAAACAGGAACATTTAAACTGCCAGCCATTCTCATGCAGCTCGGTGTGGCTTGTGTGAGAGCCAGCTGACCTTGCTAGTGTAAGCTGTGTGGTACCGTAATACCATGTAATGGGTGGCATGCAGATATGTGTAGTGGAGATAATAAATGGCATGGGTTAATCTACAATAAAGGAGGTGACCAACATCTCACCCCAGACGTTTCGTATGAAGGTATTATTTTATGTTGAAAAATGTACACCTAGGAATGTTGCATGCGAATGCCACAAAGGGATGACCAATACAATTACCGCACAAATCCCTAAGAATTGAATTGAATTGAATTGAATTGAATCCTTTATTTGTCATTCAGACCTTTCGGTCTGAACGAAATGCTGTTGCCTGCAGCCATACATGTAATAATAACAAAACACAATAAACACAAATTAACATCCACCACAGTGAGTTCACCAAACACCTCCTCACTGTGATGGAGGCAAAAGTCTTAGAGTTACTGTCTCTTCCCTCCTCTTCTCCCTCTGCGCCGAGGCGATACCCCACCGGGCGATGGTAAGTCAGTCCCGCGGCTCAACCGAGCTCCGCGAACGGGCCGGTTCAAGCTCCGCGGCCCGGGGGATGGTCGAAGCTGCTCGCAGCTGTTGTGTCCTCCATTGGCCCGCGGCCGAGCCCCGGATCCAGGTCGCCGCCGCCAGAACGCCGCCTCAGCCGCCGTCTCCGCTCCGCACCGGGCTGCCCACAAGGCAGCGTCTCAGCCCCACACCGGGCTGCCCCCACGGAAGCACCTTCCAGCCGGGAGCCGGTCCGCCCACACGGCAGCGTCTCAGCCCCGCACCAGGCCGCTCGCTCGGGAGCGCCTTCCAGCCAGTAGCCGTGCCGGCCGCACAGGAGTGTCTCAGCTCCGCACCGTTCGCCCTCACCGGAGCGCCGAGTCGTGCCGCTACCCGGACGTCGCCACAGCTCGAAGACGGCCAGCCTCGCGTTGGTGAGTCCTGGCTGGCTCTACCTCCGGACCCTCGAGGTCGGTCGCAGGTTGGAGGCCGCCAGCTCCGCCATTAGGCCTCAGCGCAGACGGGGGAAGATAAGGGGGATACGACAAAAAGTCGCATTCCCCCGAAGGGAGAGACAGAAAGCTCTGTTTCACCCTCCCCCCACACACATAACACCACCTAATAACCAAAAAAATTACTAAACTAGACAAAAAAAAACAACATAAAAAGTAAAAACAGACAGACTGCAGGCGAGCCGCAGCTGTATCACAGCGCCGCCACTTCCGGGTGTGGGATAAACCTGGGGTATTGTAGGAAATAGATAGACACTAAATGCTGGAGTAACTCAGCGGGACAGGCAGCACCTCTGGATAGAAGGAATGGGTGATGTTTCGGGGTGAGACCCTTCACCCAATCCTTCTGTCTATCTTCGGTGTAAACCAGCATCTTCAGTTCCTTCCTACACGTATGGCATGAAATGTGGGCATAAAAAATGACTTGCCCTCCTGTCTGATATTTGGAAGATGCGACTTAAACAAATAATCAAGTGCTTTAAACAAATACGACTATTTTTAATGTTTTTGATGTGTTACAATGTTTTAATATTATTTCTGGAAGGTACTGTGTTTTAAAGATTTTAAAACAGTCACAAGATGTCAACATGTGTGAAGCTGAGAAGTAAATTGAAGCTGCAACTGTTGCCTGGATTAGAGGGTTTCAGCTACTAAGAGTGATTGGATAAACTTGGATTGTTTTCTCTGGAATAGATAGGGGAGACAGTAAGAACCTTTTTCTCAGGATGGAAATGTCCAACAAATGGACAAGTGCAGGACAAGTTTTTACACAGTGGCGGGCATCTGGAATGCATTGCCAGGGATGGTGGTGGATCCAGATACGATAGTGGTGTTTAAGAGGTTTTTAGATAGGCACGTAGAAGTAGGAATAAAGGCATACGGATCATGTGCAAGCAGATGAGATCAGTGTAACTTGGCGTCATGTTCGGTACAAACATTGTGGGTAAACATCTGTTTAAGACTTGCAGATGATGAAGGTTAAGGCACTAAAGGGCCTGTCCCACTTGCATGCGATTGTGTGCGTTTGGCGAGACCAAACTGAAGCGTAGTTCACGCGAAGTTCGCGCTAAGTACGAGCGTGACGTCATTTGCGTCTTGCTTACCAATCAGCTGGGCAGGAGGAGGGCCGACTGAATTTGGGCATTGGGCGGTGACGTCATCACGCAACGCCACGGCGGGCGGTGACGTCATTGCGCAAAGCCACGCGCTAGGCGTACACCATCAAGACGCTGCGTACGCCGGCAAGACGCTGCGTACGACGTCAAGACGCTGCGTACGACCGCAACGCGCAAGCGTGCCGACAGGCCGTTGGCACGTGAAGATTTCAGCCACTGCAAGAATTTCGGAGCCCTACGAGATGTCGGGACCAGCCCCGCACAACTCCGCGCTTCTAAGTGGGACCGACCCGCGCAGCCATACAATGCCTGTACGCCTCAAGCGACCACGAGGTCGCGTAATTTGCACGCCAAGGTCGCATAAATGGGACAGGCCCTTAACTTAAATTGTGCTGCTACATCACAGAGCCAGGAAAGAAGGAGTATGTGGAATCTACCACCTGCCTTACTTGCTAACTGCCCAGCAAATCTTTATGTAGCACCTACAGCTACATAAGGAACATTAGTTTGAGGTCTAGGTATGTCCCATTGAACATATATACATAGCTCTCTGCTATAAATGGAATTTGCATGGAGGATGAAAGTCTCAATCCCACCCCTAATTCATAAGTTTTAGGAGCAGAATTAGGCCATTTGGTCCATCAAGTCTACTCCGGCATTCAATCATGGCTGATCTACAGTATCTTTTCCTGTTAACCCCATTCTCCTGCCTTCTCCCAATAACCCCACACACCCGTACTAATCAAGAAACTATCCATTTCTGCCTTAAAAATATCCGTTGACAACCTCCACAGATTCACCACCCTCCTCATCTCCTTCCCAAAGGAATGTCCTTTAATTCTGAAGCTGGGACCTCTGGCCCTTGACTCTCCCTTGTATGATTGGATCATTGCACGTATTACAGACTATTTATCAATAGTGAGATGGCTGGGGCTCAAGCATAAAATGCATCAATGGAATGGGGAGAATGCATGAATATAGTGCTGAGAGGGAGAATTAGCCATGATCAAAATGAATGGCCGAGCAGGTTCGAAGGACCGAATGGCATACTCCTGCATCATAGTCCATCAATGGAATTGGATGCTTGTGGCTTATTTAGTCAGGCATGGAATCCTACCTCTGCTCTCCCAATTCAATGGGTTTCTCCACCAACCACGCACCACATATCATGCACACATCATTCTGAGCTGCCTTCCTTTGTTCCTTTGTTTAATCTTCCTTTGTGGTCTTGCCCTCAATCAGAACTAAAACAGCATGTGAGCTTCATGCAGAATGGAGAGATCTTTATGTTGCTACCATACTATTATGCTGTTGTTATTCCTCCAATTCTTGTATATCCACGTGCCTAACTAAAAGCCTGCAAAATGCCACATCGTGTCTGCTTCCACCACCATCCCTGGCAGTGCGATGTTTGAAGAAGTAACCAAGATGATTGATGAGGGCAGAACCGTAGATGCTGTCTATATGAAAAGGCAAAGCATTTATTTCAAGATGGCTAAAATACAAAAACAGGGATGTAATGATGAGGCTCCAAGATGCTGGTAAGGCCGCATTTGAAGTATTGTGAGCAATTTTGGGCACCATATCTGAGGAAGGATGTGCTGGCTCCAGTGAGGGTCCAGAGGAGGTTTACAAGAATGATCCCAGGAATGAGTGGGTTAACATATGATGGTCATTTGACAGCACTGGGCCTGTACTCGCTGGTGCTTAGAAGGATGAAGGGGTGCCTCATTAAACTTATTGAATAGTTAAAGGCTTGGATATAGTGAATGTGGAGAGGATGTTTCCACAAATGGGAGAATCTAGGACTAGAGGTCATAGCCTCAGAATTAAAGAATGTTCCTTCAGGAAGGAGATGAGGAGGAATTTCTTCAGTCTGAGTGTGGTGAGCCAGTGGAATTATTTGCCACAAAAGGCTGTGGAGGCCAAGTCAATGGATATTTAAGGCAGAGATAGATAGATTCTTGATTAGTACTGGTGTCAGAGGTTATGGGGAGAAGGCAGGAGAACGGGGTTGAGAGGGAGTGATAGATCAGCCATGATTGAATGGCTCCTAATGGAGGAATAATGATACATGCAGGCAGAAGCTTTAAGTTGGTATCATGTTCAGCATGGACTTTATGGGGCTGAAGAACCTGCTCCTGTGCTGAAGGACGTGTTCCTGTACTGTTCTATGGTCTATATTTTCAAATTTATGAGACGTGAGCTCTCACACAGTGTCAGAAGTTATGGGAAGAAAGCAGGTGAATGGGGTTAGGAGGGAGAGATGGATCAGCCATGATGGAATGACGGAGTAGACTTGATGGGCTGAATGGCTTAATTCTGTTCCTATCACTTACGACGTTATGAAACAAGACCATGTGAACTTGTTGAGCAGTAATCCAGCTCTGCCAAGTCCTGATCTTTGCCCTGTGACCATGAAAACACTTTCATTTGAGTAGCTCATCAGTCTTTTTTCTGAACTCCACGTTTGATTCAGCCACCACTCCTGCCTTAAAGGATTGTCAACCAGAAACGTGTGGTTCATAGTCAATGGGTATGTTGGAGACTTGCGAATGAGAAGCTGAGGAAGTGGGGCTGCATGAATAGTTTGGGCCAAAGTACACGGTTACACAAAACCCTTTGACAACAGGTAACCAGCTCAAGGCTCAGAAATCCTACTCTACTAATTTTCTTATAATACTGTGTTCATCGTTGCTTTTTAATTACATTTTCTCTTAGTTGGGGGTTAATCTCACCCGGAAATCCTGAAGCGAAGTCCACACAAATGATTAGTGCTCTTGAGCTGGATCATATGATGAGCAGCTGAAGCATCTGTTTGGTATCGTGACTGAATGGTTCAAAGTCAAAAGCGCTCATGTGGTTTGGGATTGCATGGATTTTGTTCACCTTTATCATGGACAGTAGTTAGAACTGTATTAGAATACCGCAGCCACATGCATAATGCCAGGTGTGAAACATCACTTTGTACAGATCAAGTGCTTGTTCTGCATTCAACAAGCATGCACACTTGTTGGGATAGCAAGGATGCATTGTTCATAAGTTCATAAGAGATAGGAGCAGAATTAGGCCATTCAGCCCATCAAGTCTACTCTGCCATTCAATCATGGCTGATCTATCTTTCCCTCTCAGCCCCATTCTCCTGCATACTCCCCATAACCCCTGATACCCATACTAATCAAGAATATATCTATGTCTACCTTAAAAATATCAATTGACTGCCTCCACAGCTTACTTTTCACAGATTTGTCACCCGCTGGCTAAAGAAATTCCTCCTCAACCTCTTCCTAAAGGAACATCCTTTAATTCTGAGGCTATAACCTCAGGTCCTAGACTCTTCCACCAGTGGAGATCTAAGCCTTTCATTAATCGATAAGTTTCATTGAGCCCCTCATCCTTCTAAACTCAAGAGAGTGCAGGCCCAGTGGTGTCAAACAGTCATCACATGTTAACCCACTCATTCCTGCGATCATTCTCGTAAACCTCCTCTGGACCCTCTCCACCGCCAGCACATCCTTCCTCAGATAAGGGGCCCAAAATTGCTCACAATATTCCAAATGCGATCTGACCAGCACCTTATAGAGCCTCAACATTGCATCCCTTTTTTTGTATTCTAGCCCACTCACTACTGTGTCACACTAGCACTGTAACTGCCCGAGCATTTCTGATGCAACAGCGTGGAAGGCATTTTATTGTATTAATGAGCAAAACAAATAATGCTGGAGGAACTCAGTGGGTTAGGCAGCACGATGGAGGGAAATGGAGAGAGAACGCTTCAGGTCAGGACCGTTCTTCAGACTGGTCTCCGTATTTTACTGCATGCATGCTACATTTATTCTGGGAATGTTTAACAACACAGAATGAATTTGCAGAACGATGCAGGGTGTCAATCTGAAACATCAACCACTCCTTTCCCTCCACGGATGCTGCCTGACCCATTGAGTTCTACCAGCTGTTTATTTTTTGCTTCAGCTTCCAGTATCTGCAAACACTTGTGTCCCCTTCACTTTGCAAATGTTTGATGCTGAGAAGCCAACCAAAGATTCATGCTCCATTACTCAGCATTGACTTTCCTTATGCTAATGAGAACAAATCTGCTACTTCAGTCAATCTTGAAATTAATAAATTAATCAAAAGAAAGTAAATCCATGACAAAAAGCCACGATCAGTCACGATGTGTAAGAATTATGGTAGAATAATCTTTCAAAAGAGCAGCCAGCACATAACTGCAGTAAATAAAGTCAAATGATTGGATTCCAGTAGCAGGTCCACAGAACACAAATCAAAAGTACTTGCATTGTTTTGGTGAGAACACGGATTAACTCCTCTCAGGAATGCTGTGAGCAGCACGGTTAATAAGAATAAGGATATCCTGGAGAGGGTGCTGCAAATGACAACCCCGTCTCTCCTCCAGTACTTGTGGAAGGTCTCGTGGGAACGGAAGCTTCAGAAATGTCAAAGGTTGCTGAGAAGCTCGGAGAATTAG
Organism: Amblyraja radiata; assembly: GCF_010909765.2. NCBI lineage: Eukaryota > Metazoa > Chordata > Chondrichthyes > Rajiformes > Rajidae > Amblyraja > Amblyraja radiata. Next base: position 38,726,114 of record NC_045975.1, read on the forward strand.
AAAGAGCGTCCAAATCCTACATGAGGGACAAAGGATCTGGGTGTGCAAGTCCATTGCTCTCTCAAAGAGCAACCAAGGTGGATGCGGTTGTAAAGAAGGCCTATGATCGACCTTCATCTCAGGATGTTGAGTATGAAAGTCAGGATGTTGTTTAGTTTAGAGATACAGCGTGGAAACGGGCCCTTCGGTCCACCAAGTCAGCACTGGCTATTGATCGTTGAACATTAACACTACCCCACACACACTAGGGACAATTTACATTTATACCAAGACAATTTAACCAACAAACCTTTATGTTTTTGTGGTATGGGAGGAAACCGAAGATCTCACGCAGGTCACGGGTAGAACGTACAAACCCCATACAGACAGTACCCGTAGTCGAGATTGAACCCGGGTCTCTGGCGCTGTGAGGCAGCATCTCTACTGCTGTGCCATCATGCCACCCCACTTGGACCTTGCTTAGAAGGTATAGCTAGGTTTAAATGTAAGTAAAATAAGCTAGGAATTGCACAAAACTGAGGGATCACCACCAACAATTGCAGATGTAAACAAATAACTCTTTCAGGACAGAGGGACACGTCCCAATAGAGCGCGCTCCGCACGCAATTACCATCTGTAATCACCCTGGGAAATTTAAGTGCACTGTCATACTTAAAGGAGGCGCCGGAACATCAGTTGCTGGAAAACCAGTGGTGGACCTGTTTAAGGAGAAGTTTATAAAATCATGAGAGGAACAGATAGGAGAGATGGTCAGAGTCTTTTGCCCTTGATGGAATTGTCAAGTACCTGATGGCATTGATTTAAGGTGAAAGGAGGAAAATTTAAAGGAGATTTGTGAATCATGTTCTTTCCACAGAGAATAGTGGGTGCCTGGAATGTGCTGCCAACGATAGTGGTAGAAGCTGATATGATGGGAATATTTATATCATGTGTACAGACATATGAGCGGGCAGGGGATAGACCATGTGCAAACAGATGGGATTAGTTTTAATTGACAACATGTTCAGCACACAGTGGGCTACAGGGCCTTTTTCCTATGCTGTACTGTTCTATGTTCTTAGTTCATTTGTGTTCTATAATTCTGGCAAAAAACTGCAGAGAAAACAATAGTAATTTTGTTGCAGAAAGACAAAAAAATTAAAATGATTACTACAAAGGAATCTAGTTTTCATGATGATAGCCTGATGAACAAATAAGGCTGAACTTCAGGTTTCCCTGGAGTGAATGGGTCCACTGAGAGATGTCATTAGTTTAGAAGTTGGGAGGTCATGTTGCAGTTGTATAAGATGTTTGTGAGGCCGCATTTAGAGTATTATGTTCTGTTCTGGGCACCATGTTATGGGAAAGAAGATGTCAAGCTGGAAAGGTACAGAGAATATTTACAAGGATGTTGCCAGGACTAGTGGGTTTGAGCTATAGGGAGAGGTTGAATGGGCTGGGACTCTATTCCTTTGATCGCAGGAGGATGATGGGTGATCTTATAGAAGTGCATAAAATCATGAGAGGAATAGATCAGGTAGACACACAGAATCTATTGCCCAAAATAGGGGAATCGCGGACCAGAGGACATAGGTTTAAGGTGAAGTGGACAAGATTTAATAGGAATCTGGGCGGTAACTTTTTCACAAAAAGGGTGGTGGGTGTATGGAACGAGCTGCTAGAGGAGGTAGTTGAGGCAAGGACTATTGCAATGTTTAAGAAACAATTGGACAGGTATGTGGATTGGACAGGTTTATAGGTTTATGGGCCAAACGCAGGCCAGTAGGACTTGTGTAGCTAAGACATGTTAGCCGGTGTGGGCAAATTGGACCGAAGAACCTGTTTGCATGATGAGCTGTATGAGCTAAACATGAGTAGATTAAGCAAGAGCTCCATCCATTATTCAAAATTGCTCGATCATGAACCTTTTAAGGAACACTCTTTCTAGACTGCAGCAAAATTCAGGTTCTAATGTTTGTGATGCTTTCCCAGCAGAGATAAGCAAACCTGCTAGTTGCTTTGTCTAATGACCTGACTAACTATATCTGGAAAAATGACCTAAAGTGCCGGAGAAAGTCAGTGGGTCGGGCAGTATCTCTGGAGGACACGGATAGGTGATGTTTCAGAATGATTGTCAGGGGGGAGGGGGGGGGGGGGGGAAATTGAGCAGGAAGAGAGATGAGATGCAGGACAAAGCGTGTTACGTAACAGGTGGATACAGGCAAGGGGGTCTTTGGGAAGCAGATGGTTAGAGCAAAGGCTATAGATTAAAACAGATGATGCGAGACAGAATTGAAGAATTGGGAAAAATGAAGCCAGAGGAAGGAATGCTGGAGGAGGGGAGGGAAGAAATAGGTACGAGCCCAGATGGGGCACGTGGTGGGAGGGGGGGGGGGGGGGAAGAGGGGATGTTTGTTGGAGGGTTACCTACAATTGGAGAATGTAATGTTTATGTTGGGTTGTGAGCTCTTCCTCCACATTGCGTGTGGCCTCACTCTTTCAATGGAGGAGGCCCAGAACAAATGTCAGTATGGGAATGAGAATGGGAGTTAAAATGGTTAGCAGCCGGGAAATCCAGCGGCCTTGACGAAGTGAGCTCAAGTGTTCGATGAAACGGTCGCCGAGTCTACGCTTGAACTTGTTGATGTACAAGAGGCCACATCAGGAATACCAGATGAGGTTGGAGGGTATTCATGGTTCACTTCTCACCTGGAAGAACTACAGGGTTACCAGGTTGAAAGTGAGGGAGGAGGTATAGGGACAGATGTTACATCTGGCGAGGGAGTGGTTTGGCTGGGATGAGTAAATTGCGGAGTTGCAAAGGCAGTAGTATCTGCAGAAGGTGGAAATGGATGGAGATGGGAAGATGAGAGGAATCATCTGGGACTGGTGAAGGATCTAAGATAATGATTTGGACGAGAATGTTGGTAGCATGATTAGCAACTTTGCAGATGACACCAAAGTAGGTGGTGTAGAGAGCAGTGAAAAAAGTTGTCTGTGGTTACAAGAGGATCTAAATTAACTGAGAAATTGGGCAAGGGAACAGGAGATAGAATTTAGCTCAGATAGGTGTGAAGTGATGTAATTTGGGAACTTAAATGTTGGCAGGACATTCAACATCAATGGCAGGGCCCTGCAGAGGTATAGGTACATTGTTCCATGAAAGTGCCAAGACAGTTAGACTGGGTTGTAAAGATGGTGTATGGCATGCTTGCCTTCATTGGTCGGGGCATTGAATACCAGAGTTGGGACATTGAATGAGAATTTAGTGAGGGTACACCTGGGGTACACCTGGGGTGGGGTGGAAGATTGCAACCTTCACGTGGTCCGCCTTGTTTCGACTAATACAATCAACTCGACGTGCACAAACGGAAGATCAAATAGAACAAGTTGTCCAACAACTTTAAGCTGTGCACGCCACACGAAAGAAGAAGAAGACACCTGGGGTACTGTAGAGTGCACCTGGAGTACACCTGGGGTACTGTGGAGTACACCTGGGGTACTGTGTGCAGCTTTTGTTTCTCTACTATAGGACCGTTCACTGTATTCAGCATCAATGTATTCATTAAATTGGAAAAGGTGTAGAGAAGATCTACAAGGATGTTGCCAGGACTGGAGGGTTTGAGTTAAAAGGAGAGGCTGGCAAGGCTGAGTTTGTTTTCCCTGGAGTGTAGGTGTCTGAGGGATGATCTTATAAATGTGTAGATGGTTTCGTGAGTAAATTAGCGGATAATAACAACATTGGTGGAGTTGCAGAAAATAAGGAATGTTGACAAAGGATACAGTGGGATCTAAATCACTTGCAGATATAGGTGGACAAATGGCAGATGGAGTTTAATCCAATCAACTGAAATGTTGCACTTAGGACGATTGAATGTCAAGGGAAAGTGAAAAGTTTGTGGCAAGACCCTTAACAGCATTACGGAGGGATCTTGCGGTCCGTCCATGGCTCCCTGAAAGTGGCAATACAAATAGATCGAGTGGTAAAGTAGGTGTGCTATATACGTGCCAACATTGATCGATAACAAGAGTCAGGATGTCATGTTACAGCTTTATAAAACTTGGTTAGGCACATTTGGACCATTGTGTTCAGTTCTGGTTGCCCCATTATAGGAAAGATGTGAAGGCATTGGAGAGGGTGCTGGACATTTACTAAAATGCAGCCTGGATTAGAGGGTACAGCTATAAGGAGAGGTTGGACACACATGGGTTGGTTTCTCTAAAACAGCGTCAGAGGCTGAAGTGAGACCTGATGTATGTACAAAGTTAAGGGAGGCATAGATAGAATGGACAGTCAGAACATTTTCTCAGGGTTGTCAAATACCAGAGGGTATAGGTTTATGGTCAGAGGGGGAAAGTTTAACAGAGAGGTGCATGGCAAGATTTTTATGCAGAGAGTGGTGGATGCCTGGAACTTGCTGCTGGTGCTGGTGGTGGAAGTGGATACAATAGTGCGGAGAAATCGGAGTACAACATTCAGAGTACAGATTACTCTACAATAGTCAAGAGTGCTTTATCGTCATATGTCCCAGATAGAACAATGAAATTATTACTTGCTGCAGCACAACAGTACATATAAACATAGTACACTCTGAACAATATGATAAAAAAGCTCAGCACGCGCACACACACACACACACACACACACACACACACACACACACACACACACACACACACACACACACACACCCACACACAGCCGTTGGGTCCTTGTCACACGGGAAGGCCTGGTCCCCCAACGCAACCTGTTCCCCAATGCAATATAGCACCATTAATCTGTAGCCCCCATGGGAGGCATGGTCCTACAACTCAACCCGTGGCTGACCATAAGAATCCAGCACTCCCCGGTAGAAGCTGGGCATCCCCAGTAGGACGGCATGGCTGACGCCCACCATCGGGATCCGCATACCACCTTGAAGGCAGGGGCCCGGTTGTAAAAAGTGCGTCGCCAGCACACGCCACGCGGAAGGGTCCGTTCCTGTTCAGTACTGTTTGCTACAAAAAGCTGGAGTAACTCAACGGGACAGGGAACATCTCTGGTGAGATGGAATGGGTGACGTTTCAGGCCGAGACCCTTCTTACCAGTCTGAAGAAGGGTCTCGACCCAAAACATCACCCATTCCTTCTCTCCAGAGATGCTGCCTGCCCTGCTTAGTTACTCCAACTTTTTGTGCCTATCTTCAGTTTAAACCAGCATCTGCAGTTCCTTCCTACACACTTACTGTTTGATGTTCTTTGTTCTATTCGTCCCAACAGCCTTAACAGTTTAACAAACATTAAAAAAGTCAAGCTTTATCAGGAAATACTCATCCAAAAAAATGGTTACAAGTGGCATCTTAAAGATGGAAGAAGAGAAAGTGAGGCAGAGATTTTGGAGAGAGTTTCCAGGACCCGGGCCTTGGCGGTTGAAGATATTTCTCCTGCTGATGTAGCTGTTAAATTTGGGGATAGTTCAGAGTGTATTGGAAGAGCACAGATGCCTCTGTGTTAAGACTTTTAAGTTACTTTTCGTTACATAATTTAACTTTAAACTACATTGTTACTCTTGTTGCATATTTGTCATTCATTTGTTCTATATCTCTCTATATCACCGTCTATATCTCTCCTTCCCTTTCCCCTGACTCTCAAGAAGCGTCTCGAGTCAAAACGTCACGTATTCCTTTTCTCCAGAGATGCTGTCTGACCCGCTGATTTACTCCAGCTTTTTGTGTCTATCTTTGGTTTAAACCAGCATCTGCAGTCATTCCTACACATTGCTTCTTCAAATCCTCCCTAAAAACTCATTTTTATTCTCTGGCTTTCGACACTGGCTGAGACATTGCTCCTGTTCTTAGTGCTTTTAATGTCTTTTAATTTTTACTGTTTTTAGTCCTTCGTTTTACGGTTTTTAATGGTTTGTAATAACTTTTTGTCCATGAGTTCTCATGTACAGCACTCTGTGGCAACTGCGGTTGTTTAAAGCGCTTTATAAATAAAGTTTATCATTATTATTATTAAATTAGACTGGAAGAGATTGAACAAATAGGAAGTTTGGAGATCTGTATCTGAGAGTGGATTGAAATTAAAGATGAAAATATTTTTTGGGAGCCGGTGTAGCCAGCAAGCACACTGCCTGTGTGAATGAGACTCAAAGTGATTTGAGACTAAAGGGCCTGTCCCACTATACGAATTTACCCAAGAGCTCTCCCGAGTTTAAATAAAAATCAAACTCGTGGTAAGCATGTAGAATGTGCGTAGCGGGTACGTCGGAGCTCGGGACGTCTCTTAGTGGCTCGTAACGCTAACGGCAGGTACTCTGGAAACGTGGAGTTTTTTCAACATGTTGAAAATTGTCCACGAGAGCCCCGAGTACCTACGAGCGGCTATTACCGTAATTCTCCAAGTTCGAATCAGGGGAAACTCGGGAGAACTCTTGAATTACCTCGTACAGTGGGACAGCCCCTTAAGGAATCAGTTTTGATTTATTTGATTTTACACCAAGTTGTACAAACTACACAGACAGAGCATTAGGATCGACAAGGCTACAGGTAACAAAAGACATGGGAAACAAGTTCAGCAGCAAATGAGCTTGGACCAGAAGAGAATTGTGTGATATTATGGAGGCGGCGACTGGCTGGCACTATGGAGAGTGCAGGTAAAAGCAATTTGTCTGGGTATTTGTGCATTTTTGTGTTCAGTGGTGACAACTATCCAGTAACCAGGCCAGAGTGGTCCTCAAGAGAGGCCAGGTACTGCCAGAGCATGGGTATTGCATGAAGTAGTAGTAGAAAACAGCTAATCCTTCCCAGCTGGCATCTCCAAAAGTTGGCAACGGACATTGATGAAGAAGGGTCTCGACCTGAAACATCACATATTTCTTTTCGCCAGAGATGCTGCCTGACCCACTGAGTTACTCCAGCTTTTTGTGTCAATCTTCGGTTTAAACCAGCATCTGCTGTTCCTTCTTACACAACAGACATTTGATGCCTTTTCTCACAAAGAAGGGTCATCACACTTGTGTGAACATTGTAAAAAGAACGATTAACGTGTTCTCGGTATAGAAAATGTTCACATTTAGCAGGATTATATTTCTGCTTCGATACACATTAGTGCAGTGATCTGTAATCACAATTGCTTTTCTGGTGTCATGCAGTACAGAGTGTATCTTCCATGCCCTAAAGAGACAGGTGACCTTGTTGTATTAATGGGAAATCTGCTCTGCACCTTCTGAGACTGGATGTGAACAGGGACTTTTTGACAGTAAGGAGTGATGTATGGGATTGATCAAATCAAATGCCATTGGCACCTTACCATTTAAGTAGAGAAGCAGAACTGGAAGTGCCGAACAATGATCACAGGCAAAATACTGTAAGTGCAAGTGCAGAAAACAGAAAGTACTCGGGTCAGGCAGCATCTGTGGAATCAGTAACAGGTTTAGTAGAGTCATAGTGTCATACAGTATGGAAATAGTCCCTTTGGCTAAACTTGCCCATGCTGATCAAGATGCCCCAACTATGCTGAGCCCATCTACTCGCATTTGTCCCATATCCCTCTAAACCTTGTGTAGGAAGGAACTGCAGATGCTGGTTTAAACTGAAGATAGACACAAAATGCTGGAGTGGCTTAGGGGGACAGGTAGCATCTCTGGAGAGGAGGAATTGGTGATGTTTTAGGTCGACACCCTTCTTCAGACTCTAAACCTATCCTATTCCTGTATCTGTCCAATACGGGCATTGATGACAATCCTGGGGTGTTACGGAACTGGGAAGTTTCATGAACTTTCCTACCGATTGTTATCTCCTCATCTTTCCTTCCCAACTCAACTTCTTTGCCTCAATTTCATGGGAGAAGCATATGACGTATAGAATACAGAACATAGACCAGAGCAGTACAGGAACGGGCCCTTTGACCTATTGTATTCGTGCTGAACATGATGCTTGCCTAAACTGATCTAATCTGCCTGTACATGGTCCATATGCCTTTATTCCCTGCAACTTCCATGTGCCTATCTAATCTGCCTGTACATGGTCCATAACCCTCTATTCCCTGCAACTTCCATGTGCCTATCTAAAAGTCTCGCCAATATCCTATCTGCCCCCACCACCACCCCTGGCAATGTGGTCCAGGCCCCCAATATCTGTGTAAAAAAAACATGCCTCACACATCTCCATTAAACCTCCCCCCTCTTACCTGTGCCATCAGGTGTTGGACATTTCCACTCTGGGGGAATAGGTTCTGACTGTCTCACCGATCCATGACTCTCATAATTTTCTCATAAATCTCCCCACAACCTCTGAAGTTCCAGAGAAATCCAAATCTATGCAATTGCTTCCTGTAGATGAAACTCTCTAATCCAGGCAGCATTCTGGTAAACATCCCCTCCAAAGCTTCCATGTCTTTTCTGTAATGGGGCAATCAGAACTGCACATAATACCCCAATTGCGAGCTTAACCAAGACCTATAGAGTAGAAACTAAGAACTGCAGATGCTGATTTATACCAAAGATAGACACAATGTGCTGGAGTAATTTTAGCAGGTCAGGCGGCTTCTTTGAGAAAAATAATAGGTAACGTTTCGGGTTGGGACCCATGCTTCATACCATTAGAATGTCTGAAGATGAGCCCCAATCCAAAACATCACCTATCCTTTTATTTAGAGATGTTGCTTGACCTGCTGAGTTACTCCAGCACTTTGTGTATATCAAAGTCTGACAGAGCTGCAACATGGACTTCTTGACTCTTATATTCAATGCCCCTAGCAATAAGAAAAGCATATCATATGCCAACTTTAGTGTGCAATGAACAGGAGATCCCTCTGCATATCGATGCTGTTAAGGGTCTTACCATTAACTGTGTACCCTCTCCAAACATTCAATCTCCCAAAGTGCAACTCCTCACACTTGCTCGGATTAATCTCCATCTGCCATTTCTCCGCCCGTTTCAGCAGTTGATCTTTATCCCGTTGTATCTTCTGAGAGCATTCCTCTGTCTGCAACTCCTCCAATTTTGGTGTCATCAGCAAACTTACTCACCAACCCATCTATATCTCTGTACCATATTATGTGTATAAGTTCCTGTATACTGTATAAGGGGGGGGGGGGGAGAGGGATTGACCAGAGTGAAAATGGTCCTTGATTTTTGTTAGCTGCTTTCTCAAGGCAGCATGAAGTGTGGATGGAGACAATAGGGTGGTGGAGGGGGGTGGTGGAGGAGGGGGGAGGGGGGGTAGAGAGAGTTGAGGGGGAGTTGAGGGGGGTTTGAAAGTATAGTTTATGTGATGGCCTGGGGTACATCCACAACTGCAAATTCTTGTGATCCTGGGCAGTTATTGCTAAACCAAGCTACGATGCAGCCTGATATTATGTTTTATTCAGTGTATCGGCAGAAGTTGGTAAGAATCGTTGGGGAGATGCTGAACCTCCTTAATCTTCTGAGGAAGTAGAGGCACTGGTGTGCTTTCATGAGCGGCGCAGGCCAGGGAAGTTATTCGATACATTTCTGAGGGACAGAGGATGTTTACAATCTGGAAAATCCAGAGGAAGCAGGGACTCTCATAACATTTGAGAAGTCTCTGGATGAGCTCTAGAATTGCCAAGCACTGAAGACTATGGACCAAATGCTGACAATTAGGATCTGCATCGGTCAGTTTGGAGAGGTGAGGGAAACAATCTGTGTCACTGCTCTATGTCTTTAGGATCATTCTACACTTACAAAGGCAGGAATTAATCTAAGATGAGGGCAGCCTAGTTGATGTTGTTAACATGGACCTCAATAAGGTCTTTGACAAGGTCCCATTGCGAGGGCCAGTCCAAAATTTAGACTTCATGGGATCCAATGCAAATTTGTAAAATGGATGTAAAATTGGCTTTTCCTGATGCATGGAACCCCCATCCCCAAGGACCTCCTCCAGCAATGCATCCTTGAAGACATTACACTGAATCCACAGATTCTGCAGACATCAGAGAAAGGGCTCATGAAAGAGTTGTGACCGCAATTGCTCAGATTTGGTAATCTCTAAAATGCTACTATGGCAGCTGCCAATGCGTGTTAGACTGCAGGGAGATATTGATGCTCTGGTCAGATGGCCAGCGGAAATGCAGTTTAATCCAGAGAAGTGCATTTAGTGAAGTCATGGAATCACACAGCACAGAAACAGACCTATTCATCTTGTGCAGTCTGACCATGTTGCCTACCTATGCATCCCAATTATCAGCATTAAGGGCCTGTCCCACTTAGGTGTCCTTGGCACGCAAATTACATGACCTCGTGGTCACGTTGAGGCGCACGGGCATCGTATGGCCTCGCGGGGCCGGTCCCACTGCGAAATGCGGAGGGGTATGTAGTTGTGTGCGACATCGGAAGGGGCTCCGGAATTTTTGTAGCGAAAAAAATCTTCACGCGCCAACTGACGGCCAAAGTGGGACAGGCCCAAGACCCTGGCACGATGCAACATCTCACCTCTAACAGCAGCAGAAGCAGGGAAACGATCACCGAACTCAGCCTGGGGCCCACGGCCGTTGCGGTCCGGATCCGCCTCCACTTCTACTCCCAGAGCGGGGCCAAGAAAATTGAAGATAGACACAAAATGCTGGAGTAACTCAGCAGGTCCGGCAGCATCTCTGGAGAGAAGCAATTGGTGACGTTTCGGGTCAAGACCCTTCTTTCAGACTGAAGAAGAGTCTCGACACAAAACGTCACCTATTGCTTCTCTCCAGAGATGCTGCCGGACCTGCTGAGTTACTCCAGCATTTTGTGTCACTCTTCAAATGACGTCACGCGATCCAGACGGCTGTGCGGTCGAATGATGTCGCACGCGACCTTTGCTGGACCGTCGCGGCTCAACGCGACCACGAGATCGCGTAATTTGCGTGCCAAGGACACGTAAGTGGGACAGGCCCTTTAGGCTCATCACCCTCCAGGCCTTTTCTATCCAAGTACTTGTCCAAACACCGTCGAAACTTTGTATTTATACCTGCCTCCATTGCCCCCTCTGCTGGCTTGTTCCACACAACTACCATCCTCTGTGTGAAAATTTTACCCCTCAGATTTTCTTGAAACTCTTCTTTAAACTCCTCTCACCTTAAATCTGTACACTGTGTTTCTATCTCCCATGCCCTGAGGAAATAATCCTGGCTGTATATCCTATTTATGCCCCTCATAGTTTTATAAACCTCCAGAAAGAGGTATCAGGTTATAAACTCAGCTTGCCTCATTTCAGTGAGAACAAACCCAGCCTATCCAATCTGATCTACAGCCCTTCATTCCAGGCAACGTCCTGTGGAATCTCTTCTGGACTCATCTGGATGTTGTCACCATGTCCTTCCTGTCGTGTGCCAACCAGAACGGAACACAATACTGCAAATGTTATCTAACCAATGATAGACACAAAAAGCATGAATAACTCAGCGGGCCAGGCAGCAGCTCTAGAGAGAAGGAATGGGTGACTTTTGGGGTCGAGACCCTTCTTCAGACCGATGTTCTAACCAATATTTTGTATGCATGACAGAGGGAATACAAAAAAGGAGAGCTACTGAGAGTTATGGAGGAACAGAGGGATCTGGAGTGTAGGTCCACTGATCCATAATGAAAGTAGGATTAGTCAATGAGGCGGTTGAAAGGCGTTCCTTTATGAGACCAGGTGGCTGTCGTGAAACTGCATACAACACGTTAGACCACTGCAGCCTGAAAGGATAGAAAGAGTGAATTTGAAATCATTTTTATACTTTTCATTTTTCAGGAGCTGAGTGTTATTGGCAATGCCAGGATTTCTTGCCCATCCCTCAATGCACCTGAGAAGATTGCGGTGAGCCACCTTCTTCAAGTGCTGTAGTGTTGTTGGGAAGGTGTTCTAGGGCTTTGACCCAGCAACACTGAAGGAACGGATATATATGTCCAAAACTGGGGTCCCTATTCTCATACACTTTTTATATTCTTTCTGGGTTTATTAAGCTGTCAGAGTCCCATGGCTGCTGCCCATTGAGGTGGCAGGTTTGGGAGGTGCTTTCGGAGGAGCCTGGGTGAGTATCTGCAGTGCATTTAGCAGATACTACGCACTGCAGCCACTGTACACCAGCGGTGGAGGCAGTGCATGTTTAGGGTGGCGGATGGGTTGCATCGTATAGGTTGCTTTGTGCTGGATGGTATTGAGCTTCTTAGGGGTTGTTGAACCTTCACTCATCTAGGCCAATGGTCAGTATTCCAACACACTCTGTCTTGTGCTTTGCAAACAGTGGAAATGTCCTGAGATATCTGGAGGTGAGTCGCTCTCTGCAGGATCCCCAGATCTGACCTGCTCTTGCAGCCTACGTGTTTATGTGGCGGGCCCAGTTGCATTTCTGGTCAAGGGTAATCTCAAGGATGTGTAGGAAGGAACTGCAGATGGTGGTTTACAACAAAGATAGACACAAAACACTGGAGCAACTCATCGGGACAGGCAGCATCTCTGGAGAGAAGGAATGGGTGATGTTTCTGGTCTTTTGCAAGGCATGCTCTAAGCCAGCAATGTGAAAGAATTGAACACAATTGAACTAGCAAATTTTATCTCTCTCCGTCCCTCCCCCACCCTAGTTCTCTGACTAGTTTCACTGTCCTCATTAATTTTACTGATTGTAGGCCTCCATGTCATTGTCACCTTCCCCTCAGCTAACTATGAACAATTTAAATTTCCTTACCTTCGTCTCCTTGGGCTGTCGTTTTCACACCTTACCCTTCCATATCTCTCGACTCTCTCTCCCCTGACACTCATCTGAAGAAGGGTCTCGACCCGAAACGTCACCCATTCCTTCTCTCCAGAGATGCGGCCTGTCCAGCTGAGTTACTCCAGCACTTTATGTCTATTATCGGTGTAATTCCAAGGATGTTGGTCATTTGGTGATGATGATGTAATTAAAATTGGTGGAGGGTGCTCGGACTTTCTTTGATTGGAAGTAGTCATGGCTTGACATGGATGGGTGAAGGAGGCACAGCAGACTGCAGATGTTGAAATCTTGAGCAATAAACATCGCTGGAGGAACGCAACAGGTCAGAGAATGCAGGCAATTGCACTTGCCTGTACCACTGAATAATTTCCTCAAGACCAGCTTGTCAATTCAGTCGATAAGATCCCACATAGGAGATTAGGAGGCAAAATTAGAACACATGGTATTGGGGGTAGGGTACTGACATGGATAGAAAATTGGTTGGCAGACAGGAAACAAAGAGTAGGGATTAACGGGTCCCTTTCAGAAGGCTCAGTACTGGGACTGCAGCTAATTACAATATACATTAAGGATTTAGATGAAGGGATTCAAAGTAACAATAGCAAATTTGCAGCTGACACCTGCACCTATTATTTACTTTCACCATGGCAATGAATGGACAAAGAAAACTCATTACCATTCAAGCTACTTTTAAGAAAAAATAAATGTTTAAATCACTTGCTTTCTTTAATTGAGGTAGTGCTTAAACCATGTTGTGGCACATGCCTGAATCACTGATACCATTTAATATAGGTGCAGCTGCGGAGTTATAGTACATAGAATACGTGGCTAGGACAGGTTTGGAAGCTCAAGTGATTGTTGATAGGACAAATTGGGCCGTCATGTTGCCGTTGCCTCAACTACCTGCCACAGAAGGTAGTTGAGGCCAGTTCATTGGCTATATTTAAGAGGGAGTTAGATGTGGCCCTTGTGGCTAAAGGGATCAGGGGGTATGGAGAGAAGGCAGGTACAGGATACTGAGTTGGATGATCAGCCATGATCATATTGAATGGTGGTGCAGGCTCGAAGGGCCGAATGGCCTACTCCACCTATTTTCTATGTTTCTATGTATAAGATGTTGATGAGGCCACATTTAGAGTATTGTGTTCAGTTCTGGGCACCATGTTGTAGGAAAGATGTTGTCAAGCTGAAAAGGGGAGAGAGAAGATGTACAAGGATGTTGCCAGGACTACAGGATCGGAGCTATGGGCAGAGGTTGAGTAGGCTGGGACTCTATTGCTTGGAATGCAGGTGGTTGAAGGGTAATATTAGAGGTGTATAAAATCATAAGAGGAATTGATCGGGTAGATAAATCGTGGACGCATTGGTGATCATTTTCCAATGTTCTATAGATTTGGGATCAGTTCCTGTGGATTGGACGGTAGCTAATGGTATCCCACCTTTTAAAAAGGAGGGCGAGAGAAAGCCGGGAATTATAGATCAGTTAGCTTGATATGCTTGATGAGTTAGATAGAGCTCTAGGGGCTAGTGGAATCAAGGGATATGGGGAGAAGACAGTCACGGGTTATTGATTGGGGATGATCAACCAGGATCACAATGAATGGCGGTGCTGGCTCGAAGAGCCGAATGGCCTCCTCCTGCACCTGTTTTCTATGTTTCTATGTTTCTATCAGTGGTGGGGAGAGGCTGGGGTTGATTATCAAAGATGTAATAGCGACGCATTTGAATATCAGTAACAGGATCGGTCCGAGTCAGCATGGATTTACGAATGGGAAATCATACTTGTCAAATCTTCTGGAATTTTTTGAGGATGTAAACAGTAAAATGGACAAGGAAGAGCCAGTGGATGTAATGTACTTGGACTTTCAGAAAGCATTTGATAAGGTCCCACCCAGGAGATTAGTGTACAAAATTTGAGCACATGGTATTGGGGGTAGGGTATTGACATGGATAGAGAAGTGGTTGGCAGACAGGAAACACAGAGTAGGGATTAACGGGTCCCTTTCAGAATGGCAGGCAGTGACAAGTGGGGTACCGCAAGGCTCGATACTGGGACCACAGCTATTTACAATATATATCAATGATTTAGATGAAGGAATTAAAAGTAACATTAGCAAATTTGCAGATGACACAAAGCTGGGTGGCAGATGCAGTATAATGAGGATAAATGTGAGGTTATCCACTTTGGTGGCAAGAGCAGGAAGGCAGATTATTATTATAAATGTCAAATTAGGAAAAGGGGCAGTACAACAAGACCTGGGTGTGCTTGTACATCAGTCACTGAAAGTAAGCATGCAGGTACAACAGGCAGTGAAGAAAGCTAATGACATGTTGGCCTTCATAAAGAGAGGATTTGAGTATAGGAGCAAAGAGGTCCTTCTGCAGTTGTACAGGGCCTTGATGAGACCGCACCTGGAGTATTTGTGTGCAGTTTTAGCCTCCTAATTTGAGGAAGGACATTCTTGCTGTTGAGGGAGTGCAGCATAGGGTCATGAGGTTAATTCCCGGGATGGCGGGACTGTCATATGATGAAAGAATGGAACGACTGGGCTTGTATACACTGGAATTTAGAAGGATGAGAGGGCATCTTATAGAAAGATATACAATTATTAAGGGATTAGCCATGCTAGATGCAGGAAACATGTTCCTGATGTTGGGGAGTCCAGAACCAGAGGCCACAGTTTAAGAATAAGGGGTAGGTCATTTAGTACTGAGATGAGGAAAAACTTTTTCACACAGGGTTGTGAAATTGTGGCATTCTCTGCCTTAGAAGGCAGTAGAGGCGAATTCACTGGATGCTTCCAAAAGAGAATTAGATAGAGCTCTTAGTGCTAGCGGAATCAAGGGGTATGGGGAGAAGGCAGGAACGGGGCACTGATTGTTGATGATCAGCCATGATCACATTGAATGGCGGTGCTGACACAAAGGGCCGAATGGCCTACTCCTGCACCTATTGTCTATGTATCTACGTATCTAAGCACAGAATCTCTTGCCCAGGGTAGGTGAATTGAAGACCAGAGGACATAGGTTTAAGGTGAAGGGGAAAAGATTTACTAGGAATCTGAGGGGTAACCTTTTCACACAAAAGATGGGTGTATGGAACAAGCTGCCAGAGGAGGTAGTTGAGGCTGGGACTATCCCAATGTTTAAGAAACAGTTAGACATGGATTGGACAGGTTTGGTGGGATCTGGACAAAACGTGGAGGGGTGGGGCTCGTGTAGCTGGGACATGTTGGCCGGTGTGGGCAGGTTGGGCCAAAGGGCCTGTCTCCACACTTTATCACTCTATGACTATGAGAATTAACTGTGGCACTCGCTTTGAATGAAGTATTGCTGCTCGATGGATCACACCACTTCTAGTAGGAAAGTCAGAATGCTTTCTGCCAATTTAGAAAGAGAGCCTGGATTGTTTGTCCCTGGAAAAATTCAGTGATCAGTTCACTCAATGATCAGTTCACTCAGTTTGCCCAGGGACAAGATTGCTGCTGGGGTTCTGGCTGGAAGGTTAATACGATAAAGGAAGCGTGATCATGAACGCTGCCGCTAGTCAAAGAAACCTGAAACTTGGATATAATGTTGGGAAGTTATACAAAGCATTTGGCCTAACTTGTCAATGCAAACCAAATTTTATGACTGAGCTAATCCCATTTGAATGCATTTGCCCCATGTGCCTCTAAATCTTTCCTATCAATGCACCTGTCCAAATGTATTTCAAACGCCACCATTGTTCCTGCGTCTACAGCTTCCTCTGGAAGTTGATGCATGTACTCCCCACCCTCAGTGAAAAACCTACCCCTCAGATCCCCTTTAAATCTATCCTATCTCACCTTAAACAGATATTCTCCAGTTTTAGAATCGCCTACTCTAGGGGAATGACTGTGACCAAACATTCTACCTATGCTTTTCATGATTGTGTATACCTCTATAAGGTCCCCCTCAGACTCCTGCGCTCTAAGGGAATAAAAAGTCAGAGTCTGACCTCTCCTTACAACTCAAGCCCTTCAGCATGCTTTCCAACTTAATCACATCATTCCTATAGATGAATGACCAGAACTGCAGACAGTACTCCAAGTGCGTTCTCACCATTTTGTTGAACAGCTGTAACATTATGTCCCATCTCTTGTACTCGGTGAAGGGATGTTGGGGCCACGTGCCTTGTGACCCAGTGCCTCCAGCAGCGACATGGAGCAAGGATTCTAAAAATGCACTCTGGTCAGGTGAAGCCTTTGTAAGAGGACAATGCCCATTTCTGACACCATGCTTCACCTTGAGGGGAGTAGTCAGCCATGTTATCCTGATGATCAAACCACATGAGTGCTTACCTCTTGAGCACATCAGCACTCTATGACTCTGCCGTGGCATAAAGATGGCCTGTAACACAGGCTGCAGTTCCCAGAGGCAGACTGAGCAAAGTGGTGCATTCATCAGCATAGTCATCTGTGGAAGGTTTTATTTATTTTGAAGGGCTGGCTGCCAGTTTCTTTGAACGTAAGCATCGATTCTGTTGACTTTACGGTCTGTGAATTGTGCTTTGTGAGGTGCAGAGCGTTGAGCTTAGTTTTATGTTTTTCCCAAACGTGGGAATGGGAAGAGTTTGGGATTGACTTGCGATTCCATGGCAAGTTGCTGCACTCTGTGCCAATAGCTGGTGAGCAGCGCCGTCAGAAGGGCAGAAGGAGCACTGCACCGGTGACAAGCAGAGGCAACTGGACTTCACTGTATTGTGCCAGTACAATGAGGTACAGGCACAATGAAAATCTTGCTTGCAAGTAGGCCGGCACGGTGGCATAGCGGTAGAGCTATCGCCTTACAGAGACCCAGGTTCAATCCTGTCTACGGGTGCTTGTCCATACGGAGTTTGTACGTTCTCCCCGTGACCTGTGTAAGGGTTTTCTCCGAGATCTTCGGTTTCCTCCCACGCTCCAAAGACGTACTGGTTTGTAGGTTAATTGACTTGGTTGTTAATGTAAATTGTCCCTAGTGTGTGTAGGAGAGTGTTAATGTGCGGGGATCGATGGATGGCGCGGACTTGGTGGGCCGAAGGGCCTGTTTATGCGCTGTATCTCTAAATTAAACTAAACGGCAGTGCACACATAGATGCCATATAAAACCATAAATTATACATAAATTACAAATAAACTACACATTAATTCCACGAGACAGTAAAAAGAGAAAAGACTGCAACATAAAAACCTTCAAAGCACAATGAGAAAATAAGTCCATTGTGATGCAAAAGGTGGACTCTAGTGTTCCTCCCATGGCAGTGAAGAGGAAAGAACACAGTCATCTGCACTCCTCAGCTCGGGCATCAACATTTCATACCCCTTTATTCATGTGCCCTTTATCCTTTATCTGTACATTGTGGATGACTTGATTGTATTCATGTATAATCTTTTCTTTGATTGGATAGCATGCAACCAAAATTATGCTTTTCACTGTATCACGGTATACATGCTAATCATGAACTAAACTAAGCTAATCATGGAAGGGTCTTAAAATAGGAACAGATCATTCAAATGGAATATTGTTAAGGGGCTGTCCCACTGTACGAGCTAGTTCAAGAGTTCTCCCGAGTTTCCCCTGATTCGAACTTGGAGAATTACGGTAATAGCCGCTCGTAGGTACTCGGGGCTCTTGTGGACATTTTTGAACATCTATACTCAATTCCCTGACTAATGAAAAATCTTCACGAGTCTTCACGAGCTTACCGCGTTTCGCGAGTACCTGCCGTTAGCGTTACGAACCGCTAAGAGACGTCCCGAGCTCCGATGTACCCGCTACGTACATTCGTATGTGTTTACCACGAGTTTGATTTTTTGTTTAAACTCGGGAGAGCGCTTGAATTAGCTCGTACAGTGGGACAGCCCCTTTAGGCCGTCAAATCAAGAAACAACCCACTGGACAATGTTAAACCTGGAAGGGTGTAATATGTAGGAAAGGAACTGCAGATGCTGGTTTACACCAAAGATAGACACAAAATGCTGGAGTAACTCAGCGGGACAGGCAGTATCCAGAGATGAGGGATGGGTGACATTTTGGGTTGAGCCCCTTCTTCAGACTGAGAAGACAGAGAAGGCCTAAAACGACACGCATTTCTTTTATCCGGAGATGCTGCCTGCCCTGCTGAGTTACTCCACCATTTTGTGTCCATCTTCGGGAAGGGTGCAATGTGCCTAATGAAAGAAGACAAGCTGTTTTTGAGTTTATACTGAGCTGTATTGGAATAATATAAGAGAGTTAAATATTCCTATTTCTACAGCATGGAAGCAGACCATTCATCCATGCCTGAGTGTCCCATATCTCTCTAAACCTTTCCGTCCTGAGCCTGTCTTTATATCTTTCAAACTAATTGTATCTTGCCACTGCCACTTCCTTTGACAGCTCATTCTATATACCCACACCCTCACTTAGATGAAGCTGCCCCTCACATCCACTTTAAATTTGTCTCCTTTCACCTTGAACCTTGTTTTTGATTCCTCCTCACTGGGAAAATACATTGACGTTATCTTTGCTCTTCATTATTTTAGATTTCTTTACATCTACGCTTCAAGGATAAAAACAATCCCAGCCCATCCCATCTCTCCTTAAACCCTCCAGTTCCAGCAACATCCTTGTGAATCTTTTTTGCACTTTTCCAGCTTAATCATATCCTTCCAATAGCTGACTGATGAAAACTGCACACATTACGCAAGGTGTGGTCTCACCAACTTCTTTACAGTTGTGACATGACTTCCCATTTCCAGTTCTCAGTGCTCTGACCAAAATCTTCTTCACCACAGATAGACCCAAAATGCTGGAGTAACTCAGCGTGACGGGCAGCATCCCTGGAGAGAAGGAATGGGTGATGTTTCGGGGCGAGACCCTTCTTCAGACTGTCCACTCAGCTCTCTTGCCTCCTCCATGGCTGCCTCCTCCTCCTCCTCCTGCTCCTCTTCCCCGAGGTCATTGACATACTGAATTAATTAATTAATTAATGATACTTTAATGTTATGTGTACCCAGGTACAGTGTAATTCTTTGTTTTGCATACAATACACAAGTATGCAAAGGGTTAACACGAATAGGGTTCTGACAACTAATCATGATGGTCCCAATGGTCCCTTTTTGCCCTAGGTGCCCTCCCCTCCCGCCCGCCCCTCCGTGTTCTCGGCAGATCGTCCATGACTGACCGCCAGGACTCATGCGGCCCAGTCCTTGGCTGTCCTCCGGCAGTCACTCAATGGGGAGCTGACGGTCGGGGGCTGACACCTGGTAGCTGAGACACAAGGTCGCAGTAGTGGTCGTGACGACTAGATACTGGGGTAGCTGACGGAAAGCTGCTCGCTGGTGCAGATTAGTGACAACGGCTCCTAGTTTAAAGGTGAAATTACATAAACCCAGCAGTCTGAATCAGTCCCAATGTCACCTATCCTTGTTCTCCAGAGATGCTGCCTGAACGGTGAGTTACTCTAGCACTTTTTGACCTTTTGTGTATTAACCATCAGCTGCTGTTCTTTGTTTCAACTACATACAATGATACTACCTTACTCAGTTACAGCGGACAATCAGCACCAATGGACACCATTCCCCCCCCCCCCCCCCCCCCATCCATGGCCGGTTATAATAAAGGCTTACTGTACTCTATGTGCAGCTGTATCAGACTTGTACAGCTGTAACATAATTTCCTACCCTCTATACTCAATTCCCTGACTAATGAAAAATGAAAAGCTTTCTTTACCACCTTGTCTACCGGTGACGCCACTTTCAGGAAACTATGTACTTGTACCCCCTTGATTCCTCTGTTCTACAACACTCCACAGTGCCCTCCCATTCCATGTCAAAGTCCTGCCTTGGTTTAACTGCCACACCTCACACTTATCTGAAGTAAACCCAATTTTCCCTTCCTCAGCCCATTTGCCCAGCTGATCAAGATCTGTTATAATTCTTGATAACTATCTTTACTGTCTACAACACCAGATATCATCTGCATACTTACTTATCATGGCTTGGACATTCTCATCCAAATCATTGATATAAACTACAAACAGCAATAGGCCCAACACTCGTTCCAGAGGCACACCAGTAGTCACGAGCCTCCAGTCTGAGAAACAACATTCTACTGTATCACCACCTTCTATTTCCTACATGGAGCCAGTTCCGGAAGTGGCAGCGCTGTTGAACGGCTGCGGCTCGCCTGCAGTCCGTCTGTTTTTACTTTTTTTTGTTGTTTTTTGTTGTTGTCTTGTTTAGTTAAATTTTTGGTTATTAGGTTGTGTTGTGTGTGGGGTGGGGGGGGGGGGGGGCTGAAACAGGGCTTTCTGTCTCTCTCTTCGGGGGAATGCGACTTTTTCTTGTCGTATCCCCCTTCTCTGCCTCCGTCTGCGCTGAGGCCTAATGGCGGAGCTGACGGCCTCGAACCTGCGACCGACCTCAAGGCTCCGGAGGTAGAGCCAGCCAGGACTCACCAAGCTGGCCGTCTTCGAGCTGTGGCGGCGTTCGGGCGCTCCAGTGGCAGCGGAACGACTCGGAGCTCCGGTGAGGGCGGCCCGGCGCGGGTCTGAGACGGTGCTGGCTGAGACGCTCCGGTGGCAGCGGCACGACTCGGGGCTGGGACGGCGCTCCCGTGAGGGCGGTCCGGCGTGGGGCTGAGACGGTGCTCCGGTGGCTGAGGCGGCCTGGCGCGGAGCTGAGACAGTGCTCCGGTGGCTGAGGCAGCCTGGCGCGGGGCTGAGACGGTGCTCCAGTAGCTGATGCGGCGTTCTGGCGGTGGTGACCTGAATCCGGGGCTCGGCCGCGGGCCAGTGGACGACATCGTCGGGAGCCCGTGGGTCACAGGCTGGTGCCTGTTTCCTGGAGCTCCCACAGGCAACAGCTGCATCCGCTGGACTGGAGGGCGGCAGCTACGACCACCCCGGGCCGCGGAGAACCGGCCCGTTCGCGGAGCCCGGTGAGCCGCGGGACTGATTATCATCGCCCGGTGGGGAATCGCCTCAGCGCAGAGGGAGAAGAGGAGGGAAGAGACAGTAACCCTAAGATTTTTGCCTCCATCACAGTGAGGAGGTGCCTGGTGAATTCACTGTGGTGGATGTTAATTTGTGTTTATTGTGTGTTTTGTTGTTTATTATTGCATGTATGGCTGCTGGCAACGACATTTCGTTCAGACCGCAAAGTCTGAATGACAAATAAAGGATCTAAGTCTAAGTCTGTATACAGTTAGCTAGCTCTCCTTGGATCCCTTGCAACCTTGCAGAGCAGCCTGCCCAGGTTATAGAGTGATACAGTGAAACAGGCCCTTCGGCCCAACTTGCCGACACTGGCCAACATTTCCCATCGACACTAGTCCCACCTGCCTGTGTTTGGTCCATATCCCACCAAACCTGTCCAATCCATGTCCAATCCTATCCATGTCAAGTCAGAAGATTATCGAGTAATAAACCACCCTGCGGACAGAATGGAAGATCTGAAACATTCACAACGCCTCCATTTCCACTTGGTCACCCAATGGCACTTTCCATCACACCAGTGAGGTCTTTCTCCATTTATATACTTTTTCCATTTCTATCTCCATCTGCCTATCATCCTCATATCTATTTACCCGGAGTTTCCAGTCTCTGTCTATAGATACCCCCATCTCTTCCCCATCAGGCTCCATTGGCCCCTTATCCACTGCCCCTCTCCTGGTCTACCTATTGCCTGCCAACCCCTGAGTCGCCCCTCTTTCTCACGTCTATCCACCTGCTCTCACCTTCCTACACTTTCATTTCTAATGCAGGCTCTTGACCTAATACATTGACCATTTTCCCTCTACATATGCTTCTTCCTTTGGATCTTGACCCTGCTGTAGTCTTAGATAACCCTCTTCAATGTCCACTGTACCATGGATTTTGGTGTCACGGAACAGTTAGCATGAGGACGGGCCCTTAGGCCCACAATGTTTGTGCCGAACATGATGTCTAGTTAAACTGATCATCTGCCTCTACATGCTCCTTATCCCTCTATTTCCTTCACTTCCATGTCCCTCCCTAAAAGCCTCTTAAACACCACTATTGTATCTGCCTCCACTCTATGCACACCTCCATTAAACTTTCTCCCTCTCACCTTATACAGTAGCAATGCCCTCTTGTGTTGGAAATGCTTCTACAAACTTACTGAACATGCCAACTACATTATTCTAAATCGCTAAATCAAGATCATTAATATTGACAATAAAAAACATTTTTATTTGCAAAGACGTTCATGTTTGAAGGTTAATTGGCTTCTGTAAACTGTCCCTAGGGTGTCGTGACTGGTGATCATTGGTTGGCCCTGACGCAGTTGGCTGAAGTGCCTATTTCCATGCTATATTTCGAAGCCGAAACAAAACTAAAGTATAACTGGACCAAGCACCAATTCTTGTAGTATTCAATTGGGGAACTTGCCCATGAAGACAACATCAATACCTTATCCTTGTCAATCCTCTTTGTCACCTCTTCCAAAAACAATCAAACTTGTGACACACGATGTCCCTTGAACAAAACCAGGCATATTATCCCTAATCAGTCCTTGTCTTGCCAAATGCCAGCAGATCCTAAACTTCAGAATCTCTTCCAGTCACACTCCCACCACCGATGTTGACCTCGTCAGCAAGCAATGACCTAGCTTGTTATTGCAACGCTTACTAGGGCATGACTTTAGCCGCCCACCCATGGCTAACAGTGAAAAAAATATGTCTGCCAAAGCCCCAACAAAGTTGTCACATCCTTCCCACAATGTCTGAGGACACATGGTCAGGCTCTGAAAATATATCCATCTTTACATTCTTAAAAGCCAGCAGTATCTCCTCCTTTATAATGTCAATAAATTAACCTACCAAATTGCATGCCTTTGCAGCAGGTGAAATTGGTAACAAAATAGTCTGCTACCGAACCTCAGTTATCTTTGGACTACGAGGTTTTCACCCTGGGAACACTCCCTCAACTCACTCTCCCAATACCTCCTTCACTGCAGCTCATATCTTTTAGTTTAATTTAGTTTAGTTTAGAGTTAAAGCACGGAAACAGTGTCTTCGGCCCACGGAGTCCGCGCCGATCAGTGATCCCTGCAAACTAGCACAATCCTACACACACTAGGGACAATTTACCATTTGACCAAGGCAATTAACCAACAAACCTGTACATCTTTGGAGTGTGGGGAAAAAACTGGAGCACCCGGAGAAAACCCACACAGGTCATGGGGAGAACGTACAAACTCCGTCCAGAGAGCACCCGTAGTCAGGATCCAACCCGGGTCTCCGGAGCTGTAAGGCAGCAACGCCACTGCTGCGCCACTGTGCGGGGAGAAGTGTGGGAGTGTGGCATGTTCCTTTAAGGCCTGGCCCAGAGGTTGCTGCTTCTGGCCAGAATACTGCAATTGATCAAAGCAGTGGTGCGTGCTGAAACTGAAAGTCTGTCCTGGGAACCTCACATGACAAGATTGCACTGTTCATGAGACCGACAAATACATCATTAATCATCCTTGGTCCTCTTGAGACTCAGTAACTTTACCACTGATCTTTTCCCACTAATCAAGCATCTTGGAGGTTATTCATAACTGAACGATCACATCAGTCACGTACTGGATGACTGGTGCTGGAGTAACCTCAAAGACTGCCAACTCAGTGGTGAAGTGATGACCATTTTCATTGGCTGCTCTATCTGGGTTGCAGCAGGAGTCTCGGCATGTTTATAAGCGCCATGCATTTGCTTCATTGAATGCAAGCCTGACCACACTGAGCGATGGTTTACTTCATTAACAAAGATGACACTTCATGCTGCACCAACACTGATACATCCTGATGTATCACTGCCATCCAATTCACCCTCAAACCAGAATGCAGATGAATGGCGCAACCCCATGGGTGCTATCCAGTATGGGGCAAAGGCAAGATTATACATAGAACATAGAAGAATACAGCACAGGACAGGTCCTTTGGCCCACTACATCTATGCTGAACATGATAGAGTCATACAGTGTGGAGGTAGGCCCTTCTGCCCAACTTGCCCATGCCGACCAACATGCTCCATAAACACTAGTCCCACCTGCTTGCATTTGGCCCATATCCCTCTAAACCTGTCCTATCCATGTACCTGTCTAAATGCTTCTTAAACATTGCGATAGTACCTGCCTCAACAATCTCCTCCGGCAGCTCATTCTATACATCTACCACCCTTTATATAAAAATGTTACCCCTCAGGTTCCTAATAAATCTTTCCCCCATCCTCTAATTCCTCTAATTCCCAAATCCCCTACTCTGGGCAAAAGACTCAAGATCACCCCTCATCCTCCTGCACTTCAAGGAGTTGAGTCCTAGCCAGCTCAACCTCTCCCTATAGCTCAACCCCTCGAGTTCTGGCAACATCCTCATACATTTTCTCTGTTCACTTTCCCGCTTGACAGCATCTTCCCTATAATGTGGTGACCAAAACTGAACACAATACTCTAAATGTGGTCTCACCAATGTCTTAGTAACATGATCTCCCAACTTCTATACTCAATGATTGATGAAGGCCAATTGATGAAAGCCTTTGTGACCACCCTATCTATGCACTTTCAAAGAACAATCTACCTGCATTCCTAGATTCCTCTGCTTTATGACACCCCCAGAGCCTTACCATTCGCTGTGCAAGCTCCTGCTCTTTTTAGATTTTCTGAAATGCAACACCTCACATTTCTCTGCATTAAATTCCATCAACCATTCCTCAGCCCACCTGCCCAAGCAATCAAGATCCTGCTGCAATTTTTGACAACCATCTTCGCTATCTACAATTCCACCAACTTTAGTATCAATTGCAAACTTGCTAATGATGACTTGTACATTTGCATCCAAATCATTGATATAGATGACAAACAGCAATGGGGCCCAGCACCAAACTCTGAGGCACAACACTAGTCACAGGCCTCTCGTCTGAAAAGCATCCTTCCACCATCACCCTCTGCTTCTTTCCATGAAGTCAATTTTCTCTCCATTCAGCATTGTTCCTTGGATCCCATGCGATCTAACCACCCAGAGCAGCCTACCATGTGGAACCTTGTCAAATGCCATGCTGAAATCCATATATATACGTCCACAGCTCTGCCTTTATCAACCTTTTTAGTAACGTCTTCAAAAACTCAATCAGATTCATGAGACACAATCTACCACATTCAAAACTGTGCTGACCATCCCTAATCATCTCTTGTCCATCTAAATGCATGTATATCATACCATTCAGAATACTCCGCAGTAACTTTCCAACCACAGATGTTTGGTTCCCTGGCTTGTAGTTCCCAGGCATTTCCTTGTAGCCTTTCTTAAATATAGAGATATATTTTGCCAACCTCTAGTCTTTCAGCACCTTGCGCTGTAATACAAATGACAACTCGTAAATTGCCACCTGCAATTTCCTTTCTAGCTTCCCACAATGTCCTCGGATATATCTGATCAAACTTCCAAGATTTGTCTACCTTCATAGAAGTCAGGACCTTCATTCAGCACCTCCTTGACAGTAACACTGACTGCCCACAAGACACTTCCAGTAACTGCCCCAAGTTCCTTGGTCCTCCTGTCTTTCTCCACGGTAAAAACAGAGGAGAAATACTCTTTGAGATATTGCCCATCTCCTGTGGACTCCACACAGATGTGACCACTTTGATTCCTGAGGGGTCCCATTCTCTCTCTGGTTACCATTTTTCCCTTTATGTACTTATAAAATCTCTTGGGATTCTCCTTAATGTTATCTCCAGATCTATTTCCTGTCCCCTTTTTGCCCTCCTGATTTCCTATTTTTAGATTGCACCTCAGTTCCCGAAACTCCTCCAGGGATACACGTGATCCCAGCTGCTTATGCCCCATGCCTCCTTACTCTTGACCAGTGCCTCAATTTCTCTTGTCATTCAAGCTTCCTTGTGCCCACCTGTCGTGCGTGATGCAAGGTGCCTACCCGTACTTATGATGACTATTAAATTTTAGCTTTAGACACAGGCGTACATAGTATGATGCCAATGAGGTTATGGCGCACAGAATGAGTAAAATGGCAAGATTAAGAATTGGTTAACAGATAGGAAGAAGCATTGGAAATAAAAGGTCTTTCTCAGGTTGGCAAGCTGTGCACACGGACAAATACTCAGCCTCCAGTTATTGAAGAGCTGAGGAGACCAAACATCATCTCCTCAGATTTACTGCTGAGACTAAATTGTTAGGTTGTGAGTAGGGAGGAGAATGTAAAGAGGCATCAGAGTGTGGGAGAAAACCGAACTTCTCGGAAAAAACCTACGCAGGTCATGGGGAGAACGTACAAACTCCAGACAGACGAGCACCTGTCATCAGGATTGAACATGGGTCTCCGGCGCTGGAGAAAAGGAATAGGAGACTTCAAAATCAAGTATCTGCAGTCTCTTGTGTCTCCATTTTCTTGTCTGATTCCATTTTAAATATTCTGCTTTTCTGATTTGTGCACCGGTGGATAACATCACCTTTCTACACAATATGTCCCATCCACCATGTTCTCACCCATTCACCTAGTAGAAGGGTCTCGACCCAAAACGTCACCCATTCCTTCTCTCCAGAAATGCTGCCTGACCCGCTGAGTTACTCTGGCATTTTGTGTCTATCTAGTGAGGTTCTCCTCTTGATGAGGTGCTCAGAGCACAGCCTCATCACAAAGAACTATTTTCATTTAGTTTAGTTTAGTTAAAGATATAGCACGGAAACAGGCCCACCGAGTCCACACCGACCAGTGATCCCCGCATATTAACACTATCCTCTGGGACAATTTACATTTATACCAAGCCAATTAACCTATAAACCTGTACGTCTTTAGAGTGTTGGAGGAAACTGAAGATCTCGGAGAAAACTCACGTGGTCAAGGGGAGAGCATACAAACTCTGTACAGACAGCATCCGAAGTCAGGATCAAACCAGGGAGACTGGCACGGTAAGCGCTGTAAGGCAGCAACTCTACTGCTGTGCCTCTACTTCCTGAGAAGACTCAGTATAGATTCAGTATGTCAAAGAGGATTCTCTTGAACTTCTGCAGGTGCACAGTGGAGAGCATACTGACTGGTTGCATCATGGCCTGGTTCGGCAACTTGAACGTCCAGGAGCGGAAAAGACTGCAGAAAGTTGTGAACAGTGCACAGTCCATCATCGGCTTTGACCTCCGCACCATCGAAGGGATCTATCGGAGTCGCTGCCTCAAAAAGGCAGCCAACATCGTCAAAGTCCCACACCATCCTGGCCACACACGCATTTCACCATTGCTATCGGGAAGAAGGTACAGGAGCCTGAGAACTGTAACGTCCAGGTTCAGGAACAGCATCTTCCCTACAGCCATCAGGCTATTAAACACGACAACAAATAAGCTCTGAACTGCAACAAACTATTATTATTATTGCACTATATTTGCTTATTTATTGAGTATGTGTTCATGGGTATATACACACTGAACTTTTTTTTTCTCCTGTTATGTACTATGTTTACATATTCTGTTGTGCTGCAGCAATCAAGAACTTCATTGTCCTACCTGGGACATATGACAATAAAACACTTGACTCTTGACGAGCTGGTCAGAAATCTACAGCCTCACCGACCACTTCTGGGAAGGAGAGTGAGGACATTCTGGCCAGCAGTGGAGATCCTATAATCATCTTCAAGGAAGACTATAGTGGCACGGTGGTGCAGCGGTAGAGGTGCTGCCTTACAGCGCCAGAGCTCCGGGTTCAATCCTGACTACGGGTGCTGCCTGTACAGAGTTTGTACGTTCTCCCCGTGACCTGCGTGGGTTTCCTCCCACACTCCAAAGACGTAGAGGTTTGTCAGTTAATTGGTTCAGGTAAAATTGTAAATTGTCCCTAGTGTTGTATATAAGGTCATATGTGATAGGAGCAGAATTAGGCCATTCGGTCCATCAAGTTTACTCTACCATTCAATCATAGCTGATCGATCTCTTCCTCCTTACCCCATTCTCCTGCCTTTTCCCCATTACCCCTGACACTTGTACAAATCTAGTGTGTGTAGGATAGTGTTTGTGTGCAGGGATCGCTGGTCGACATGGACTCGCTGCGCTGAAGGGCTTGTGTCCGCGCTGTATCTATTGTCTATTCCCTGTCCAGATGCTGGTGCTCCTTCAATACTTCACATCTGCAGTCTCTTGTTTCACCATATATGGTTATCCTTATCACTCTGATGTCTTTGACTCCACCGGTTAGGAAAGACCATGGAACACCCTCTTCAAACTCAGTTGCCCACTGAAATCCTTCTCCATTTACGCTTGCTCCATGATGGGCATTATGTTAACTAGTGTGTCAACTCAATTCCCCATTCTCCTCAAAGCAAGTGATTTAAACATTTAATTTTTCTTAAAAGTAGCTTGAATGGTAATGTTTTTTCTTTGTCCATTCATTGCCATGGTAAAAATGAATAATAGACAATAGGTGCAGGTGTCATCTGCAAATTTGCTAATGTTACTCTTAATCCCTTCATCTAAATCATTAATATATATTGTAAATAGCTGCAGTCCCAGCACTGAGCCTTGCGGTACCCCATTAGTCACTGCCTGCCATTCTGAAAGGGACCCGTTAATCCCTATTCTTTGTTTCCTGTCTGCCAACCGATTTTCTATCCATGTCAGCCCTCTACCCCCAATACCATGTGCTATAATTTTGCCCACTAATCTCCTATGTTGGACCTTATCTGGAATTGCTGGAGTTTAGAAGGATGATGGACGTCATTGAAACCTACCGAATAGGAAAAGGCCTGGATAGAGTGGATGTGGAGAGAATGTTTTCACATGTGGGAGAATTTAAGACCAGAGGCCATAGCATTAGAATAAAAGAATGTACCTTTAAATAGGAGATGAGGAGGAATTTCTTTGGTTGATTAGTAAGGGTGTCAGGGGTTATGAGGAGGAGAATGGTATTGAGAGGGAAAAATAGTTCAGCCATGATTGAGTAGATTTGATGGGCCGAATGATCTAATTCTGCTCATGGAATGTATGAACTTAGGAACAGGGGGACATTGGTGCACAATTTCAAGGATCCCTGAAGGTGGCAGCGCAGTTAGCGAAGTTGCAGACATAGAAGGATACAGCATGGAAACAGGTCTTTTTGCCCACTAAGTGCATGTTGACCATCAGTCACCCATCCTTCATCAATCCTGTTTGGTATTCCCATCAACACCCCAAGATTCTCCTACCCACCTGCAATTTACAGCAACCAACTAGCCTATCGAACTGCACATCACTGGGATATGGGAGGAAACTGGAGCATTCTGGGAGAAACCCAGGAAGAAACCATAGGGAGAGTGTTCAACGTCCACATAGACAGGAGTCGGGATTGAACCCAGGTCTCTGGAGCTGAGAGGCAATGACTCAACTGGCTACATCACTGTGCTGCCAAAAGTGGTGAGGAATGCACACATGATGCCCTGGAAGGTCTTACTACAACTTTGTAAGACATTAGCAAAAAAAGAAGGAACTCAGCAGATCATGAATAATCCTTTATTATCCCCTGTGACGTGTCACAGTGAGATTCGTCGTTTTGCATACACAAGTATGTTCGATACTTTGTTCAATACCAATGGAAGAGAGAAGTTGATGTGGAAACTGATAAGGGAGCAATGGTGGGCAGATGAGAACTTTGGTGGATGGGATAGTGGTCCGGGTGGGGTGAATGTGCCAGTGATAGTCAGATGGAACTTCATGGGGGAGGGAGAAGGAACGGAGTAACACGAGGATGAAGGGGAGGGGTTGGATACAAGGAGTGTGTGAGAGGACTTGGGTACATGAGAAGGAGAGATAAAGGATCTGAGGGGGTGCAGGTTAATTAAAATCAGAGGATTCATTGTTCATGCCATTGGGTTGCAGATTACCCGGAAAGAATATGAGGTGCTGTACATCTACTTTGTGATTTCCCTCACACTGGCAGTGGAGGACAGACTGGTTGGGAATGGGAAAGGAAATAAAAATGCCCCAGAACCATTCCCCAGAACCAGAAGGCATGGTGGACTCGACAAAGTGCTCGCCCAGTGATGTAGAGGAGCAGCAAATGAGAGCAGCAAATGCATTGGATGAAGTTGGAGGAGAAGTGTAGGAAGGAACTGCATATGCTGGTTTAAACCGAAGATAGACACAAAAAACTGGAGTAACTCAGTGGGACAGGCAGCGTCGCTGGAGACAAGCAATGGGTGACGCTTCAGGTCGAGACCCAGTTCTTCGAGACCAGTCTGAAGAAGGGTCTTGACACCCTTTCCTTCTCTCCAGAGATGCTGCCTGTCCTGCTGAATTACTCCAGCATTTTGTGTCTATCTTATGTTGGAGGAGACGTTAGGTCTGAATATTTGTCTCAACAAGAATGTTCTTTAGATCCATGGATGGAGGAGAGTGAAACCGTCTGCGATTTCAGAGAAAGTGTCTGGGAATGGGGAGGGATGGGTTACAAAAGATGAGAGAACCAGGGTTTCATGGAAGGAGTGGTCCCTGAACAGGGGCAGGGATCCTTGTTGCAGTTGGCAGAAATGACTGGCAATGGTGTGCTGGATGCAAAGGCCAGTGGGGTGAAAGATGAAGACCAGAGGAATAATATCCCTGTTATAGATTCCGAGAGTCATACAGCACAGTAACAACTTGTCCATGCTGACCAAGATCTATACTAGTCTCACCTGCCCATATCCCTCTAAACCTCTCCTATCCACGTACTTGTCCAAATGTCTATTAAATGTTGCTATAGTACCTGCAACAACTACCTCCTCTGGCAGTTCATACCATATATCCACCTTCCTCTGAGTGAAAAAGTTGCCCCTCAGGGTCCTATTTTACTTCGGAGTCACGTGAGTGACTACGTGAAGACACCGGCGGTTCGCATGCGCGTCAATTCGACGCTAGCATGGCGAAGCACCGGATGGCAGAAAGTCGCTCCTGCCAACGGTAAGTTTAAACTTCAGTTAAGCTTGTATTTCTTACCTGTTTTTGATTTCTTGCAGGAACCTCTTATTACAGAGGTTTCCTGCCAGATGCTTCGACGAGGGAACCAGCTATGGGCTGTGGGGAAACCCCGGTTCTCACCGTGGAAGCGGATAGCTGGGGAATGTCGGGTTTCGCGATCTCAGTCACTGACAAGGTGGTCAGTGACTTCCAGGCGCTGGGGTTCCTGGGGAGGGGACATCCAGCAGACCGGGTGACGGGAGGGTTTCCCTCCGATAGGCATATAGATGCTGGGGTTCCCGGGGAGGGGACATCCAGCAGACCGGGTGCCGGGAGGGTTTCCCTCCGATATGCAGATAGATGCTGTGGTTCCCGGGGAGGGGACATCCAGCAGACCGGGTGTTGGGAGGGTTTTCCCTCCGATATACATATAGACGCTGGGGTTCCTGGGGAGGGGAAATCCAGCAGTAATGCGGCTCCCAGACCCAGTGGTCCCCAAGATATGGGGTAACCTGACCAAAATGGTCAGCCCTGGTGCCGGGAGGGTTCCCTTCCGGTAATGAGGAAAAATTTGGAGGTTGGCCAGGATGGAGCTCCTAATGGAGAGGAGGCTCCATCTAGATACACTCCAACAGCAGGAGTTGTGCCAGCGCAGGACTATGGCAGTGCTGGGCATATGGAAGAGCCCGTGCCAGCAGCACCTTGTAACAGGGCTGCTTAATGGGGATGCCGAGTCTATGGCAGTGCCGGCCTATGGGAGAGGCCGCGCCAGCAGCGCCTTGTAATAGGGCTGCTTAATGTATGGCAGCAGCACCTGTAGAAGGGCTGCATAATGTCTCCCTCATGGAGGAGATGAGCTTACCGGTACAGTTTTGTTCTGACCCTGAAGTTGGAGGTATTGCAGAACAGCATACCCCAAGGCATGGAAGCCGCCGGGTCAGTATTAGGCTGACACCGAGTCCATGCCAGCGTTGGCCTATTGGAGAGGCCACACCAGCAGCGCCTTGTAACAGGGCTGCTTAATGTCTCCCTCATGGAGGAGGAGAGCATGCCAGGTCAGTGTAAATCTGACGCCGAGGCTAAGGGTATAGCCATGGAGCATACCCCAAGGGATGAAGGGCACGTGTCAGAGGTACCATTCCTGGCAGCAAGGTTGCCATCCCAACACAATGCAGTGAACACTGCTATCAGGGGACGTTAGAACCAGCCGCCGAATCTTCTATTCAGGTAAGACCTATTCCACAGGCAAAACCTGGAGGACGAAGCATAAGCTGTTGGACCAATTAGGCCAATGACGAGCAAGGCTTCATAGTTTTGGTGACAACGCACCCCACGGCTTCATCGGCAGTAAGTGGTTCACTGAAGCTGGTGGCAGCATGAAAGCTGGCCAGAGGGTCCGCGCACTCTACCAGAGTTACTCTACAACTAAGGGACCACTTACAAGTTGGTAAGATTTACACTTGGTTGTACAATACACAAATGATTAAGACATTGTCAGCTACTCAGAGGCATTTAACCAGGTAAAACTGGACATTACTAGCATTCCAAGCAGGTTGGAATTGGGCCAGAATTGTGTTGAGGCAGGCTCAGTATTTTAGCCAGGATTGCCTTCGAGACAGGCTCGGAAATATGGGCAGAATTGTCTTTCAAGGCAGGGTCAGAATTGTGGCAAGAATTGTCTTTTGAGGCAGGCTCAGAATTATGGCCAGAGTTGTCTAGGGACAGGTTTGAATTATCGGTAATCAGGCCAGAGTTGCCGTTCAGGGCAGACACAAAATGATGGCAGGTGTGGTTCATTATGATTTCATAGGGTGTTTCCATTTACAGTGATCATCGGAGATATTTGGGGGCATTGCTGTGATGAGGCAATTTAACAGTATGATGACAATAAATCATTCAAAGAGGACTACTCAGAGTTCAAAAACACTTGTTATGTATTGTCTGGATGATATTTTGATGCTGTATTTTGCTAAAATTCACTTTCAGTCTCAAGCTATTTGAGAAATTGGGCTTCTCTATCCAGTTAAAATTAAGTTGTTATCAAATGGACTAGTTGGTCATTGGGATTTGCCTTTGGCTATTAGTTGGCCTGTGACTCCGCCCTGGGCAACAGATTGGAGTCGATAGAAACCTGGAACTGCCTTGTTGTTATAAAGCAGCTTTCTATTCATTAGACTAATTGGCAATGTAATAGATGTGATGCAGCTGTGCAAGTGGGAGAACTGACAGCTTGCTAAATGGCAAACTCTAAAGTGCAGATCATTGTAGGTCATTGTTAACACACCTTTGCTATTACCAGCTGAAGCTACTAAAGTCACAATGATGGACAAACAGTATTCAGCATTGCTCCAGTAGTTTGATCAGTAAATATTTCATTATATTGCAAAATGATGCTAATGGCCTAAGGTGGGAAATTGCGAATGTCATCTCTAGTTGGAGGTAGAGGAGATTTGCATGAGTTATTAACTCTTCAGTTATTGGTATCAACTATCTATAGACCCTACGTGCATTTTATGGGTTAAAGAGTGACTGAGAGAATATGCATGTCTGCATGCTCAACTTCACGTTGATACACTATGACGGTGGCATATGATAGTCACGTGGGTGCAATCAAGTAAAAGAATCCTGTAATAGTTACATAATCTCATTTGCCACTGGAGTATCATCAAGTACAGATCAATGACAACACAGAATGGGTGTTGGACCACCCCGTATTTATGAAATTCTGATTCAATGCAACACCGAATATAGATATGCTGTTTTCATGCTAATTCACAGGTTGCAAAAATATGTGGCATTATAGTGGCGAAAGATACATTTTCGCTACAAGCAGGAGGAATGGTCTATTATGTCTTCCTCCATTTTGCTTCATCAGTCGGGTCTTCAAATAAAGTCATCAAGAGCCCGCTTTAGGTTTCCTGCTGTGTGATTGGCCTATGCAGTTTTGATTCCCGATTTGTCGGGAATGATAATACAACCTTATATGGTTATTCTAAACATAACTTTGCTGGTTCAGCCTGTGGCTCGGGAAATCAGCCGTTGCATGATAAAATCAATTTATGTTCTACAGATTCTCAATTGACTGCCTATGGCTTGAGCTGTCACACCTATCCTTGTATGTGTTCAGAGTGCTGGGATAGTACCAAAAAAGCAGTACTTTGCTTCTTCAAGAGATGGGAAGCGTTTGTTTAATGCTAATGTTACATTTAAAATGGTACAGATTACTGACGTCTTGGAGTTCATTTTAAATGGTCTTTGACAATATTGAGTTATTGGGTCATTAACTGTGCCAACGTGCTTTCCATCAGATTTGCTGCAGCAAACGAGATCCACTCGGTTGAGATCACCCCGGATATCGAGTTAGTAAAGGATATCTTTAACACAAGTTCTCCCAGGACAAGTACAATGCAGTATGGGATGTTGACATTGTGTTGACACTATTTCACCAGGGGGTTCCAGTTACATTCTTAGCTTTGGCCGGCTCTCATTAGGTAGTTATCCT
Source organism: Amblyraja radiata (assembly GCF_010909765.2). Classification (NCBI taxonomy): domain Eukaryota; kingdom Metazoa; phylum Chordata; class Chondrichthyes; order Rajiformes; family Rajidae; genus Amblyraja; species Amblyraja radiata. The sequence goes on from NC_045975.1 coordinate 38,761,165, forward strand.
CCTGGCACTGGTTTAGCGCAACGGGTCATTCGCTACATCATTGCGACGGGACAGGATGATTACATCTGTAAATAATATGTATAGTATTTTATGTTTATAATTTACTTAAGCAGAGCAGTAGGGGTGTCTGGTCTCAAAATAGGTCAAGGGATACCCAGGGACCTTTCGTTATGTGAGGGCATACATATACAACAATACGTCAAGGTCACCAAGAGCCTTCGAGGCTCTGAGCTAGCTATGATTGTTAGTTACAAAAGATTTTATAAGAATGTATCTGTTCAGACCATTTCCAGGTGATAAAACGGAGTTGAATTATGCAGGAGTAGATATTGATTCCAGATCTCACTCCACCATGGCTGCTACAACAACAGCAGCAAGGGTTAATTACGTTCTGCTGGACCACATCCTAACGGCGGCAGCATGGTCAAACGAACAAATTTCCAAACATTTTATAATAACCCGTTGCCAGACCAGGGGTATTTGTCAACTTTATTTTACGTTCTGTTATAGGTTCCATCCGGATGAGAGATGTGACTTCTTATTACTTCATTTAACAGCATTAGCATGTTTTAAATCTATGTCATGACTGTATGCATTATGAATGTTTTCCCTCATTTGTCAATGGAGCAGTTGTGGCTGTGTAGACGGCACAGAGCTTTGAAATCTTCACGTAGTCACTCACGTGACTCCGAAGTAAAATAGTAAGATTAAACGAGAACTTACCAGTTTGAAGTTTGATCTTTATTTTATGAGGAGTTACGATGA